>NC_060143.1:228960222-230170222 GCF_021461385.2 Schistocerca piceifrons | reverse complement strand
TTTAAACATTATTTGTTCTGTTTTGTTTTAATGCTCATATGTGAAGTTGATGTTTCGTTGGTTATTCTGATCTTTTATGTATGTACTCATGTCATAATTCCTGTAACACTGATGTATATGTTATTTCGATTCTTTTGTAAAGCCTGTAATACAAATGTTATCTGTATTGTTATGTTCTTTAATGATGTATTTTGTACCTTTGTAATTGTATTCTTATGTTATAAAATTGTAATTGACACCAGTTCATCATATTATTATCTTGTAAGTTCCATTTCACTGCACACGTTTCTGTTGGTCATAGTATATGGACAATATGTGAGAAGTCGGGACTGTTAGTGTTTGCTCTTGTGTTAATAATTCAGCAAGGGACTGGATAACAGCATTGCTGGTTCTAAGGACAATTCCAAAAACTTTGTGAGTGCACAAGTGGTGGTTATGGACTTGCTATATTATCCGCAAGACTCTTCAATGGTGATTGTGCACCAGCACAGTCACAACAGATGGCTGTTGGCCATGTCTACAAGGACTACAGTGGGTCTGCATCTTTGATGACCCACCAGTACCATTATTTCTACAAGGACTGCAGTGGGTCTGCACCTCTGGTGGCCCACCAATACCATAATCTCTACCAGGACTACATCGGGTCTGCTCTGTGATGACCTACCTACCAATATTCTTCAAAACGTCGAATGACTCTGCTGTGGGTTTGCTCTGTTGTGGCCCATTACCTGTCAGCATGTCAAGAGTCAGCACTGTCTTTCTGTTGGAAGGACAGCACTACTTCTTCAAGACTGCATGGAAATCCACTACTTCTGTGTGCATTGTCTTTCACTGCTCAGACTTTGAGAAAAGAAACGGCAGTTTTACTGTGATGAATTATCAGGACTGTCTTTATAGACTGTGAGAAAATTTTAGCTTTTGACCAACATTGTATTAATAAGTGTGTGCATTTGATATCTTTCTTACTGTAATTATGACAAATTTTTTCAAATCTGTATTGGCCAGTGCCCAAAACAATTTGTAAAATTTTTTGTGGGGAGCATGGGGGCTATGTAAGTAGGGTGTTTAGGTTTTTATATTGGTAACGCCACGTAGCGCTCTGTATGAAAATCACTGGCTGTGCTGTGTGTGCAGTCTGTGGCTAGTTTGCATTGTTGTCTGCCATTGTAGTGTTGGGCAGCTGGATGTTAACAGCGTGTAGCATGGCGCAGTCGGAGGTGAGCCGTCAGCAGTGGTGCATGTGGGGAGAGAAATGGCGGAGCTTTGAAATTTGTAAGACTGGATGTCACGAACTGCTATGTGTATTATGATTTTTCAACACTATTAAGGTAAATACATTGTTCGTTCTCTATTAAAATCTTTCATTTGCTAACTATGCCTATCAGTAGTTAGTGCCTTCCGTAGTTTGAATCTTTTATTTAGCTGGCAGTAGTGGCGCTCGCTATATTGCAGTAGTTCGAGTAACGAAGATTTTTGGTGAGGTAAGTGATTTGTGAAAGGTATAGGTTAATATTAGTCAGGGCCATTCTTTTGTAGGGATTTTTGAAAGCCAGATTGCGTTGCGCTAAAAATATTGTGTGTCAGTTTAAGCACAGTCATATATAATTGTTCTAAGGGGACGTTTCACAGTGTAATACGGAATGCCGTGCTGGATCCCAACGGCCTCGTATCACTAGAAATCGAGATGACAGGCATCTTATCCGCATGGCTGTAATGGATCATGCAGCCACGTCTCGATCCCTGAGTTAACAGATGGGGACGTTTGCAAGACAACAACCATCTGCACGAACAGTTCGACGACGTTGGCAGGAGCATGGACTATCAGCTTGGAGATCATGGCTGCGGTTATCCTTGACGCTGCATCACAGACAGGAGCGCCTGCAATGGTGTACTCACCGACGGACTTGGGTGCACGAATGGCAAAACATAATTTTTTCGTATGAATCCAGGTTCAGTTTACAGCATCATGACGGTCGCATCCGTTTTTGGCGACATCGCGGTGAACGCACATTGGGAGCGTGTATTCGTCATCGCCATACTGGCGTATCACCCGGCGTGATGGTATGGGGTGCCATTGGTTACATGTCTCGGTCACCTCTTGTTCGCACTGAAGGCACTTTGAACAGTGGACGTTACATTTCAGATGTGTTACAACCCGTGGCTCTACCCTTCATTCGATCCCGGTGAAACCCTACATTTCAGCAGGATAATGCACGACCGAATGTTGCAGGTCCTGTACGGTCCTTTCTGGATACAGAAAATGTTCGACTGCTGCCCTGGCCAGCACATTCTCCAGATCTCTCACCAATTGAAAACGTCTGGTCAATGGTGGCCGAGCAACTGGCTCGTCACAATACGCCAGTCACTACTCTTGATGAACTGTGGTATCGTGTTGAAGCTGCATGGGCAGCTGCACCTGTACACGTCATCCAAGCTCTGTTTGACTCAATGTCTAGGCGTGTCAAGGCCATTATTACGGCCAGAGGTGGTTGTTCTGGGTACTGATTTCTCAGGATCTATGCACCCAAATTGCGTGAAAATGTAATCACTTGTCAGTTCTAGTATAATATGTTTGTCCAATGAATACCCGTTTATCAATTGCATTTCTTCTTGGTGTAGCAATTTTAATGACCAGTAGTGTATTAAGCAGGTAGTCATAATGTCTTGGCTCATGAGTGTACACGGAAATGTTCTACTGAAAGACTAGCGATCAATGGTCAGATCACAGTACCAACTCTTTTCATTGGGAGAGTATTTTAAACAATTCTTCTACAGAGTTGCCACCAGTGTTCAGACATTTATCATAGAGAGGTGGTGCCAGTGAATACGGCCGATGCTGAACACTGTTTTTTGCGTCGTCCTCGCTGTCAAAGGCTTCCTGCAAAATCGCGGTTCAAGAACAGGTCGTAGTGAGAGGTGAGAGTTCGGGGCTGTATGGTGGGTGATCGATCCGAACTGTTTGCTCAAGGTTTTGAGTGACACCAGCAGAATGGGGACCAGAGAGACGAAGGCGAATTTGCGGAACCGCGACTCTAGTGCTGCGGTGGCGGTAGAACGAAACAGTACTTACTTTCCGGACATGCCTCGTAGCTTCTACCAATGTCGCGATCTGACACATGCCATCACTCATCAGCTTAACCTCCTACAGCAAGTTATTTTACATTTAGAAGATTTCGATGAAGTAATATGAACACCTTACTTTAAGCTCTTCAGTTATCATGTGGCATATATGTTACATGCAACATTTTTCTTCTGGCTCTGGTAATTAACAGAACTTGCCGTGCGTGGCTGTGCGTGACTGTACGTGCACTTTACACCCTGCACTTTCTTTGCATCAATCGTTACTCTTTATGCAAAGTCCCAGTAGGTTTCAGCATCTGACTGAAGAAAGCTATTTATCGCAGTGTTAGCATGGCTTCGAGAAATAAAAGTAATTTCAGTTTGTTTTTGATGATTTTGAACCACAATAAATCGTTTAAGAAACTTGTATAGGCATGTGTATTCAAATACAGAGCAGGCAGAATACGGCGCTGCTGCCGGCAACGCCTATGTAAGACAACAAGTTTCTGTTGCAGTTGTTAGATCGGTTTCTGCTGCTACAATAGTAGGTTATCAAGATTTAAGTGAGTTTGAATGCTGCGCTCACCAACTTACTTCGGTATGTTTAGCCAGTTTTGTCTTTGAAAACAGAGATATACACTGAAGAGCCAAAGAAACTCGTGCAGGCATGCTTATTCAAATACAGATATATGTATAAAGGCAGAATACGGCGCTGCAGTCGGCAACGCCTATATACGACAGTTGTTAGATCGGTTACTGCTGCTACAATGGCAGGTTATCAAGAATTAATTCACAGTCGGCGCACGAGCGATGGGACACAGTATCTCCCAGCCAGCGATGAAAATTTTCCCGTGAGACCATTTCAGGAGTATACCGTGAATATCAGGAATCTGGTAAGATATCAAATTTCCGACATATATTTGAAGATGGTATCTATTCTTTCGGACATGTCCGAATAATAAATTAATAATTTTTTTGTATGCAAACAGTGATCTCCACCAATGTAAACATGTACATGAATGTATAAACACCTGAGGATGGGCACAAGCCCGAAACGGGTCGTGTGACGAATAAATAATCTTTTATTGTGACTGGTAGCGGAAATTTTTCTACACTCTGAAAAAAAAGGATATACCTTAATGCGAAAGGTGCCCTATTCTAATAATTACTATGTGCATTTTGCTTGTTGCACTTTCTTCTGGCTTTCGTTCACACATAATACGAAACACTGCAAGAAGTTCCATGACTCATGATTAGTTACGTGTTTCAAAAATCATTTGGACGATTCTTTTATCGAAATGGTTGAAACGAGTCAGTTTACACGGTGTGTATATGTGATTAGTGTTAACATTAGTGTTAACACACTATCACTTTATTCTTAACCATGGAACTACACTTAAAAACAAGGTCTTTCATTTGGGATACTGGTTTTTAAGTAGCAATTCGTCAATGGAATAGAAGGAGTGGTCCAGGAGAAATGATTTTAAATTACATTTAAAACTTGCTCCGCTACTTGGCAGACATTTTATGTGATTGTGCAAAACATCAAAGAATTTTACTGCTGCACATTGAATTCCTCTCTGAGCCACTGACAGCTTAAACAGTGGGTAATAAAGATCATTTTTCTCTTTAGTGTTGTAGGTATGTGCATCACTATTCTTCTTGAATTGGGATGGATTATTTATGACGAATTTCATTAGAGAAAAGATGTATTGGGAGAGTGCAGTTAAAATGCCTAACTCCTTGAAGCGTGGGTGAGCACCAATTATTGTTCTCATTGCTCGCTTTTGTGCAATCAATACTTTCTAAGTGATGAGTTACCAGAGAAAATTATTCCGCACAACATCATCGAATGAAAATACGCAAAATATGTTAGGAGGTTGATACGTTTGTTTCCAAGACTAGCAATTATACGAAGAGCAGATGTAGCTGACTTAATTGTTTGAGAAACCCACTCATATGCTTCTTCAAGTTCAAGTTTTCGTCAATACATCCACCCAAAAATTTTGAGCATTATACCCTGCTTACTGATTCCTGATTATGAGCTACAACAGTTTTTGGTATGTCTCTGTTTGTCGTACAAAACTGAATGTAGTGTGCTTTTTCAAAATTTAAGGAGCATCCATTTTCAGAGAACCACTTCATAATTCGTTAGAATAACCATTTACTAACTCTTTTGTTGCTTTCTCTCTAATAGCATTTATTATAACACTAACACCATCCACAAAAAGTACCATTTTGATTGTTGAATGTTAGTCATTCTCATTTAAAAGGAGTAGTAGTAGACCCAATATTGAACCTTGTGGGACTCCCTTTGTGATTTTTACCCCAGTCACTAAAATTTTCTGCCTTCCTGACATTGTCCAAATTTTACATTTTGTTTATCTAATATGATTCAAACCAGCTGTATATAAAACCATCAATTCCATAAAACTTGAGTTTTCCTTAGAGAGTTTCACGATCTACACCATCGAAGTCCTTGTAAGAATACAAGAAAATACCAACGGGCGATATAATATTATTTAAGGCTTGTATTGTTTGATGAGTGAATGTGTAAATAGTATTCTCAGTCGAGCATCCTTTATGGAATCCAAACTATGATACGCTAAGCAAATTGTCTCCACTTCAGTGTACAACTACTCCTGAGTGCATCACTTTTTCGAATATTTTGGAAAAAGATGTCAGGAAGTAAACTGGATGATAATTGTTTCAATCTGTCTTGTCACCTTTCTTATTAAGTGGTTTAATAATTGCATATTTTAACCTGTCTGGAAAAATTCCCTATCACAGTGACGCATTTGCATATACCACTAAGGACATTACTTATGAAGTTCGAACATTTTTTCAGATCTCTGTCTGAAATACCATCAAACTCACAAGATGTTATGTTTTTTAGAATTTTTATAACTATTAATTTCAGTGGACGATGTTGGTGCTATTTCTAGTTGCTTAAAGTTTTGTGGAATGACATGTTTAATATATTCTCTTGCTTTTTCCCTTACTCTAACATAAAAAATGTGCCCCTTTGATTCCAGTTCTCAAAGATTTTTTCTTGTGTGCTTGTGGCCCTTTGCCGCCCCCCCCCCCCCCCCCCCTCCCTTACACCTTCCGCAAGGTGCTCAGCTAATCTTTCCTTCCCCTCGTATCTAGGTGAATGTCATCTCCCAAACGCATTATCAGCCATGACACAGATATTAGACTTTGTTTCAGTAAAAAACAACTTGCACACCTCTTTGTTCACGTGGCTAACAGCCGTGTTATCCCCGACCGGTCACGTCGCTGTAAAAGTTCGACAAACCCCACACGAGTGTGTGCTGTTGCTGCTCCTATTTCCGCCAGATCACGTTTAATGCTATATTCTAAGTTGTTAGCCTGGCTGTTTTCTGCTCCTCTCACAACAAGTACCTTGTCCTAACCATTAAGCTCTCTACACAAGGCCTCTGTGTTCTCTGACACCTGGTGAACTTGGCGCCAGGTTTCATGATGCTTGTGACCTGGTATGCTACTCCAAGCTTCTCCTTTAGCAGTTAGCCTACATCTCTTCCGTGAATGCTCCCTAATAGCAAGACTCTTCCCTTTCCTGTTGACTTTTCTACCAACCTCCTGAAAGCCGTTCCTACGAGTCTCCTGCACAGTACTAAGCTCAAACATTAGTTGAGGCTCTTCCCCTGTTTCAGGTAACAACTCAAACTGATTGCTAATCGGAAAGTGAAATGTGATTTCTGATGTTTTCTCCTTTTGTCTATCACCTGTCACCTTATTCCACTTCCCACTGTCTCTTTCCCCTTTCAATCTAATTCAAAATATGCCATTCCTAACTGTGCCTGGAGCGCCCAAGTCTTTTTCCCGTGTTCCACGATTTTCTTGTCTCGACTACGTAATCTACTGTTACATGGCAGTATTTTAGCTTCCCGACTGCATTCTCCTCAATGAAACACCAACCCACAGTGCTGACATGTGTCACCT
This sequence comes from Schistocerca piceifrons, assembly GCF_021461385.2. Taxonomy (NCBI): domain Eukaryota; kingdom Metazoa; phylum Arthropoda; class Insecta; order Orthoptera; family Acrididae; genus Schistocerca; species Schistocerca piceifrons. Next base: position 230,163,196 of record NC_060143.1, on the reverse strand, counting down.
ATACCAATTAACCTGCAGCAACATCCACATTTGTCACACATGATGCTACTAATAAAGTAAACTAAAATACTCCACAACGCACTTAAACAGTAACACTTGAGCACTACACCACAAGAGCTCCTTTATTTCTTTATTTAAAGATAATAACGCTATATGTGAAGTGAAATTAGTGATCAGACACGTTGTGGCGGTGCACTGTTATTTTTGGCTACTGCACATTTCACGGGGAAGGGACTAAGTAATTCTTCATGTGAGATACTGGTTACTACATTCATAAATGAAAAAGTCTTATTATAAATGAATAACTGTCATTTATTTACGTTTATTTCTGGTATACAATAAACACAAGAAAGGTACAGTTCCTATATGCCACTAAATTTGAATGAAACAGTTATTAATTGATATCAGAGAATCCGTCATTTCACTTTGTCTGCTCGAAATGGCCAAACGCTCGCATAATAAACGCAACACGCGTGCGAATATTCGAACGATCGCCTTTCAAGCCATCGCGCTCTCGTAGACACGAATTGCGTTTGCCAGTTCCATTAATGCAAAGGCGCCCAACAACAATGCCTACTTTTAACGTGATTAATTTCCGATTGTTGAAAACTACGCCTTCATAAAAAGTCCTACTATCGAACACGACTTGGGAGCGGATTGGGGGGGGGGGGGCAGAGAGGGCACACCAAACATAATTTTCAAATCCGCAATGAGAGAGGAGGGAGGGAGGGTGAAATGCGGTGCCGACACCACTCCCCCTCCGACTGCTGAATCTGTCATATATCCCGCTACACCAGACAGTGCGCAGTCGCTTGTTAAGAGAATCCAAGTCCGCCCCTGGTAGCTGAGTAGTTTCTCCTGGATGGACACACAAAGCTGCAACAGCATAAGAAATATAGGCAAGACTTCGCTAATTACTAGCGACTTACATTTACCGACCCGCCGGCCAGATGTGGTGTGACGGGTGAGAGACGAGATAGACGAAGAAGACGAGATAGACATCGATCACACTTACGGACCCTTAGTTAATTTCGAGAAGACGACCCAGTCTTACACCAACGTCTAGAGAACGAGTCGATAGATGGCTCTCTTGCTCTATCGAACGTCGGGTCGTGAGTATGTGTCGCCCTCGACGCGAATTTCGTTTCATTGCTACAGAAGCTTGTTTCATTTGTATTTGTACTATCCGCGATGTCTTCATGTCTTTCATTTGGACATTTTCAGTTTTATTCATTTCCTTACTTAAATAATTTTCTAATTAGCCACTATCTGTCAACATGTGGACATTGTAGACACTATTTATGCGGTAGTACAACAAAATGTATGTCAGCAAAGGTTGTAAGTCTGACACTGAAAATAAATAAATAAATAAATAAAAGTTGGTAGAGCACTTGACATTAAAAAAAAAAAAAAAAGTGGTCAGCGTGACAGGATGTCAATCCTAAGGGCCCGGGTTCGATTCCCGGCTGGATCGGAGATTTTCTCCGCTCAGGGACTGGGTATTGTGTTGTCCTAATCATCATCATTTCATCCCCATCGACGCGCAAGTCGCCGAAGTGGCGTAAAATCGAAAGACTTTGCACCCAGCGAACGGTCTACTCGACGGGAGGCCCTAGTCACATGACATCTTTTTTTTTTTTTTTTTTTTTTTTTTTTTTTTCCAAAACGTTGGGGGAAAGCCTGGTGATGAGAAAGGTTAGATTACCGCTTCTCCTCTTCTGACCTGCCGAATACCGGCAGTGCAGATTTCTTCCACTAACAGCTACCTGCGAGTCTGCGCCACCAAGTTCGTTAGCAGCCTTGCATACGGTGGCAGGTAACCCCTACAACTCACCATCAGTGAACATGTAGGCACTCAAAACTCAGTGTGACGCTCACAGCTGTTGCTATTTGTTGTGGCAGTATTACTTTTACCTCTCATTCAACTATCAGTAGCCAGAGAGGAATGAATGCACTACCCGTCAGCAGCTGTTATCAAGGTAAGATAATCTTGTCTTGTCATGTCGCCTCGAAATCTCCTCGATGTGAATAGACATGACTGATGTGCAGTCTCGTCGAGTGTTAGGTCTCGGGGTTTCCCTTACCACTTACCGCGGTGTGACCACGGTATTCCCTACAGCGCTCTGAGATTACATTGTTCGGTATTCTCTTGAGCGTTTCACGTGATGTGCACGACCTGAACATCTAACGCACTGCTCCAGCCGGTACTCATCGAGACACTCTGACAACCCGATGAAAGATAAATCCCACGCCTCAGCAACAAATGGAGAGGGCAGTTAAAGTGCTCTGTAGCCAAGTGCCTCGAGAGACCCGAAACTTCTCGAACCTTTCCCATCAAACAACTAACCTATTGTCGTCGTTTCATACAAAGAATATTTGCAACAGAATCCTATTTATTTTACGTTTTGAAAATCATTTTCTTGCTTTGCTCCACCTCTTCTTTGAACTTCTTAAATATACTACTTTTTCGAAGAGAATCCTGGTAGCCGAAACTATTGATCGGGTCTCCGCTTGTCGAGTTTCGTATGGGGAAATATGGTGCGGTCACAAAAGTCATGGAATACCTCCTAACATCGTGTCGGACCTCCTTTTTCCCGCCTTAGTGCAGCACCTCGAAGTGGCGTGGACTTAACAAGTCACAGAAAAACTGAGCCAGACTTTGAATGCTGAATAGTAGTTGGAACTACAAGCATGGGACATCCCGTTTCGGAAACCGTTAGGGAATTCAATATTCCCAGATCCACACTGTCTGGAGTGTACCGAGAATATCACATTTCAGGCATTACCTCTCACTCCGGGTAACGCAGTGGCTGACGGCCTTCATTTAGCGACCGAGAGCAGCGGCGTTTACGTAGAGTTGTCAATGCTAACAGACAAGCAACACTCCGTGAAATAACCGCAGAAATCAATTTCGGACGTACGTGCGAACGTATCCAGTAGGACAGTGCGGTGAAATTTGGCGCTAGTGGGCTACAGCAGCAGCCGACCGACGCAAGTGCCTTCGTAACACCAAGACATCGGCTGCAGCTCTTCTCCTGGATTCGTGACCATATCGGTTGGACCCTACACGACTGGAAACCCATCGCCTGACGAGATGAGCCCTGATTTCAGTTGGTAAGAGCTGATAGTAGCGCCTGAGTGTGGCGCAGATCTCACGAAGCCATGGATCCAAGTTGTCAACAAGGCACTGTGCGAGCTGGTTGTGGTTACACTATGGTGTGGGCTGTGTTTACATGGAATGGACTGGGTCCTCTGGGCCAGCTGAACCTGTCATTGTCTGCAGTTGTTTGTGTTCGGCTGCTGGGAGACCATTTGCACCCATTCATGGACATCATTTTCCCAAACATCGATGGAATTTTATGGATGACAATGCGCCATTTCCTCAAGCCACAATTATTCACAACTGGTTCGATGAACATTCTGGACAGTTCGAGCACCAGATATGAATCCTATCGAACATTTATGATACATAATCGAGAGTTCAGTTCATGCACAAAATCCACACCGGCAACACTTCTGCAATTACGGTTGGCTGTATACGTAGTATGGGTCAATATTTCTGCAGGGAACTTGTTGATCCTATGCCACGTCGAGTTGGTGCACTACGCCGGGAAAAAGGAGTTCCGACACGATATTAGAAGGTGTCCCACGAGTTTTGACACAGTTTATAATGCAATACGATAATTTCATTACTGACATTTTGCAAGAGCTTCACATGTTGAAAGAACTAACTGTCTGACCTTCATGATGGAAGCATGGTACATGTGCGCCCACAAGTCGAAATGGACACTGTTTCAGCCTCTGTTGTGGCCGAGCGGTTCTAGGTGCTTCAGTCTGGAACCGCGCGACCGCTACGGTCGCAGGTTCGAATCCTGCCTCGGGCATGGGTGTGTGTCGTTAGGTTAGTTAGGTTTCAGTAATTCTAAGTTCTAGAGGACTGATGACCGCAGATGTTAAGTCCCATAGTACTCAGAGCCATTAGAAGAACCATTTGGACACTGTTTCAGCTTCTTCTTCCGAGCTACTGAGAGTCGACATACGTCATGGGACCTTGGCTCATGCTAGTTTCAAACATTTTCTTCTCTGGCAACACACACCATCTGACTACAAAACATGCACAGAAAAACCGTTTCCGGCGTATGCTATGAGTGTTGCAAATGATGACCAACAGCGTTTTCCCTAAAAATGTTGGCGTATCATTCACTAAAGCACGCACCCACGCTAGCCAGTTAGCAAGAGTTGCATTCGTTCGTGAGTTCTTTCTAGAATGTCTCACGAGCAATCCGTTAGTTTCTTAGTCTGTTGTGGTAGATATACTCGTTTTTAAAATTAATATTCTGTTTTCCTTCAGTTTCATACGACCTCAGCAGTTCTGAAAAAAAAAGCGTGAGAACCGCTTATCTCCTTCCCTCTATTACCGAGATCAAGCTGACAGTGCTGCCGTGGGCGTAACGCTGCTTTCTTGATATGGTCTGATTTCGCCCTCTGATGGAGCGCATTATTTCGTCAGGCGCGTACTTTTCAAAATACGTGAGAAGGGAACTGTATATCAGAAAATCTCTCTCTGTATCTTGTTAATATACCTCAACAAGAAATCAATCTAGTTACGTTACTGCGTAAACTTTAAAATGGTTTCAGAGAAACTAAAGAGTTTTTTTCGCGAAAGACGATTGACACGCTGAACATTATAGTGTTGTTTCTGAAAACAACTACCTTTGTGTTATACATGACAGGAATCTCAGCAAATAGAACGCGTATAAGAGATCAGTTTATATAGACCTAAAATGTAATTGAATTCGTGGTCCACTATGATACCAAATAATTTTCTTGTATTAGCTGAGAAAGTGAGCCGACACAAACAAAAGTGTATTTCATCTGAGTTCAAAACTGTTGTTGAACAATTAAAGAAGCACTCAGCCCATTACTATCCAGGTGTATACGTTCATGCTTCACTCGTGATCAGTAAGCTGCCATGAATGGATGGAGTGGTTTTAAGTAGACAGCGTTTAACTAAATGTCTCAATATAGGTGACAAGTGAAGCTCGTTTATTTTCAGAATATCTGGAATATTATTTGGCCAAGATGGATGCAGGCTCTGAAGAGAGTAAGTGTCTATCGTCCCAGTTGTTGTTGTGGTCTTCAGTCCAGAGACTGGTCTGATGCTGCTCTACATGCTACTCTATCCTGTGCAACCTTCTTCAACACCCAGTACCTACTGCAACCTACATCCTTCTGAATCTGCTTAGTTTATTCATCTCTTGGTCTCCCCCTACGATTTTTACCTTTCACGCTGCCCTCTAATACTAAACTGGTGATCCCTTGATGCCTCAGAACATGTCCTACCAACTGATCCCTTCTTCTAATCAAGTTGTGCCACAAATGCCTCTTTGAATAACATCGGGGATAGGCTACAACCCTGTCTCACTGCCTTCCCAACCACTGCTTCCCTTTCATGCCCCTACATTCTTATAACTGCCAGCTGGTTTCTGTACAAATTTCAAATAGCCTTTTTGCTCCTTGTCTTTGACCCCTGCCACCTTCAGAATTTGAAAGACAGTATTCCAGTCATCATTGTCAAAAGCTTTCTCTACACAAATGCTAGAAGCATAGGCTTCCCTTTTCTTAATCTATCTTCTAATATAAGTCGTAGGGTCAGTATTGCCTCACGTGTTCCAACATTTCTTCAGAATCCAAACTGATCTTCGCCGAGGTCGGCTTCTACCAGTTTTTACATTCATCTGTAAAGAATTCGTGTCAGTATTTTGCAGCCGTGACTTATTAAACCGATAATTCGGTAATTTCCACACCTGTCAACACCTGCTTTCTTTGGGATTGGAATTATTATATTCTTCTTGAAGTCTGAGGGTATTTCGCCTGTCTCATGCGTCTTGCTCACCAGACGGTAGACGTTTGTCAGGGCTGGCTCTTCCAAGGCTATCAGTAGTTCTAATGGAATGTTGTCTACTCCCGGGGCCTTGTTTCGACTTAGTTCTTTCAGTGCTCTGTCAAACTCTTCACGCAGTGTCATATCTCCCATTTCATCTTCACCTACGTGCTCTTCCATTTCCATAATATTGCCCTCAAGTAAATCGCCCTTGTATAGACCCTCTATATACTCCTTCCACCTTTCTGCTTTCCCTTCTTTGCTTAGAACTGGTTTTCCATCTGAGATCTTGGTATTCATGCAAGTGGTTCTCTTCTCTCCAAAGGTCTCTTTAATTTTCCTATAGGCAGTATCTATCTTACCCCTAGTGATATATGCCTCTACTTCCTGACATTTTTCCTTAGCCATGCGAGCTTATGTATTTTGCACTTCCTGTCATTCTCATTTTTGAGAAGTTTGTATTCCTTTTTGCCTGCCTCATTTACTGCATTTTTATATTTTCTCCTTTCATCAATTAAATTCAATATCTTTTCTGTTACCCAAGGATTTCTACTAGCCCTCATCTTTTTACCTACTTGATCCTCCGCTGCCTTCACTATTTCATCTGTCAAATCTATCCATTCTTCTTCTACTGTTCTTGTCTATCGTTCGCTAATGCACTGTCTAAAAGTCTCTACAACCCCTGGTTCTTTCAGTTTATCCAGGTTCCATCTCCTTAAATTCCTACCTTTCTGCAGTTTCTTGAGTTTTAGTCTACAGTTCATAACCAGTGAATTGTGGTCAGAGTCCATATCTGCCCCTGGAAATGTCTTACAGTTTAAAACCTGGTTCCTAAATCTCTGTCTTACCATTACATAATTTGTCTGAAACCTTCTAGTGTCTCCAGGACTCGTCCACGTATACAACCTTCTTTCATGATTCTTAAACCAGGTGTTAGCTATGATTAAGTTATGCTACCAGGCAGCTTCCTCTTTCATTTCTTACCCCTACTCCATATTCACCTACTACTTTTCCTTCTCTTCCTTTTCCTACTATCGAATTCTAGTCCCCCATGAATATTACATTTTCGTCTCCCTTCACTATCTGAGTAAATTCTTTTATCTCATCATACATTTCTTCAATCTCTTCGTTGACTGCGGAGCTAGTTGGCTTATAAATTTGTACTATTGTGGGAAGTGTGGGCTTCGTGTCTATTGCGGCTACAATAATACGTTCACTATGCTGTTCGTAGTAGCTTACCCGCACTCCTATTTTTTATTCATTATTAAACTTACTCCTGTATCACCCCTATTTGATTTTGTATTTACAACCCTGTACTCACCTGACCAGAAGTCTTGTTCCTCCTGCCACCGAACTTCACTAATTCCCACTGTGTCTAACTTTAAGCTATCCATTTCCCTTTGTAAATTTTCTAACCTTCCTGCCCGGTTAGTCCGCAGCTCGTGGTCTCGCGGTAGCGTTCTCGCTTCCCGAGCACGGGTAATGGTTACGATTCCCGGCGGGGTCTGGGATTTTCACCTGCCTCGAGACGACTGGGTGTTGTTGTGTCGTCTTCATCATCATCATCATCATCATCATTCATCCCCATTACGGTCGGAGGAAGGCAATGGGAAACCACCTCCACTAGGATCTTGCCTAGTACGGCGGTGGGGGGTCTCCCGCATCGTTCCCCTACGCTCTGTCAAGGAGTATGGGACTTCATCATCATCCTGCCCCATTAAGGACCTGGCATACCACGCTCCGATCCGTAGAGCGCTAGTTTTGTTTCTCCTCCTGAGTAGTCGCCACCCGGATATCCGAATGGGGGACTATTTTACCTCCAGAATATTTTACCCAAGAGGACTCTATCATCATTTAACCACACAGTAAAGCTGTAGTTTCCCCTTGCTATCAGCCGTTCGCAGTACCTTGACAGCAAGGCCGTTTTGGTTAGTGTTACCAGGCCAGATCAGTCAATCATCCAAACTGTTTGTTGGCCCTGCAACTACTGAAAAGGCTGCTGCCCCTCTTCAGGAAGCACACGTTTTTCCCAGTTACAAATCAATTATAGCACGTGAGTACCGTTCTGGACACGGCCCCGTTCCTTTCGGTGCCCGCAAGGCACTTGAGTTTCCTGGCGGCTCCGTCGGACGCCTCCGCCGAGACATTCACTGACGTGACAAGAGTAATGGGATACCTCCTAATATCATGTCGTACCTCCGTTTGCCTGCGGAGTGCAGCAACTCGACGTTGCAAGGAATCAACAAGTCGAACTGACCCCTCGATTATGCCCCATAAATATATTTATATCGGGCGATCTAGGTGGCTAAATCATTCACTCGAATTATCCAGAATGTTCTTCAAACCGATCGCGAACAGTTGTGGCCTGGTGACATAGCGCATTGTCATCCATAAAAATTCCCTCCTTGTTTGGGAAGATGAAGTCCATGACCGGCTACAGATGGTCTCATTTGGTTCAGTTGGACCCATTCCATGTAATCACAATCCACAGCATTATGCAGCCACCACCAGCTTGCACACTGCCTTGTTGACAACTTGAGTCCATGTATTTGTGCGGCCTGCGTCGCACTCGAACCCTACCATCAGCTGTTACCAACTTAAACCGGAATTTATCTGGCCAGACCACGATTTTCCAGTCGTCTAGGGTCCAAACGATATGGTCGCTAGCCCAGGAGATGTGCTGCAGGCCATGTCGTACTGTTAGGAAAGTCACTCGCGTCGGTCGTCTGCTGCCACAGCCCATTACACCAAATTTCGCCTACCGGATACTTTTGCCGTACATCCCACATTGATTTCTGATGTTATTTCACGGAGCGTTGTTTATCTGTTAGCACTGACACCTCTACGTAAACGTCTCTGCTCTCGGTCGTTAACTGAAGGCCGTCGGCCACTGCGTTGTCTGCTTTGAGAGGTAATGCGTGAAATTTAGTATTTTCGGCACGCCCTTGACGCTGTGGGTCTCGGAGTAATGAATTCCCCAACGATTTCCGACTACGTAATCAACCCAGTCCTTCCACTAACACGTCACTCTGCTACAACGTGAGAAAATCTTATACACTACTGGCCAGTAAAATTGCTACACCAAGAAGAAATGCAGATGATAAACGGGTATTCATTGGACAAATATATTATACTAGAACTGACATATGATTACATTTTCACGCAATTTGGGTGCATAGATCCTGACAAATCAGTACCCAGAACAACCACCTCTGGCCGTAATAATGGCCTTGATACGCCTGGGCATTGAAAACAGAGCTTGGATGGCGTGTACAGGTACAGCTGCCCATGCAGCTTCAACACAATACCACAGTTCATCAAGAGTAGTGACTGGCGTATTGTGACGAGCCAGTTGCTCGGCCACCATTGACCAGACGTTTTCAATTGGTGAGAGATCTCGAGAATGTGCTGGCTAGGGCAGCAGTCGAACATTTTCTGTATCCAGAAACGCCCGTACAGGGCCTGCAACATGCGGTCGTGCATTATCCTGCTGAAATGTAGGGTTTCGCAGGGATCGAATGAGGGGTAGAGCCACGGGTCGTAACACATCTGAAATGTAACGTCCATTGTTCAAAGTGCCGTCAATGCGAACAAGAGGTGATCGAAACGTGTAACCAATGGCAACCCATACCATCACGCCAGTATGGCGATGACGAATACACGCTTCCAATGTGCGTTCACCGCGATGACGCCAAACACGGATGCGACCGTCATGATTCTGTAAACAGTTCCTGGATTCATCCAAAAAAATGGCATTTTGCCTTCCTTGCACCCAGGTTCGTCTTTGAGTACACCATCGCAGGCGCTCCTGTCTGTCATGCAGCGTCAAAGGTAACCGCAGCCATGGTCTCCGAGCTGATAGTCCATGCTGCTGAAAACGTAGTCGAACTGTTCGTGCAGATGGTTGTTGTCCTGCAAACGTCCCCATCTGTTGACTCAGGAATCGAGACGCGGCTGCACGATCCGTTACAGCCATGCGGATAAGATGCCTGTCATCTCGACTGCTAGTGATACGAGGCCGTTGGGATCCAGCATGGCGTTCCGTATTACCCTCCTGAACCCACCGATTCCATATTCTGCTAACAGTCATTGGATCTCGACCAACGCGAGCAGCAATGTCGCGATACGATAAATCGCAATCGCGTTAGGCTACAATCCGACCTTTATCAAAGTCGGAAACGTGTTGGTACGCATTTCTTCTCCTTACACGAGGCATCACAACAACGTTTCACCAGGCAACGCCGGTCAACTGCTGTTTGTGTATGAGAAATCGGTTGGAAACTTTCCCGATGTCAGCACATTGTAGGTGTCGCCACCGGCGCCAACCTTGTGTGAATGCTCTGAAAAGCTAATCATTTGCATATCACAGCATCTCCTTCCTGTCGGTTAAATTTCGCGTCTGTAGCACGTCACCTTCGTGGTGTAGCAATTTTAATGGCAGTTGTGTACTTCATTCACGCTTTCATTAGTCCTGCATTCCTGCCTTAACGTTGCTTTGTGGTGTACACATGGAATGAGTGTATTGGTATGAGCCTCTCACTATTGGTGGCCCTCAGCACAATGTTACTCAGACTAAGAGTAGTTATATGGGCTATTGAAAGAGGCTGACCAGTCTAAACTGGTTTGTCTACTGAAATATTTTTTGAGTATTTGACTGCAGTAAAAGTTATTGATAAAATGAGATAGTACCATCCTTAGGTTAAATGTACTTAGTATCTTTATTGTGGGCCCTAAAGCACATATTATGTCACAGTGGGATATTACATAGAGAGTTGGTAGACATTATGCTGCTTGATATTATAAGATTATTTTGGCTTTATTGACTTCATCAGAACATGTCCTGACTTGTATATGGACACATATCAACATCAAACTATTACTACTGTCTGTAGTTGAAGGTAATACTTTTTTCAGTCTCGTTTTAAAGTTGTCTGATAATTTGCTGTTCCGTACATATTGTAATACGTTTTTTTATTATTTTGAAGGTCATAAAAATTCAAGTTTGACAGTTGTTTACTCAAGGATATTTACAGTCTATCTGTTTGGTAGGGTTTGGAGAGTGGGGGTAAAAATGTTGGTAATGCCTGACATCTTGGCTGCCCTGCAGGGTTGGCATGTAATGCAGGAAGTATTCGAATGCATTCCAGGAAGTATGTGAGCAGAGGGGTATGACTGAGCAGGGGGAGGGGGGGAGAAGGGGAGATGGACAAAGAGAGGAGGATGAGGAGCTGTGTGCAGTATATGTGACATATGCTTACATGGACGAACCCACGGGTAAAAGGCTACTATGTATACAAGATGATTCCGTGATGATGTTACAAACTTTCAGGAATGCTGGAGAACGCTAAGTGCATCAATATGAGGTGAGAGAGACCCTGTCTGAAAACGACAGAGTCGAACTCTTCACCCTTGTTACGATTTCTTATACCTAAACCTCGATTAATGAAGCATTGGCGCTAAAAGCCTTCAGTATATACTAAGCTGAACAACACTGAAGCATAAAGTTGCATGTCTGCGGCATAGCGTAATGATTAAGGACGTGCATCGTGAAGACGAAGGAAGTATATTGGTGTTCTGCTATATGCTAATAAGAGTTTTTTTTTCCTCTTGGTGTTTTTAACACATTCTGGGACTTTCTTATGAATGTCATAGAAGTATTTTTCGCAGCATTCAATGACATTTACCTATTAGAGCGCGCTCTCTCAGAAATGAGTTTCTTCGATTTTGATACGTCCATCTGTTTATAAAACGAAGGATGAAATTGCTGTGAGTGAAAAGAGCGGCAATGACATTTATACCCCTTGCTTGTTACAAATATTTTGCTGCTTTTCCCGAATATGTAGCGATTCCCGAGGGTGTGGCTAGGCAGGAAACTAAGACTTGAAGCTTAAAATGCTGCGAGTTAAATATGTAGCTATTGTTTCAGCGATTTCCGAGGGTCCAGTCACCCACGGGAGAGGCTGGTGTCCGTGTCACACTCGGCTTAATCGGAATGTGCTGCTGGTCACGTGCATGTTGTTTTGACGTCACTTCCGAGCAGACCGAGTGTGTGATAGCTTCCCCCTGCATTCGGTCGAGCAGGTACAGTCACACCCTCTATGTCTCGGCGGTGTCGTTCGAAGCAGCTGCCAGAAAATTCAGATTCCATGCAGGCACCAACGGAACGATGCCGTGTTCATCGCGGCACACACCTGCTGGAATTGATTTTTAATTGGGCCGAGAGACACTTACTCTCTTCAGAGCCTGTATCCATCTTGGCCAATTAATATTCCAGATATTGCGACCAGAAATGAGATTCATTTGTCAGGAATATTGAGACATTTAGTTAAGTGCTTTCCACTTAAACCCTCTCCTTCCATTCCGTAGCAGCTTACTGATAACGAGTGAGGCAGGTACGTGTACACGTGAGCAGCAATGGGCTCAGTTCTCCTTCAGCTGGTCAACAACAGCTTTCAACTCTATGACACACACTGTTGTTTGTATCGGGTCACTTCCACAGTTAATAAAAGAAAATCATCTGGTGACATAGTGTACAACATCTTTACTTATATTTTAGATCTATGTACACAGACTGTTTACTGAAATTCCTGTCGTATTTGAATATAACGTAAAGGTATTTCCTGTTGGTAGCAACTCTATACTGCATCAGGAAAAGAACAACATATCATTAGTCTTTCGCGAAAAAATCTCTGTAGTTTTTCTTAAACCATTGGAAAGCTTCCACAGTAAAGTGACTGGATGGATCCCTTGTTGGGACATATCAACGCTATAAAGAGAGAGATTTGCTGATAAACATTTCCCTTCCCACTAATTTTTGACAAGTACGCATCTGACACAACAATGTGCTCCAGTAAAAGGCGAAATCAGATAGTATCAAGAATGAATATTCGCTACATCCACAGTAGCACTGTCAACTTGATCTCTGTAATAAAGCAAGGTAGATAAGCGGTTCTCTGGATTTTTGATTTTTTTTACGAAACTGTAGAGCTCTTATGAATCCGGAAGAAAATGAAATATCAAATTTAAAGACGAAAATATCTGCTACAATAAGGGAATAAAGTAACGGACTGCTTCTGACACAGTTCAGAAAGAGCCCACCTACCAGACTGATGTTTGAAAGTCTTGCTAATTGTTCAAAATGGTTCAAATGGCTCTGAGCAGTATGGGACTCAACTGCTGAGGTCATTAGTCCCCTAGAACTTAGAACTAGGTAAACCTAACTAACCTAAGGACATCACAAACATCCATGCCCGAGGCAGGATTCGAACCTGCGACCGTAGCGGTCTTGCGGTTCCAGACTGCAGCGCCTTTAACCGCACGGCCACTTCGGCCGGCTGCTAATTGTGTATCGTGGTTGTAGGCATCAGTGGATCGTACGCCAACATTTTGGGAAAAGAGCGGTTGGTCGCCATAACAAAAAAAAAAAAAAAAGTAAGGCACATGCAAGAGATAAAAGTTAGGAGGTGAAATATTCATGCATCAATTACATTCATGCATCAATTACGTACTGCATGCGGCCCACGTTTTTCGTTATAAATCTTGCAGTATTGTCATACCTATTAAAAATTCGGAAGCACAAATTTTTAGGACTGTCTGTATGGGGTTAAGAATCTGCATTGGGCAGGGAGAAATAACTTAATAGTTTTTTTATACAATTTAAAAAACATGTTATATTAAAAAATTATTTTTATTTCAATTATTATATCTAGCGAAGGTAAAAATTATGCAGATGATAGTACCTTTTAATCTGAGTACTTAGACATGAGGAACCAATCGTCGAAGATTATTTCAGGCGATATGGGGTCACAAAACATGGACATAAATTGAATTTTATGAGTCCTGAGGCTGATCCACTGGCACCAAAAACATGTGCCCATCTTGTCTAACTCGTCTGTCAAAGTCAGCACCCAATCCCCTCCATTTCTCGGAGAACTATCTCATCACCCCAGCCACTGTCCAACCACACGAATCAAAAAGGAAAAATAAATAATAAAAATAATTTTATAGTCTCAGTCTAGTTCATTAACCTTCTTTAATCTCTATATATAAAAGGCAATGTCCTGATTTATTGTAAGGCGCTTAAAAAAAGTTATTAGGAAAGCAAAAAGTATGTGGTATGCAGATAGAATAGCCAAGTCTCAGGATAAAATTATAACCATACGGTCAGTTGTAAAGGAAGGGGCTGGTCTGCAGGGACAGGTCGAGGATTTAGAATGAATGCATAGTGGGAATGTCCGTGTTACTGATAAGTCACATATGTGTACAGTATTTAATAATCACTTTCTGAATATAGCAGGTGAACTAAATAGAAACCTAGACCCAACAGGGAACCATATAGCGCTCGTAGAAAATAGTGTTCTGAGACTGTTACCTGAAATGCTCCTACATGATACTGACAAGAGGGAGATTGAGTTAATAATTAAATCAATAAAGACCAAGAACTCTCATGGATACGATGGGGTATCTAGCAGAATACTGAAGTATTGTTCTATGTATGTTAGCCCAGTACTTAGACATATCTGTAACTTTTCCTTTAGGGGTGGTCGGTTTCCTGACCGATTATAGTACTCGGTAGTGAAGCCACTTTATAAAAAGGGAGACAGGGATAATGTTGACAATTATAGACCTATTTCTTTGCCATCGGTGTTTGTTAAAGTTATCGAGAAGGTTGTATATACAAGGTTAATGGAGCATTTAAATTCACATAATTTGCTGTCAAATGTACACTTTGTTTTTAGAAAAGGGAAAAAAAAACTGAAAATGCTATGTTCTCTTTTCTCTGTGACGTTTTGGACGGATTAAATAAAAGGTTGCGAACGCTAGGTGTTTTCTTTGATTTAACGAAGGCTTTTGACTGTGTTGACCACAAAATATTACTGCAGAAGTTGGACCATTATGGAGTAAGGGGAGTAGCTTACAATTGGTTCGCCTCTTACTTTAAGAACAGAAAGCAGAAGATAATTCTCCGCAATATTGAAAGTGGTAGTGATGTTCAGTCCCAATGGGGCACTGTTAAGTAGGGTGTTCCCCAAGGGCCGGTGCTGGGGCCACTGCTGTTTCTTATTTATATAAATGATATGCCTTCTAGTATTACAGGTGATTCAAAAATATTTCTGTTTGCTGATGACACCAGCTTGGTAGTGAAGGATCTTGTGTGTAATATTGAAACATTATGAAATAATGTAGTTCATGAAATACGTTCGTGGCTTGTGGAAAATAATTTGATGCTAAATCACAGTAAGACTCAGATTTTACAGTTTCTAACTCACAATTCAACAAGAACTGATATTTTGATCAGACAGAATGGGCATATTATAAGCGAGACGGAACAGTTCAAGTTCCTATGCGTTCGGATAGATAGAACCTGTTGTGGAAAGCCCATGTTCAGGATCTTGTTCAGAAACTAAATGCTGCTTTATTTACCATTAGAACAGTATCTGAATTAAGTGACAGTTCAACGCGAAAAGTAGTCTACTTCGCGTATTTTCACACGCTTACGTCTATGGTATTATTTTTTGGGGTAATTCTTCTGATTCGAAAAGGGTATTTTTGGCTCAAAAACGGGCTGTTCGAGCTATATGTGGA
Organism: Schistocerca piceifrons; assembly: GCF_021461385.2. Taxonomy (NCBI): domain Eukaryota; kingdom Metazoa; phylum Arthropoda; class Insecta; order Orthoptera; family Acrididae; genus Schistocerca; species Schistocerca piceifrons. The sequence continues at coordinate 230,147,727 of NC_060143.1, read as the reverse complement.
GTAAGTTCGAGAACCTCTTGTCGACCCCTATTCAATAGTCTGGGAATTCTGATATTGCCCTCTCAGTATGTATTTTCTCTAAAGTCGTTTGTTGTTAGCAATATTAGCTTATTCCCAAGAGTTAGCAGCTTTCACTCAGTTAATACTAGGCAGAAATCAAATCTGCATGTGGAATGCACTTCCTTGACTCTTGTGCAGAAAGGAGTGCACTATTCTGCTGCATCCATTTTCAATAAGCTACCACAAGAACTCAAAAATCTTAGCAGTAGCCCAAACGCTTTTAAGTCTAAACTGAAGAGTTTCCTCATGGCTCACTCCTTCTATTCTGTCGAAGAGCTCCTGGAAGAGCCGAAAAATTAAGCAAATTCCAGTGTTACATTGTTGATTTTCTTTATTTAAATTTACGAATTGTCGCCTGAATACGTTTCTTGTATTTCATTTTATCTGTTTCTACTATCGTGTTATAATTTCATGTATTGACTCGTTCCATGACCATGGAGACTTCTCCTTAATTTGGTCCCACGGAACAATAAATAAATAAATAAAACTTATTGACTGACTGAGGTATCATAGCTTAGCCCAAACCGCTAAGGATAGAAACTTGAAATTTGGAGAAGATGTGGATCTTATACTGTAGGCGTAGTTTAAGAAGGGATTTTTAGAAATTCCAATTCTAAGAGGGTGAAATAGGAGATGAAGGTTTTTTTTATGTCGTTATTACGGTAATTTTGAAGCCAGGCCTACGAAAATTTGTATTTAGTTTCTGTGTCAGGAATAAAGAAATACATGTTTCAGAATTTTCGGAAATTTAACCCTATGGGGGTGAAATATTGGGTGAAAGCTTTTTTTGAAAATATATCTTTAGTAAAGAACTGCTAAAGTATTTTAAAGCTACATCTATGAACACTGGTATTTGACATTTCGGTTACAAAAACAAACAAAAAAATCTTTCAGTGTTTTTGGAAATTGAATCCAAGGGCATGATATAGGAGATGAGATTTTTTATGAAAACATTTTATTATGGAAGCATTTTTAAAGCTAAATCTATGAAAATTTAAATTTGGCTTCTCAGTTAGAAATAAAGAATACATATTTCACTGTTTTTTGGAAATTCAGTCCCTTTGGGTGGTGAAATGGGGGATGAAAGTTTTTGTGGAAATATTTCACTGTACAAACATTTTTAGGCTAAATCTGTGAAAATTTGTATTTGGCTTCTCTGTTAGAAATAAAACATAGGCATGTCACTGTTTTTGGAAATTCGAGCCGTAAGGGTGTGAAATAGGGGGTGAAACGTCTTATGAAAATATTTCACTGCGAACGTATTTTTAAAGCTAAATCTTTGGAAACTGGTGTTTGGCTTCTCGGTTAGAGATGAAAAACTACTTCTTTCACTGTTTTTGGAAACTGAATCCCTAAGTGGGTGAAACAGCGTCAGAGTGAATCGCTGACTCCTCATCGCCCAGCACAAACCGCTAAGGATAGACACTTGAAGTTTCGAGACGTTGTGGATCTTACACTGTAGGCGTCATTTAAGAAGGGATTGTCCGAAATTCCACTCCTAAGGGGATGAAATAGGGGATGAGAGGCTTTTCGAAAGGGAATTTTGTAGCTGGAACTACGAAAACTGGTACTTGGTTTCTCACAGTCATAAAATAAAAGATACGTGTTTCAGCATCTTTGAAAATTCAACTATTAAGGGGGTAAAATAGTGGGTGACAGTTTTTTTGAAACTAAATAATTACTAAAGAACTTCTAATTTTTAAGGCTGCATCTATAACAATCGCTATTCGACTTCTCGGTCAGAAATAAAAAAATAGGTGTTTCAGTGTTTCTGGAAATACAACCCATAAGGGAGTGAAACAGTGGATGAAAATCTTTAAGAAAATATTTCGTTACATTAAAAAATTTAAAGCTAAACTTATAAAAATTGGTGTTTCACTTCTCGGTTAGATAGAAACAAATATTTTTAGGGGATGAAAGTTGCTATGGAAATATCTCCACAAGAACGCAAAATGCATGATTAACAAAAACTTTGGACTCCAACTAGGAAAATCGCATTTTTGTCAGAAGTCCAATCGTAAAAGACCATGCTTATATGACCTTAATTAGCTTGAAAAGCTTAGAAGGTGTTACAGTTTGTGAACAACATAAACATTCGATTAAATACTAATAAAAACAAAAAAAACTCTGCAGGCCATACAGTCAACGCAAGCGAAGCAGTAGGCGCTAAGCTAGTCTTTAATATTTTAGTAAAACAAAATATAATGTTAACAATTTTTCTCTGTGATGTCAACACTTGAAACAGCTTTTCAGCTGTACGTCATTAACATACCAAATACTGCACACAGCTATTGTGGTCTCTGGCAAGAGACTTATTTGCTGCAGCTGTCCACATTTATGCATTCTACGCAAATCTATCCGTTGCTGCATAACCACTGCAACAACCGTCCATTGAACCTCATTAACTGAAGTACTATAATATGGCGTATCAAACAAAATTCGTGACTGAACTGAGGAGTTATTGGTAGGCAGGACCTAGCGTGTTATCTTGGATGGAAAGTCATCAACAGACGTGTAAGTAACTTCAACACTACTCTCTTGAGGTGTGTTGCAATGTTTAATCAAGTCGTGCGTTTATGACTTGACAGACACCGTTAACAGTGACTGAGATTTTTTTGTGGTGATGCGGTTTCTGTAATGTAGCAGATGGCAGACTTGTGTTCGTTGATATGATACTGGGGAAGTGCAATCAGTCTTCAGAGAAGATTAAATACGAAACATGGCAGAAGCTAATCGCCTGACTTATATCAGACTGCTGTATACGAGCTGTTGACACAGGCTGTAAGGACTGAAATCCATGTAGCTAAGATTCAAAGGACAATTTCCAGACGACACCCGTTTGTCATCAACATACCAAGGACATTTGTGAACATGTTGTATTTTCTACACTCATGCTCATAAATTAAGGATAATTGCAGAATGCGGTGCCACACAACGTGGCACTACACAGAACTGGCGCTAATAGCATAGACACATAGGAAACACACGCGACATAGATCTGTAAGTCCACGGTATTGGTGATAAGTCGAGAAAACCGTCCCGAAACACATGTGCTACAAACCGCCACTGTTCCCTGCGCATGTACCTCGACATCAATATGGGATATGATCACCATGCACACGTACACAGGCCGCACAATGGGTTGTTATACTCTGGAACAGGTGGTCTAGCAGCTGCTGGGATATAGCCTCCAATTCTTGCACCAGTGCCTGTCGGAGCTCCTGAAGTGTCCTAGGGGTTTGAAGACGTGTAGCGATACGTCAACCGAGAGCATCCCAGACGTGCTCGATGGGGTTTAGGTCTGGAGAACAGGCAAACCACGCCATTCGCCTGATATCTTCTGTTTCAAGGTACTCCTCCACGATGGCAGCTCGGTGCGACTGTGCGTTATCATCCGTCAGGAGGAATGTGGGACCCACTGCACCCCTGAAAAGGCGGACATACTGGTGCAAAATGACGTCCCGATACACCTGATCTTTTACAGTTGCTCTGTCAAAGGCATGCATGGGTGTACGTGCACCAATCATAATCCCACCCCACACCATCAAACCACGACCTCCATACGGGTCCCTTTCAAGAACATTAAGGGGTTGTTATCTGTTTCCTGGTTCACGCCAGATGAAAACCCGGTGAGAATCACTGTTCAAACTGGACTCATCTGTGAACATATCCTGGGACCACTGTTCCAATGACCATGTACTGTCTTCTTAACACCAGGCTTTACGGGCTTTACCGACCGGAGTGGCTGTGCGGTTCTAGGCGCTACAGTCTGGAGCCGAGCGACCGCTAGGGTGGCAGGTTCGAATCCTGCCTCGGGCACGGATGTGTGTGATGCCCTTAGGTTAGTTAGGTTTAATTAGTTCTAAGTTCTAGGCGACTAATGACCTCAGACGTTAAGTCGCATAGTACTCAGAGCCATTTGAACCAACCATTTACGGGTTTTCCTGTGACCAGAGGTCAGTGGAATGCACCTTGCAGATCTCCGGGCGAATAAACCATGTCTTTTCAGGCGTCTGTTGGTTGTGTGTCTGGGGAAAACTGTTCCAGTGGCTGCAGTTAGGTCTTGAGCAAGGCTACGTGCAATACTCCATGGCCGTCAGCGGGCACTGATGGTGAGATATCGGTCTTCTTGTGGTGTTGTACACTATGGACGTCCCATACTGTAGCGCCTGGATACGCTTTCTGTCTACTGTAATCGTTGCTATAATCTCGAGATCACACTTTGTGGCACACGGAGGGCCCATGCTACGACCTGCTGTGTTTGACCAGCCTCCAGTCTCCCTCGTATTCTACCCCTCATAACGTCATCAGTATGTGATCTTTGAGCCTTTTTCAACACCCAGTCACCATTAGCATGTCTGAAAACGTCTGTGCACTTACTCGCTGCACCGTACTCTGACATGCACCAACACACTCAACATATGTGGACTGCTGCCAGCGCCACCGTGCGACGACCGTAGGTCAAATGCACCGCATGGTCATATCCCGCCCACCAGAGCGTTGTTTCACCATGTATCAGTATTATCCATAATTTATGAGCATGAATGTAATTTTTCACTTTTCCTTTGTGGCTCTTGACGATACATGGTAGTTGTTGTGCTGGCGTAAGCTGTCGCCAGCACACCGGTCGGCAAAGATGTAGCATGAAAATCGATAGTAGGCGCAGGACCAAGCGCGCCTATCAGGAGAGAGGCCAAGGACACGCTCGCAACCAACAAGCTGCCAACACCCTCCCGATCGGACGTATTTAGGCCCCCGCCGCTGACCGGAGGGTCAGTCACAGTCACTCAATCACTAGCTCAGGCACAACCTCGCACTCCAGTTTGGCATATGTCATTCATAGCAGAGTGGGCTTAGGCTACGACACTACAAAGAAGGACGTACTTCACCAGTATGAGGCTAACGTGACCATTATTGAAGAGGTTGTATCACAGAACCTGAATTCTGTCAAAGTTAAGTAGCAACTGTTCATGGAAATAAAGAACCCTGTTAATCCACGTGTGCAGTTGTGTTGTAGAAAGATGATACTGGTCACCAAACAACATCCTCTCCCTTGATTCCTACGGTACAAGACTCTACAGTGGTAACGAGGACGCAACAATTGTCATGAGCACCTTTGGCCCTGTGCCGTGGCGCTGTCTGTAAGCGGTTGCTGTGAAGAGTATCCGGAGCGGCCTGTACAGGCAGCCTGTTGTGAGCCTACGAGTAGGAAGATGTCGGCAGTATTTGTAAATCGCCGACTGCTGTTAGCTAGAGGCGCTACAGGAAATGTACCATGGTTGTGGTCTGATCGTTGGCCATATTTTCTGAGCACGTAGTTGGGCGGCATTTGTACTGTAATCCGGATTATAGTTATAATTATCCACGATACCTTGGAGTATGTGCAGCTGAACCTCCAGGATGGGAAAGTCTTTTGTGAACGCATGCACGGCATTCCGAGGAATGTTAAATACAAGTGGCACGTTTCTTCTGTTATCTAAAGTGGCTTACATAATCTAGACTGTGTTCGAGTGTACTCCCTCTCCAAAATTGTGGATTACATACTAGCTGTTTTGAGGCTTCGTTTCTGATGCGCTGAGAGCTCGCAGGCGGTTCCTCCAGTAGTGCCCGTTACTGGCATAACTAGCTGGTGACTGGCGCTTCTGTTTATGAAGCTTTTATCACTGTGGAGGATTGACGTTAATGTTGAGTGACCCACTTGTGAGAAGTGGTATGTTGAAATAGATTTTTGCTAGTACTTGCTGCATCAAACTGATTTAATGTTCTGGACTGCAGTAATGGCCAGTGGGGTTGATGCAAAAATTGTATGCATTATACACTAAAGCGCTAAAGAAACTGGTATAGGCATGCGTATCTAAGTACATAGATATGTAAACAGGCAGAATACGGCACTGCGGCCGGCACTGCCCGTCTGGCGCAGTTGTTAGATCGGTTACTGGTGCTACAATGGCAGCTTATCAAGATTTAAGTGAGTCTGAACGTGGTGTTATAGTCGACGCCCAACGAATGGGACACAGCGTCTCCGAGGTTGCGATGAAGTGGGGATTTTCCCATACGACCATTTCACAAGTGTGCCATGAATATCAGGAATCCTGTAAAACATCAAATCTCCGACATCGCTGCGCCCGGAAAAACATTCTGCAAGAACGGGACCAACGACGACTGAAGAGAATCGTTCAACGTGACAGAAGTGCAACCCCTCCGCAAATTCCTACTGATTTCAATGCTGGACCATCAACAAGTGTCAGTGTGCGAACCATTCAACGAAATATTAACGATATGGGCTTTTGGAGTCAAAGGCCCACTCGTGTACCCTTGATGACTGCACGACAATAGCTTTACGCCTCGCCTTAGTCCTTCAACACCGACATTGGACTGTTGATGTCTGAAATAATGTTGCCTGGTGGGATGAGTCTCGTTTCAAACTGTATCGAGTGGAAGGACGTGTACGGGTATGGAGACAACCTCATTTATCCATGGACCCCCCATGTCAGCAGGGGACTGTTCAAGTTGGTGGAGGCTCTGTAATGGTGTGGGGCGTGTGCAGTTGGAGTGATACGACACCCCTGATATGTCTAGATACGACTCTGACATGTGACGCGTACTTTAGCATCCTGTCTGATCACCTGCATCCATTCGTGTCCATTGTGCATTCCGACGGACTTGAGCAATTCCAGAAGGATAATGCGTCACCCCACACGTCCAGAATTGCTACAGAGTGGCTCCAGGAACACTCTTCTGAGTTTTAACACTTCTGCTGGCCACCAAATTGCCCAGACATGAACATCATTGAACACATCTGAAATGCCTTGCAACGTGCTGTTCAGAAGAGATCTCCACCCCCTTTTACTCTTGCGGATTTATGGGCATCTCTGCAGGATTCATGGTGTCAGTTCCCTCCAACATTACTTCAGACATTAGTGGAGTCCATGTCACGTCGTGTTGCGGCGCTTCTGTGCCCTCTCGGGGGCCCTACACGATATTAGATAGGTGTACCAGTTTCTTTGACTCTTCTGTGTATTTTGTAGTGGTCAATAACCCGGGCTTGTAAGTTATTTTATATCTAAATTAATAAGAGATTGTACTGATCGACCATGGTAGTTTGCAGAAGTAAGGAAAAAACCATGCCAAATTTAAAAGAACGCAAACTCCCCACGATTGACGACGTTTAACAGAAGCACCAAATTTAGCGCGAACTTCAGTGTGAGATGCTTTAACAGTTTCGACAGCAAAGCTCTGTCTCGAGACCTGGTATAAAACACAAATAGATTCCGGTCGCATGTAAAGTACACGAGGGTCTAGACACATTCAGTACCTTCACGGCGTCTTCCTGATGACAGTGCCATTAAAGAGGAGCTACTAAATAGTCTTTCGGAATTACTTCACCACAGAAGACGAAGTAAATGTTCTAGAATCAGAATCAAGAACGGCTGCGAACATGAGCACCTATATGTAGATATCCTCAAAAAATGGTTCAAATGGCTCTGAGCACTATGGGACTTAACATCTGTGGTCATCAGTCCCCTAGAACTTAGAACTACTTAAACCTAACTAACCTAAGGACATCACACACAGCCATGCCCGAGGCAGGATTCGAACCTGCGACCGTAGTGGTGTCGCGGTTCCAGACTGAAGCGCCTAGAACCGCTCGGCCACACCGGCCGGCTAGATATCCTCGGTGTGGCGAAGTAGCTTAAACCATTTAATAAAGGCAAGGTCTCCGGTCCAGATTGTATACCAGTTACTTTACTTTCAGATTATGATGATACAATAGGTCCATACTTATCAGTCATGTACAACCACTAGCTTGTCGAAAGATCCGTACCTAAAGACTGGAAAGTTGCACAGATCACCCCAATAATCAAGGAAGGAAGTAGGAGTAATCCGCTGTTTTAGTGATCCATATCACTAACGTCGATTTGTAGTTGGTTTATGGAACATATGTTCGAATATTATGAATTACCTCGAAGAAAACAATTTATTGACAAATAGCACACACTGATTCAGAAAATGTCGTTCTTGCCAAATACAATGAGGTCCTGATTCAGCCAGTGCTATTGACAGAGGATGTCAAACCGGTTCCATGTTTTTAGATTTCCGGAAGGCTTTTGACACAGTTCCTCACAAGTGCCTCCTAATCAAATTGCGTGCCTATGGAATATCACGTCAATTGTGCGATTGGATTTGTGATTTCCTGTGAGAAGTCTTGTTGGCTCTCTGATGTTCCTAAATTACATACATTATTTAGGAGAGAACCCGAACAGCTATCTTAGTCTGTTCGCAGATGATGCTGTCATTTACCGTTTGGTAAAGTCATCAGATGCACAAAAACTATTGAAAACTGATTTAGACAAGACATTTGTATGATGCGAAAAGTGGAAAAGGACACTAAGTAATGAAAAGGGCGAAGTCATAAGAGTACTGAAAGGAATCCGTTAAATTTCGGTTACACGACAAATCACACAAATCTACAGACTGTGAATTCAGCTAAATACTTAAGGATTACAACTACGAATAAAGCCAAGTTTACACGACGACATTGGGTTGCGCCACTCGTTGGATGGAATTGGTTGCACGCAAATGGTTTCGTGTTTGACTGTAAGACACGGCGCCACCAGTATACACTTCAGTTTCGTCGTTTTGGCGGTTTCTGAGTCGTGTCTGAAATGAAAGTTTTGGCAGCTGCACGTCGCACGATTTGTGATGGAGTTAAATCTAGTTGCGTGGAATCGCTACATAAGAAAAAATAAGAAACGTGTTTCGATTCGTGACTGGATGAAGCACAGACGTCAGCTCGGTTGCTCAGCATCCTTGCTGAAATAATTTATAAGCTCTTTCAGCAGAATGTCACCAGAACTGTTCACCTTTCTTCTAAGTAGGGTTAATTATGCGATAAGGAGTAAAGGTGCTGTAATGCACGAAGCACTGTTGCCAGAACTGAAATTACATACCATATTGCGTGCATTACAATTGAGAACACTCAGTATGGTATAAGATGCGCTTTTAGCTGGTGATGACGCTTTTTCATTAACACCAATAATTATTAACATTAACAGTAATAATTATTAACATTAGCAGCAATAATCATTCGAAGCAGGCCGCATTAAGAATAGAATGGTTTGAAAACTACTCTCTTTGATGATAGATATGTACAGTGGCAATATTTCAAAATTCTAACATGTGAATAGAGATTACTGCTGCGACGTTTTAAATAGATGAATATTGAATAAAGAATGCAGCTTCTTGATTTGTGTAGCCTTCCCTCCTGTCAACAATACTCCTTAACAAAGAGACGTCCAACTCGAACGATGGGATTTTAGTCTTGTAGACGAGAGCATCACCACATCTAGAATTACTCGCTTCTATTTTTCTTAATTCAGTTGTATACGTGCTCCTAACACAATAAATTTTGCCCTGAAGCTCAGATACTGTCAAACCATCTATGTTATGATCGCACATGACGGTCTCAGGAGCAGCAATATGTTGCTTATTTTTGTAATCAGCATCGCTGAAATCCCACAAGCACCTATGCAAAACATAGATATCCAAAAAGCGAACATTATTCTCCGTTTCCCACTTCATTTTTCAGTTTGTCTACACTGTACGAACGCACACATAACCTCAAAACTCATGCAACTAGTGTCGCCAAAGCTGGAACACGCAGAAAGTATTTAGTTTCACCAACGAGTTGCGCAAACACGCGACACGCATGCGCAGTGGCCGGTAGCATAGTTGCCTGCAACCTACTGTCGTCGTGTAAACTAGGCTTAACTTACAATGGAACGATGACATAGATAATGTTGAGCGGAAAGAGAACCACAGACTGCGATTTATTGGCGGAACACTTAGAAGACGCAACAAATCGGCTAAAGGTCTTCTAGAGAGACTGTCTACACTATGCTTGTCTGTCCGCTTTTCAAGTACTGCTGTGCGGTGTGAGATCCGCGTCAAATAGGATTGATGGAGGACATCCAAATAATTCAATGAAGGGCAGCTCGTTTTGTATTATCGCGAAAGAAGCGAGAGAGAGCCACGTGAACTGGGGTGGCAGTCAATAAAATTAAGGGTTTTTCGTTGCGTCGGGATTTTCTCACGAAATCTGATCACCAATTTTCTTCTCTACATGGTGTAGCAAAAAGAATCATCCGATTTGGTACGTCTATATTTCTGAAACTAATAAACATGTACATGAAATTTGTTTGTTGATGAACGAGAAACTCAAAACGTTTTTTTCATACCTTTTCATAGGCGTTCGATATGGTCCCTTGAAATGCACGGCATATGTCAATGCGATATTCAAATTTCTCCCGCACTGCAGAGAGCATGTCTTGAGTTACAGCTTCCGCAGCTGGCTGTTATGCAATGTCTCAGTTCTTTAATTATTGTTGGTAACGAAGGCACATAAACAGAGTCGTTTATAAATCCCCACAAGAAATAATCGCATACAGTGAGGTCTCGTGACCTCGGAGGCCAGTAATGTAAGGCCGAATCATTTGGTCCAGTGCGACCGATCCATCGTTCAATAACCCTTTGATTTCAAAATTCCCACACTTCCAGATGTCAATGTGGTAGTGCCCCAGCCTGTTGGCAAATAAAGTCCTTCGAATCAGGCTCCAATTGTGGGAAAAGAAGAGCATACCGAAATATGTGCTTCCTCTAACAGTGTCCTCGACAAAGCAAAATGGACCATAAACCTTTTTCCGTGAAACTGCACAAAACACATTAAATTGTGGAGACTACCTCTCATGCTGTACAACTTCATGTGGTTGTTCCGTAACCCATATTCTCACATTATGACGGTTCACCTTTCCATTTAAATGGAATGTTGCCTCGTCAGCAAACACTAAGCGTGGAAGAAAACTGTCATTCTCCAAGTACGACGCTGATATCCGGCAGAACACCCGACAACCCAAGTTGTCATTAGATCGCCCGGAAAGCCTGAAGAATTATGTCATCCTCCATCTTGCCAGGAACGAAATTACAGAACTCCACACGTTCTTGTTTGTCACTTCCACGGAGAGCTTGCAGTAGCTGAGTTTTGTATGATTTCATGTGTAAACGTCAACGCGACATACGTCAGACGGACATCGGGTGCATGTTAAGCTGTCGAGCAGCATGACGAACGGATGTCTGCTAACTCCTTGTGAAACTACGGCGGATGCGTTCGACGTGTGTGTTAGACATTCGGGGACGGCCCGGCGATTTGCCATCACACAAACAACCTATTTCTCGGAATTGTTCATGCCTTCGGCTAATGCTCTGTGCAGCAGGAAAATCCACACCATACTTAGTACGAAAGTCACGCTGAACAGTCATTACTGACCCGTACTGCGCTAAACGTAGAACACAAGACGCTTTCTGTTGCCCGGACACCATTTTTACCAGAATTGAATTGGAGCACACTGCTGCTACCTAGTGGAAAGTACTTAAAACTCGAGAGTTTGTTATTTCCAACAGTACGTTGTTCACGCACGTATCTTAAATAACATAATAGTTATGATTTTTTAAAATAGGATGATTCTTTTTGATACACCCTGTATTTTGTTGACTCGCACCTACTTAGGGTGAAACGATCTTCTTAATAAAATAAGAAAAATCCAGAGCTCGCACAGAAATAATTAAGTCTTCGTTTTTCTCACAAGTTATTCGATAGTGTAACTGTACAGAAATAGTTTGAAGGTGGCTGGATGAACCCTCTGCCAGGCCCTTAATTGTGATTTGCAGAGTAATCATGTAGATGTAGGTGGAGACAGGTGTAGATACCGGATTGCCTTGGGCTTTTGGAATGTAAGTGGGGTTCCCCACCATACTAATCTAATTATGTGTTTTTTTAAGTTATTTTATTGATATGCTTGTTAAATGTTGCGCTTTGACCTGAGCGAGTTTGTTTAAAAGCATATTCCCCTGTATATAACAATTATTTTCCAGAGTATAGTTTATGGATTTGTTAATGTACTCTGAAGAGTTTAATTCCTAGTTGGGACTGGGCGATAATATGTATATCTTGAAGGAACTTAATAGCCGTAAGTGCATTTTTATTCGTTAGGAATTGCAACCATCTGTCTTGGCGAATGCTAATTTTATTTATTTTTCAGATGACCACAGTCATTTTCTTATATACTCTGTAACTGATTGGCAGTACGGAACTCAACGACATGGATCCTCTGCCTAAGTAGCTACTAGTGCTACTTATTGTATGATTCACATAGGCCTAAGCTTTATTTGTTAGAAAAAATTATTAAAAAATTGTATGTGTTTCATTAATAAATGTTTGAGTTGTCATTCTGTACTTCACACATCCTACAATTTTTCCAAGTTTTTTCCTTCCTTTCTTTCTTTCTCCTGGGCGCCCTGAGACTCCTTGTTTTCGGGGACCCCGGCGCATTTCCCCGACTGCCCCACCTTAATTACGGCCCTGTCTCAAAGGAGCAATAAGTGTGAGTTATGTATCTGTGAATAGCTTATGTTTCATAACAAACAACTATTTATTGTTTTTGCTTTGGTGGCACTCCCTTGGAAAACAATGGTGTCGTCTGTGATGCGTCAACTGTGGAACAGAGGTTAGGGCTTAACGTCCCATCCACGACGAGGTCATTGGAGATGTGCCACAGGCTCCGACTGTGAAGGATTTCAAAGGAATATTTTTAAAATATTTATTTTTCTAGTCACTTGCGTATATCCACCCTGAATTACTAGTTTCGATCATAAGCAGTGATCATCTTCGGATCCAAAAATAAAAATAAAGGACAAATTAATTAATAACTGTTCCTTTGTATGACATCGACAGAAAAATATTTGAAGTTAAACACGCTAAAACTGTACCCAGATACTGACATTACATAGATTGACATTATTTGAAATATAAGTCAGTATAAATTTGAAAACTTAGTAAACCACGGAATAATGTAGATAGAGAGGTACAAATTGACACACATGCTTGGACTGACATGGGGTTTTATTAGAACCACCCCATATTGCTAGAAGCGTGAAAGATGTATTGCGCGCGTCGCTTGGTGATGATCGTGTGCTCAGCCGCCACTTTCGTCATGCTTGGCCTCCCAGATCCCCAGACCTCAGCCCGTGCGATTATTGGCTTTGGGGTTACCTGAAGTCGCAAGTGTATCGTGATCGACCCACATCTCTAGGCATGCTGAAAGACAACATCCGACGCCAATGCCTCACCATGACTCCGGACATGCTTTACAGTGATGTTCACAACATTATTTCTCGACTACAGCTATAGTTGAGGAATGATGGTGGACATATTGAGCATTTTCTGTAAAGAACATCATCTTTGCTTTGTCTTACTTTGTTACGCTAATTATTGTTATTCTAATCAGATGAAGCGCCATCTGTCGGAATTTTTTGAACTTTTGTATTTTTATGGTTCTAATAAAACCCCATGTCATTCCAAGCATGTGTGTCAATTTGTACCTCTCTATCTACATTATTCCGTGTTTTATTCAGTTTTCAAATTTATGCTGACTTTTTGATCACCCGGTACATAAAATAATACCTGATTAATCGCTTAATGAAAGGTCATCACTCTTATAAAAGAGCATCATAGTCAAAGTTGTACAGTAGTGGCAACAGCACAAAAGTACGCCTGTGAGCACATTGCATGGTATCAAGCATTATAGTGAACCCACTATGCCGGGTGCAAGTCCGTACATCATGAGTGATGCGAACGGGAGAGAGAAAGGGGGAAGGAGAGATAAAATACTTATATACGCATTCTTAAAATGTAACACAGAACTGTACGAAAGAGGTAATACGAACAATTTGATATTAAAATCTAAAACTGATACATGGCACATATTGTTGAGATTTCTGAATAAAGTAAAACACTGAATTAAAATATAGAGCACGTGCAGTTTTCACTAGAGGACTTCTGAGGTGCTCGCGTATATAGGACTCACAAGGAACTCCTTGAGTTCGACTTCGCAAGTTCAATCTTTAATAAGGCCCATTTGAAAGTGTTGTGTTAACAATTATGACAGTAAAAATGTTAACTGCTAATGTCTCATCATTTGCATCAGGAGGGCAACAGAAAATGAATGTCCGGTATGTGCAAAGGTTTACCTTCCATGGGATCTATATCTACATCTACATGGATACTCTGTAAATCACATTTAAGTGCCTGGAAGAGGGTTCATCGAACCACCTTCACAATTCTCTATTATTCCAGTCTCATATAGAACGCGGAAAGAACGAACACCTATATCTTTCCGTACGAGCTCTGATTTCCCTTATTTTATTGTGGTGATCGTTTCTCCCTATGTAGGTCGGTGTCAACAAAATACTTTCGCATTCGGGGGAGAAAGTTGGTGATTGGCATTTCGTGAGAAGATTCCGCTTCAACGAAAAACGCCTTTCTATGATGTCCAGCCCAAATCCTGTATCATTTCTGTGACACTCTCTCCCACATTTCGCGATAACACAAAACGTGCTGCCCTTGTTTGAATTTTTTCGATGTACTCCGTCAGTCCTATCTGGTATGGATCCCACACCGCGCAGCAGTATTCTAAAAGAGGATGGACAAGTGTATTGTAGGCAGTCTCCTTAGTAGATCCGTTACATTTTCTAAGTGTCCTGCCAATAAAACGCAGCCTTTGGTTAGCCCGCCCCACAACATTTTCTATGTGTTCCTTCCAATTTAAGTTGTTCGTCCGTGTATTACACTTCACAAAACTGACGTCGACATTCAAGAAATGATCGAAACAAACCATTAACTTGCACCATAAACATCCAACGAAAAATGGCGCCTCGCAGTGATCACAAAGGTTCGCACCATCGAGATCGAAGGCGAAATCCTTGGGAGTTACAAAGCGTGAAGGACGTTCAGCTAGGTATCCACTCTTAACGAATGCATATAGAATCCTAGTGACGTAACGGGGCGATGAGAACTGACGGAATGTGCTGGCATGCAACTGAAAGCTAAACCGTCTGTCTTGGAGCTTATCGTGAAACTGACTATGCATTAAGGCGTAGCTACGGATAGTGCGAGGGTATGTTTTACAGGCAAGGAAAAAACAAACACCCAGTAGCTGATTTTGTTCAGTGGTTCCAGGTGGTATGAATTGCAATGTGACACACTTTCCAGGAAGGATAGTTTGCTATAACGGAGTATGATTTTTATACACGTACCAGGAATCAAGCGAAAGTAAGTTATTTTGATCAGCTACTGGGCAAAAGCAGTGCTCATACCACTCGACAAGAGCAGTGCTCATACCATAGTTGTAATTCTCTTACGCCCTTTTTCCCACTCTTGCTTGCTGTGACGTAAATATTCCCTACTGCCCGTGCAAGATCGCGCACATGAGAAAGTATCGTAGGGGGCAGAGCACCTCCAACTTCTCGCAGATCAATAAACGAGTTTCCAGCCAATTTACGGTCCAGATTCACAATCGGCATAATTGTATACGTATGCGTTAAGGCATTGATGTTAGTTGATCTTGATACAATTCTGTTGGTACCTCTAACTTTCAGGGTTCCTTTCACTTGCATTTCCTCTTCAAATCCCGATTGGCCAGAGTTGAAAACAAATACCTTACTGAACGATGGAATAAGTTTTTTTATCTCATCTACAAATATTCGGGCCGATTCCGCAGTTTGCTATGCATCATCAAGTTGACGTTTTGTGTGTCATTTCTTGACCTTACATCTCCCAATTCTATAGCACTGTTTGAAGTTATGCACCCGCCCACTGTTTCCCGTTACATCACTGTAATCTATGTGACGCGCAATTTGATGTGCATAACGTAATAAGTCACTATGCACATCCTGTAAATTGTATCGAGCATCCTTGAAACGCGCAAACGCCAGTTTGCACCTGTTCTCCCTCGAAGTCGTGCGGTAGCGTTCTCGCTTCCCACGCCCGGGTTCCCGGGTTCGATTTCCGGCGGGGTCAGAGATTTTCTCTGCCTCGTGATGACTGGGTGTTGTGTGATGTCCTTAGGTTAGTTAGGTTTAAGTAGTTCTAAGTTCTAGGGACTGATGACCATAGATGTTAAGTCCCATAGTGCTCAGAGCCATTTTTTTTTCTCCCTCGAATATCCGTAGTTTTTCCTATGCACTACAAGGTCTTATTGCTACGGACTTATTCTAAATCTTTTCATAACTTTTTTTTTTACTACACTGCAGATGATCTTCCATGTACGTAATTATCTTTAGTACCCGCTCCTTGGACAAACGACTGTCCTTTACTACGTTTCTCTGGAGGCGAGATTTGTGGCTGTGAAACAAGATGATGAACGAAGTGCCTCGACACCTGTTTTAATATCACTTTCACTTCTTAACTACGAATCGTCATCACTGTAGTCCTCATGTACATTTTCCGCACAGTCGAGGGTATACGGCACCAGACATTCCACGCACTCATCTTGCATAAACGCTAATACTCCATCTCACACTTCTTTCTCGCTCTGCGAAATTCCTTGGGTTCCTTTCTGATGAAATGTCAACTTCGGCAACTGTTGTTGTAGGTATAATGTAATGTTTGCGTTGTTTATCGTTTCCATTGCTCCTCTTTGTACTAACACTACTAGCACTGTAGTACTGTTGTTAGTTACTCGTCGACTAAGCAGTTCGTCTACGCTCCATAGCCTCATGCTGTGCTCACCACTGGATATCGCCCCTTGTTGCCATTAACAGCCATCACAGTGGTTGCATGATAGACAATACGTGGGGCTTCGAATGCCGTAAACATCACTGGTCTTTTGCGACCTCAAACAAAAATGGTTCCTTGTCGGTCTGCGGCAACGTTGCCACTCACACAAGCTGCCGGCGAGTACGGCGAACTGCTAAGATCCTGTTGTGACGAGTGGGGCTGTAGCGAAGGCGGTTTATGGCTTTTATGTTCACACACAGAATGATACTTCGTCGTTTATGTACTGATTTACGGAAATGGAGGCGAAAAAAGATTCAAATTCAGTTGCCTCATTTCTAAACCATGCTTTAAAAAAAATCTTACTGAATTTATGATACCTGCGGAAGACAAAATAAAAATGCAGTTATAACTTCAGTTTGTTCATGGCTAGCCAGAGTCAAAAAATGGTTCAAATGGCTCTGAGCACTATGGGACTTAACGTCTGACGTCATCAGTCCCCTAGAACTTACAACTACTGAAACCTAACTTAACCTAACGACATCACACACATCAATGCCCGAGGCAGGATTCGAACCTGCGACCGTAGCGGTCGCGCGGTTCCAGACTGTAGCGCCTAGAACCGCTCGGCCACCGCGGCCGGCTGTCTGGGGACATTATTCTATCGGGCAGTGAGACAGCAACTTCGCACTAATAATATCAAAGCTGAAGAAAGTGGAGAAAATCACAGCTGCGTTACCACATCTTTCAGGTATGGCAGAGTATATGAACTAATCCTTCACGCCGGCAGTTGTGACCGAGCGGTTCTAGGCACTTCAGTCCGGAAACGCGCTGCTGCTATGTTCGCAGGTTCGAATCCTGCCTCGGGTATGGATGTGTGTGGTGTCCTTAGGTTAGTTAGGTTTAAGTAATTCTAAGTTCTAGGGGACTGATGACCTCAAATGTTAAGTCCCATAGTGCTCAGAGCCATTTGAACCATTTGAACCAATCCTGCAACCTAGAAGTTTGCATAGACAGGACCCTAATAAAGGACTGGAGAAGGGGTGTCAACAAATATTGTCTCCCTAAACCCATAGCAAAATGGAGTGTATTCAATACACAGTCATACACACAGCTGAAATATACAACTAGTGCTACTATGCTGCGCTCACCAACTTACTTCTGTAGATTTAGCCCGTTTCGTCTCTGGAAATAGAAATATACGCTGAAGAGCCAAAGAAACTGGTACAGACATGCGTATTCAAATACAGACGTATGTAAAAAGGCAGAATACGGTGCTGCAGTTGCTAACGCCTATATAAGATAGTTGTTAGATCGCTTACTGCTGCTACAATGGCAGGTTGTCAAGAATTAAGTAAGTTTGTACTGCGTGTTATAATCGGCGCACGAGCGGTGGGGCACAACATCTCCGACGTAGCGATGAAGTGGGGATTTTCCCGTACGACCATTTCATGAGTATACCGTGGATATCAGGAATCCGGAAAAACATCAAATCTCCAACATCGTCGCGCTCGGAAAAGGATTCTGCAAGAACGGGACCAACGACGACTGAAGAGAATTGTTCAACGTGACAGTAGTGCAACCATTCTGCAAATTGCTGCAGATTTCAATGCTGGACAATCAACAAATGTCAGCGTCCGAACCATTCAACGAAACATCATCCATATAGGCTTTTGAGGTCGAGGGCACACTCGTGTACCCTTGATGACTACACGAAACAAACCTTTACGTCTCACCTGGGCCCGTCAGCGCCGACACTGGACTCTTCATGACTGGAAACATGTTGCCTGGTCGGACGAGTCTCGCTTCAAATTGTATCGAGCGGATGGACGTGCACGGGTATGGAGACAACCTCATGAATCCATGAAACCTGCATGTCAGCAGGGGACTACTCAAGCTGGTGGAGGCTCTGTAAAGGTGTGGGGTGTGTGCAGTTGGTGTGATATGGGACCCCTGACACGTCTAGATAAGACTCTGACACGTGGTACGTGCGTAAGCATCCTATCTGATCACCTGCTTCCATTCATGTCCATTGTGCATTCCTACGGAATGGGCAATTCCAGCAGGACAATGCGACACCCCACAAGTCCAGAGCTGCTCCAGAGTGACTGCAGGAACACTCTTCTGAGTTTAAACACTTCCGCTGGCCACCGAACTCCGCAGATATGGACATTATTGAACATATCTGGGATGCCTTACAACATGCTGTTCAGAAGAGATCAAAAACCCCCCTCGTACTCTTGGGGATTTATGGACGGCCCTGCACGATTCATGGTGTCAGTTCGCTCCAGCACTTCTTCAGACATTAGTCGAAAGCATGCCACATCGTGTTTGCAACACTTCTGTGTGCTCACGGGAGCTCTACACGATAGTAGGCAGGTGTACCGGTTTCTTTAACTCTTTAGTGTAGTAACCAACAGCTAAAACATACTGAACGTGAAACCAGGAACATCTGTAGAAGAAGATAATGTTCTTGACTTGCTTAAATACATGTATGAAGATAGTTGTGTTTGGTTGCACAGGATGTGTAATGAAAGAAAATATGAAATGCAAGAGACTGTTATAAATAAACAATTATATTATTGTATCTTATACATAATTATTTGTAAAGTCCAGTACTGTTACTAATACATCTAAAATTAATCATATTACAGCACTACCTTCTCTTATATGGCTCATTTACTACTGATTTATGAAAAAAGGACCCATATGCAAATTTTGTCTTATTCTTATATTTTCAAGACTTTGTCATTTCCAAGCACCAAAATAAAATGTTTCTTGCTACAAAATTCGAATATGTTAAAAAGTTGACGAGCATATGAATTACACATAGTTTTTATTAAGATACACATTCTAAACATGTTTGATTGCAAATATCTCAATTCGGCAAATTGCATTATGGGTCCTTCTTCCAGTAACCTCCTCGATTCTTGATACGTTGCTTTAACATTTGCAAGCGTACAGAATTTGAAAAACAATCATCCGAAAAATTGAAACTTGCAAGTGTCATACAATTGATTTAAGAACTATAATAGCAACAGTCTCTAATATCTTCGATAATTTCATAACTTACAATATATAAAATTGAAGTCCGCATTGACCATTATAAATATTTCACTGACCTCTTCGATAGTGAACACAGACGTGCAGTCTATAGCTAAGCGAGCATATAAATAAGAGAAGTGCTGTTACTTTTAGTCGTTTGCGCCAACATTTCAGAAAATCAGTCCTCGTTTTATTTTACCCATACAGTACGGTCTTCCATTTCTGTCTTGCTTTAGTTGTCTGCGCTTTGTCACTTCTACCTGTTGAACCACGAAGCGTAGGGGGTTTGTTGTCGGCACCAGGTACGGTACGACTTCTTTTTAATTGTCTTTCGGGCCGTGCCCATTCAGTCATTGCAACAGTGGAATGTCAGCTATGACGATACGGACAACACAATACTCAGTCCCCAAGCGGAAAAAATCTTCATCCGTCCGAGAATCGAACCCGGGGCCCTTTGCTTAGCAATCCGCCGCGTTGACCGCTGTACAGTAGATCAGCCTGAGAACGCGCGACTTTAGCTGACTGGAAAGTTTGCTGCAGCCGGCCAAGCTGCAAGCCTATCGAAGTGAGAAGAATCTCAGCAGACATCAGAAATGAGCTCCGTATACTCACTTCAAACTCGCCAGCGAGTCTTATGACGTCATCTCCCCCCTCGCCGTCTCTGTGTGCTCGAAGACTCGGCTGGAAGCTACCATTCAACTGAAAACTCAACGCTTGAGTCTCTTGTCAGCTAGAAGTGGACTCCACCCATGTAGGAAGGAGAAATGGTTCAAATGGCTCTCAGCACTATGGGACTTAACGTCTGAGGTCATCAGTCCCCTAGAACTTAGAATTACTTAAACCTAACGAACCTAAGGGCACCACACACATCCATGCCCGAGGCACGATTCGAACCTGCAAACGTAGCGGTCGCGCGGTTCCAGACTGTAGTGCTTAGAACCGCTCGGCTACCCCGGCCGGCTAGGAAGGAGAGCGAGTGCACGAGTTCGCAAGTGTAATTATGGTCTCACGTCTTTGCCTCTGCATACGCAACTGTTGGACATGTGTACCCTTGATGACTGCACGGCACAAAGCTTTACGCCTTGTCTGGGCCCGTCAACACCGACAATGGACTGTTGATGACTGGAAACATGTTTCCTGGTCGGACGAGTCTCGTTTCAAAATGTATCGAGCTGATGGACGTTTACGGGTATGGAGACAACCTCATGAATCCATGGACCCTGCATGTCAGCAGGGGACTGTTCAAGGTGGTGTAGGCTCTATAATGGTGTGGAGCGTGTGCAGCTGGAGTGATATGGAACCCCTGATACGCCTAGATACGACTTTGGCAGGTGACACGTAGGTAAGCGTCCTGCCTGATCACCTGCATCCGTTCGTGTCCACTTGCGCAATTCCAGCAGAACAATGCGACACACCACACGTCCAGAATTGCTACACAGTCTCTCCAGGAACATTCTTCTGAGTTTAAATACTTCCACTGGCCACCAAACTCCGCAGACATGAGCATTATTAAGCATATTTATGTAGCGTATGGCGCTACACACATGGTTCACACTTATTACATTATGAAATTATATGATAAAATACACTATAAAATACATAAGTGAAGGATACATATTCAGATAAAATATAATACATAAACACAATAAAAAGTAACATCACAGCAGATATTTTGCGTTAAACAAGTCATCAAATTCTGACGTCCAGATTGGCGAAACCCTTCGAGGCAGAGCGGTGTGACGTTGAAGAAGTCAGCCCGACTACCCTGGTAGGCTCTTAATTCACAGTCCCTGGCGATGTGCTGGTGTCCACCTTGTTTACATGCTTGCTGGTTAACCACGCTGGTGCACAGTACTCGGCTGCAGAGTACACTAAGGCGAGTGCAGAGTTTCGTAGTGTGTCTGCTGCTGCTCCCCAGTTAGTACTGCAGAGCCTCTGAATGAGGCTGTTCCGTGAGCTTATTTTATTGGATACATTTTCCAGGTGTCTTTTGAAGGATAAAGTCCTATCTAGAGTGACCCCCAGGTACTTTGGATATGGCCGATATTGCAGTTGACTATTATTCATATCAACCTTCAGCTCATGTCCCGCCATTCTGCTGTTCAAATGAAAACAGCTGACTTCAATCTGGGTGGTATTTGGTATTAGCCTCCATTTGTTGAAATACTCATGCATTTTGTTTAGGTCAGTTGTGAGGATGTTTTCAGTGTCTTCAAACTGCTTGCTTTGGATAGCTAGGGCCATATCATCAGCATAGCTGAACTTCCTTGAGATGGTTTCAGGTAGGTCAGAGATGTAAAGATTAAAGAGCATAGGTGCTAAAACTGATCCTTGAGGCAGTCCATTGTTCAGTTTCCTCTGTTTTCTTATGTCATTACCCTGTAAGCACAAATGGGATGCCTTGCAATGTGCTGTTCAGAGGAAGTCTCAACCCCCTCGTACTCTAACGGATTTATGGACAGCCCTGCAGGATTCATCGTGTCAGTTCCATCCCACACTACTTCAGACATTAGTCGAGTCCACGTCACATCGTGTTGCGGCACTTCTGCGTACTCGCGGGGGCCCTACACGATATTAGGCAGGTGTATGAGTTTCTTTGGCTCTTCAGTGCATGTTTTTATATGAGTTTGCATATATTCGTACAACCAGGGACACTCCAGTCACAGTAATGTGACAACGGCCTATGTTCGACGTCGACGTGGAATAACCACTCACAGCGGCAGGCGGCAGAACTAGCGGTGGAGGGGCTATGAAGTGTGTCGGGGGTCGGCCGAAACAGTGCAGTCGTCGTCGTAAGGCGGAAACAGAGTGAGAGGGCATCGGGTTTTGTGGCAAGGGTGGAAGCATTTCTGAAACGGCTAAGTTTGTAAGCAATTCGCGTGCCGCCGTGGTTAAAATATACCGTGTATGGCAAAATGGCGCTATCCAAAACTATGGTGTACCACGGGTCACAGATGATGGCGGTGAACAACGGCTGTGTACGGGCGAATATACGTGCAACTGTTGAGCAAGTGAACGCCCAGATGAAACAAGGGGCTACCAAGAGTGATCTCGTCTTTCTAGAAGGCACACTGGATCAACACAAGTATGAATCTATCTCCACGACCCACGTCCACCCCTAAGGGCATGACAGAATCAACCAGCAGGGCAATGCAATGTGTCACAGATCTCGCCGTGTACGTGCATGGTTCGAAGCGCACCAAGGTGAGATTACCGCACTCACCTTGCCTCCAAATTTCCCGGATTTACATATTATCTTGAACTGTGGACAGCTGCAGCCAAATGCCCACATTTTCATATGAAGGCAAGAATCACCGATCTGGCTGTAGAATGTTTATTAAAATCATGACCGGTTTCACGCCAGTTTAGGCGTATCCTCAGATGATGTAATTGTGTATTCAACATTATTTAAAGCTTTTCTTGAAGCCTCTCCCTGTTCTTCATGTAACTGATAAAATAAACACCCGATGAGGAATCTGACATCACGTCGATCGCACCGTTCGCGCCATGGATCCTCCTCCAAGAAACGTAGCACAGCTGGCCACAGCATTGGAGTCAGGATGGTTCCACGTCCCTTTCCATCCCCAGCATGCGAAAACACGTGCTGCGTCAATCGAACACTGCACAAGTGCAACGTCACTGTAATGTCGGTGCTACCAAATATGTATTGATACATTCATATTTTCGATGTGTTACCGAATGTGTGACAACAGTAAAAAGAAATCGTGACACGAAGATGAAGTGCAGTCTCTAAATGACGACTGGTTATTAAAATAAATTTACAAAATTCTTGAAAAAGCTACACAGCTCGCTGATGCCCATTAACACAAGTTGCCATGACAGAAATAGCGCGCTTTTTGGCAGCACGGACATTACAGTGACGTTGCTCTATGCCCAGTGTTTGTTTCACGTAGCACGTGTTTTCTCATATTGGGGGTGGAATAAACAAGAATACAACCACTTTGTTTGCATTGTATTGGACGAAATTTGTATGACGCGTGGACTATAACATGAAAGTTATTTCAGACATCATTCCACCTCTAATGGAACACATTTGCAATTTTATACACTGTATAACTTCAGTTTCGTCTTACACCTTCCACAGTCTCGCAGAACACTTTTGTTAAAAGACCATCTGATCCAGGCAGTCAGTCATTTCGCAAACAGTGCCATTTTTCAGCAGCAAGATCGTTTACTCAAGTTTTGCACTACATCACGACCAGAGTTACAGTCCTGCACAGTTCAGTAAGAGAGAACGAGTCGACGAACATCAAGTCACCGCATGCGCACCGCCACAGTTCTCCAAGACTCATAATACCTGGGAAAGTACAGTGGGAAGGAAGGAAGGCGGTATAGCAAAGAGGTAACAGCAGCGCCTTGATTTGTGAAGTATGCAACCCGCAACACTGGAGATATACGCTCTCCGTCTTTATCTCTGGCTCTCGCGCAAGGAACTAGAAATTACCCTGTGTTCAGCATAGTTTGCAATTTTCTAGTATATTTGACTGAGAAATATGGAATTTAAAATCCACTGAAGAGCCATAGAAACTGATACACCAGCCTAATATCGTGTACGGTCCCTGGGAACACGCAGAAGTGTCGCAACACGACGTGACATGGAGTCGACCAATGTTTGAAGTAGTGCTGGAGGGAAATGACATTATCAATCCTGCAAGGCTGTCGATAAATCCGTAGGAGTACAAGGGGGTGGAGATCTCTTCTGAATAACACGTGGCCAGGCATCCCATATATGCTCAATAATGTTAACGTCTGGGGAGTTTAGTGTCTAGAAAAAGAGTTTAAACTAAGGTGGGTGTTCCTGGAGCCACTCTGTAGAAAATCTAGACGTGTGGAGTGTCGCATTGTTCTGCTGGAATTGCCCAAGTCCGTCAGAATGCAAAATGGACATGAATGGATGGAGGTGATCAGACAGGATGCTTACGTACGTGTCACCTATCAGAGTCGTATCTAGACGTGTCAGGGGTCCCATATCACTCCAACTGCACACGCCGCTCACCATTACAGAGCCTCCACCAGCTTTAACAGTCCCCTGCTGACACACAGAGTCCATGAATTCCTGAGGTTGTCTCCATACCTGTACACATCCATCCACTTGTTACAGTTTCATTGACTTTATCAACATTAATGAAAAAACAGGTGAAGGCATTTCAGTGGACATTCTTAAAAAACTTAAAGAAGATGGGCTAAGTATTGATAATTGCAGAGGTCAGGTTCAAATGGTTCTGAGCACTATGGGACTTAACATCTGTGGTCATCAGTCCCCTAGAACTTAGAACTACTTAAACCTAACTAACCTAAAGACATCACACACATCCATGCCCGAGGCAGGATTCGAACCTACGACCGTAGCAGTCGCGCGGTTTCGGACTGCGCGCCTAGAACCGCTAGACCACCGCGGCCGGCGCAGAGGTCAGGGTTATGATAATGGCAGCAATATGGCTGGAAAATATATCGGTGTGCAACCTCAGATTCTCAAACAAAATGGTAGTGCTCTGTTTGTACCATGTGCTGCACATAGTTTAAACCTTATCGGATCGCATGCTGCCACTGTTTCGCCTCTAATGATTACTTTTATGGAACAATTCAAAAGATATTTATTTTCTTCAGTGGCTTTACAGGAAAGTGGCAAGCTGTGTTAAGTAACTTCGACATTACGTTGAAGGGTCATTGTAACACTAGGTGGTCAACCAAACGAAGAGCAGTCACCGCTTTAAAAAGAACACTGAACGAACTGTATGCAAGTTTGGAGGAAATGGCTAATATTAACCAAGGCAAATGGAACCTGGAAACGTCAGTGGGGGCTCAAGAACTCATCAAGCAAATCGACTTCAAATTCCTATGTCTTTTGCATCTGTGGGAAAGGACTGTAGTCTCGGTTGATAAAATCAGCAAGTCACTTCAGAAAGAGACTGTTGCGGTCGACAAGGCTAGCAAAATGATAAAGGGATTGTCAAATACGATTCAGGAAATCCGAAATGAAGGTACTGGTCTAGCAATCGACTATGCAACAAAGCAAATCGGTATCGATGATAATTTTGCTGAAAAAAAGACGGAAGATCATAAGCCACCGTCTTTCAGATTCAAACAAACAAATACATGATGGCTATCTCGACACAAAACAGGAGTTTCAGAGGGAAATAAATCTGGTATATGAGCAAATCCTAACAGAACTCACTAAGAGGTATGAGGTTATGGCTTCAATATC
The DNA here is from genome assembly GCF_021461385.2 of Schistocerca piceifrons. Classification (NCBI taxonomy): domain Eukaryota; kingdom Metazoa; phylum Arthropoda; class Insecta; order Orthoptera; family Acrididae; genus Schistocerca; species Schistocerca piceifrons. The sequence goes on along the minus strand of NC_060143.1, from coordinate 230,121,790 downwards.
TTCAGAATTTTATGTTCTAACGGGAGAAGCTCTAAAAAAAGAGCCAATTTATGTTCATCTTAAACATGCTGCATATTTCGGGATTAAATATTCACATGATGTAGTGAGAGGCACCCACTTGCCTTTCTCATACTGTGGCATCAAGCAGTCAGGCCTGCAAGATGTGTGGTTTGCCAAGCGAGTGGAATCTTCCTTAATTTATCGAGCAACATGAATTCTCGTATCTTACTATTTAGTTACAAATTATCCTCCTGTATGAATAATACGCAACGGAAACACGCATCTGACTATCAGTGATTTATAGAACTCTGACTGTACACTACGCACTGGCAATACCACATTTACCTTTTGTCTTTGATTTAACGGCTTTTATATAAATTCGGGACATTACGATAACATACAATTAATGAAAAAGGCCACCAATCTCTTTCTTTTCACTATTTGATTTATTCCTAAACACACAAATTCTACAACCTACAACAAAATCACATGAGAAATTCCGCCCAGTGGGCATGGCTTTACGTTAGTGAATCTCTATACTATGGTCTCGTAATCTATTTACCGCAACAGTGCACTCCCTGGATCGGATGGTGGATCTTTTATTATACCTCACACTTCGCCTCTCACAATAATCCTCACGAAACTTTCCTCCAGATCGAGCGATACAGAAGGAACAGGCATACCCACAAATCTTTCGAAACTACCTTGCTACTCCCATGCAAAACACACATACCCAAATTACAAGACATACACAACACAACAATATGAAATATTACACAAAGAACGGTTACAACTTCATCACTTTCCGCTTTCCCACTTCAATCAATATTTATCCCAGTTTCACACGACACTGCCCCACTTTGTAATTTCTACTTCCCTAATGTGAACTCTGGAGATAAACGCACGTCTTCCTGTGCAATGCAAGCCATGTGGCGTTGCTGGAAAAACGGCCGACTCACCTTGATTCTCTCTCAGAGTTTAAATTCAGCGTCACACGGAATGATATTTCTTAAATACTTCAACTTATGATACACACGCTATTTCTTAAATATTTCAGCTTATTGTACACACGCTATTAATTCTTAAATATTCCAGCTTATTGTACACACGCTATTAATTCTTAAATATTTCAGCTTAAGCTCACGGAAGTATCTCAACTTATATCTACACGTGGGCTCTTTGTGACCGTTGGTTTACTACAATCCCCTTAAATTTACCTGCCTCACTTTGTAATTTTCCCCACAAAAGGTCCTGTGAAAGAGAAATTATTAATTCTAACTACTCTTAAATATTCCACATCCATACCATGCCTCCACTCTTTCATTCCGGAGCACAACAAAAAAACAGGTCTTTACAGCAGAAGGTTCAGCGGCAGAGTGCTGAAACATGGCCGTATTCTGATTCTCTCGCACCTCTCTCGAAGTGGGAGAAGCACCTTGCTACCTTATTGGTCAGCCACATTTCAGACGCTCAAAGCTCTGGTAACTTCCATCTCTTTGGTCTCACCAAAGGTAGCCAAAGGATCGACTCAAAGATGATCATATATTCCGATTCACTATCTGTGGTTAGCAGACGACCATACATTCATTCCTTTCACAGATCTCACCAAACTGGATGTAGGGATTTATTTTGAGGGAGTGCACATGTGATCAATTAAATAAATAAATTGTCATTCTTTCCCACACTGGTATCCGGCTTCGCTGTATTAATTGAAATTGAGTTACTTTTACACAAAAATGTGTTGTTCTGACAAGAATTTCGTACCTATTTTCAATGTTGGGCGGTACTGTACCCTTTCACCACCGGCTACCCATGCAGAAAAAAATGGCACGGTACTATCCTTGCAATGCGAGGGTAGTTCCGAACATTTTTTTAAGAAAACTGTATTCGAACAAACGTAGCAAGTCATCAAAATAACCAGGAGGAGACCTTAGCCCCTGGTGACCTCAAATTGACGACCAAATGTTGTTACTTTACCAAATTGGCAGTTGTTGCATTATTGTACTCTCCACAATCCGGAGTAACGTACACATACAAATTTACAACAATCTACATGACAAATAAAACATCACATCATAGAAATGAAAAAATAATCTTGAGATAAAATTTTGCTTTAGTTACTGGGATCTTCGTTATTTTTATGAGTAATCCAAATTTCAATAATTCTAAAACAAATAAAAAATACTAATTGTACTCATGAAATTTTAAATACCTCACCGTCCAAACACAGAACAAAATTATTACTATGGACGACATCAAAATACATCAGTTAATTCCGATATTTGTTGTGCAATGCAAACTCTTGTCCCCTGTGACAATCTTACTGATCAATGCTACATGAACCGCTACGTTAGTATTACGCCACTGGCTTATAATTAGAGCATCATTGTACCAAATATTCTAATAAACATGCTACGTGAACTTGATAACCCAGAACAGACAAAAAACAAACACTAACTATTCTAAACACAAATGTTGATGAAATACAATTACACTTGCTGTCCCTTCAGGAATGAAACACATAAAAAAAACATTTACACAATTACAAATACATTATTCCCTATCTTGCGAGTCACACGGAAACCTTTCATTCTGTGATTTTCTTGGGGTCAAAAAGTTGCTGATAGTTTTCCTAGAACCACTGTCTCGGTGCCAAAGCTCTCCCATGGTTACCCAGACGAAAGTCTTTGAGTCACTCAAATCGGCATTTTGAACACGCACTGAACAGTAAACTGTATCTCACATTAAACACAAATGTCATAGTCACTGTCAGAGTACCATCCACACGAATCTGTTCGTCCAAAAAAATGGCCCTACAACTACTATTACCCACGGTTCTGTCCTTTCAGTTCATGGTGTAATTAAAAGTCGTAAGTTTCAACAAACAGCACTTATTCCCGCACCAGTTCAAGAAATGTCTCCTACTACAGACGCAAATGTCAATGTCCCACTCTAGTTTCTTGCCTTCATACAATAATTGTTCACCAAACGACAACTGTCCTCTAAGTATACCAAGTGTCCCACATGCAATTCACAAAGCACACTTAACAAGTCACTGCCAAAAGTTTATGGATCCCACCATTCAGTGGTCAAGACAAAACAAAACGATCGTCCTGTCTGCTAAAGACAAAATCTTTTCCACCACTCACAACGTGGAAACACCAGTCCTTCACTTTCCACATTATGAAAAGTCGCAGTCATCTTGTTTCACGGCTCCACAGTCCAGTACTAGTTATTAGCTGCTGGTAAAAAAAATGCTCGCCGGGCTCTGCCGCGCCTCGTCCATTCTGCAGTAGCGCCGCTGCGCGCGCCGTTGAGCAGAAGAAACCACCCGCTGTTGCCTCCGCGGGATACCTTCCCCTGTCGTAAGGGTGGCGGAACTCATGAATGGCCAGTGGTACCTGCGTGTCGCCCCAGGCCGTTGACCTGCTGTAGCGGGCGCGTGGAGTGTACCCCGTCCGACAGTGGAGTGGGGAGTGCCGCGGCTCTGTCGCCTGTCGCCATGGCATCGTCAGCTCGGCCAGCTAGCGGTATGGGCGTTACGACACCCAATCAGTTAGCCTTCCGTGCATCTCGCAACATTACAGACAAAAGGAAATTCTTACATTAAAATTATACACCCTAGTTTTCTACACATACAACATCAACATTTATCTCTTTTCTATAGATAGCCCACACTCGTTCTATTCATTGTACCTGTCGTCCCTCATACAAAACATGAAAGTGTAAAAAAAAACAAAAGGAATAATAAACAATCTATACAGCTCATAATTACAATATCAAATAGTAGGCTACTCTAACATCCTATCACAGTGAAAATATTAGAAACTTTATCCTAAAACTACAATATACAATGAACTTTTGTGCTTGTGACACACTGAAATTAATACCCCTTGAAAGTGTTCTAACAAAAAAATAAGAAATAATCTACACAGCTCACAATTACCTACCACTGGTTATTAAATATTAAACTACTTTAACATCCTAACAACAAACATTTTAGAAACTGTTGACTCTAAATCTACAACATACAATGCACCTTTGTGCTTGTGACAGATTGAAATTAATACCACTTGAAAGTGTTCTAACAAAAAAAATAAGAAATAATCTATACAGCTCACAATTACCTACCACAGGTTATTAAACTACTTTAACATCCTAACACAATAAACATTTTAGAAACTGGTGACTCTAAATCTACAACATACAATGCACCTTTGTGTTTGTGACAGACTGAAATTAGTATCTCTTTATACATTTTACATTTTATTATATATAACAACATTTCTAGGACATGTATGAACCATCCACATGATGTCAAATCCTGACCTGCCATCGAGGTTCATCCAAATCAAACAATACACAATAATGTTTTAGTTACAGATCGGTAGGATCCCCTTTACAGGAGTGGGCGCATTGATCACACTACTCTACGACTCTCACTCACCAGACATCACATTTTCCTTCTCATTCAATCCATTAATACACTAACAGAATAGGTCTAGAAGTCAGTTAACCTTAACACCACCACACTCACGACAACATACCATACCTTTGCTCCCTTATACTTATAACACCACCACACTCACGACAACATACCATACCTTTGCTCCCTTATACTCAACCACATAACACATGAAGCTGTTCCAGAGATAGCATTCCAGTCTCCGAATTCGTCCTTTCACTCTGGCACCTCTCTCCATCGGCTTACCTCCGCATTCGCTTTACCCATTAATCATTCTGCTAAACACCAACTTAGAATTGCGACATTTCATCTAATTTAAAAACTTCGATCACATTACTGATGTTACCTGTAACAGCAGTATAAACGTACCCTATTCCATACAGATCACAATGTTTACTTTTTACATTACGTGTTAAGTACCTGCAATAGTAAAATCGCAGTAATTATACTGGACTCCTTGGCATTATTACATAACATTTTAGCAACTGGTTTCTTTGAAGAAACAGTTCTTTTACTTTACAGTTCGAAATAAAAATTTGCAAATTTTGCTCTGAGAGACCAGCCTAACAGATTCCATAACTGGTGGTTTATTCTCTGATCAGAAGTATGGTATTTGCATTCCTACATATCAGTAGAGTATGTCCGCTACATAGACAATTTTCGGTGCCAGCTGCATGTGTTTTAAGGCAAGATGCTAAGGGCTGATATGTTGGATTTGTTTCTCCTATCCATCAATCTATTACGACAAGAAAGAAATACCAGGATTCCATGCTCTCCTGTCATTATGATAGTTTCTGCCGTTCCTATCCTCGACACTAACTGACCTATGAGTCGCGTTTCCGTTCACAATATTGCTTTCATTACCCAGTTCCTGTAAGAAGTGCTGAAATGACGCAGAATTGTCTAAGCCTCTGCCTCCCATCACTATACCTTTGCGCAATCTCACTGGCAACTTATTTATACAGATTCTAATGAACTCCCCAGGTTCGTATGTCACCTCCAAATACCTGTTTCGTCTGAACATTTCCTGACAGCACGACACTGAATCCCTTATACCACCTTCGTTACGATTTGGCATCATCAATATGCTTAGCGTAACCTGGTCCTGCTTACTTTTCGGCCAGAATTCATTTAAATAGCTGCTACAGTCTTTAATGTCTTCCTGCATTTTCGCTCTAGCCTCGTCCCTCAAATGGTTATACACAAACTTCGTTTTGAGGGGCTGTCCCCACGATGAAGGTAATGAATCTTGAAATTGAGACCGCCTTGGACTATACCCTGTTGAGTCTACCACCTGTTTTATCCGACACAACCGTTCTTCTGACTCTGTGAATTCGTCTTGCTCTTTCTGCCTATTTTCGCTTTTTGAGTTTATCTCACTCTCCCTCTGCAATCTACCTGGTGTTGTGTCACCTTCGCTACTGCACGCTAATTGCAACTGTGCTAGTTCTTCAGTATGTTTCCTACTTATTTCTAATTTTGCCTCTTTAAACTGTAATGGTGATCGTATCGCCTCTTGATCGGCATAAACCTCCCGCTGCGTACTGTCAGAACCTGTCTCGCCTCTTGTACTGATCTTCTCTGCATCTGCACTAATCGTATTCATTCTGACCACTACCTCTTTGATTCGCTCATCCGGCAACACGTCCCTACGCTCAGTAGTATCACTCTCTATTGCAAATACTTGTACCTCCAAATTATTAGCTTTTTCTTTCACAGCATCACATTCTTGCTGCACCGCATCCAGATTCTTCTCCCCCTCATCTAACCGATTATTAACTGCGGACAGACGCTCATCGATAACTGTGTGTAGCTTCCTCATTGCCTCTTTATTTCCCTTATCAATTGCCTCCAATCTTTCCTTATTTGCTTCCAATCTCTCCTTAGTCTCCCTATCTCTCTCCTTAGCCTCCCTATCTCTCTCCTTAGCCTCCCTATCTCTCTCCTTATTATCTCTATTGATTGCTTCTAATCTTTCGTTAGTCTCCCTACTCATCGCTTGTAAAAACTGCAGTATCACATCGTTATTTCCTACTTTCGACGCGCTCACCTCGTTCGCCTGAGAAACCGTAGCTTCGCTAAGGGTAGCTGCACTTTCACCGCACACCTGGCCTAGTCTCGGCTCGCCCGCGTCGTCGGGAAAAGCCCGCGTTTGTGGACAAAGCCCGCCGCATAAAGGATCCCCTTGCAGCGGTCCACTGAACAATACAGCCCCTTCGGAGTGTTTGTCTTTCTCGCTTATTAACCCATGGTCAACAGTTACTTCCTGCTGCACTGCTACGTCCACCCCAGAATCGCTATTCTCCATGGTGGCTACACCTTTTGACTGCGACCTAGTTACTACGGACATTACGCAAAAAAAAAATTATGAAACGATCTTCCAGCCTTGTGCGATATAGCAATTAATTACATAAAATAAAATAAAAGATCCTCACCAATCCAGAAAGAATTTCCAAACAGAAAAAATTTTACTTCTTAGCGCTATCACAATACATTCCATAAAAAAAATCTTAACAGCAAACCCTAACAACAAAATATCCTAACAAAAACGATCCTGGCAAAGGAATCCTGGCAACAAATTAAATATCCTGGTAACAAAATTATCGTGGCAAAAAACGGAATCCTGGCAACAAATTAAATATCCTGGTAACAAAATTATCGTGGCAAAAAGTGGAATCCTGGCAACAAATTAAATATCCAGGTAACAAAATTATCGTGGCAAAAAACGGAATCCTGGCAGCAAATTAAATACCCAGGTAACAAAATTATCGTGGCAAAAAAAACGGAATCCTGGCAGGGTCGAAATTATGAGAGGCACCCACTTGCCTTTCTCATACTGTGGCATCAAGCAGTCAGGCCTGCAAGATGTGTGGTTTGCCAAGCGAGTGGAATCTTCCTTAATTTATCGAGCAACATGAATTCTCGTATCTTACTATTTAGTTACAAATTATCCTCCTGTATGAATAATACGCAACGGAAACACGCATCTGACTATCAGTGATTTATAGAACTCTGACTGTACACTACGCACTGGCAATACCACATTTACCTTTTGTCTTTGATTTAACGGCTTTTATATAAATTCGGGACATTACGATAACATACAATTAATGAAAAAGGCCACCAATCTCTTTCTTTTCACTATTTGATTTATTCCTAAACACACAAATTCTACAACCTACAACAAAATCACATGAGAAATTCCGCCCAGTGGGCATGGCTTTACGTTAGTGAATCTCTATACTATGGTCTCGTAATCTATTTACCGCAACAGTGCACTCCCTGGATCGGATGGTGGATCTTTTATTATACCTCACACTTCGCCTCTCACAATAATCCTCACGAAACTTTCCTCCAGATCGAGCGATACAGAAGGAACAGGCATACCCACAAATCTTTCGAAACTACCTTGCTACTCCCATGCAAAACACACATACCCAAATTACAAGACATACACAACACAACAATATGAAATATTACACAAAGAACGGTTACAACTTCATCACTTTCCGCTTTCCCACTTCAATCAATATTTATCCCAGTTTCACACGACACTGCCCCACTTTGTAATTTCTACTTCCCTAATGTGAACTCTGGAGATAAACGCACGTCTTCCTGTGCAATGCAAGCCATGTGGCGTTGCTGGAAAAACGGCCGACTCACCTTGATTCTCTCTCAGAGTTTAAATTCAGCGTCACACGGAATGATATTTCTTAAATACTTCAACTTATGATACACACGCTATTTCTTAAATATTTCAGCTTATTGTACACACGCTATTAATTCTTAAATATTCCAGCTTATTGTACACACGCTATTAATTCTTAAATATTTCAGCTTAAGCTCACGGAAGTATCTCAACTTATATCTACACGTGGGCTCTTTGTGACCGTTGGTTTACTACAATCCCCTTAAATTTACCTGCCTCACTTTGTAATTTTCCCCACAAAAGGTCCTGTGAAAGAGAAATTATTAATTCTAACTACTCTTAAATATTCCACATCCATACCATGCCTCCACTCTTTCATTCCGGAGCACAACAAAAAAACAGGTCTTTACAGCAGAAGGTTCAGCGGCAGAGTGCTGAAACATGGCCGTATTCTGATTCTCTCGCACCTCTCTCGAAGTGGGAGAAGCACCTTGCTACCTTATTGGTCAGCCACATTTCAGACGCTCAAAGCTCTGGTAACTTCCATCTCTTTGGTCTCACCAAAGGTAGCCAAAGGATCGACTCAAAGATGATCATATATTCCGATTCACTATCTGTGGTTAGCAGACGACCATACATTCATTCCTTTCACAGATCTCACCAAACTGGATGTAGGGATTTATTTTGAGGGAGTGCACATGTGATCAATTAAATAAATAAATTGTCATTCTTTCCCACACTGGTATCCGGCTTCGCTGTATTAATTGAAATTGAGTTACTTTTACACAAAAATGTGTTGTTCTGACAAGAATTTCGTACCTATTTTCAATGTTGGGCGGTACTGTACCCTTTCAGTAGATGTAGTTGAGCTGTCACAAGAATTGGAAATTTTTCGAATGCAAGCTAAAGAACTCATTAACGATGTTGAAAATGCAACACCACTTGACATTCTTAAAAAGATTAGAAGATATATATCCGAATATCCAAATAGCTCTTAGAATTTACTTAACACTTCCTGTTACGGTGGCCTCTTGTGAGAGAAGCTCCAGTAAAACAAAGCTCATTGAGAATTATTTAAGATCATCCATGGGACAGGAACGTTTGTCAAATTTAGCCATTTTATCGATTGGACATGAAGAGGTAGCGAAACTTAACTTAAAGGAATTAATTGATAATTTTGCGAAAATCTAAGCGAGGAAAGTAGCATTTAAGTAGATTAACTGAGCTTAATAACAGCGTTAAGTTAAATTTGATATAGGTATTCCAAGCAACTCAATGTATTTTGAAACAGACTTTGTAAAATATAACGAGTTTTTGTATTCAAATCTGTGTTTCTGTTTCTTAATCCTTCATAACACCTGTGATTCTGGGTTGTAAATTAATTTAGTTCTGTCTTAAATTTCTGTAAATTAACAATACTGTATATATATATATATATATATATATATATATATATATATATATGTATTTGCCAAGAAACGCATTCACATTTTCTTGGGACAAAGGAAAATATCAATCTCTCTGTATTGATAAGGGGGTGCATTCTTTGCTTTCTGGGGGTTCTTTAGAGGGCGCCATATTAAATTCTTGCCAGGGGCGCTACATACCTAAGGTACACCACTGCTAATTACTTCCCCGATAGTTTGGATGTAATCCAGGCCCACGAGACGAGAAAGACAGGCCGCGGCGCTTACGTCACGAACGTAGGTCTGAACTCGCTCGCTCGCTCAGCTCAGCTGACGAAATGCGTTTCTAAACCTGTTAACTCGCAGCTGGATATGTACATACTAACGAGAATTGCATCTTATGCCGGAATTTACTATTGTGAAGTCTTACTAGTTAACAGTATTACAACAAAATTTAATTTAAGATCAGTACTCGATATAAATGGTATAACGGCTTGTTTATAACATTTAGTCTCTTCTGCTTAACAGTCCTCATTCCGTACAAGAAGTAGTGCGTTATGCAACTGATAACCTTTTTGGCATGATTTTAATTTTATTGTACACATGTACAGCCATAACAAATTATAAGTAGGGCTATGGACTTCCGGTCATTGTAGCACTAATGATAGTAAGACTCCATAACAGCGGATTCTAGTTGAAGATACAGTTCTCCTTTGTACGTACACACCTAGTTACGAGTTAAAACGTGTAACAACGTAGTTTGACTGCTGAGTTGAGCGAGCGAAGGCCTACTTTCGTGACGTACGCACCGCGGCCTGTGTTTATCGTTGGCCTCGGATGTAATACAGACTGAATTTAAGGCACACGAAAAACAGATGTATGCGAAATACCGAAAAAAAGAATGAGAGTAATTTTTTAACTATTGTGATTGACAATGTACACAATCATATAATAAAATAATATTTCCTAAAAAGATACACTACTGGCCATTATAATTGCTACACCACAAAGATCACGTGCCACAGACGCGAAATTTTAACCGACAGGAAGAAGATGCTGTGATATGCAAATGATTATCTTTTCAGAGCATTCACACAAGGTTGGCGCCGGTGGCGACACCTACAACGTGCTGACATCAGGTAAGTTTACAACCGATTTCTCATATACAAACAGCAGTTGACCGACGTTGCGTGGCGAAACGTTATTGTGATGCCTTGTGTAAGGAGGAGAAATGCGTACCATCACGTTTCCGACTTTGGCAAAGGTCGGATTGTAGCCTATCGCGATTGCGGTTTATCGTATCGCAGCATTGCTGCTCGCGTTGGTCGAGATCCAATGACTGTTAGCAGAATATGAAATCGGTGGGTTCAGCAGGGTAATGCGGAAAACCGTGATGGATCCCAACGGCCTCGTATCCCTAACTGTCGAGATGATAGGCATCTTATCCGCATGGCTGTAACGGATCGTGCAGCCACGTCTCGATCCCTGAGTCAACAGATGGGGACGTTTGCAAGACAACAACCATCTGCACGAACAGTTCGACGACGTTTGCAGCGGCATGGACTATCAGCTCGGAGACCATGGCTGCGGTTACCCTTGACGCTGCATCACAGACAGGAGCGCCTGCGATGGTGTACACAAGGACGAACCTGGGTGCACGAATGGCAAAACGTCATTTTTTCGGATGAATCCGGGTTCTGTTTACAGCATCATGATGGTCGCATCCGTGTTTGGAGACATCGCGGTGAACGCACACTGGAAGCGTGTATTCGTCATCGTCATACTGGCGTACCACCCGGCGTCACGGTATGGGGTGCCATTGGTTACACGTCTCGGTCACCTCTTGTTCGTATTGACGGCACTTTGAACAGTGGCCTTTACATTTCAGATGTGTTACAACCCGTGGCTTTACCCTTCATTCGATCCCTGCAAAACTCTACATTTCAGCAGGGTAATGCACGACCGCGTGTTTCAGGTCCTATACGGACCTTTCTGGATACAGAAAATGTTCGCCTTTTGCCCTGGCCAGCACATTCTCCAGATCTCTCACCAATTGAAAACGTCTGGTCAGTGGTGGCCGAGCAACTGGCTCGTCACAATACGCCAGTCACTCTCGATGAACTGTGGTATCGTGTTGAATCTGCATGGGCAGCTATACCTGTACACGCCATCCAAGCTCTGTTTGACTCAATGCGCAGGCGTATCAACGCCGTTATTATGGCCAGAGGTGGTTGTTCCGGGTACTGATTTCTCAGGATCTATGCACCCAAATTGCGTGAAAATGTAATCACATTTCAATTCTAGTATAATATATTTGTCCAATGAATACCCGTTTATCATCTGCATTTCTTCTTGGTGAAGCAATTTTAATGGCCAGTAGTGTATTTTACTTCCTACACCTCCTCTTGTCATTCAAATGTGAATTAATCAATCAACATCATGAAGCATCAGCAGAAAAGAGCCATCACCGTTCCTCCCAGACAAAATAATGAAAGAAACTTCACAATCAAGTGGATTATTAACTCTCTTCCCTTCACTGTTGTAATTTTCAGCTATCTATATTATTTTTGGCATTTTACAGGGGTTTTGGGATAATTTTTTTGCCGAAAGCAGTCATTTTTCATGAATAATATCTTGTAAATTACACACAGATACCCATGTTTAATAGTTTCCACAGGACAAATAGTTAAACAAATACAATCTTGCTGCCTTCTCCATTCCCCCCTCCCCGTGGAAGCCCACTTCTGCTCTTAAGTTACTTTTATATACGTCTGATATATGATCCACTATCCTAACGTGGCAGTCTCATGTTTCAGAAATACCACAGGATAATGATTAAACAAGTACACTCTTGCTACATACCGGTTACAGCGTGGAGGTGGTGTGGGGTCATTTAACACACTCTCGATATGTATCAATGCACTATAAAAACAAACTACACAGATATACCGAGTCTATCATACATTACGTATTGCACACTACCGAAGAACACTAAAAATATACAGTGACCAGAATGCTGGAGAGTGCACTCACTCCCAGAAATCAATGTTCAAAAACTTGATGTGTGCCAGCTCAGCCATGGAGTGTGCTGTGATTGACTTCCTCTGATGGTGCGAGTCATGTCTTCGGAATTTTTTTTTTTTTAATGTATTGTACAAAGTTAGAAAAGGCATCTATGAGAACACTTCCGAGACATATTTACAACTAATTTCAATGTGTATTGTGCTTCTGCACTTAGTATGTACGATGCAGCATTAGCGCTACCTGATGTTGAAGAAATACTTGCATATTTATATACTTGTTCATATATCCTACATCCAGTAAAGATACGGACGATATGTAAATAAAAGTTAGTTCTTAATATGATTACATTGTGAGCTTAACACTTCCTGCAAAATAACTAGTCAGCATTAAAGAATCACTATTTTTAGTGCCATAACGTAGCGTTGGCAGACAAGAACACCACACGTCGGTAGTCCCTCACAGAGTTAAAAGGAAGCCATTTAATTTCTCCTATAGCGCTATCGGTGAAATATTCGGGTCTGTATCATCTGTTAACAAGTGTTTTACGATGTGGTTCAAATGGCTCTGAGCACTACGGGACTCAACTTCTGAGGTCATCAGTCCCCTAGAACTTAGAACTACTTAAACCTAACTAACCTAAGGACATCACACACATCCATGCCCGAGGCAGGATTCGAACCTGCGACCGTAGCGGTCTCACGGTTCCAGACCGTAGCGCCTAGAACCGCACGGCCACTCCGGTCGGCTTTTTGCGATGTGGGAATAGCGCGTTAGAGGCAGGTTGTACAGCACACTCCACTGAATATACTTGTTGTAGCTGGGATTCACAGGTTTTTTTATTACACTATTGCAATTTCGGCCTTAGGCCATTATCAAGTGCATATAGTATGGCTTTAAGCCATGACAACGACATACAAATGTGTCAGCTTACATTATGTCGGCATTTGATAATGACCTAAGGCCGAAATTGCAATAGTCTAATAAAAAACCCATAAAAGTCACTGGCGTAAAGATGATGTCCTTCAAAAACACTCCACTGAGCTAGTATCGACTTGATGTTGTGTCAGGATGCAATGCATGAAAAAATATTTCACTCTTTACTTAACAGTTATAATTCATAGGCTACACTGATGTATTGATACCCTTAGAAAAAACATTATACAGAAGGAATAATCAAAAATTTGCTGTAGATGCCGAAGAACTTTAACGTAGGCCCTAGATATAGGAGAGGGATGACGTCACATATGTGTACATTAATTGAGGAAACATTGCAAAGACGTGGTGATATGACAAAACTAGCATTTCTCCTACACAGGAGCAATACTGCGTCAACAAGAGACATACATGTAAAAGTGGAACTGGCCAACGTTAAAATGGACTATTGCAACAGCTTCATGTAGACGACTATTAGCTTGTGGACTTGGAGATAATGCAAGATTTTTGTAAGTATTTTTAGCAAAATGAACATATGATTACCTAACATCGAACTTCAACATCTGTACAGAAAGAAGATAACCTAGGGAATAGTAATATTATTTAAAGGATGTTAAGGTTGTTTAATACTGGCAAACTCCAATAGTAGACTAAAGATATATAATAAATTTGTATGTCAGATCACAAGCCCATGGCCGAATGAATTTACTGGTACTGTTTTATAATGTGCCCTGATATGTGTCTAGTAGATTTTACATCTTTTACAGAACATGGTTTTAAGCTATGATTTATAGCCATGGAATGGACTGTTCGAGTTTGACCCTGTGGATGGCTGTCTAGAATGTAGTAAAGACCAGCGATTAGGAAGTGATATTAAACCAGGACAAACATATTTTTCCGTCTCAATACCTCCAAATACAGGGTTATTACAAATGATTGAAGCGATTTCACAGCTCTACAATAACTTTATTATTTGAGATATTTTCACAATGCTTTGCACACACATACAAAAACTCAAAAAGTTTTTTTAGGCATTCACAAATGTTCGATATGTGCCCCTTTAGTGATTCGGCAGACATCAAGCCGATAATCAAGTTCCTCCCACACTCGGCGCAGCATGTCCCCATCAATGAGTTCGAAAGCATCGTTGATGCGAGCTCGCAGTTCTGGCACGTTTCTTGGTAGAGGAGGTTTAAACACTGAATCTTTCACATAACCCCACAGAAAGAAATCGCATGGGGTTAAGTCGGGAGAGCGTGGAGGCCATGACATGAATTGCTGATCATGATCTTCACCACGACCAATCCATCGGTTTTCCAATCTCCTGTTTAAGAAATGCCGAACATCATGATGGAAGTGCGGTGGAGCACCATCCTGTTGAAAGATGAAGTCGGCGCTGTCGGTCTCCAGTTGTGGCATGAGCCAGTTTTCCAGCATGTCCTGATACACGTGTCCTGTAACGTTTTTTTCGCAGAAGAAAAAGGGGCCGTAAACTTTAAACTGTGAGATTGCACAAAACACGTTAACTTTTGGTGAATTGCGAATTTGCTGCACGAATGCGTGAGGATTCTCTACCGCCCAGATTCGCACATTGTGTCTGTTCACTTCACCATTAAGAAAAAATGTTGCTTCATCACTGAAAACAAGTTTCGCACTGAACGCATCCTCTTCCATGAGCTGTTGCAACCGCGCCGAAGATTCAAAGCGTTAGACTTTGTCATCGGATGTCAGGGCTTGCAGCAATTGTAAACGCTAAGGCTTCTGCTTTAGCCTTTTCCGTAAGATTTTCCAAACCGTCGGCTGTGGTACGTTTAGCTCCCTGCTTGCTTTATTCGTCGACTTCCGCGGGCTACGCGTGAAACTTGCCCGCACGCGTTCAACCATTTCTTCGATCACTGCAGGCCGACCCGTTGATTTCTCCTTACAGAGGCATCCAGAAGCTTTAAATTGCGCGTACCATCGCCGAATGGAGTTAGCAGTTGGTGGATCTTTGTTGAACTTCGTCCTGAAGTGTCGTTGCACTGTTATGACTGACTGATGTGAGTGCATTTCAAGTACGACACACGCTTTCTCGGCTCCTGTCGCCATTTTATCTCACTGCGCTCTCGAGCGCTCTGGCGGCAGAAACCTGAAGTGCGGCTTCAGCCGAACAAAACTTTATGAGTTTTTCTAGGTATCTGTAGTGTGTCGTGACCATATGTCAATGAATGGAGCTACAGTGAATTTATGAAATCGCTTCAATCATTTGTAATAGCCCTGTACTGATATTACCGAATTAGGGTTAGTTCCTACAATACAAACGATAGGTCTATTATTCCACAGATCTTAAGAAAAAGAGTCTTTGTCTTGAAAAGACTGAAACCAATCTCTATTAAAGTTTCTGAGTATAAATCATACATGTAGCAGTACCGTCACTACTTAATTGTTCTATAACATTTGGAAATACACATGGTTCACTTAATGACACCACAGGGATAGCGTACGTCACTATGCATACAGTGGTAAGCGTGCAGCCTCCTTTAACAGATTTTCCACATTTTATTCTAAGGGTTCCTGCAATAAAACACGCTATTGCTGTGCCATGTGGCAGTACAAGAAAATATAATGAGCTGGGGGTGGGGGCTCGCAATCGATTTCGCGTGCCTTGATTTTGGGCATTATTCACTGACGCTACTATCGGAAGCGTAAATCGATTTTAGCTTGTCGCTGATTATCTCTGACAGAACGAGTTTTAAAGCAGGCCTCGGGCAGTGTCAGTGGGGGCAGTAAGAGCGAGGTAGCCACTGACAGCGGGCTAGGGGACATCAGCAGCCCGAGTTCCGGACATAGTGGGTCATTCGGCCGTTAGCTCTGTTTATCTCAAGACTCGGTGTAACTGGTGAAGTAGGAGTTACGATACTGAGCTGAGCACGGCATCCTTCTGTCCGCGCCCGCTGATTTGTCCGGCTTTGATATTCCACGGGTGCGGGACTGGACGCTGGGAGCCTCACTGGAGATCTGTTGCTTTTCCTGATGAAAGATGCCTCTGCCTCGGCGCCAGTGATGACTGTGTATTGGTTAGAAGCAGGCCAGTTGAGGACCAGCAAACAACCTGTCTGCTTGCTAGACACACTGGACCTTCATCTGGCATTATGGTCTCGGGTGCGGTTTTGTATGACAGCAGGAGCCCTTTCGTGGTTATCCCATTCACCCTGACTACGTACGTCAATCTGGTGATGCAACCTGTTGCGTTGCCATGCACGAACAGCATTCTAGGAAGTGTCTTCCAACAGGATAACGCTCGCCCACATACCGCTGTTGTAACCGAACATGCACTACAGAGTGTCGACATGTTGGCTTAGCTTGTTTAATCACCAGACCTGTCTCCAGTCGAGCACATATGGGACATCATCGGACGAAAACTCCAGTATCACCCATAACCAGCGTAACATCCCCTGCATTGACTGACCAAGTGCAACTCGCATGGAACTCCATCCCACAAACTGACATCTGGCACCTGTCCGACACAATGTATGCACGTTTGCAAGCTTGTATTCAACATGCTGGCGCTTACCGGCTGTTAATGTACCTGCATTTCACATCTGCTATGAACAAAACACAAATGAAACAATGGCGGATTCAAACATGGCAGAGAGAGTGGGATGCATCCGGCAAGGGTCGCCGAGTACACTCTTTCTCTCCTGATGTACACGGAAGACTAAAACTGAAACATGTCGACCAAGCTGGGGGATGGTCCATTTCCTGACAAGCCACGGGCCGTTCAAATGGCTCTGAACACTATGGGACTTAACATCTGAGGTCATCAGTCCCCTAGAATTTAGAACTACTCAAACCTAACTAACCTTAGGACATCACCCACATCCATGCCCGAGGCAGGATTCGAACCTGCGACCGTAGCGGTCTCGCGGTTCCAAGCTGAAGCGCCTAGAACCGCTTGGCCACAACGGCCGACCCACCGGCCGTATCCGGTACATTTAAACCGTATGGGACTAACTAACGATGAAGTATGCGTGTGCGGAGAAATTGGGACACCAGAACATGTCACACTGCTGTGCAGCACACTAGCACAAGTGAGACCTATACAGAACGTCCATGACATCGCCAGAATAATACGTAATCCCGATGACTGGAACACAATAAATAGCGTAGCTGATATTATATCGAACCCTCTGCACGAAGAATACAAGCGCCAAAACCCATATGGAAGAAGGCGTAGACAAGCACAAACAACACAAACAACCACATGGGAGGACACAAACACAACCACAGATTCCAAAAGGGAGGAAGGAACACTAAGTGAAGAAGTGAACATGACTCAGAAGGGATCAACAAGTAAGTGACCAAAACCAACAATGCATGACACTGCATGCCACAACACAGTCACAAACAAAACATCTATCATAAACCAATAAACACCAGCACCACATACTAAGACTGTAGTAATAAGGTGACGTCGTTTGGGAGGAGAAGGCTCAAAGAACTTTTACTCCGAGGCTCCTCCTCCCCAATGACATCCTACATAGAGTTTAAAGTATACTCCACCAAACAGTAATGTACTGCTCGTGTTATTGTGTGCAGACAGAAGTATATTCTCTTCTCTATTCAAAGCTACAATCAATTAACTTTATATATCAGAAATGTATTAAGATATTTTAGGAATAATGCATTCAAGTAGCAATGAACTATATTCTATTTCTACTAACAAGCTACAAACGTAAGTGTATTTCTCATGTAAAGCTAAAATTCATGTATTCCTTGTATTAGGTGCTCGATCAGCATTTTATCTGTATAATCTGCATACACATACATTAGCACAAACCATTTCAGATGAGAATACCTCGAGGTTGTACCGAGACCTTCTCATCCGAAACAGGTAGAAACAGGCCATTATTAACCAACTTGCTACGTAGACTGTATTACACATCCAAATACAGCATCTCACTTCCCTCTACATACTACAAATTATTTTCACCACGCTCATTGTGTTACATTTTCTTTTTTGCATTATATAAATTATATTCTCATCAACTAGGTAGTAACAAATTATATGGAACCATTTAAACAATTGTTAAGCATTCAGTTGGCTGTAACCTCAGAGAAATCTTTATATATTACATTATTTATATTATTTTTAAAAAAAGCATTAACAACTGTATACCAGTAAGATTGTAACAAGGAGAAGTCTTTGCTATTAGATTCAGAAGCATCCGACCCACCTTACATTTCAAGGCTCTGGGTTACTCTGTACTGTTAATGAAATGGAATAAATAAATCTTCTATGGCTTACCTCATGCTTACAATAACCTGTGATCTTGCATTATTAATCGCTTAAATATTTTACCTAGACAAATGTATTCCTGAAATTTAGTTACACCACATTAATTATTTTCTGGTGTTGCTGATTTTTCTATCTGTCAGTGTATTATTTTATTATATGGTTATGAGTACACACATCGTCAATCACAATAGTTAAAGAATACAATTATTCTTTTTTCAGTATTTCACAAACACTTGTTATTTGTATGCCTTAAATTCGGCCTGTATTATATCCAAAGCTGTGGGGCAGAACTATGTACGGGTATTCCATTCATAAATTCAGCTTTTATGGATTTAATAGTTATGTGGTGGATTCCAGGGGACTTGGGGACTGTGTGGGTGCATGAATGCGTATGTTGTTGGTTGGTTGGTTGATTCAGGAGTAACACCAAACAGTGAGGTCATTAGTCCTATCACATCAGGGAAGGATGGGGAAGGAAGCCGGCCGTTCCCTTTCAAAGGAACCATTCTGGCACTTGCCTGAAGCGATTTAGGAAAATCACGGAAACCTAAATCGGGGTTTCTGGACATGGGTTTGAACTGTCGTCCTCCCGAATGCGAGTAGACTATGCCAGCCACTGCGCCACCTCTCTCGGTTATATACAGGGTGGTCCACTGTTCGTGACCGGGCCAAATATCTCACGAAATAAGCGTCAAACGAAAAAACTACAAAGAATGAAACTCGTCTAGCTTGAAGGGGAAAACCAGATGGCGCTATGGTTGGCCCGCTAGATGGCGCTGCCATAGGTCAAACTGATATCAACTGCGTTTTTTTGAATAGGAACCCCCATTTTTATTACATATTCGTGTAGTACGTAAAGAAATATGAATGTTTTAGTTGGACCACTTTTTTCACTTTGTCATAGATGGCGCTGTAATAGTCACAAACATATGGCTCACAATTTTAGACGAACAGTTGGTAACAGGTAGGCTTCTTAAATTAAAATACAGAACGTACGTACGTTTGAACATTTTATTTCGGTTGTTCCAAAGTGATACATGTACCTTTGTGAACTTATCATTTCTGAGAATGCGTGCTGCTACGGCTTGATTACCTGTAAATACCACATTAATGCAATAAATGCTCAAAATGATGTCCGTCAACCTCAATGCATTTGGCAATACGTGTAACGACATTCCTCTCAACAGCGAGTAGTTCGCCTTCCGTAATGTTAGCACATGCATTGACAATGCGCTGACGCATGTTGTCAGGCGTTGTCGGTGGATCACGATGGCAAATATCCTTCAACTTTCACCACAGAAAGAAATCCGGGGACGTCAGATCCGGTGAACGTGCGGGCCATGGTATGGTGCTTCGACGACCAATCCACCTGTCATGAAATATGCTATTCAATACCGCTTCAACCACACGCGAGCTATGTGCCGGACATCCATCATGTTGGTAGCACATCGCCATTCTGTCATGCTGTGAAACATCTTGAAGTAACATCGGCAGACCATTACGTAGGAAATCAGCATACATTGCACCATTTACATTGCCATCGATAAAACGGGGAGCCAATTATCCTTCCTCCCATAATGCCGCACCATACATTAACCCGCCAAGCTCGCTGATGTTCCAATGTCTCAGCCATCGTGGATTTTCTGTTGCCCAATAGTGCATATTATGCCGGTTTGCGATACCGCTGTTGGTGAATAATGCTTCGTCGCTAAAGAGAACGCGTGCAAAAAATCTCTCATCGTCCCGTAATTTCTCTTGTGCCCAGTGGCAGAACTGTTCACGACGTTCAAAGCCGTCGCCGTGCAATTCCTGGTGTATAGAAATATGGTACGGGTGCAATCGATGTTGATGTAGCATTCTCTACACCGACGTTTTCGAGATTCCCGATTCTCGCGGAATTTGTCTGCTATTGATGTGCGGATTAGCCGCGACAGCAGCTAAAACTAAAACACCTACTTGGGCATCATCATTTGTTGCAGGTCGTAGATGACGCTTCACATGTGGCTGAACACTTCCTGTTTCCTTAAATAATGTAAGTATCCGGCGAACGGTCCGGATACTTGGATGATGTCGTCCAGAAAGCCGAGCAGCATACATAGCACACGCCCGTTGGGCATTTTGTTCACAATAGCCATACATCAACACGATATCGACCTTTTGCGCAATTGGTAAACGGTCCATTTTACCACGGGTAATGTTTCACGAAGCAAATACCGTCCGCTCTGGCGGAATGTTACGTGATATCACGTACTTATACGTTTGTGACTATTACAGCGCCATCTATCACAAAGCGAAAAAAGTGGACCAACTAAACCATTCACATTTCTTTACGTACTACACGAATATGTAATAAAAATGGGGGTTCCTATTTTTAAAAACGCAGTTCATATCCGTTTGACCTATGGCAGCGCCATCTAGCGGGCCAACCATAGCGCCATCTGGTTTCCCCCTTCAAGCTAGATGAGTTTTGTTCTTTGTAGTTTTTTCGTTTGACGCTTATTTCGTCAGATATTTGGCCCGGTCACGTTCATTGGACCACCCTGTATTGTCCTAGATCATACACAGGCACACCATACACATGCAGATAGCTTACAAAGCCACTGACTGGTGCAAAGACATACGGCTGCTACCAACTCAGCATGTCTGATGTGATACATAATGCACTTTCTAGACCATGTAAGTACCTAACACTCGAATGATGTAAATAAATGGGCGTGTTCCAGATATTGCCTTGAATGCTACATCTCAGTGCATATGTGTGATGGTTAGCTTCCTAACTAAGAAGCAGGTAGAAGTATAGGATGGGTCATATTCAATCGTCGTGAGAGTATTGATGTACTCCATTGTGGCACATAGATACTCCCACTGTGCTTTAACACAGTGTTCAGCATTCTCGATTTCTAAGACTACACGACAGTTTATAGCTGCTGCTCTTCCGATATTTACACATTTCGATCTTCTGGCAATCAACGTATACACAAGGTGTTTGAGGAGAAAACGTCAATATTTTACACAGTGGTAGTATAAGTAATTCTGAACAAAAAATGTTACATGAACATAGGTCCGCAAATGCTTCGTTAGGAGGTATGGGTATTGAAAGGAACTTTAATTCTGCAAAATTGATGTGCACAGCGTGAACGTATACGCAATACAACTGGACCGTAACGTGATTTTCTTGAAAGCAATGTTAAAGAGAAGTACAATTATGTTACATATTTTTACATAATGTTTATTTACTTTGCATTTAGTACATAATCCATTACAACATGCATGTTGCATGTATTTAGTTGAAAAAGACGTACCACTGTAGGGAAGCAGCTTACTCACGCTGTAATAAATTCACATCAGTTTCCGTTGTGTGCCAGCCAGTCTGCTGTAACTAGCTCTGACGTCATAAATGTTGCGCAATACCTTAAAAATCAAGCAAATGAACTAAAACTTTTCTAGCATGTCAGAAATAATACTAAATTAATGTGTGTTAAATATCAGTTCGATAACTTCAGCCATTTCCGAGATTTGGACGTTTTTCTGAAAAAATCATTGGCGCAACAGAACAGAGCTAGAGACTTCAAAATTTATATTTAGATTCATCTTTCATAATGATTTAATAAAAACAGTACTTTGGATTGCACAAATTAAGATTTTAGTGGAAATTCATGATTTTCTGATTTTCATCTCAAAACTGAAGGAAGCAAGATAGATTAAGTAGGCTAGTAAATAAGGCTAGGATGTTTAGATTTAAATAGGTTGGAGGTCCGCTATGATTATGAAGATGTGTAAAGTTTCTTTTTAATACCTATAAAATTATAGCGATAGCGGATCTCAAAAGGGACAGTTCAGAGCTCATCTGCTGCGTGCAGGGTAATTAGATTAATTCTCTCGCCCAAAGTATTTAACTTAGCCCCGTCAAAATTTTATTATCACTACTTACCTGCGTGCTGAATGCACGTTTAAATTAAGAGCTTCTCCGGCCATCAGCCAAAGAAGCTATAAATTATTATGTATCTTGAAGTGGTGCGTTACTAGCCCAGCGGCTAATCGGGAGAGCGGATTTGATCAGGCGATCCCTCAGCCGTCCGCACCGCGGCTTTATATATAAGAACACTGCGCGAGGAAGCAAGGCCCCAGTTCTCTCCAGACGCTGAATGACACGCCATCTGTGTCGGTAGTCGCGTCGCATCAGTGTATCTGCTACAAACAGCCTCGGGTGCCGTATTAAGTTACTAGAGATACGCGGAACCATGAGAACATTTCATGTGAAGTGTTAATTCTGGAATGATTTTCATTAACTAGCTTCAGTTTGCGTATTGTCGTATTTTCACGTGCCGTCGCGGGACAGACATTCTACCAAATATTTTGCGTGGCGTTTGATGAAATATTTTCATCAAATTATGGCGAGCATTCTTTTTAACATTTGATTCGGACATTTATAGTTGCATCAGCGCATTAGACTCTGAACTGTTCTGTTAGTTAGGTTGTAGGGATACTTGTGTTGTTTATCAGTGAATTTCAGAATATACTCAACTATTTTGGAAAACCGTTTTTGATTAGAAATCCCGGACAATCTCCTAATTCCTCAGAGCTATAAGCTGCAGCTATAAGAACATTCTCAGGTAAAGTGGGCACTAGGATATCTATTTACTGGCTCCACGTTTTATTAAATCACTTTCTGGGGGTCACGGAGTAAATAGAGAGCCAGTGTTGAGAACGGCAAAAGACAGCAATAACAACATTCTAAAAGCTAGAAACTGATTCAACATGCAATCATTTATACAGTAAAATATATTTTTACAAACATACATCCGCCGCCCCACACCACGTCTTTTACAATCGGCTTTAACACTTATCGTACAGTTCACAGAACAGGTATGAATATCCCACCACGAACGTCAATGCACTTTTGCGCTCTAGCGAGAACATGTTCTGTTGCTTGTTCAGTTGCATGTGGTTGGTTCCTAACCAATTCAGCAGCGCCCATGATGCGACGATGCAGTGCATCTCGTGTATTCACCTTCACTTTGTGCACCTCTGATTTCATCCAATACCATAAACATAAATCTAAAGGTGTGAGGTCAGGTGATCTTTGAGGCCAGTTAATAGCACCGCCACAGCCAATCCAGCGACGACGGTAGTTGCGGCTGAGATGGTCCCTCACATGTAAGGTGGAGGGGCGCCGTCATGTTGAAAGTACATTCCAGTTCGCCTGGCTAAATAGTTCCAACAGTTCCACAAACGAATTTTCCAAAAAACGCATTTATCTCTCTCCCGTCAATCGCTGATTGATAATAAATGGACCTATCAAAAGGTTACCAATGATGCCACACCAAACATTTATGGGAAAACGAACCTGGAAATTGATATCCACTGAAGCGTGTGTACTTTCCCGTGATCATCGATGATTATTGCTTCTGTTGTTTATTCCATATCGTGACTTCGTCAGTGAATAATATGTATGGAAGCAAATGACTATTCTCAACTACCCAGTGACAGAATTGAAGTCGTTGGGCATTGTCGCCACCGTGGAGATTTTGGACACGCTGTATGTGAAATGGATACAGATTTTCCTCATGTAATGTTTCTCATACCCGTGTCCGTGGGACATTCATACTCATGGACATTCTTCATATATTCGTACTGGGACTTCCTTCAACACTTGCGATAATTTCTTCCTGTTCTTGCAAAGTTTGTTGACGTGCACGCTCGGACGAAAAATGTCTACTTGGAAGAGAGCCCGTCGCACGTAAAGTGATAAACACTTTGGTAAACTACCTGCGAACAGGTAATCGTCGAGTCGGAAAGCGCCTGTGGTATTCTTCTCTTGCAGCGGTAGCACTACCGTCGCAGAAGCCGTAAACATACACCATATCTGCGTATTCCTCATTGCTGTAGACGTGTGGCATTGTTAGCAGCGCTTATACGAACATAATTAACACCATACACTACACAGCTAACAGATCCATACCAGTTCTTATTTTGATACATATCTGTGGCGGTTTTGACATGGAATAAACTTTGTCCCCTGCATGCAATATTATCATTTTCTTCGATCTTGTTGAATGTTTACATCTTGTACCTGGAGCAATGTAATTAGATCTTGATCTTATTTGTTAGTTGATTATGGAAAGGAAAGGAAGTACAATCAGTAACGATGAGATTAGTTGTACTTTTCGTTCTAATTGTTCCATAGTGAAGACATCCCCTTGCATGTGGAATATGTCATAAAACAAGAATACACAATAAATACTTAGAAAAGGGGAACAGATATGCTAATATACCTTCATCTGATCCCATGTGGAATGTGGATGTGGACTCGATCAAAAGCAAAAATAACTTAAGCATACCTAGATTTGAAAGGGTATAAAACTTTTTACCAAGTACGAAATGTTCAGTACACTTGGGTTCTTGTAATAGTTCCTAGGCTATAACAGCCACCCATCATCACAAACAAAAATGAAATAAAAACATCTTACAGCACGTATTTGCAATGATCGCATTACTGCACAAAATTTATATAGAAGTCAGATTGTACACAATATTCATATTATTTGATATTGTTACATACACACATCAAATGGTTCTACTACGAAATTCATCAATGGAGTAGAAAGAGCTGCCCACCAATAAATACTTTAGACTCTTCTCAAACTGAACTTAATTATTAAACTTTTAAGAGCTGTTGGCATGTTATAGAAAATGTGTATTGCTGAATAAAGGTCACGTTTCTGAACCAAAGCAAAAGACTTTAAGTCGCTGTGAAAGTTATTCTTATTCCTAGTTCTGATTCCATGAACTCACTTGTTGCTTAAAAATAAGGTATTTCTTAATGACATATTTCATTAAGGAATAAATATATTAGGAAGCAGTAGTTAGTACCTCCAGTCCCTTAACAGTCTTCTACAAGACGTCACTGAGTTCACACCATAAATAATTCTTTTGCACGTTTTTGGGCTCAGAACACTTAAGCTTGGCTTGATGAGTAACCCCAAACAATAGTCCCATATGACATTATGGAATGAAAGAAAGGATAACACTCTAGCTTATTTATTTTTATATCACCTATGTCTAGGCGCTTTAGCAGTTCTGTAGTACGCTTCTGCAAGTTAAAATTATTATAATCCCAAGTATTTGGCACTGTCATCTTCTATCTGCTTGTCGTCATATTTTAGGTATATACTGGTGGGAAACCTTTTACTGATCTGAACTGCATATAGTATGTTTTCTCAAGGTTTAATGACAGACAATTGACTAGGAACCATTTATTAATGTCCATGAAAATCTCATTAGCCGACCCTTCTAGGGCTATACTAGATTTACAATTTATCTGCAATTTTTGTATCACCTGCAAACAAAACAAACTTAGCAGCAGGTAATGCTACTGATGAAAGATCGTTGATATATACAAGAAAAATGAAGAGCCCTAAGATGGAATCTTTGGGGACACCATATGTTATTAGTTACCAGTTGGATGATGTCTGTTAGCTGAATAAACATCTCTTTTCTATTGACACCCTATACCAATGGCAAACCGCTGATATATATAAGAAAAAGTAAGACCCCTAAGATAGAATCTTGGGGGACACCACATGTTATTGGTACACAATGCGGCTTACACGGCACAACTGCGCAAACAACAGGTGATTGTACTACCTGTTACGTACGTCACATGACCATAATATGTGGTAGGTTGCGTAGCGTAAACATGGCATGTACCCTTGCATTGTTTGCAAGAAAATCACGTTACGGTCCAGTAGTACTGCGTATACGTTCACCTTGTGCACATCAATTACAGTTCCTTTCAATAACCATGCCTCCCAAACGAAGCATTTGAGGACCTATGTTCATATAAGATTTTTTGTTCAGAATTACTTGTACTACCACTGTTTAAAATATTGACCTTTCCTCCCCAAATACCCTGCATAGTGGCAAAGAATAGTACACTGGGCCCACTTAGCGGCTTGAAGGACAGAGAAAAGTCCAATGGCTGATCCCATAACTCAGGTAGGCCTACTGTAGGGAGCAGTGGAGATGCTGGAAACTCGAACTGTTGATGGGATAAGTCAGGTAACCCATATGCGTGCTGCTGCTGCTGCTCGAAGACACAGCAAACGGGTGTATGAAAACTGCCTGTTGGGTTCTTCGGCCGACGTTTGTTTGACGATTTTTCTGACGTTTCGCTAGCACAAGTGGCCGGCATTGTCAAAGTTTCACCCTCCATTGCTGGTGGCGGAGCAACAGTAATGGCGGGTGAAGCTTTGACAGTGCCAGCCACTCGAGCTGGCGAAACGTCAGAAAAATCGTCAAACGTTGGTTGATGAACCTGAGACAGAAGCCAACATCCAGTTTCTCAACAAGTGGCCACGAAAGCCTTAACAGTTTTGTAAATAGGTGTACGTCCTGCTCCAACATATCTACATCACAGAGCTTTTGTGCAGCTGAAAAAAGAAAAAAATCGTGACTATTGACGAAATTGCACACATATATTCAAGTATGGAGAGAAGAGTGGTTTAAGACTCACATTCGAATGTGACAGTCTCCTTATTACTTTTCTTGTGGGCGGTGGCTGATCAATGATGATGCTTCATGATGCTGAACTTTCCACTGCAGCGAACAGAATATTAGTGACGAGACTCACACAACTGGCCTAGAAAGAGAGAGAGAGAGAGAGAGAGAGAGAGAGAGAGGGAAGGGGAAGGGAACGATAAATCTGGCTGTGCTTATTCCCCAGCCAATAAAAAGCATTTTCCGCACTTTTAATGCCACACAATTGGTCTAGAGATGTAGAGGAGTATAAATCTGACTATCCCATCTCTCAATAGCTACTCGACCGACTAGCAGCGGCTCCGGTCAAAGAAAACCATCATAACGACCTGAAGAGTGGTGTGCTGACCACGCTCCTCCTATCCGCATCGTCAGCTGAGGATGATACGGCAGTCGGATGTTCCCGATGTGCCACTTGTGGCCTGAAGACGGAGTGCTTGGTGCCATCCCTCAAACAAGAGGAGAATGATCCACCCGCCTGTATTTCGTTTTTCCCGCCATTTTCAGGTCGTACAAGTGGCCTAAAAGTGTAGGCAGACAAATCTCATAATGGGTGACCTTCACACGTGCCAGTTTGTGATGACCTTGATTTTCCCGCCATTTTAAGCCACCTTCAATTGGCCTTGAGACTCAGGCGGTTCTCTGTCGATCCTAAAGATTTGGTTCCACCTAATGGATACATCTTAATGCTGCCCACTTTTTTTTTTTTTTTTTTTTTTTTGGGTCATCAGTCTACCGACTGGTTTGATGCGGCCCGCCACAAATTCCTTTCCTGTGCTAACCTCTTCATCTCAGAGTAGCACTTGCAACCTACGTCCTCAATTATTTGCTTGACGTATTCCAATCTCTGTCTTCCTCTACAGTTTTTGCCCTCTACAGCTCCCTCTAGTACCATGGAAGTCATTCCCTCATGTCTTAGCAGATGTCCTATCATCCTGTCCCTTCTCCTTATCAGTGTTTTCCACATATTCCTTTCCTCTCCGATTCTGCGTAGAACCTCCTCATTCCTTACCTTATCAGTCCACCTAATTTTCAACATTCGTCTATAGCACCACATCTTAAATGCTTCGATTCTCTTCTGTTCCGGTTTTCCCACAGTCCATGTTTCACTACCATACAATGCTGTACAGAGGATCAAGTAGGTAAAAAGACGAGGGCTAGTAGAAATCCTTGGGTAACAAAAGAAATATTGAATTTAATTGATGAAAGGAGAAAATATAAAAATGCAGTAAATGAAGCAGGCAAAAAGGAATACAAACGTCTCAAAAATGAGATCGATAGGAAGTGCAAAATGGCTAAGCAGGGATGGCTAGAGGACAAATGTAAGGATGTAGAGGCTTGTCTCACTAGGGGTAAGATAGATACTGCCTACAGGAAAATTAAAGAGACCTTTGGAGAGAAGAGAACCACTTGTATGAATATCAAGAGCTCAGATGGCAACCCAGTTCTAAGCAAAGAAGGGAAGGCAGAAAGGTGGAAGGAGTATATAGAGGGTTTATACAAGGGCGATGTACTTGAGGACAATATTATGGAAATGGAAGAGGATGTATATGAAGATGAAATGGGAGATAAGATACTGCGTGAAGAGTTTGACAGAGCACTGAAAGACCTGAGTCGAAACAAGGCCCCGGGAGTAGACAACATTCCATTAGAATTACTGATGGCCTTGGGAGAGCCAGTCATGACAAAACTCTACCATCTGATGAGCAAGATGTATGAGACAGGTGAAATACCCACAGACTTCAAGAAGAATATAATAATTCCAATCCCAAAGAAAGCAGGTGTTGACAGATGTGAAAATTACCGAACTATCAGTTTAATAAGTCACAGCTGCGAAATACTAACGCGAATTCTTTACAGACGAATGGAAAAACTGGTAGAAGCCGACCTCGGGGAAGATCAGTTTGGATTTCGTAGAAATGTTGGAACACGTGAGGCAATACTAACCTTACGACTTATCTTAGAAGAAAGATTAAGAAAAGGCAAACCTACGTTTCTAGCATTTGTAGACTTAGAGAAAGCTTTTCACAATGTTGACTGGAATACTCTCTTTCAAATTCTAAAGGTGGCAGGGGTAAAATACAAGGAGCGAAAGGCTATTTACAATTTGTACAGAAACCAGATGGCAGTTATAAGAGTCGAGGGGCATGAAAGGGAAGCAGTGGTTGGGAAAGGAGTGAGACAGGGTTGTAGCCTCTCCCCGATCTTATTCAATCTGTATATTGAGCAAGCAGTAAAGGAAACAAAAGAAAAATTCGGAGTAGGTATTAAAATTCATGGAGAAGAAGTAAAAACTTTGAGGTTCGCCGATGACATTGTAATTCTGTCAGAGACAGCAAAGGACTTGCAAGAGCAGTTGAACGGAATGGACAGTGTCTTGAAAGGAGGATATAAGATGAACATCAACAAAAGCAAAACGAGGATAATGGAATGTAGTCAAATTAAATCGGGTGATGCTGAGGGGATTAGATTAGGAAATGAGACACTTAAAGTAGTAAAGGAGTTTTGCTATTTAGGGAGTAAAATAACTGATGATGGTCGAAGTAGAGAGGATATAAAATGTAGACTGGCAATGGCAAGAAATCGTTTCTGAAGAAGAGAAATTTGTTAACATCGAGTATAGATTTAAGTGTTAGGAAGTCGTTTATGAAAGTATTTGTATGGAGTGTAGCCATGTATGGAAGTGAAACATGGACGATAACCAGTTTGGACAAGAAGAGGATAGAAGCTTTCGAAATGTGGTGCTACAGAAGAATGCTGAAGATAAGGTGGGTAGATCGCGTAACTAATGAGGAGGTATTGAATAGGATTGGGGAGAAGAGAAGTTTGTGGCACAACTTGACTAGAAGAAGGGATCGGTTGGTAGGACATGTTTTGAGGCATCAAGGGATCACAAATTTACCATTGGAGGGCAGCGTGGAGGGTAAAAATCGTAGAGGGAGACCAAGAGATCAATACACTAAGCAGATTCAGAACGATGTAGGTTGCAGTAGGTACTGGGAGATGAAGAAGCTTGCACAGGATAGAGTAGCATGGAGAGCTGCATCAAACCAGTCTCAGGACTGAAGACCACAACAACATCAACAACAACACAATGCTGTACTTCCGACGTACATCCTCAGAAATTTCTTCCTCAAATTAAGGCCGGTACTTGATATTAGTAGACTTCTCTTGGCCAGAAATGCCTTTTTTGCCATAGCGAGTCTGCTTTTGATGTCCTCCTTGCTCCGTCCGTCATTGGTTATTTTACTGCCTAGGTAGCAGAATTCCTTAACTTCATTGACTTCGTGACCATCAATCCTGATGTTAAGTTTCTCGCTGTTCTCATTTCTACGACTTCTCATTACCTTCGTCTTTCTCCGATTTACTCTCAAACCATACTGTGTACTCATTAGACTGTTCATTCCGTTCAGCAGATCATTTAATTCTTCTTCACTTTCACTCAGGATAGCAATGTCATCAGCGAATCGTATCATTGATATCCTTTCACTTTGTATTTTAATTCCACTCCTGAACCTTTCTTTTATTTCCATCATTGCTCCCTCGATGTACAGATTGAAGAGTAGGGGCGAAAGGCTACAGCCTTGTCTTACACCCTTCTTAATACGAGCACTTCGTTCTTGATCGCCCACTCTTATTATTCCCTCTTGGTTGTTGTACATATTGTATATGACCCGTCTCTCCCTATAGCTTACCCCTACTTTTTTCAAAATCTCGAACAGCTTGCACCATTTTATATTGTCGAACGCTTTTTCCAGGTCGACAAATCCTATGAAAGTGTCTTGATTTTTCTTTAGCCTTGCTTCCATTATTAGCCGTAACGTCAGAATTGCCTCTCTCGTCCATTTACTTTTCCTAAAGCCAAACTGATCGTCACCTAGCGCATTCTCTATTTTCTTTTCCATTCTTCTGTATATTATTCTTGTAAGCAGCTTCCATGCATGAGCTGTTAAGCTGATTGTGCGATAATTCTCGCACTTGTCAGCTCTTGCCGTCTTCGGAATTGTGTGGATGATGCTTTTCCGAAAGTCAGATGGTATATCGCCAGACTCATATATTCTACACACCAACGTGAATAGTCGTTTTGTTGCCACTTCCCCCAATGATTTTAGAAATTCTGATGGAATGTTATCTACCCTTCTGCCTTATTTGACCGTAAGTCCTCCAAAGCTCTTTTAAATTCCGATTCTAATACTGGATCCCCTATCTCTTCTAAATAGACTCCTGTTTCTTCTTATATCACATCAGACAAATCTTCACCCTCATAGAGGCTTTCAATGTATTCTTTCCACCTATCTGCTCTCTCCTCTGCATTTAACAGTGGAATTCCCGTTGCACTCTTAATGTTACCACCGTTGCTTTTAATGTCACCAAAGGTTGTTTTGACTTTCCTGTATGCTGAGTCTGTCCTTCCGACAATCATATCTTTTTCGATGTCTTCACATTTTTCCTGCAGCCATTTCGTCTTAGCTTCCCTGCACTTCCTATTTATTTCATTCCTCAGCGACTTGTGTTTCTGTATTCCTGATTTTCCCGGAACATGTTTGCACTTCCTCCTTTCATCAATCAACTGAAGTATTTCTTCTGTTACCCATGGTTTCTTCGCAGCTACCTTCTTTGTACCTATGTTTTCCTTCCCAACTTCTGTGATGGCCCTTTTTAGAGATGTCCATTCCTCTTCAACTGTACTGCCTACTGCGCTATTCCTTATTGCTGTATCTATAGCGTTAGAGAACTTCAAACGTATCTCGTCATTCCTTAATACTTCCGTATCCCACTTCTTTGCGTATTGATTCTTCCTGACTAATATCTTGAACTTCAGCCTACTCTTCATCACTACTATATTGTGATCTGAGTCTATATCTGCTCCTGGGAACGCCTTACAATCCAGTATCTTATTTCGGAATCTCTGTCTGACCATGATGTAATCTAATTGAAATCTTCCCGTATCTCCCGGCCTTTTCCAAGTATACCTCCTCCTCTTGTGATTCTTGAACAGGGTATTCGCTATTACTAGCTGAAACTTGTTACAGAACTCAATTAGTCTTTCTCCTCTTTCATTCCTTGTCCCAAGCCCATATTCTCCTGTAACCTTTTCTTCTATTCCTTCCCCTACAACTTCATTCCAGTCGCCCATGACTATTAGATTTTCGTCCCCCTTTACACACTGCATTATCCTTTCAATATCTTCATACACTTTCTCTATCTGTTCATCTTCAGCTTGCGACGTCGGCATGTATACCTGAACTATCGTTGTCGGTGTTGGTCTGCTGTCGATTCTGATTAGAACAACCCGGTCACTGAACTGTTCACAGTAACACACCCCCTGCCATACCTTCCTATTCATAACGAATCCTACACCTGTTATACCATTTTCTGCTGTTGTTGATACTACCCGATACTCATCTGACCAGAAATCCTTGTCTCCCTTCCACTTCACTTCACTGACCCCTACTCTATCTAGATTGAGCCGTTGCATTTCCCTTTTCAGATTTTCTAGTTTCCCTACCACGTTCAAGCTTCTGACATTCCACGCCCCGACTCGTAGAACGTTATCCTTTCGTAGATTATTCAATCTTTTTCTCATGGTAACCTCCCCCTTGGCAGTCCCCTCCCAGAGATCCGAATGGGGGACTATTCCGGAATCTTTTGCCAATGGAGAGATCATCATGACACTTCTTCAATTACAGGCCACATGTCCTGTGGATACACGTTACGTGTCTTTAATGCAGTGGTTTCCATTGCTTTCTGCATCCTCATGTCGTTGATCATTGCTGATTCTTCCGCCTTTAGGGGCAATTTCCCACCCCTAGGACAAGAGAGTGGCCTGAACCTCTATCCGCTCCTCCGCCCTCTTTGACAAGGCCGTTGACAGAATGAGGCTGACTTCTTATGCCGGAAGTCTTCGGCCGCCAATGCTGATTATTTATCAAAATTTAGGCAGTGGCGGGGATCGAACCCGGGACCGAAGACGTTTTTGATTATGAATAAAAGACGTTACCCCTAGACCACTAGGAGGTGGGAAAATCATGTCGTCGATAGTTAAACCCATTGTGCCTTGGTTGACGTTTTAGCCAGTCTTGGATACTTTCGTTTCCATTTTCTGAAGTAGAACCGCGCCCACTGTGTGGGGTCTGTACTGGGGCATGGTGTGCTGTATCTCCATTGCCACACAGAACATTAGATGATGCCAGTGCAAAAGGCGTTTAGGGGTTTCAGGTTGGATAAATGGAGGCATCTGTTAAGACCTGTCTTCACAGTTGTCGAGCATTCACAGTGGATGGATAACTGCCTTATGGAATCCATTTGTGGAGTCTACAGCGCTCCATTTTGTAAACGGTGAACATCGATCAGTTTTCGTGTAAATGATTGCTTGCCTTCGCCGCGAGGTAGGTGTAGTAGTGCTCTGCCTTAACGTCATTAGTGTCACGCTTTAATTGCAATGAGCTGTTAGGAACGTGCTACTGTCTAATGTTATGGCACCTTGTTGTGCTTCTTAAAGCATTACAGTTTTTAAAACCTTTGTTCCTTCTGAAATCATAAAGTAGCTATGCCAAGTTTTGTGTCATTTACCGCACAACTGTGCCTTCTCATAATTTTTGTGAAACAGAGGGATTAACTGTTAGCGTAGTTATTTAAAAATTTAGATCTGAGCCGTTAATGTTAATTGCTATACTCGCCGGCATGGTTTAAAGTTTTATTTTTTATACATACTTTTTTTATCTCGTGCTAATCTCTGTGTTTTATCAAGTTTAACTGATGTTAATTATTTATTCTTTTGTTGGTTGAAAGCTCGAGTGGGTTTTCTTTTAAAGGGTGTTTTATATTAACTCATTGATTTATTGAAATATTTCATGTGCGATAATTGTTTTATTTTATGTGTGTTTTAGAAATTCCTGTCCATTCTGTTGTAAACTGTTGACTAAAGCCGATCTCAGAAGGCATGTGATGGCCTGTAGGTGGTTCCTTCTGCAACTGAATCATTTCTTGAAAGCAGTGCTTTAATGGTTTAATTTAATGAGATTTTAATTAATTTTGTAAATGTGTTATTGATAATTTTTTGAACTCAATGTTCGCTTCATCAAGTTTATTTAAGCACTTTACAGTACAGCCTGACCATTTACTTCTGCAATCCTTTTCTACTTAATTCGGTTTTTCTATTCATGTGATTGCTCTTTGCATTAAGTAATTTTGTTGTGCTTGTGATGAATTGAAATAAGTAAGCAATTTTAGTACCGTAATCGCGCACAACGTCAGATTATCCTAACGCTTAAAGTAAATCGACCACAGGTCACTGACAGTAGTAGCAGAACTTGGTCGTCGTAATTTGGGCATACACTCCAGGTTGTACAAGAGTGTGTGTGGGGAGTTTATCTTAACTGTGGCAGAGATGGAGGAGGGACTTAGAGCTGTTCTCGGAATTTCTTATTTCAATACGGCATGCGTGGTCTAAGAGCTCCAGATCTAGGAAGCCTCAGAAGAGGGAATGGTGACAGAGCTGGCCTGTGTAGAGGGAATGGTGACAGAGCTGGGCTCAGTAGAGGAAGCAGTGACACAGCTGGCCTCTGTAGAGGAAATGGTGACAGAGCTGGACTCAGTAGAGGGAAAAGTGACAGAGCTGGACTCTGTAGGGGAAATGGTGACAGAGCTGGCCTCAGGAAAAGGTGACAGAGCTGGCCTCCATATAGGGAATGGTGAAAGAGCTGTCCTCAGTAGAGGGAATGGTGACAGATCTGGCCTGTGTAGAGGGAATGGTGACAGAGCTGGGCTCAGTAGAGGAAGCAGTGCCACAGCTGGCCTCTGTAGAGGAAATGGTGACAGAGCTGGACTCAGTAGAGGGAAAAGTGCCGGAGCTGGCCTCTGTAGGGGGAATGGTGACAGAGTTGGGCTCAGTAGAGGAAGCAGTGACACAGCTGGCCTCTGTAGAGGAAATGGTGACAGAGCTGGATAGAGGGAAAAGTGACAGAGCTGGACCCTGTTGGGGGAATGGCGGCAGAGCTGGCCTCAGGAAAAGGTGACAGAGCTGGCCTCCATTAAGGGAATAGTGACAGAGCTGTCCTCAGTAGAGGGAATGGTGACAGAGCTGGCCTGTGTAGAGGGAATGGTGACAGAGCTGGGCTCAGTAGAGGAAGCAGTGACGCAGCTGGCCTCTGTAGAGGAAATGGTGACAGAGCTGGACTCAGTAGAGGGAAAAGTGACAGAGCTGGCCTCTGTAGTGGGACCGGCGACAGGCGACAGAGCTGGCCTCAGGAAAATGTGACAGAGCTGGCCTCCATATAGGGAATGGTGACAGAGCTGTCCGCAGTAGAGGGAATGGTGACAGAGCTGGCCTGTATAGAGGGAATGGTGACAGAGCTGGGCTCAGTAGAGGAAGCAGTGATGCAGCTGGCCTCTGTAGAGGAAATGGTGACAGAGCTGGACTCAGTAGAGGGAAAAGTGACAGAGCTGGCCTCTGTAGGGGGAATGGTGACAGCGCTGGGCTCAGTAGAGGAAGCAGTGACACTGCT
Organism: Schistocerca piceifrons; assembly: GCF_021461385.2. Lineage (NCBI taxonomy): Eukaryota > Metazoa > Arthropoda > Insecta > Orthoptera > Acrididae > Schistocerca > Schistocerca piceifrons. Next base: position 230,085,990 of record NC_060143.1, on the reverse strand, counting down.
GGCCTCTGTAGAGGAAATGGTGACAGAGCTGGACTCAGTAGAGGGAAAAGTGACAGAGCTGGCCTCTGTAGGGGGCATGGTGACAGAGGTGGCCTCAGGAAAAGGTGACAGAGCTGTCCTCAGTAGAGGGAATGGTGACAGAGCTGGCCTGTGTAGTGGGAATGGTGACAGAGGTGGGCTTAGTAGAGGAAGCAGTGATACAGCTGGCCTCTGTAGAGGAAATGGTGACAGAGCTGGACTCAGTAGAGGGAAAAGTGACCGAGCTGGCCTCTGTACGGGGGGGGAGGGGGGGGGGGGAATGGTGACAGCGCTGGGCTCAGTAGAGGAAGCAGTGACACAGCTGGCCTGGGTATAGGAAAAGGAAATGGTGACAGAGCTGGACTCAGTAGAGGGAAAAGTGACAGAGCTGGCCTCTGTAGGGGGAATGGTGACAGAGTTGGGCTCAGTAGAGGAAGCAGTGACACAGCTGGCCTCTGTAGAGGAAATGGTGACAGAGCTGGATAGAGGGAAAAGTGACAGAGCTGGACCCTGTTGGGGGAATGGCGGCAGAGCTGGCCTCAGGAAAAGGTGACAGAGCTGGCCTCCATTAAGGGAATAGTGACAGAGCTGTCCTCAGTAGAGGGAATGGTGACAGAGCTGGCCTGTGTAGAGGGAATGGTGACAGAGCTGGGCTCAGTAGAGGAAGCAGTGACGCAGCTGGCCTCTGTAGAGGAAATGGTGACAGAGCTGGACTCAGTAGAGGGAAAAGTGACAGAGCTGGCCTCTGTAGTGGGACCGGCGACAGGCGACAGAGCTGGCCTCAGGAAAAGGTGACAGAGCTGGCCTCCATATAGGGAATGGTGACAGAGCTGTCCGCAGTAGAGGGAATGGTGACAGAGCTGGCCTGTATAGAGGGAATGGTGACAGAGCTGGGCTCAGTAGAGGAAGCAGTGATGCAGCTGGCCTCTGTAGAGGAAATGGTGACAGAGCTGGACTCAGTAGAGGGAAAAGTGACAGAGCTGGCCTCTGTAGGGGGAATGGTGACAGCGCTGGGCTCAGTAGGGGAAGCAGTGACACTGCTGGCCTCTGTAGAGGAAATGGTGACAGAGCTGGACTCAGTAGAGGGAAAAGTGACAGAGCTGGCCTCTGTAGGGGGCATGGTGACAGAGGTGGCCTCAGGAAAAGGTGACAGAGCTGGCCTCCATTAAGGGAATGGTGACAGAGCTGTCCTCAGTAGAGGGAATGGTGACAGAGCTGGCCTGTGTCGTGGGAATGGTGACAGAGGTGGGCTTAGTAGAGGAAGCAGTGATACAGCTGGTCTCTGTAGAGGAAATGGTGACAGAGCTGGACTCAGTAGAGGGAAAAGTGACCGAGCTGGCCTCTGTACGGGGGGGAGGGGGGGGGAATGGTGACAGCGCTGGGCTCAGTAGAGGAAGCAGTGACACAGCTGGCCTGGCTATAGGAAAAGGAAATGGTGACAGAGCTGGACTCAGTAGAGGGAAAAGTGCCGGAGCTGGCCTCTGTAGGGGGAATGGTGACAGAGTTGGGCTCAGTAGAGGAAGCAGTGACACAGCTGGCCTCTGTAGAGGAAATGGTGACAGAGCTGGATAGAGGGAAAAGTGACAGAGCTGGACCCTGTTGGGGGAATGGCGACAGAGCTGGCCTCAGGAAAAGGTGACAGAGCTGGCCTCCATTAAGGGAATAGTGACAGAGCTGTCCTCAGTAGAGGGAATGGTGACAGAGCTGGCCTGTGTAGAGGGAATGGTGACAGAGCTGGGCTCAGTAGAGGAAGCAGTGACGCAGCTGGCCTCTGTAGAGGAAATGGTGACAGAGCTGGACTCAGTAGAGGGAAAAGTGACAGAGCTGGCCTCTGTAGTGGGACCGGCGACAGGCGACAGAGCTGGCCTCAGGAAAAGGTGACAGAGCTGGCCTCCATGTAGGGAATGGTGACAGAGCTGTCCGCAGTAGAGGGAATGGTGACAGAGCTGGCCTGTATAGAGGGAATGGTGACAGAGCTGGGCTCAGTAGAGGAAGCAGTGATGCAGCTGGCCTCTGTAGAGGAAATGGTGACAGAGCTGGACTCAGTAGAGGGAAAAGTGACAGAGCTGGCCTCTGTAGGGGGAATGGTGACAGCGCTGGGCTCAGTAGAGGAAGCAGTGACACTGCTGGCCTCTGTAGAGGAAATGGTGACAGAGCTGGACTCAGTAGAGGGAAAAGTGACAGAGCTGGCCTCTGTAGGGGGCATGGTGACAGAGGTGGCCTCAGGAAAAGGTGACAGAGCTGGCCTCCATTAAGGGAATGGTGACAGAGCTGTCCTCAGTAGAGGGAATGGTGACAGAGCTGGCCTGTGTAGTGGGAATGGTGACAGAGGTGGGCTTAGTAGAGGAAGCAGTGATACAGCTGGTCTCTGTAGAGGAAATGGTGACAGAGCTGGACTCAGTAGAGGGAAAAGTGACCGAGCTGGCCTCTGTACGGGGGGGGAGGGGGGGGGGGAATGGTGACAGCGCTGGGCTCAGTAGAGGAAGCAGTGACACAGCTGGCCTGGGTATAGGAAAAGGAAATGGTGACAGAGCTGGACTCAGTAGAGGGAAAAGTGACAGAGCTGGCCTCTGTAGGGGGAATGGTGACAGAGTTGGGCTCAGTAGAGGAAGCAGTGACACAGCTGGCCTCTGTAGAGGAAATGGTGACAGAGCTGGATAGAGGGAAAAGTGACAGAGCTGGACCCTGTTGGGGGAATGGCGACAGAGCTGGCCTCAGGAAAAGGTGACAGAGCTGGCCTCCATTAAGGGAATAGTGACAGAGCTGTCCTCAGTAGAGGGAATGGTGACAGAGCTGGCCTGTGTAGAGGGAATGGTGACAGAGCTGGGCTCAGTAGAGGAAGCAGTGACGCAGCTGGCCTCTGTAGAGGAAATGGTGACAGAGCTGGACTCAGTAGAGGGAAAAGTGACAGAGCTGGCCTCTGTAGTGGGACCGGCGACAGGCGACAGAGCTGGCCTCAGGAAAAGGCGACAGAGCTGGCCTCCATATAGGGAATGGTGACAGAGCTGTCCGCAGTAGAGGGAATGGTGACAGAGCTGGCCTGTATAGAGGGAATGGTGACAGAGCTGGGCTCAGTAGAGGAAGCAGTGATGCAGCTGGCCTCTGTAGAGGAAATGGTGAAGAACTGGACTCAGTAGAGGGAAAAGTGACAGAGCTGGCCTCTGTAGGGGGAATGGTGACAGCGCTGGGCTCAGTAGAGGAAGCAGTGACACTGCTGGCCTCTGTAGAGGAAATGGTGACAGAGCTGGACTCAGTAGAGGGAAAAGTGACAGAGCTGGCCTCTGTAGGGGGCATGGTGACAGAGGTGGCCTCAGGAAAAGGTGACAGAGCTGGCCTCCATTAAGGGAATGGTGACAGAGCTGTCCTCAGTAGAGGGAATGGTGACAGAGCTGGCCTGTGTAGTGGGAATGGTGACAGAGGTGGGCTTAGTAGAGGAAGCAGTGATACAGCTGGTCTCTGTAGAGGAAATGGTGACAGAGCTTGACTCAGTAGAGGGAAAAGTGACCGAGCTGGCCTCTGTACGGGGGGGAGGGGGGGGGGGGAATGGTGACAGCGCTGGGCTCAGTAGAGGAAGCAGTGACACAGCTGGCCTGGGTATAGGAAAAGGAAATGGTGACAGAGCTGGACTCAGTAGAGGGAAAAGTGACAGAGCTGGCCTCTGTAGGGAGAATGGTGACAGCGCTGGGCTCAGTAGAGGAAGCAGTGACACAGCTGGCCTCTGTAGAGGAAATGGTGACAGAGCTGGACTCAGTAGAGGGAAAAGTGACAGAGCTGGCCTCTGTAGGGGAAATGGTGAAGAGCTGACCTCAGGAAAAGCTGACAGAGCTGGCCTCCATATAGGGAATGGTGACAGAACTGTCCTCAGTAGGGAGAATTGTGAGAGAGCTGGCCTCAGAAAAGGGAACAGTGACAGACCTGGCCTCTGTAGGGGGAATGGTGAGAGAGCTGGCCTAAGCAGAGCGAACTGTGACAGAGATTGCGCCGGGGTTGAGGGCGTATTGCCAGCAGTATAGGATTATAGACTTGATGTTTATCCATACGAAGGTCGCCTCTCGTCCGAAAATTTTGCTATTGCAAGTGGATCGGCGTGCTTTGTAACAAACGGTGGGCCTGTTAAACTGGCTAGGGGATGTAGGATTTGAAATCCCCCCCCCCAACGCGATCAGGATAGTGGTCATCAGCCTGGTTGTAGCCAAAACAAGTTCTGATAGGGATGTGCGAAACTTCCTAATCCTTTAGCATCTATCATGGATAATTATAAATATCTATCGGTGGACAGCATTCAGTAGATAATGAAACTCCTGCAATTAACTGCAGCAGTGGGAGGACAAACCTGTCACACGCTTTTTTGTTGCAAGTTATATACCCTTTTAAAAGTAGGCTTTTGGATAAATTAGTTGCTGAAGCCATTCAAGACGGAATTTCATCGCGTAAATTCCAAAAATCAATTGTTAAACAGTGAACTGGTATCCCTACAAAGTAAGAATTGGTGAATTGGTTTTAGTGTTCAGGAAACGCACAAAAAATTAAGTTATTATTTAGATAGTGTTCGCATTGCGTATATTTCCTTGTCGCTGAAATTGTCGGAAGGGGAAACGCTACACATTATCTCAGAGGGGATGCGTCTACAAGATAGTGGTTGTTTCGCGCTTTGTGACAAAGCAAGTTCATTCACAGAACTGTATAAAATGATATCTGCCGCGGAGAATATTAAATTTGTGAGCCGTAAGCCCGAGTTACTAGCAGTGGGTGGTCGGCGTTAATCCACTGGTAGTCGGGTACCGTCCCAGAGATTTCAAAAACGCTTCAGGAAGTGGTAAGCTTTACGCCAGCCAGGTCATGTGGTTAGGGATTGTGAGACCGCGAGAGAAGCTATGACACCATCGGTCACTGGCGCGAAACCGATATAACTGTGGACCACCGCATTTTCTGCACGAGGTGCACCAAGTTAATGTTAATATTTTACCCTTTGTTTGTTCATATTCGAACTCTGAGCCTTTCTGTGCCCTCACTGATTCTGGGAGTTCTGTGAGGTTGCTCGATAGCAGGTATTACGAGCATTATCGCTGTCGTGGCGTGGGAGGATTTGGATTGATTACTTATACGCAGAACAGTTGTGTGGGCGCTAACGATAGTATCCTTTCTACCCGTGGTCAGCGAAGGTTAAAACAAGATGGCAAATTTTCGTGGCCACTTCAGATTTTTGTCGTCGAAGAACTGTGCCTGTAACATTAGCGTGCGTTTTCTTAGTCAAAACTGGTTCCATGTTTAGTTATGCCAACAAACACTGTTTTTTTTATTTAGAGAGACTTAATATTCCCTTTTTCCGGCATTTGTCCCAGAGTGATCCTTGCGCTGTTAGCAGTGAAACTAGTTCGTTTGATTTAATTCATCTGAACGAGACTCAGGGAACAGTTCCCCGAAGTGTTTACAGACAGATTTGACGTCACTAACCGTATCCAGTATCACATCTGATCGACGGGTTTTGTTCGAGTTTGTCAGACTCCTTACAGACTGTCGCATACGAAAATGAGGGAACTTCGGCAAACTGACAACCAGCATTTAGAAGAGTGGTTTATCACACCTTTGGTCTCACTATATGTCTCTCCTATCTTTCTGGTTCCAAGACTGGACGGGCAGGTTACCTACAGATGGTCGATTAGAGAGCTCTGAACTGGAAGGTCATCCTTGAGTCGGTACCCACGCCCGACCTGTACAACTTTTTCCGTGGTTTTCTGGAGCTAAATATTTCAGTGTTATTGATTTCAAACAAGCGTACTACCAGATACCGTTAGCGGAAAAGTCGAAGAGTGTTATCAACTTTTGCATGGATTACAATCTCTTTGACTTTAGTTGTGTGTCCTTCGGCCTGACTATGGGGCCTGCAGTCCTGTCCAGAATGTTAGATTTAGCGCTCGGTGACCTCAAGTTTCGCTGTATATGTAACTACCTGGATGATGTAGTTATAGACAAACAAGGCTTGAAGAGCTTCCGGACCATCTTTCTCAGGATTTCGTGAGGCTTAAGAAGACTTTAAGGAGACTAGGTTGACCAAGTCCTCGAAAGTTAATCTGGTACATAACCAGATCTCCTTCTTGGGATACATTGTCTTGAGTGCTGGTGATGCCATCCATCAGGGACGAACTCAAGTCATTATGACTTTGAGCCGCGTAGGGTTAAGGTGGGGGTGAGTCGTTTTATCGGAATGGTCAACTTTTTCAGGGAAAAGTTCCCAGTTTCACCCTGATGGCCGCCCCCTTCAGCCAACTCCCTAAGAAGAATGAGAAGCTTTGTTGGCCATTTACTCATCAAGCATTATTGGACGCCTTGAAGCAGGCGGCCGTTAACTTGCCAGTCCCGGGCATTCCGGATTTTAATGAAGATTTCGTGGTCAGATTGATGCATCTAATACCAACATTACTGCTATCTCGCTCCAAGCAAGTGAAGGCTAACGTAGACCTCTCGCTTACGAATCGTTCTATTTATCTGAGGTTGAGTGTAAGCGCTCTGTGTATGAATCAGAGGCACTCTTGCTTCGAACATACACCTTTTGACTTAGGGAGTGACAACCAAGCTCTAAGCTGGGTAACTGCAAGCTCTTACAAAACTGGCTGTGTTGTGTTGTGGCCCGTGTAAATTTCCGGGTTTAAGTTTAGTGTTAAAACATATGTGGTGTACCAAAACCAGGTGGCAGATGCTTTCAGCAGAGTGTTACTGGCGGAGCAGAAGGCATTTAGTTTTGATCGTGATGGACCTGAGCCGATTGAGGAGAGGGTTGCGGCGGTTTGGACGGAAGCCCCATCGTTGTTTGCTAATTTAAAGGAGCAATAGGAGCAAGACGCTGAGTTAGCCTGGGTTCGGGAGAGAATTGACTGGGAAGAATTGGTCGACCACTGTTCAGCGTCTTGAGGTCTTCTCTGTTATGAGACCCGTTATATTCAGAGTTAAAAATCTGTCTTGCACAGGCTATGACACCTGCAGAATTTAATTACTGTCATGCCTTCTTATGTAGTGGTCACTTGGCGTTAGCGAAAACCCTTCTAAAGGTTAAAGAACATATGACCTGGAACGGACTGGTCAATGATTTTAAAAGGATGATCGCACTGTGCGAATTATGCAAACAGCGAAGCCCAATCCGAACACCTGCCGGGGCATTTCGTGTTCATATCGTGAAAATAGTCCAATGGATAAGGCTATTACGGAATATGTCGGGCCGTTGCCACATATAAAGGAAGGGTACCGGTATATTTTTGTGGCTGTTAACGCCTTTAATCGTTTTGTTTGGTTCATTCGAAATCTATGACATTAAGCACGTCACGATTATTCCGTACTTCCCTCATCTGTCATTTGCAGAAAGTATTAACTGCAACTTGAAGCCAGTCCTGATTATACAGAGTGGACGTTAATAAAACCGACAAATTGCAAGAATGGGTTCCTGACTGGAAATGGATGAAAAAGGGTCCTGTGAACATGTGTCTAGAAATGAATCACTTCCACTGTAGATGGCGCTGACAAATTGAAGTTCCTCTGACCAAGTTCCATGTATTCGTTGTGTGTTGCAGGCTGTGTCATTGACGCAGTGTACTTCATGCAGCAGAATGGTCTGGTATTCACGTCGGGAACAATATGGTGTGTACATCCAGGCAGGTGGAAATGGTCGAGAGACAGAACGTGCTCCTCAAATCTGATGTACGCACACTGGCTAGGTGCCTCGATTATCCTCAGTTCTAGGAAATTATTTTACGTTAAGTCTTCCAGTCAGCGCTTCCGGAAGGTTCTGGATGCCCCCAAGACTCTCTCAAACAAGTGTTGTAAAGCACAGGCTTCCGGAACTATGTGATAACCAATAGCACTCTTGTGGACAAAGGGTTTGAAAGACATCACCAATATGGGTTGGTGTACTGTGATAAACATCGCAGTCGACAGTGTAGCAAAGAACACCTGAGGACTGCTTAAGGGAGCCGATGAGAGGATGTTCTGTTCAACTATTTTGTTACAGCCGGCCGTTGTGGCCGAGCGGTTCTACGCGCTTCAGTCTGGAACTGCGTGACCGCTACGGTCGCAGGTTCGAATCCTGCCTCGGGCATGGATGTGTGTGATGTCCTTAGGTTAGTTAGGTTTAAGTAGTTCTAAGTTCTAGGGGACTGATGACCACAGATGTTAAGTCCCATAGTGCTCAGAGCCATTTGAACCATTTTTGTTACAGCCGTATTGCCTGTCGTGTTTGTACACTACAGCAGATCCAATTGAACCCTTGCATTGCCATATTGTGCAGCCAATTATGAAATGAATCTGTCACCCCTTACGCTCGGATGCACTCCTCAATGCGTTGAAATCGCAATTCATCACGTCAAATCTATCCTCCCCTGATGTCTAGACATATGTAATTCTTTTACATGAACAGTAGTCTGATCACTTCCCACTGGTGACATAAGCTACACTACCTTTACCCTGAAGCAGCATTGCATTTCTATCATTTATAGGTGTATAGCGTCCGAAAAAAACGGGTAGAGAAAAGTTTGCATACCATAACGTTATTGCAAAACCGTCCTGTATCGAGTCTAAGCACATTTTAAGTTCCTCTTGCTAAGCACCGTACCTGTTTAACACTTTGGAGGAGGAACAGCATGAGACGGATCTGATGCAGCCGGCAGAAATGGGTTTGTTACGAAAAAAAGAAATAACCTGTTAGAGCGTCATACAAAGATTTTACATGTTACATATGCGAGAATACGATGACTTAATGATACATACTAAACATGTGTCTGTTTTCATGCTGTAAAACGTGTGTCGAAGCTGAATTTTCAAAACGAATACCATGTTATGTAGAAACCTCCTATAGGCTTTAATGCTAAGCATGCTTTATTCCAAGCTTGCAATAGACTCCTGTCTGTCACTTCATCTGCGCCTGACTGAATAACCGCTATGAGTCCACCGTCATTCAGTTATTCAACTTCACGTACGTGCAAGGTGTCTGTGAATAAGATGATTCTATTGGGGGCTAGGAGGAACGGTAGAAGTGCCGTAATTCTGGTGGTGGGTTTGATCAGTGGTAGTGAGTGTACTGGGCATAGTATGGTCGCGGATACTGAGGTTCATGCTTCAGTTATCGCTATTTCAAAGCTATTAAAGGGGAATAGTGACTGCACGACTCTGCTTTATTCAGGAACTCATATGTTACGGTAGTTAGCCTTGAGGACTACGGATTCGCTGAGAAATGCGGATGTTACTGGTTACAACATATTTGAATGGGTGGAATCATGAATTGTGCGTTATATGCTCTCGGATATTTATATGAAAGTGATTAAGGATCGTCACCACTTGAATGCTCTTGATTACTACATGTTCACCTACTCAACTTATACCATTACTATGTGCTATATGGCCCTCATTCAATTTGCTACCTTGTGTGTTTAACAGGGATGAACTCAATTCAAAGTATGAGCCCTGCTTTAAGCACTATGACTTGAATGCGCGATGCCGGATTGATGGACTACCATCGATTAAGATACATTGCGTTGGTTGTATAACTTAAATGGTCAATAATAAATCATAATATCTGTTTTGTAGTCGCAACAGCCAAGTGAGATGCTACTGCTTTCTTTAATAACCTGTTGCTTTACATAAGTTAAATATGTATCATTAAGTCATCATATCCTCGCGCATGTAACAAACAAAACCTCTGTATGATGCTCTAACAGGTTATTTCTTTTTTTCGTAACAAACCCAGTTTTGCGGGCTGCATCAGATCCGTCTCATGCTGTTTCTCCTACAAAGCGTTAAACAGGTACGGTGCTTAGCAAGAGGATCTTAAAATGTACTTAGCCACGGTACAGAACAGGTATGCGGTAACATTATGGTATGCAAACTTTTCTCTTCCCGTTCGCTAGGCCCTTGAAAAGTAACCCCGAATGCACGTACTCTAATATATTGTATTCGCAATGATGCCTTTGTATTGTATGGAACGGGGGACCTAGAAACGACGGAGAGGCTTCGTCCCAGCGCAACCCCCAGTTGTTCACAACCCCACAACGGGCTACAGCAGTCCACTCACCCCACCGCCGCCCCACACCGAACTCAGGGTTACTGTGCGGTTCGGCGTTCAGTGGGCCCCCCGGAAACGTCTCATACCAGACGAGTGTAAACCCAGTGTTTGCGTGGTAGAGTAATTGTGGTGTACGCGTACGTGGAGTGAGTGTTTGCACAGCAATCGCCGACATAGTCTAACTGCGGCGAAATAAGGAGAATCAGCCCGCATTCGCCGAAGCAAATGGAAAACCGCGTTAAGAACCATCCGTAGATGGCCGGCACACCGGACCTCGACACTAATCCGCCGGGTGGATTCGTGCCGAGGACCGGCAAGTCTTCCCGCCCGGAAAGCAGTGCGTTAGACCGAACGGCTAACCGGGCGGGCAATGATGCCTGAGTCGAGAAATTTGTGTGACCTTGGGTGTTAGGTGTTCGATAGGTGTGCGTTTAAACCTGGCTTAAGACTCAAATGCACTAACACAAACTCCAACATGGCGGTCCGAATATGTAAGACGCCACTGTATTAGCCGGATTTACAAGTATCAAACCAACAAAAAGAGTTCGTTGACGTGGCGAAATAGAGAAAATAAAAAAGACGCGACGTCTTTTTTAATTGTAATTACACCCATTATTAATCGACAAATATAACGACGACGTGCAGAGGAAGGGGGGCGCGTGTTTGCTACTGGGCTACTACGAAACCTAGGTGGTGCTCATGTGGACATATAAAAATATTTTCGGGCACTGTACAGCTATGATTGATAGTAAGAAATGCAATGCTCCTTGAACGTAAAAGTAGTGTGGCTTACGTTCCGTCATATCACCAGACGTTTGTGGGAAGTGATATGTCTAGTCGTAAGGGGAGAATAGATTTGACATGGTGAATTGTGATTTCAAGGCATTGAGAAGTATATCCGACCGTAAGGGATGACAGATTCATTTCGTAATTAGCTGCACAATATGGCAATGGAGGGGTTCAACTGGATCCGCTATAGTGAACAAACACAACGGGAAATACTGTTGTAACAAAATGGGTAAACAGAACGTCTTCTCATCGGTTCCCCTAAGCATATCCCCACGTGTTCTTTGTTGCACTATTGACTGCGATTTTTATTACAGTACACCAACCAATATCGGTGATGTCTTTCCAACCTTTTCATCCGCAGGAGTGCCGTTGGTTATCACATAGTACCGGACGCCCGTGCTTCACAACACTTGCTTGAGAGAGTCTTGGCGGGATGCAGCACCTTCCGGAAGTTCTGACTGGAAGACTTAAACGTAGAATAGTTTCCCAGAACTGAGGATAATCGAGACACCTAGCCAGTGTGAGTGTCGACATACCATAATATTTTTGGGTGCTATACACATATAAACGATAACTGCTCTGCTTTTCTGAAATGTGTATATGTTGCAGTGTAAAGTTACTTTGGTCAGTGTTCCGATATGTGCAAAGAAAATCATTTCGTCCGATCGTAAGGGATGTATAGATTTGATGAGGAAAATTGCGATTTCATCTCATCGATAGCAGTAAGGGGGATGAAAGATATTACGTGGAAAATTATGTCCAGTCATATAAACAGTATACATACTCGTATTTATACACTACTGGCCATTAAAATTGCTACACCAACAAGAAATGCAGATGATAAACGGGTATTCATTGGACAAATATATTATACTAGAACTGACATGTGATTACATTTTCACGCAATTTGGGTGCATAGATCCTGAGAAATCAGTACCCAGAACAACCACCTCTGGCCGTAATAACGGCCTTGATACGCCTGGGCATTGAGTCAAACAGAGCTCGGATGGCGTGTACAGGTACAGCTGCCCATGCAGCTTCAACACGATATCACAGTTCATCAAGAGTAGTGACTGGCGTATTGTGACGAGCCAGTTTCTCGGCCACCATTGACCAGACATTTTCAGTTGGTGAGTGATCTGGAGAATGTGCTGGCCAGGGCAGCAGTCGAACATTTTCTGTATCCAGAAAGGGCCGTACAGGACCTGCAACATGCGGTCGTGTATTATCCTGCTGAAATGTAGGGTTTCGCAGGGTTCGAATGAATAGTAGAGCCACGGTCGTAACACATCTGAAATGTAACGCCCACTGTTCAATGCGAACAAGAGGTGAACGAGACATGTAACCAATGGCACTCCATACCATCACGCCGGATGATACGCCAGTATGGCAATGACGAATACACGCTTCCAATGTGCGTTCAGTGCGATGTCGCCAAACACGGATGTGACCATCACGATGCTGTAAACAGAACCTGGATTCATCCGAAAAAATAACGCTTTGCCATTCGTGCACACAGGTTCGTCGTTGAGTACACCACCGCAGGCGCTCCTGTCTGTGATGCAGTTTAAATGGTAACCGCAGCCGTGGTCTCCGAGCTGATAGTCGATGCTGCTGCAAACGTCGTCGAACTGTTCGTGCAGAGGATTGTTGTCTTGCAAACGTCCCCATCTGTTGACTCAGGGATCGAGACGTGGCTGCGCGATCCGTTACAGCCATGCGGATAAGATGCCTGTCATCTCGACTGCAAGTGATACGAGGCCGTTGGGATCCTGCACGGCGATCCGTATTACCCTCCTGAACCCACCGATTCCATATTGTGCTGACAGTCATTGGATCTCGACCAACGCGAGCAGCAATGTCGCGATATGATAAACTGCAATCGCGATAGGCTACAATCCGACCTTTATCAAAGTGGGAAACGCGATGTTACGCATTTCTCCTCCTTACACGAGACATCACAACAACGTTTCACCAGGCAACGCCGGTCAACTGCTGTTTGTGTATGAGAAATCGGTTGGAAACTTTCGTCATGTCAGCACGTTGTAGGTGTCGCCACCGGCGCCAATCTTGTGTGAATGCTCTGAAAAGCTAATCATTTGCATATCACAGCATCTTCTTCCTGTCGGTTAAATTTCACGTCTGTAGCACGTCATCCTCGTGGTGTAGCATTTTTAATGGCCAGTAGTGTATTTCTAGAGCCACAGCCGTCAGGAGGAGGCATTTCCGATATTTTGTCCATTGTTGAATGTAACCAGATTGGCGCTACAATTGTAATATTTGATTTTAATTACGCTGACAAATATGTGGCTGGTTTCCCAGGACGATTCTACTTGGCACGCGGCTGCACGGGAGAGACACCCCGTGACGCAGGAACTGAAATTTTGCCTTAAGGCGGGAAACGAGGACGCAGCTGACCTAGCCATGTCCCCCTCTGGTCGGGTGAATGGCGAACTAATACTCAGTATGTGTTGGGTAGCGTTTGTGATAGCGTGTGTTGAGAGTATTCTGCGATTTTTATGTGGTTGATTGAGAAGATTCAGTATGGCGAGTGTTGGCGCTGGACGTATTGATAACATCCGAATTCCAACCACCCAGGTCCCGTCCGGGGGGCCGAGTCCAGGTGCAGACTGTTCGCCATCGCTGACACGCGCGCCTCACTGCAGAAACTAGCGGTGCGCGACATCAGACCTGGGGCGTTCCACGTGGGCATCGCGACTGAGAGCGCCGGATGTGCGAGTGCTTCAGCGATCTCCGACATCCAGCAATGCTAACTGCTGCAACGGATTGCATCGTAGTTTAAATTTGGTGTGTTTGGTGCTTCTCAGTACATCGCAGAAGAGCCTGTCTCGCAGCGGTAAATAAATAAATCGCCAGGTCCTGATGGGATTCCAATTCGGTTTTACAGAGAGTACTCTACTGCATTGGCTCCTTACTTAGCTTGCATTTATCGCGAATCTCTTGCCCAACGTAAAGTCCCGAGCGACTGGAAAAAAGCGCAGGTGACGCCTGTATATAAGAAGGGTAGAAGGACGGATCCTCAAAATTACAGACCAATATCCTTAACATCGCTTTGTTGCAGGGTTCTCGAACATATTCTCAGTTCGAATATAATGAATTTCCTTGAGACAGAGAAGTTGCTGTCCATGCATCAGCAAGGCTTTAGAAAGCATCGCTCCTGCGAAACGCAACTCGCCCTTTTTCACATGATATCTTGCGAACGGTGGATGAAGGGTATCAGACGGATGCCATATTCCTTGAATTCCGGAAAGCGTTCAACTCGGTGCCCCACTGCAGACTCCTAACGAAGGTACGAGCATATGGGATTGGTTCCCAAATATGTGAGTGGCTCGAAGACTTCTTAAGTAATAGAACCCAGTACGTTGTCCTCGATGGTGAGTGTTGATCGGAGGTGATGGTATCATCTGGAGTGCCCCAGGGAAGCGTGGTAGGTCCGCTGTTGTTTTCTATCTACATAAATGATCTTTCGGATAGGGTGGATAGCAATGTGCGGCTGTTTGCTGATGATGCTGTGGTGTACGGGAAGGTGTCGTCGTTGAATGACTGTAGGAGAATACAAGATGACTTGGACAGGATTTGTGATTGGTGTAAAGAATGGCAGCTAACTCTAAATATAGATAAATGTAAATTAACGCAGATGAATAGGAAAAAGAACCCTTTAATGTTTGAATACTCCATTAGTAGTGTAGCGCTTGACACAGTCACGTCAATTAAATATTTGGGCGTAACATTGCAGAGCGGTATGAAGTGGGACAAGCTTGTAATGGCAGTTGTGGGGAAGGCGGATAGTCGTCTTCGGTTCATTAGTGGAATTTCGGGAAGATGTAGTTCGTCAGTAAAGGAGACCGCTTATAAAACTCTAATACGACCTATTCTTGAGTACTGCTCGAACGTTTGGGATCCCTATCAGGTCGGATTGAGGGAGGACGTAGAAGCAATTCAGAGACAGGCTGCTACATTTGTTACTGGTAGGTTTGATCATCACGTGAGTGTTACGGAAATGCTTCAGGAACTCGGGTGGGAGTCTCTAGAGGAAAGGAGGCGTTCTTTTCGTGAATCGCTACTGAGGAAATTTAGAGATCCAGCATTTGAGGCTGACTGCAGTACAATTTTACTGCCGCCAACTTACATTTCGCGGAAAGACCACAAAGATAAGATAAGAGAGATTAGGTCTCGTACAGAGGCATATAGCCAGTCATTTTTCCCTCGTTCTGTTTGGGAGTGGAACAGGGAGAGAAGATGCTAGTTGTGGTACGAGGTACCCTCCGCCATGCACCGTGTAGTGGATTGCGGAGTATGTACGTAGATGTAGATGTAGATTGTTGCCTCTATCCTATCACGCCGTAGGCCCTTCCTCCTCCTTCTGTAGCAGAGACACTCAATTTAGGAATACTATAGTGCTTTAAAAACCCAACCACAACGCCAGATTGCCGAGTGATCAATTTATTTTTTCCGATTGTGGTATTGTGAGCACGCATCTGTCTAGCTACTCCCGCAAACTGTTTAAGGGGGGTAGGCCGTCAAACGGGCCGACTTGGAGCAGGAGAGGCACCACAGGACATTTTATTTTCTACTGTCTATACTTTTACAAATAAATTCATAAAACTTTATCAGCATGACCAGGAAAGATTCAGCATTCACACTCATAGCAGTGGAAGTGCCAAAACATAACAAAATAAATTTTTTTAGATATGAAATTTCATCATTTTTTTACTTACTGTTGGCTGCATTTGTTGCTATAGGTACATTTTTCTTCACAAGTAAGAGAGATTCTTTGATGAATTTTGCACAGCATACAAACCATACTTACAGGTGTATGAAACTCTAGAATTTTCCAAATCTATTAAAAACTGTGGTAAAAATTGAGATAATTAATTACAAAATTTGATTTTTTTTTCTAAACATAAAGTTTAAAACGTAACAGCTCATTCATTTTTTCATAAATTAAATAGATTCTAGAATTTCAGACACCTGTAAGTATGGTTTGTATGCTGTGCAAAATTCATCGAACAGTCTCTCTTACTTAGGAAGAAAAGTGTGCCTATAGCAACAAATGCAGCCAATAGTAAGTGAAAAAATGAGGAAATTCACATGTAAAAAAAATTATTTTGCTATGTTTTTGAACTTCCGCTGCTACGAGTGTGAATCCTGAATCCTTCCTAGTCATGTTGACAAAGTTTTATGAATTTACTTGTAAAAGTATAGACAGTGGAAATTGAAATGTCCTCTGGTGCCTCTCCTGCTCCAAGTCAGCCCGTTTGACGTGCTACCGCCCTTAAGGACATAGCAAGCCAATAATCTGAAATTCGAAATTTTCAGCTTCCTCCAACGTTTTACCAAATGACATGACTGTGCCAGTATCCACCAGGATGAGGGATGGGGACAAAAATTTCGAAAGGGGTAAGAATAAGGTTTGGAAACAGGGCATTTGCAGAATCGAATCCCACCAAATATACGAGTCCTAGTGTCCGCCAATAGGATGCAAGGAAAAACTGGCTGCACACAAAGGATATCGATTTAATTAATTAATCAGTCTGATAAAATGAGGGGATATTTCCAAAACATCCACAGCTGGGGGTTTACCAGGTATCCACTATTTTGTTCAGAACAAAGGCAGGGTTTGTGTGGCACGTGACAGACACTGCCAGCTTCTTCTCGTATGTCTTTGTTCCATCCGCTATTGGTTCCATAGCAATGGAAGTATGAGAACAAAGGCACGTACCTACTACCAATGCCAGGTCTGCATGAGAGACGAGGAGGGCTGGGGGGGCGGGTGGAAGGGCAGAGGGGGGGGGGAACATCTTGGTCTGTGAGTGTTTCCATATGTTGGTTCACACAGACAGGAAGCACCCACTTGAGAAAGAGAAAGATGGAGAGAGAAAGAGGGAGGGAGAACATGTGTTTCAACATGAATATCAAAGAGATGCCACCACCTGATGTATTGTTGGGAATTAGCACAACTTCCTGTCTGCACTCCACACGAGTTGGCATTCCGTGCGTGGTAATATGCGAGAGACGGTTGGCGGTGAGGCACCCGCAGTGGTCACTTGAATACACGAAGTGGCCAGTATGTCCGCAGTTGGTGCAAGAGATTTTTACAGTTTAATTATGTGCAGTGAGTTATATTGGCATCAATTTTATGATGGTATTACTTTTGCACTCAATATAAAAAACACTGCAATTGTTTAAATATTCCACACTACCCTATCACCCTCAAAATGTTAAAATGAACAGTATCCCATACACTGCAGCCAATTTCCCAACAAATTCGATAAATAATTAAATAGACTATATTCCAAACACTGACTGGTATCTCTAAATTGTTTAAATAAACAATATTCCACACATTGCCTTGTCTACATGAAATTGTTTAAACAGTATTCCATATGTTGCAATCAATTTCCCACCAAATAGCTAAATCAGCCGAGCCTTTTCCCTCCAATTTCCTACAGGGTTTTGAGAAGGTATTAGTGAGGGGGTGGGAGGGGTGGCAACAATTAATTGATCAATTTAGTTAATTAGTCAATCAAACTGATAGAGTGAAAGGGGCCTATCCAAACAACTTAGGCCTGAAAGTGTGTGTGTATCAGGGATGGGGACAGTGGGGGGTTGGTGGTTTCCAGGGGCGTGGGGTGGTGGAGGGAGAGGGGGTTTCTTGGAAGAACAGATTATCGCCAGGGTTCAGAAGTCAACCCTCAAGGGGTCTTAAACCACTTCACAAAACAATAGGTTAAGGGAGGGGGTGGAGGTCATAAATCAATCAAGACTGCCCCTGAATGTATGCAACCTTCACTCACACAATGTCTCACAACGGACTTTATCTCCTCACTAAGGAAACCTTGTAGGATATTACTTTTTTACTTTTTTTTCCAAGAGTTCCTTGCAAATAGTTTTTTTTTTTTTTTTTTTTTTTTTTTTTTTTTTTTTTTTTTTTTTTTTTTTTTTTTTTTTTGTAACGAGGAAAACGGAATGATACAGTTTAATGTCCCATTGACGAGAGGGTCGTTTGAGATGAAGTACATATTCAAACTGAACAAGGACAGGGAAAAAGTCGTCCATCTCAGGGGAACTCACTTGGCATTCGACTTAACTGAGTTTGAGTTAGAGAAATCGTATGTGGCTGAAGAGGATTTGAACGGTGATCCACCTGGATTGAAGGTTAGTCAATCCACTACTGTATCACCTTGCTCCGTTAACCGCTTCAATAGATACTGTGGGCAGCTTCTTTAGTCGAAAACAGGGTAAAAATTCATGTAAACGTAATCTGATTATGCTTCATTTTCAAGATATTGTTGTGTAAACATAGTAGAAATGCATGTTATAATTATGTGTTAAATTATCAGATCATCAGGAGTTGTTAACCCTTCATAATACGAGTGGGTGCACAGTGTACTTTATACTCATGTAAATAATAGCTGTCCTTTTTTTTTACCAAGGTGGTCATGTATTAGCAGGATTACAGTTTAATCTTAGTTTACTTAAATAACGATCAAATAAACAAATAAAATAAACTGTTGGCACATACAGGTGTTACCTCACAGTAATGACCCACTCGGAGCATTAAACAGCTTAACTCTAATTCACTTACTAATTATCTCTTAGATGACTACCTCATTGTGAGACTGTCCTGCTAGTCCATAATATGGGTAATTTCTTTGCACGCATCATAAATTTTCATGTTACTGCTGCTCACTTGGATGTATGATAACACAATTTAGCACTGTGGTAGGTCAAGTAATACCGAAGGTATATGTACGGGCTCAAGATTGTAAAGCAAAAATGGAATGGTACAAGACAATGTTATTTGTGGTTGACGCCATTTGTACACAGGCTCGCCCACTCGAAGGTTAACAGTACCTCCAAGTCACAGATAATCCACAAAATATAGTTTTCTTGTTTTTACATGGCGTAGTCATTAAGTTTTAACTATCATGTCAAGAAAAAATTTAAGTAATTAAATTTTATTTATTTGCTTATATGCGAGTAGTCCTTATATACACGATGTGATCAAAAGTATCCAGATACCTGGCTGAAAATGACCTACAAGTTCGTGGAGGCCTCCATCGATAATGCTGGAATTCAATATGGTGTTGGCCACCCTTAGCCTTGATGACAACTTCCACTCTCGCAGGCATAGGTTCAATCAGGTGCTGCAAGGTTTCTTGGGGAATGGCAGCCAATTCTTCACGGAGAGCTGCACTGAGGAGAGGTATCGATGTCGGCCGCTGAGGCCTAGTACGAAGTCGGCGTTCCAAAACATCCCAGAGGTGATCTATAGGATTCAGGTCAGGATCCTGTGCAGGCCAGTCCATTACAGGGATGTTATTGTCGAGTAACCACTCTGCCGCAGGTGTGCATTATGAACGGGTGCTTGATCGTGTTGAAAGATGTAAGCGCCATCCCCGAATTTTTCTTCAACAGTGGGAAGCAAGAAGGTGCTTAAAACATCAATGTAGGCCTGTGCCACGCGAAACACAAGGGGTGCAACGCCTCTCCATGAAAACCACGACCACACCATAACACTACCGCCTCCGAACTTTACTGTTGGTACTACACATGCTGGCAGATAAGGTTCACCGGGAATTCGCCATACCCACACCCTGCCATAGGATCACCACATTGTGTACCGTGATTCGTCAGTCCACGCAACGTTTTTCCTGTGTTCAGTAGTCCAATGTTTACGCTCCGTACACCAAGCCAGGCGGCGTTTGACATTTACCCGCGTAATGTGTGGCTTATGAGCAGCCGCTCGACGATGAAATCCAAATTTTCTCACCTCCCGCCTAACTGTCATAGTACTTGCAGTGGATCCTGTTGATGGTCTGGATAGATGTTTGCCTAATACACATTACGACCCTCTTCAACTACCGGCGGTCACTGTCAGTCATCAGACGAGTTCGGCCTGTACGCTTTTGTGCTATACGCGTCCCTTCACGTTTCCACTTTACTATCACATCGGACACAGTAGACCTAGGGATGTTTAGGAATGTGCAAATCCCGCCTACAGACGTACGACACAAGTGACATCCATTCACCTGACCGCATTGGAAGTCCGTGAGTCCCGTGGAGCGCCCCATTCTGCTCTCTCACGATGTCTAATGACTACTGAAGTCGCTGATATGGAGTACCTGGCAGTAGATGGCACCACAATACACCTAATATGAAAAAGGTATGTTTTCTGAGGGTGTGCGGATGCTTTTGATCACATAGTATATGACTGTCTCTCACACACAAATGTTTTTATAGACTCTTGTATTTTTTGCCATCCTTTTCAAAGTTTTTAAACACTTCCTTACAATTTCACATATTCCGAGACACTCTGATGAAGTGGCTCTTCATTTGAAATTTTCGTATAATGTTGTCCGTTTATGTGTCCCCCTATATTGTGTACCAAAAGGATAATTGTTAGGAGAGCTTGTATCCTGTGATACCGTAGCTCCCCACCTGTCATAGGGAGCATCTGAAAGTTCTCGTAATCCGTATTTTCACCTGTATCTCCTTCAACTATTGCTGTACTGAACTGTGTTAATAATGTTCTTTCAATCTTTTGTTTCCTTTTCAAGTTGCATAAATGTGTATGTATATTCATGTCCATCGTCGTATCTTAATCTGATATCTTACAAAAATAATCAAAGAATGTAATATTGCGCACTCTGAGAGTACGGCTATGCAGTATCCATCAGAGATTGTAGTGCTGCAAACAGTAGAAGCTACTGATTGCATTTCAATCTCTAACATTAAAAACTGTCACTACTCAGAATGAGATTTTCACTCTGCAGCGGAGTGTGCGCTGATATGAAACTTCCTGGCAGATTAAAACTGTGTGCCCGACCGAGACTCGAACTCGGGACCTTTGCCTTTCGCGGGCAAGTGCTCTACCATCTGAGCTACCGAAGCACGACTCACGCCCGGTACTCACAGCTTTACTTCTGCCAGTACCTCGTCTCCTACCTTCCAAACTTTACAGAAGCTCTCCTGCGAACCTGCAGAACTAGCACTCCTGAAAGAAAGGATATTGCGGAGACATGGCTTAGCCACAGCCTGGGGGAGGTTTCCAGAATGAGAATGAGAAGGTTCGCAGGAGAGCTTCTGTAAAGTTTGGAAGGTAGGAGACGAGGTACTGGCAGAAGTAAAGCTGTGAGTACCGGGCGTGAGTCGTGCTTGGGTAGCTCAGATGGTAGAGCACTTGCCCGCGAAAGGCAAAGGTCCCGAGTTCGAGTCTCGGTCGGGCACACAGTTTTAATCTGCCAGGAAGTTTCTGTCACTACTCAGTCTGTACATTTAATTCACATTATTTAAGTCAATTAATATTCACCTGCCTGGAAAAAAGTGTGCTACTCAATTGCAGGTGATGAGGCTATGTAGATACACACTGCATACCTATGGTTGTCTCCACTCTTACCTTGTTATGACATCAAACAAGTGGACATGGTTTCATTCCTTTATCTGACTTACAGCAGCTTCGTTCACTGCCACCAGTAACATGATCCAAAGTTTTGGCACCATTTTTCATGCCATATAGTAAGTGACAGGACACCATACATGGTTTTACACCTGATTACATTAGTAATCAGAGATATATATGTCACAAAGATTAGTGAAACAAAACAGAATATTTATATATCCGTCAGCACTTACACATCTACATGACCACTCTGAAATTCACTCGTAAGAACTTGGGAGAGAGAGTTCATAGAATACTTTCAGATACATCTCAACTGTTCCAAGCAGAGAATGAGAAGTTCCCAAAAAGAATAATTTTCTCAGATGAGGTGTACTTCCACATCAGTGGGTACATTAATAAACAGAATTGCAGAATTTGTGGTAACAAAAATGCATGAGTGACTGTGGAAGATGAGATGCATCCACAAACGCACAACTGTATAATGTGGGTTCTGGGCAGGAGGCGTGATCGCCCCGTACTTGTTTGATGTTAATGAGGGAGCTGCCATCACTTGAACTGTGACCATTACTGAAGCATGTTTTCTGATTAGTTTTTCCCTCTTATTGACGAAAATCATGTCTAGTGTTTCTCAGAAAATGCTATTACACTGAGTTGAATATCATCATGCAGTATAACCAGATTCATGAACGATGGCTGCCCGCGAAGGTCAAGACAGAGATGGGGATTGCAGTGTTGTCTGTTCCAAGCAATAGATGCCAGTACACGCGTAGAGGGGCTTTGCACTTGAAGAAAGCAAATGAGGTCTTTCGCTTGCTTGTGTCTCGCTGAGCACTGTCAGCCATAGGCCCCCGCTTTACGGGAGACAAAACAGGAGTGCTTTCGGCTGCGCTTTTATTAAAGCCCAGATGATCACTCACGTCGAGTTGCATTGGCACCAGCGGCTGGAGCAACAGCTTGTTGGCAAATTGTCGTTGTGTCTTGCTAGCTGTTGGTTGGCGCGGCCTGGTGCGTGCTTTCTTGTTGTCGTGGGCTGGTTTTCCGGCTATTCCGAGGGTCTGTTGCTGCCGCAGGTACTCCACCTGCCCCTCAGAGGCGTAGGGCATTTCCCAAGTCAGGGCCTGGTCACTGGCCAGTCACCCGCGCTTGGCAGGCTGATAGGGTCGGTGTTATTGCTGGATACGTATAACGGTGACGACGAAGGCAACACCCGACACTCCCTTGGCAGCTAGTCTCCCTTTCGGCGTCCCGACATGGATCCCTCCAAGATAGTAGGAGCGAGAGTCGTTCCCCAAGTAGGAGGCTCTTTGTGGTGTGCGTACTGTAAGACCTTCGGTACACACACCATCAGATTATTTGACTTGTCGCTCTAACAAAGTAGGCGGGTGTCATCAATATGTCTCGTGGTCTTATCGTAGCGTGTTTATCTTCTGCTGTTAGGTCAGACGATAGAAATGCCACTCGCACGCTTAGAGTAGCAGATTGACGATGACCAACTTTAAACAGAACTTGATTATTTTTCACACACATTTATTAAAATAATAACAAGCATAAACATTACGTAACTTGATTCTGGATGCTATTTACGATTGACAATCTGAAGTTCCTTTGGTCTTGGTACGTTAATCATATTCTCACATATCTGTGATACTTGACAAAGTGTCTATACATTTATCTTCATGGCTATGTACAGGAATATGATAACCTTCTTAGGTGCAGACTGAAACTTGACTATAGACTGGTACAGACTAATGCAGACTGGTACAGACTGTTGTGTACATAATTCCATGTAGTCAGCGCGTACACAACTTTCCCACTAGAGCGCGCCCCGCTAAGCACAACAGTGCAGGCACAGCACTCGTCCGTCTCCGCACTACGAGGTGGCGCTGTCTTAGAGACGGACCAAATTCTGCTTTCGCCGATCCTCATATTAATATGTAACGCAGCCAATAAGATTGCTGCTAACGTAGAACCTTTTCTCCTCGCGGATCACACTCGCACAGTGATACCTGAACGCGTGAGGTATTATAACGAGTGTACAGACCTCCGATTAGTCAGTCTGCACCAGTTGGCATTAGTCTGCATTAGTCTGTACCAGTCTACATTTGTCTGTACCAGTCTATAGTCAAGTTTCAGTCTGCGCCTAATAAGATTACCATATTCCTGTACGTAGCCATGAAGCTAAATGAATAGGCACTTTGTCAAGTATCGGAGATATGTGAGAATAAGATTAACGTACCAAGACCAAAGGAACTTCAGATTGTCAATTGTAAATAGCATCCAGAACCAAGTTAATTTATTTTTATGCTTGTTATTATTTTAATAAATGTGTGTGAAAATTAATCAAGTTCTGTTTAAAGTTGGTCACCGTCAATCTGCTACTCTAAGCGTGCAAGTGGCATTTCTATCGTCCGACCTAACAGCAGAAGATAAACACGCCACGATAAGACCACGAGACATATTGCTGACACTCGCTTACTTCGTTAGAACGACAAGTCAAATAATCTGATGGTGTGTGTACCGAAGGTCTTACAGTACGCACACCACACAGACCAATGCAGACTGACTGATCGGAGGTCTGTACACTCGTTATAATACCTCGCGTGTTCAGGTATCACTGCGCGAGTGTGATCCACAAGGAGAAAAGGTTCTACGTTAGCAGCAATCTCATTGGCTGCGTTACATATTAATACGCAGATCGGCGGAAGCAGAATTTGGTCCATCTATAAGGCAGCGCCATGCCGTAGTGCGTAGACGGACGAGCGCTGCGCCTGCGCTGTTGTGCTTAGCGGCGCATGCTCTAGTGGGGAAGTTGTGTACGCGCTGACTACGCGGAACTATGTACACAACACTCTTTAATAACAATTATTCATACAATAGAGAGTGACCCCAAGCAGCACTCTGCTCCACCACCACCACCACATACACCCACACGTTTGGTGAGCTCACCACCGTCATTCAAAGGACTTTCCCTCCCGACCAAAGCCTTGCCCTCCCCCCCCCCCCCCCCCCCCTCCTGCTCAATTACCTCCAGAGAGGACAGCCAGAAAAAATCCCCCACAACACAGGGAGAGAAAAATCATACCTAAGAGACATCCACACCCAAACAGCAGTCCCTGTATACGGAAAGGACCTCTCTAAAGAGAAACCGCAGCGCTAGGGACGCTGACAGCCCGCAGGAGATGCGAAAAAGTAAATCAGAAGAATCATTGTCAGTCTCTCCGGCAGCCAAAAGGGGAGCGCAGGAAAGTGCCCCCTTAGACATGCCGATGGTCGATGAAACAGTTAAGGAGAACGACATAGTCGTCCCAGGTGACATCCAGAGCGACAAACCGCCCTTCGAACAAGCCAGGTGGGCGGTTCGCCGCTCTTCACTCCAGGCGCATCCAGCCCCCCCTATAGTAAGAAAAAATCGGTTTGACCCGATAGACCCGCAGGCAGGCCCCCCCCCCCCCCCCAGTAAGACCTCCGGTCAAAGCAGCAGCAAAAAGGCTAAAAATAGCGCCGATAATAGCGGAGTGCCCAGAGTCATACAAGGCCCTCGAAGATCTGCTAAAGAACTCTCTCGGGAACGGCGAATTTAGCACAAAATCGGGAGGCGGTGACAAAATAAAAATTTTCGTGAAAACATCAGAGGAGTACAAGAAGGTAAGGGATGTCTTGCAGGAGCAAAACATCCCTTACTATAGCTTCAGGTTAGCGGACAAAAAGCCTGTCAAGACAGTGATTAGAGGTACCCTGAGAAAAATGTCTCAGGAGGACGTCAAGGTAGAAAAAATGGTTCACATGGCTCTGAGCACTATGGGACTTAACATCTATGGTCATCAGTCCCCTAGAACTTAGAACTACTTAAACCTAACTAACCTAAGGACAGCACACAACACCCAGTCATCATGCGTCAAGGTAGAGCTAATAGGACAGGGTTTTGACGTAACCACGGTCACGCTCGTTAGGATGAAATGGCCACTGAAACTAGCAATACTAAAAGACCCTCCCCAAAATAGGAAGATATTCCAAGTGCAAAAGCGTGGTGTGCGTACTGTAAGACCTTCGGTACACACACCATCAGATTATTTGACTTGTTGCTCTAGGCGAGTGTCAGCAATATGTCACATGGTCTTATCGTGGCGTGTTTATCTTCTGCCGTTAGGTCAGACGATAGAAATGCCACATGCACGCTTAGCGTAGCAGATTGACGGTGACCCACTTTAAATAGAACTTGATTAATTTTCACACACATTTATTAAAATAATAACCAGCATAAAAATTACTTAACTTGGTTCTGGATGCTATTTACAATTGACAATCTGAAATTACTTTGGTCTTGGTGTGTTAATCGTATTCTCACATATCTCTGATACTTGACAAAGTGTCTATACGTTTCTCTTCATGGCTATGTACTGGCGCAGACTGAAACTTTACTATAGACTGGTACAGACAAATGCAGACTAATGCAGACTGGTACAGACTAATGCAGACAAATGCAGACTGACTAATCGGAGGTCTGTACACTCGTTATAATACCTCGAGCATTCAGGTATCACTGCGCGAGTGCGATCCGCGAGGAGCAAAGGTTCTACGTTAGCAGCAATCTCAATGGCTGCGTTACATATTAATACGCGGATCAGCGGAAGCAGAATTTGGTCCGTCTCTAAGACAGCGCCATCTCGTGGTGCAGAGACGGACGAGCGCTGCGCCTGCACTGTTGTGCTTAGCGGGGCGTGCTCTAGTGGGTAAGTTGTGTACGTGCTGACTACGCGGAACTATGTACACAACAAAAAGATCATGTCGCTTGATGTAACTGTCGAATAGCTATGGCAGAAAAACAAGTGCCAACAATGCTATAACTGCCAGGGAGTGAACCATGTAGCTGGGGACTGTACAATGCCCCCACATTGCGTGCGCTGTGCAGGCAACCACCAGTCCAGAGATTGTACTAAAAAGGAGGATGGAGGGGAACCAGTCTGCTATAACTGCAAGGGGCCTCACCCAGCCAGCTATGGCGGCTGCCCCACCATCCTAAGAGCGATAGAGAAACAGCAGGCTCACACAGAGCAGCAGCAGCCACAGAAAGGCAGGAAGGGTACGAGAAACGGTCGGAGGGGCCAACTCCAGCCAACCAAGTCAACCGAACAGAGCAGGAAAGAGCGCATGCTGCGCGAGACTGTAGCTCCAACCCGCCGCAACACAGGAGTAGTCGATGGGCGCCAATGTTCTCGCGTACTGAGGCCAACCCACGATACCCCAGAACAAGCCAGTACCGATCCGACCGGCTCTCTCACCGTCGACAGGCACCACTCCACAAATCCGGAAGGACCTGCGCCCGCTAGCCAGCCACGGGTTGCAGACGGCATGACAAGCCGACCACTGAACAAAGGGCTAACTTGCTTCACCGCCGCCAGTGGCCAGCAAACATGCAGTAGCCAAACTCCAGCAAGCCAAGGCGATATTGTGCTGCTAGCCAGTTCCATGAACCAGCTCATGGGGGCAGTCACGACGACACTCTCCATGTTCTCTTATATTGTTCGCAGATGATGCTGTAATTTACCGTCTAGTAAGGTCATCCGAAGACCAGTATCAGTTACAAAGCGATTTAGAAAGGATTGCTGTATAGTGTGGCAGGTGGCAGTTGACGCTAAATAACGAAAAGTGTGAGGTGATCCACATGAGTTCCAAAAGAAATCCGTTGGAACTCGATTACTCGATAAATAGTACAATTCTCAAGGCTTTCAATTCAACTAAGTACCTGGGTGTTAAAATTACGAACAACTTCAGTTGGAAAGACCACACAGATAATACTGTGGGGAAGGCGAGCCAAAGGTTGCGTTTCATTGGCAGGACACTTAGAAGATGCAAGTCTACTAAAGAGACAGCTTACACTACACTCGTTCGTCCTCTGTTAGAATATTGCTACGCGGTGTGGGATCCTTACCAGGTGGGATTGACGGAGGACATCGAAAGGGTGCAAAAAAGGGCAGCTCGTTTTGTATTATCACGTAATAGGGGAGAGAGTGTGGCATATATGATACGCGAGTTGGGATGGAAGTCATTAAAGCAAATGTAGATGCAGCAGCTAACAGCGCAATTCGCCGAAATATCAGCCACAATGGCAAAAATGTCCTCGCAACTAGCCGCGAAAAACACCGAAACTCCCAACACCCCCCCACCATGGATAGGCGCCTACATATCCAAGGGCTAACCATCTGCGTCTTCAACGCTGAAGGTGTCCACAAACAGGTACAGGAATTTAAGCAATTCCTGAAAGACGAGCCATAGACGTGTGTTTGATGTCGGAGACCCACCTCAAACCGGGGGTGAAAGCTTCGGCGCCAAACTACGTAAGCTACCGCAAGGATAGGCAAACACACGGAGGTGGGGTTGCAATCTACGTAAAACGAGGCATCCCCTACCACTAGTTAATTCCCCCTGACACACAGTCAATAGAGGCGGTAGCTATAGAAATCCAGACTGCCACCGGCCCCCTCACACTAGTGGCAGTCTACAAGCAACCAGGTACCATCCTCCACGAACCCGACATAGCGGCACTAACCCAGCTACGAGGCAAACTCCTAATTAGAGGAGACCTCAATGCAAAACACTCTGACTGGAGTTCTAGGCGAACCAACAGAGCTGGCCGCCAGTTACAGAGACTTGCGCGCACCCACCAACTCAATGTGTGGGCTCGCGAAGAACCCACACATTTCCCTCGAAACGGAGCACGCCTCGACGTTATAGACATAGCTATAATTAAAAGGATTACGGGCTTTGTGGCCGCGAGTTCGCTGAACAAAATGTCGTCCGACCACAATCCCATGTTCTTGTTGTTGTGGTCTTCAGTTCTGAGACTGGTTTGATGCAGCTCTCCATGCTACTCTATCCTGTGCAAGCTTCTTCATCTCCCGGTACCTACTGCAGCCCACATCCTTCTGAATCTGATTAGTGTATTCATCTCTTGGTCTCCCTCTATAATTTTTACCCTCCACGCTGCCCTCCAATACTAAATTGGTGATCCCTCGATGTCTCAGAACATGTCCTACCAACCGATCGCTTCTTCTAGTCAAGTTGTGCCACAAGCTCCTCTTATCCCCAGTTCTATTCAATACCTCCTCATTAGTTATGTGATCTACCCATCTAATCTTCAGCATTCTTCTGTAGTACCACATTTCGAAAGCTTCTATTCTCCTCTTGTCTAAACTATTTATCGTCCACGTTTCACTTCCATACATGGCTACACTCCATACAAATACTTTCAGAAACGACTTCCTGACATTTAAATTTATACTAGATGTTAACAAATTTTTCATCTTCAGAAACTCTTTCCTTGCCATTGCCAGTCTACATTTTATATCCTCTCTACTTCGACCATCATCAGTTTTTTTGCTCCCCAAATAGCAAAACTCCTTTACTACTTTAAGTGTCTCATTTCCTAATCTAATTCTCTCAGCATCACCCGACTTAATTCGACTACATTCCATTATCCTCGTTTTGCTTTTGTTGATGTTCATCTTATACCATCCTTTCAAGACACTGTCCATTCCGTTCAACTGCTCTTTCAAGTCCTTTGCTGTCTCTGACAGAATTACAATGTCATCGGCGAACCTCTCCATGGATTTTAATACCTGCTCCGAACTTTTCTTTTGTTTCCTTTATTGCTTACTCAATATACAGATTGAATGACATCGGGGATAGGCTACAACCCTGTCTCACTCCCTTCCCAACCACTGCTTCCCTTTCATACCCCTCGACTCTTATAACTGCCATCTGGTTTCTGTACAAATTGTAAATAGCCTTTCGCTCTCTGTATTTTACCCCTGCCACCTTCAGAATTTGAAAGATAGTATTCCAATCAACATTGTCAAAAGCTTTCTCTAAGTCTACAAATGCTAGAAACGTAGGTTTGCCTTTCCTTAATCTTTCTTCTAAGATAAGTCGTAGGGTCAGTATTGCCTCACGTGTTCCCATATTTCTATGGAATCCAAACTGATCTTCCCCGAGGTCGGCTTCTACCAGTTTCTCCATTCGTCTGTAAAGAATTCGCGTTAGTATTTTGCAGCTGTGACTTATTAAACTGATAGTTCGGTAATTTTCACATTTGTTAACGCCTGCTTTTTTTGGGATTGGAATTAATATATTCTTCTTGAAGTCTGAGGGAATTTCGCCTGTCTCATACATTTTGCTCGCCAGATGGTAGAGTTTGGTCAGGACTGGCTCTCCCAAGGCTGTCAGTAGTTCTAATGGAATGTTGTCTACTCCCGGGGCCTTGTTTCGACTTAGGTCTTTCAGTGCTCTATCAAATTCTTCACGCAGTATCATATCTCCCATTTCATCTTCACCTACGTGCCCTTCCATTTCCATAATATTATCCTCAAGAACATCGCCCTTGTATAAACCCTCTATATACTCCTTAGACCTCTCTGCTTTCCCTTCTTTGCTTAGAACTGGGTTTCCATCTGAGCCCTTGATATTCATACAAGTGGTTCTCTTTTCTCCAAAGGTCTCTTTAATTTTCCTGTAGGCAGTATCTATCTTACCCCTAGTGAGATAAGCCTCTACATCCTTACATTTGTCCTCTAGCCATGCCTGCTTAGCCATTTTGCACTTCCTGTCGATCTCATTTTTGAGACGTTTGTATTCCTTTTTGCCTGCTTCATTTACTGCATTTTTATTTATTCTCCTGTCATCGATTAACTTCAATATTTCTTCTGTTACCCAAGGGTTTCTACTAGCCCTCGTCTTTTTACCTATTTGATCCTCTGCTGCCTTCATTACTTCATCCCTCAAAGCTACCCATTCTTCTTCTACTGTATTTCTTTCGCCCATTCCTGTCAGTTGTTCCCTTATGCTCTCCCTGAAACTCTGTACAACCTCTTGTTCTTTATGTTTATCCCGGTCCCATCTCCTTAAATTCCCACCTTTTTTGCAATTTCTTCAGTTTTAATCCACAGGTCATAACCAATAGATTGTGGTCAGAGTCCACATCTGCCCCTGGAAATGTCTTACAATTTAAAACCTGGTCCTTAATCTCTGTCTTATCATTATTTAATCTGTTTGATACCTTTTAGTATCTCCAGGGTTCTTCCATGTATACAACCTTCTTTTCATGATTCTTAAAACAAGTGCTCTGTGCAAAATTCTACCAGATGGCTTCCTCTCTCATTTCTTAGCCCCAATCCATATTCACCTACTATGTTTCCTTCTCCCCCTTTTCGTACTGTTGAATTCCAGTCACCCATGACTATTAAATTTTCGTCTCCCTTCACTACCTTAATAATTTATTTTATCTCATCATACATTTCATCAATTTCTTCGTCATCTGCAGAGCTAGTTGGCATATAAACTTGTACTACTGTAGTAGGCGTGGGCTCCGTGTCTATCTTGACCACAATAATACGTTCACTATGCTGTTTGTAGTAGCTTACCCGTACTCCTATTTTTTTATTCATTATTAAGCCTACTCCTGCATTACCCCTATTTGATTTTGTATTTATAGCCCTGTATTCACCTGACCAGAGGTCTTGTTCCTCCTGCCACCGAACTTCACTAATTCCCACTATATCTAACTTTAACCTATCCATTACCCTTTTTAAATTTTCTAACCTACCTGCCCGATTAAGGGATCTGACATTCCACGCTCCGATTCGTAGAACGGCAGTTTTCTTTCTCCTGATAACAACGTCCTCTTGAGTAGTCCCCGCCCGGAGATCCGAATGGGGGACTATTTTACCTCCGGAATATTTTACCCAAGAGGACGCCATCATATTTGACCATACAGTAAAGCTGCATGCCCTCGGGAAAAATTACGGCCGTAGTTTCCCCTTCCTTTCAGCCGTTCGCAGTAGCACAACAGCAAGGCCATTTTGGTTGGTGTTACAAGGCCAGATCAGTCAACTATCCAGACTGTTGCCCCTGCAACTATTTAAAAGGCTGCTGCCCCTCTTCAGGAACCACACGTTTGTCTGGCCTCTCAACAGATACCCCTCCGTTGTGGTTGCACCTACGTAGGCTATCTGTATCGTTGAGGCACGCAAGCCTCCCCACCAACGGCAAGGTCCATGGTTCATGGGAGGGCACAATCCCATACTCTTCGAAATAGACGTGGGCGAGTGGCTTCCGGTCCAGAACGGCCACCCATCGTTAAAACGAACGAACTGGGAGCAATGCAGAGATGGACTAACGGAGGACATCGCCCACACCCCACCTCCAAACAGGGACAACACAGAACAGGCCCTCAAACACCTGACTCGAGTCGGCCGGTGTGGCTGAGCGGTTCTAGGCGCTTCAGTCTGGAACCGCGCGACCGCTACGGTCGCAGGTTCGAATCCTGCCTCGGGCATGGATGTGTGTGATGTCCTTAGGTTAGTTAGGTTTAAGTAGTTCTAAGTTCTAGGGGACTGATGACTTCAGATGTTAAGTCCCATAGTGCTCAGAGCCATTTGAACCATTTTGAACGTGACTCGAACGATCCTGCAAGCAGCGGAAGCGGCCACTTCGAGCCCCCCCCCCCCCCCCCCTCTGAAAGTGCACCCAAAAGTAGGCAACTCCCCCCGCACCTGCTTGCGCAAATACGACACAAAAATAGGATCGCGAGAGAATGGAAAATGACCTGAAATCCAGGTATTAGGAGACTGCTAAATAGATTGCAACGAGAGCTGAGAGCAGCGCTCGATGAGCACAGAAACAACGAATGGTCTGCTCGTCTGTCCGCCCTTAAGGTGGAAGACAACAGCTTGTGGCAGGCAACTAAACAGTTTACTAAAAGACGCGCAAAAATGCCGCCTTTGCTCGGCGAGCGCGGACTCGCGTTTAGCGCTGCTGACAAGGCAAACGCACTCGTAGATCCTGTTATAGAGAAACTTCGTAGTCAACGTAGTTATCTGCATAAAGATGGAAATCGACCTGACACGGATACGCCAGGCTTTCACAGTGGAGGGCGCGAGGCGCAGCGCACGGAGCCGTTATGAACGCGCACGCTGAGCAGCGCATGCGCAATGTCACCTCAGTACGGCTTGAAATAGCGGAGCTCAGCGCGTACTCACCAGTACTACTACAGTGGCACTCGCCTGAAGATGGCCAGAAGACTCTGCGCCGAAATATCGTGGCAGGACGTTACTGATATCCGGCAGTTCTCCCGTGTTTTTATGGAACAATCAGTACGCCGGGAAAGCTTTAAACATCGCACTCGTAGACGTCTTTCAAAGACAATTCCAACCGGCAGAGGCACAGGATAGGGCCCACGAAGCCATCGTCAGAAGACAACTCAAGGTCTTCCTCGCAGCAGAAGACGATGAAGATGACGCACTGCCACCCTTCTCACAAGGGAACCTCCCCATCGCACCCCCCTCAGATTTAGTTATAAGTTGGCACAGTGGATAGGCCTTGTAAAACTGAACACAGATCAATCGAGAAAACAGGAAGAAGTTGTGTGGAACTATGAAAAAATAAGCAAAATATACAAACTGAGTAGTCCATGCGCGAGATAGGCAACAATAAGGAAACAGCAAGCTCAGGAGTGCCGTGGTCCTGTGGCTAGCGAGAGCAGCTGCGGAACTCAAGGTCCTTGGTTCATGCCTAACCTCAGGTGAAAAGTTTTAACTTTTTTTTCAGTTTATGTGACAAACGCTTATGTTTTCATCACTTTTTTGGGAGTGATTGTCACATCCACAAGAAAACCTAAATCGGACAACGTTGTTGTTGTTGTGGTCTTCAGTCCTGAGACTGGTTTGATGCAGCTCTCCATGCTACTCTATCCTGTGCAAGCCTCTTCATCTCCCAGTACCTACTGCAACCTACATCCTTCTGAATCTGCTTAGTGTATTCATCTCTTGGTCTCCCTCTACGATTTTTACCCTCCACGCTGCCCTCCAATACTAAATTGGTGATCCCTTGATGCCTCAGAACATGTCCTACCAACCGATCCCTTCTTCTGGTCAAGTTGTGCCACAAACTTCTCTTCTCCCCAATCCTATTCAATACTTCCTCATTAGTTATGTGATCTACCCATCTAATCTTCAGCATTCTTCTGTAGCACCACATTTCGAAAGCTTCTATTCTCTTCTTGTCCAAACTATTTATCGTCCATGTTTCACTTCCATACATGGCTACACTCCATACGAATACTTTCAGAAATGACTTCCTGACGCTTAAATCAATACTGGATGTTAACAAATTTCTCTTCTTCAGAAACGCTTTCCTTGCCATTGCCAGCCTACATTTTATATCCTCTCTACTTCGACCATCATCAGTTATTTTGCTCCCCAAATAGCAAAACTCCTTTACTACTTTAAGTGCCTCATTTCCTAATCTAATTCCCTCAGCATCGGACAAGGTAGAAGAATCTTTTTACCCATTCGCCAAGTGTACAAGTTAGGTGGGTTGACAACATATTCCTGTCATGTGACGCACATGCCGTCACCAGTGTTGCATAGAATATATCAGACGTGTTTTCCTGTGGAGGAATCGGTTGACCTATGACCTTGCGATCAAATGTTTTCGGTTCCCATTGGAGAGGCACGTCCTTTCCTCTACTAATCGCACAGTTTTGCGGTGCGGTCGCAAAACACAGACACTAAACTTATTACAGTGAACAGAGACGTCAATGAACGAACGGACAGATCATTACTTTGAAAAAATAGAGAAAGTAAACTTTTCAGCCGACGGAAGACTTGAACCATGGACCTCTCATTCTGTAGCTGCTCACGCTTACCACGGGACCACGGTGCTCCTGAGCTCGCACCCTCCTTGATGTTGCCTATCTTGCACATGGACTACTCAGTTTGTATATTTTGCTTATTTTTTCATAGTTCCATACAACTTCTTCCTGTTTTCTCGAGTGATCTGTGTTTAGTTTTTCAAGGCCTATCCCCTGTGCCAACTTATAACTAAATCTGAGGGGGGTGCGATGGGGAGGTTCCCTTGTCAGTAGAAGACGTAGTAGGCGCCATAAAAGCATTACCCACAAAAAAGCGCCTGGCCACGACGTGCTCACAAATGAAATATTAAAGAACCCACCGCCCGTTGCAATCGAGCTCCTAACGGACATCTTCAACGAGATCACGCGGTCGCGCAGATTTCCAAAAGCCTCGAAACATGCGGAAGTAATCGCGATCGCGAAACCTGGGAAGGACCCCCTTTTCCCGCAAAACTATAGGCCAATTAGTTTTCTCCCCACCCTGAATACTAAATGTCTTTTTCCAAAGCTGTTTCACAGAGGAAGACTGCACTGTAGTTCCTTCTCTAGATTGTCGCACAGATGACAAAATGGTAGATATCGGAATAGACGACAGAGGGATAGAGAAACAATTAAAATCGCTCAAAAGAGGAAAGGCCGCTGGACCTGATGGGATACCAGTTCGATTTTACACAGAGTACGTGAAGGAGTGTAATGACTTTTCTGGAGACTAGAAATTTACTCTGTAGGAATCAGCATGGGTTTCGTGTGAAACCCAGCTCGCCCTATTCGTCCACGAGACTCAGAGGGCCATAGACACGGGTTCCCAGGTAGATGCCGTGTTTCTTGACTTCCGCAAGGCGTTCGATACAGTTCCCCCACAGTCGTTTAATGAACAAAGTAAGAGCAGAT
This sequence comes from Schistocerca piceifrons, assembly GCF_021461385.2. Lineage (NCBI taxonomy): Eukaryota > Metazoa > Arthropoda > Insecta > Orthoptera > Acrididae > Schistocerca > Schistocerca piceifrons. The sequence continues at coordinate 230,051,136 of NC_060143.1, read as the reverse complement.
GGACTATCAGACCAATTGTGTGATTGGATTGAAGAGTTCCTAGATAACAGAACGCAGCATGTCATTCTTAATGGAGAGAAGTCTTCCGAAGTAAGAGTGATTTCAGGTGTGCCGCAGAGGAGTGTCGTGGGACCGTTACTACTCACAATATACCTAAATGACCTTGTGGATGACATCGGAAGTTCACTGACGCTTTTTGCGGATGATGCTGTGGTGTATCGAGAGGTTGTAACAATGGAAAATTGTACTGAAATACAGGAGGATCTGCAGCGAATTGACGCATGGTGCAGGGAATGGCAATTGAATCTCAATGTAGACAAGTGTAATGTGCTGCGAATACATAGAAAGAAAGATCCCTTATCATTTAGCTATAATATAGCAGGTCAGCAACTGGAAGCAGTTAATTCCATAAATTATCTGGGAGTACGCATTAGGAGTGCTTTAAAATGGAATGATCATATAAAGTTGATCGTCGGTAAAGCAGATGCCAGACTGAGATTCATTGGAAGAATCCTAAGGAAATGCAATCCGAAAACAAAGGGAGTAGGTTACAGTACACTTGTTCGCCCACTGCTTGAATACTGCTCAGCAGTGTGGGATCCGTACCAGATAGGGTTGATAGAAGAGATAGAGAAGATCCAACGGAGAGCAGCGCGCTTCGTTACAGGATCATTTAGTAATCGCGAAAGCGTTACGGAGATGATAGATAAACTCCAGTGGAAGACTCTTCAGGAGAGACGCTCAGTAGCTCGGTACGGCCTTTCGTTGAAGTTTCGAGAACATACCTTCACCGAGGAGTCAAGCGGTATATTGCTCCCTCCTACGTATATCTCGCGAAGAGATCATGAGAAAATCAGAGAGATTAGAGCCCGCACAGAGGCATACCGACAATCCTTCTTTCCACCAACAGTACGAGACTGGAATAGAAGGGAGAACCGATAGAGGTACTCAAGGTACCCTCCGCCACACACCGTCAAGCGGCTTGCGGAGTATGGATGTAGATGTAGATGTAGATGAGCAAGCTATATGAACGCCTTCTGTTGTTCCCCATTCAGCAGCACCTCAGTAGGGAACAGATAATACCGAAAGAGCGGTTTGGCTCTCAAATAAACCACTCTGCAACACAACAGCTGATGAGGGTAGTAGAGGCCGCTACCCCAGCATACAGCTACAAAGGCTACTGTGGACTGGTTAAGCTAGATGTAGCAAAAGCCTTTGATACGGTCTGGCACACAGGACTGCTGTACGAGCTGTATACCCAAGGTTTCCCTGGGACATTGGTCAAATTACTAAGAAGTTACCTTACAGGACGAACTTTTGTACTCAAAATAGACAATAAACGTTCCACCAAAAGGGACATACGAGCGGTAGTACCCCAGGGATCGGTATTAGGGCCCACCCTGTACAACTGCTACACAGCAGATACCCCCACAGCCCAGCATGTCAAAAATGCACAGTTCCCGGACGACACCGCCTTCCTCTCTCTCAGTGGGAATCGCAATGTCGCCACCACGCGCCTTCAGTGCATCCTAAACAAAAGGGAGGCATGGGCCAAAAAGTGGCGGATCACGCTCAATGCTGACAAGACCCAAGCAATAATGTTCACGAAAAAGTTAAGTTCAAAATGGTTCAAATGGCTCTGAGCACTATGGGACTTAACTGCTGTGGTCATCAGTCCCCTAGAACTTAGAACTACTTAAACCTAAGTAACCTAAGGACATCACAAACATCCATACCCGAGGCGGGATTCGAACCTGCGACCGTAGCGGTCGCGCGGTTCCAGACTGTAGCGCCTAGAACCGCTCGGAAAAAGTTAGGGAAAACGCCTCCCAGATACCGCCCTCCCCCTGTGCTGACATTCCAAGGCGGGAATCTACCGTGGAGGAACTCAGCGCAGTACCTCGGGGTCACGTTAGACAAACGCCTCACTCGGCAAACGCATATAGCCAACTTGAGAAAAAAAGGCAAGCGCCAGGCTGCAGGTACTATTTCCAGTCCTAAACACTAGTAGCGGCCTTTCCGGCGACCTAGGAATGAGGCTATACTGTAGCCTGGTCAGGCCCATATTAGAGTATGCGTGCCCAGTGTGGGGTTATGCAGCAAAATACCACCTGAGGAAACTCCAAACTATACAGAATAGAGCACTTAAAAGAGCCATACACGTTGACCCTCGGTTCCCTACAAAGGATCTCCACGATATAACAAGTATAAAACCCCCACGAGAACGGTTCAAAGAACTCTCCCTAGCATTTTACAGGCAAGCCCACCGCTCACAAAATGAGCTCATCAGCGGTCTAGGGCAATACGACCCCCTGCAGTTTAGGTGCAAGAGGCTAAAATTCTTCCACTAGATGAAAATTAAAAACACACAAAAACCCTACAAAAAACACATAAAAATAAAAATAAATGCCTAAAAACACACAAAACACTTAAAAATAAAAATAAAAAAATAAAAAATATATAAAAAACTAGAAAACCAGCAATCTGCCCCACAGGTAATACAAGAATCGTGTACACTGCACATACACGACATACCCCAAATAGGCCAACAATAATAAAAAAAAAACACTCTAGGCAGGAGGAAATGTCTACAGACAACACCCTCCACATGAAACCGGCTCTCAACTATGAGGTAAAATACTAGTGAAAGAAGCAGCTTGCTTGTGTAAAATTTGTCGGTTATCACCATCATCAGCCATGACAACTCGCAACAAATGGATTAAAAATTCGTTCAGTAACCGCTATGACGATGCTTTATCTAATGCTCACTCAGGCTACGAAGTCCACGGCAGAGCGCTCAACACTGCTGAACTATCATTGGCTGTTGGAGAATGGCTGAGGTCAGCTGCGCAGAACGAGCCTAGACTCGATGGTCGTCGTTCATGACTCCAACTATAGCCACATGATTTTTCTTAGCACCAGGGGCGTTTTCTGAATTAGTTCTCAGCAGATTCGTTTATCACTGACATCACATATTTTCAGTAATAACTGAAAGCAGGTTAAGACACTTATAAGGATGGAGATGGCAAGCAAGCTACAGTCAAGCTAAAGGAAATACAGGGGGTAGCAATAAATTTTTAATTTCCACTTCATAAAAATGAAGTTACACAATTAAATTATTGTTTGTTTAAAGGAATATACCGCAGTTTCGGTAAGCGTTGAAATCTCCACGTCATAGTCATTGACACTCTCAAGAATAAATCCTTACCGGGCTGGGACAATTTTTCTCCGAATCTCTTGAAGAAATGAAAACTTGAAATGGCTCTTTTTTGACTCACCTTATTCAGTTAGCCTTTGTGAGTGTTGTATGTCCAAACCTTCTTCAGTTTACCAAAGTGGACCCTATTTACAAAATGGGACCCAAAACTGACTTTCAGAGCTGTGGGCCGAATTCACTTATAACTGTTTTCAGTAAATTAATTGATAAATTTTTAGTTCTTGAATTGGATGCTCACTTTACCCACAGAGGACTTATGGCTGATTTGCAACATGGCTTTTGTGTGGATAGGAGCACAATATCCGCTGACATACAGTTTGTACTTGTAGCACTTGACAAGGTTGACTTCAGTTCCAAGGTAGCGGGTTTGTACCTTCACCTATCGAAGGCCTTTGCCTGGGTTAACCATAACATTCTTTTGTGTAAACTAATTGCTTATGATATTCCTGGGAGTATATTAAGACTTATTCATTCCTTTCTTCAAAGATAATAAGAGGTGTACGATCCCATAACCATTCCAGAAGTTCCTCAAGCCTCCCACCTTCGTCCTCATCTGTACATTTAGTATATTGACGACTTCCTTTTATTGGGAATATATCCACCTGTATAAGTGCCGATGATACATCTGGGATGTGATACGCCAGTAACTACTTAGAATTATAGGCTGTTCTCATCGATTCTGCTTGTCACAAGTGATTTCTTCACAGAAATAGTTTTTAAAGTAAACACAAGCAAAACTGACCTAGTTAAATTTGGTGTAGGAAATAATGTCCATTCCTTATCATTTATGAATAATAGCATAAGTTTTGATACCACGGATTTTTATAGGTTTTAGGGACTTTTTTATAAAAATTTTACTTGGAGCAAGCATATTGATCATGTATACTCAAGGATGTTGACTGATATCTATCTCCCAGGAAGGTTTTCCCATTGTTTGAACACACACACACTTTAAGGATGGTATATTTTGGAGTAATTTACTCCCAAATTGCATGATGTTTGGTACTGTGGGGAGGCATTTTTCACAGTTACACAAATAGACTTTTTGTTGCAAAAAAGAACAATAAGGCTAGTTATCAAGGTGGATACGAGAAGATCAAGTAAAGAATTATTTATTTACCATAAATTGCTCACATTATGTGAACTCTTTGTTTATCAGACCATTACGCTGGTGAAAGAGAACCAAAAATACATCCTCGTCAATAGTCAAGTACATGAATACAACGCTGGACATAAGAATGATTGTTTTAGAATAAGCAGAAATTTTGCCTGTACTGTAAACAGCCCATACGTGAAAGGAGCAATCTTCTATAATAAATTACCAAGCAACCTGAAAGGCCTTTAAGATTCAAATTTTAAAACCAAGCCCAAGAACTAGGTTATATTAAAATGTACATATTGCCACGATGACCTCTAAATATAAGTATTATTATTACTTTTTATTTGATATCTTGCATTTTGATTATAGGTACTGTACAAGTTTCTATTTGTATCTTACTTATGTTACATTAATATTCCACGTATCTTATTGTTACCATGACTAATCGTAATGCATGAACTTCATGTTTACTACAGTAAAGAATAAAGTAAATGAAAAGCTGTGTCAGGCCAACTCAGACGGCTAAAGAAGTCATCTGGACCGGCATTCTGCAGCTGAACATTTCCACAGCTGTTGAAAACGAATAACAGCTAAAGGACTGCGCCATTCTTTGGTGGCGCGGGGATTTTATTGTGTACCAAGACTCCACGTATGTACCTGGAAACAAATTTTAAAAAAATCAATAACGTGACTTTACGTTTTCGTGGTGATAATGAAAACTTCCTCACTACCCTCGTAAATGACGAATCTTTATAAAATGAAACTCTATTTCATTTTCTAGTTTACGCTACTTCAATGTAGTAAATTCTTATGACGTTAAATCTGCTATAAATAAACCACGTGAGCCAGTATTTGTTTTTATTTTTTGTTGTGAGCCGTAATGTCAATCCGCTCCTGAGTTTTGGAAGAATGTGGTTCAGAGTTATTAGCAGGTAGGCAGTGAAATTTACTGTCTCCTGGAGCTGTCTTTAGTAGACGTTAAATGTACTTTTTTTTGCTCATGTCTAATTCGCAACGTGAATTGAACCAAAGACGTAATACTGAGTAGCGCGTGCGTGTGATCTCGCAGGAAAAAAAAAAAAAAAAAACATTACGAAAAGTGGATGGAAAAGTTTTTGTTCGATAAAATGTTTCATCTCTCTGGCTAGTACCGCTGAAATGGAAGGACGCAATAACATTTTGCTGGGTGTATATCTCTCAAAGTCTGGAACAACTAATAATTTCTTGCTTTGCGTTTGAAAATACATTTATTATTATGAAGTTTGAAATATTATTCTTTTTGTTTTTATAAAGCTGGATGGAGAAATAGTAAATACCGAAAGGGTGTTGGAGAGAGGAGAAGACTGCTGCAGATTGTAAGAGGAAGGAAGGTGAACTCGATGGTGCATTCGAAGAGACAGGAGTACCTGTTACAGACGCCTAGGAAGGTCTATTTCGTGGGGGCAGATTGAGAAGAAGGAGGAGATATGATAATGACATAAAGGGAAGTGGATATTTCGCAGACTTGAAGAGGATGGCAGAAGACAGGACAGCATGGGGAGTTACCACGCAAAAACCTGCCTTTGGGCGGAACACTGATGATATTATATGATGATGGTGATGTAAAAGTACCGTCCTTTCCTGGGTAGTGCGATATTGAGGTTAGTGCACCATTCCCATTGTTGGCAGCCTTTTGCAGCAGGTAATATTAATGTTGTTAAATACGGCCCAGAGAGCCAAGTTTTCCTAAATAGAATTGATAAATTTAGAATATACAGTGGAATATTGAATAATAGTCGTAAGAATTTTCAGGCTTCGCTTCAACTTTCTCTCGTACCAGACTGCATATGCCGAGTATGTTACCTAAAAGCAGCTAGAATGGGAAATTTTGCGTTACGTTAAGTAAATAATATCCAATGAGTTTAACCAATTAAATGTGTGTTGTCTACATACACCTGAGATAAGTATTAGAGCTCATGTTTCAAAGAGTTTGTAGCTCCTGGTGTGAGAAAAAAGGATTAAGTGTTACATAATAATTCGACAGCTCTGCAAGTACATATAATGGCAACATTGTAATGCCGGCCGCGGTGGTCTAGCGGTTCTAGGCGCTCAGTCCGGAACCGCGCGACTGCTACGGTCGCAGGTTCGAATCCTGCCTCGGGCATGGATGTGTGTGATGTCCTTAGGTTAGTTAGGTTTAAGTAGTTCTAAGTTCTAGGGGACTGATGACCTAAGATGTTAAGCCCATAGTGCTCAGAGCCATTTGAACCAACATTGAAATGAATTCCGCTCAAAAGTTATTTAAAAATGAAGTCGTTAAAGTTACTTCAACGTACAACGTGTTTAAAAAATGGTTCAAATGGCTCTGAGCACTATGGGACTTAACATCTGTGATCATCAGTCCCCTAGAACTTAGAACTACTTAAACCTAACTAACCTAAGGACATCACACACATCCATGCCCGAGGCAGGAGTCGAACCTGCGAACGTAGCAACAACATGTTTAAAACAAAGACAATATTCACCAAGTATTTTTCATGCTACGCTGATACCGGTAATCACAACAAACTAGACCAGAGCAAAGAGCCCTTATTTCACGCTACAGAGAGCAAATGTTTCGTTCCCCCTTTGAAATGTCTCTTGCAAGGTATCGCTGGGACGTCAGCAAAACTATGGATCATAGAAACATTTTTGTTTTTGTTTATTCATGAACTGACTTAAGACAAAGACTGTCGATTACGGGTTGTCGCTTTTTACCAATGGCGAGGGTAACATTATGTTCAACATCACACAAACAGCAACGTACGATCCGTTCCCATTTTAGTGTATGAACTGTTTTATAGCTACTTTGTCTATTATGGGAAGTCTTTCCCCCTCAATAGAAATGAATCATCGCTTCTATTGCAGCCCGGTAGCGTTATAGCATTCCAGAGGTCTGGGTCGATCCAGCACCAGAAGAGGGTAACAGCGGTGGCGCGATTCTCAGTCGGAAGGGTTCTGCGTGAGTCACGACCGCTGGTATCGACTGCTGCCTGGGGTGAGTCACTGCGAGGGCGTATTCGAGCGCAGCTCACCCCGCGTCGTCAGTCTCACGCATGGTCTTCGTCTTGCCGGAACCCTGCAGGCACATCTCCGCTAGACTTAGTAGCAGTTTAGTGACAGTAGCCCGTCATTTCTGTAACACATCTTTTGTTTCATTTGAATGTTTTGTACAATTGGCAATGTCCGTCTGCAACGTGATGTGGAATGTTTTTCGCAGCGAAATACTATTTTTTCCACTTTATGAAAGACTGTACTAATCTACAGTTAGCGTTTTCCCCACTTTAAGGTAAAGTTTCGGCTCTTTATCTCGGAATGACGTTAAACAATATCGAAAGACAGGGGAAATAATTCACTGTGACCGTTCAGCTGCACAGATTTCTTTATCTCTCGCAACACGAGATGTTGGCAGATTGAAGGTACACAGAATCATATCGAGACCTTGAAGCTACCACTTCTTCGTTCCGCGTCAGGCTCAATATCTAAACACAGTTTAAAAACGAAGGAACGCCACGCGTACTGCTCAGGAACGTGTTATTACTATGCTTATAAAGGCAGTAACAGACAATAATTCTTCGCAGTACGCGCCGAGCTGCAGTAACGCTTGGCATTTGTTGTTGGCTATGTCACTGGCTAGTCATGTGATGGCTTCCGCCAATAGAATTTCAGATCTATTATAATTCTTCGAAGGAATTGTGGTCATCTTTTCCTAAAATACATCCTGCCAGCCGTAGCTTCTGGACCAGGAATTGGTGCCGAAGAAGTGAAAGTGATAATGCATAACAGTGTTTTTTGGTGTGTGATGGTTGTTTGGTAGTGGTAACTGCACTGCGTGTCTCCAATAAGGCTCGATTTACAGTTGTTATAAAAACAGCACGAAATTTTTCGTCGAAGACCTTGACAACTTTTTGCAGCGGTGCTGAGCATAAGTGTATCGTGATTTTGTTTCGTCATATTTCAGTGAGGTATGTCGTTGACATTATTTGTTTATATACAATAAGAGGAGAAGGGAAGCTGCTGCTTGTGTTATGTATACATTCTGTTAAGGTATGCGACTCAAGTCAAATAATAAAGACAATTTAGATTAGGTTATGTGTAATTTTGGATTAGTTAGGAATACAAATGTTTTGATGTCAGTTTCCTTCAGGAACCTGATTGTTTGTTTGTGGACACAGGCATCGCTATTTGGACATACTTTCAGCAACTGAAAATGGAACGTTTAGGTGTGTAATTATGAAGTTTTTAGAAATGTTTGTGTTACATTGGTTTGTGTTTATGTGCACCATGCATGAACTGTAACGGCGCAACTTGTGATTAACACAATAAGCCATTAAATCAATTACCACCGACTGAAAGTATCACATATCAAGTGCTTATAAATGACCAGAAAAGCTTTTTTGTTTTTCATTGCCTGCATGAAAAAGCACACTTAGCTCTGTGCTTAGTGAAAGTTTTCATGAAATCCTGAAAGCCCCTTGTATTGGTTACAGTAAATGACCGATTGATATACTGTTTTCAGTTATTTATTTGAGTTTTTCCAGACATGAGTGTGTGCAGAATGTTATTTCATAACAATTACGAAGGTGGACCGTGTCACAGTAATCCATTGACTTATGTCCAATATTAATTACTATGAGCATATTTCTTTAAGATGTTATGGTTAATTTTTTCAGTTATGGAAATTTCAGAATAATTGGGTTTCTGTAAACATTGAAGTCTCTGGAATGCATTAGAAGATTCTTGTAATTTTGTTCTCAGTTATACTGAATAATTCTCACTTGTTCCACACAAATATAGTTGAGGATAAACAGATTTTACTGAGAACACAATTTCAGATGTGTTGTATTGATAAGGTTAACTTTCAGTATCTGTTTCAAGGAATAGATCTATTAAGATTCTATATTCGAGGAAATAGTTTTCTGTTTTATCTATGGTTGTTCTGACTAAAAATATACTACACAGAAAATGCTTATAGGTGTAGAATTCAAATTTTTTGACATCTCTTAAGAAAATGTATGATTCACTGGAGTTTAGCTTTCAGAGATGGAGATAGAGCACATGAATCCTTTGATGGGATGCTTGTAGTTCATTTTGAGTGTCGTTTGTTCCTCCCTCTATGTATTTTGTTTTGCATTAACACATAAAAATACTAAAATTCGTTCAGTTCTGTAGAATAATGCCTGGACTGTAAGTGAAAATAGATTAATTACTGTTGTTTTCATTACATTATATGCTGTCGTATATGGGTGATCTTGTTGAAGCATTGCGTGCGTGCTATAAGTGTTCATTAATTCTGTTGATGTAATGATGTGTTGTTGAAGATGTACCCCTACTAATTGTACTAAATCAGCTTGTCAGCCTCTGTGGATGAATTACAACAACTTCAAGGTTCTATGCAGCACGGTTGTTGCAGATGCGGCCGTTTCATTGGGAGGAGTAGGAGGAGGAATGGACCATGAGCACCTCAATCAAGGCAGCCTTAACATAAGTGATGTCAGTAAGTGCAATGACAAGCTGCTAGCGTGCATGATTTACTTAACCAGGTTTGCACAAAGTGAGCTCCATGCACCATCTTATAGAAGTGTGATTCAGAGAACTGGTAAGGACAACTTTGGAAAGATGGCTATCATTGTGCTTCTGTCTTCTGTAAGTTGAGTTTCGAAGTCTGTTCGTGGAAACATCATTGGTGTGTCTTGAGTTCTCACTGTTGTGGCACTGTGTGTATTTCAGTTTGAGTCATTCTTCTATTTGGTTGCAGTTATTGTCTTCAGATTACTAGTACTCTTTTGTGTTGTGTTGTTTGTTTTTGTCTTTTAAAACAATCCATGGAAATAGAAGTACCAAATTACTTCTATATATTTAAACATATTGATATATGTTGAATGGCAGTATGCTTGTAGGTCACCATACCCTTTATTGTGAAAAAAAGGGGGGGGGTCAAGTACCTATATGGATTCAATAAGTTCTGGTCACAGAAAACTTTACATCTTTTTGTTATTCATATTACATTAGACACTTTCTTGAAGTGAGGCAATAATTTTCCCAGAGTGTTACATAATTTGCAGGAGGTTTATATAAAATTTTCATCATTTTTTGCTCTGTTTCCATTTCTTCTGAACAGTATATTTTCATGAAGATGTTAGTTATGTGGGCAGTCTATAAAATTTGCAGAGCAAAACAAAAAGGGTTGATAGGATTTGTTGTCCTCATGACCTTCCTTGATGCTCGTTTAGTCTCTTGATTAGCACAATGTTTAGCATTATTATGATACCACTGGTACTAATAACTGCACCATATCTTTCAAATATATCAAGGTGTTAAAGGTACTATGATCATTTTGATTTGGAGGCCTACTTATCATTAGTGAGTCTGACTGATTCCGTTTCGGTTTCATTGAAGTGAACACAAGCAAGTATGCAACAGCAAATGAGAATTCTTTCTGGTGTAAATGCTAGACATGCTTGAGCAAATGGAATTTTATCATGTTTGGCTCACATTCACTTCCATTTGCTCATGCTCTGCTGGTCATCAGATTTTTAGCAATCGATCAAAGAAATTCTGCATCCTTGATGCTTTGGGGACTTGCAGTACAGAAACTTTATGTCTGCTGTCTTGTCTGCCTTTGTTGTTGACATAAGCTGCTTGAGTGATGGAATGGTCTGAAGAGAATGTAATATTTATTGTTGATAGAAGAATATAGATATTATTGGTGCTCCTGGGATCCAAGAGATTCACAGCACAAATGCCTGAGAAACGAAATATGAGGATGACTGGTGAGAAATTGCCAAAGCGCTCAAAGCTTAGTTAGTTTCATGTTCCATGGACTGTTTGCGAACAAATCATTTTACATCACAAATTATTTTATAAATATGCCAACATGCCGATGATTTACAAGTTGTTGTTGTTGTTATTATTATTATTATTATTAGTAGTAGTACTGTTATTAATAATTACATAAACATGAGTTAGTAATTCCCATCCATTGCCTTTTACACATTGCAATAATAGAAATTCTTCTACAAAATAGGATGAGTTGTCAAGAAGAAACTTTATCAGTTCATTTTCAAATTTTACTTTGCTGCCTGTCAGATTACATCACAGGTTATATGTGATGTCATTTTTCCTTTTGGAATTGTGATTATGTATCCCACTGTTCCTTTTGAACTGCAGTGTATTATTTCCAAAAAACTTCGTGAGGGACTAAATATACCTTTAAGCACCAGTCAACATACCTAATACTTAAATGGGTGTCTACTACATGATGATCTTGGATGGACACCATATATCAGAGGCGGACAGGAATCCTGCATGTGTGTGGTGCACTTGTTCATGTGCAATTAGTAGGTGTTCTGGTTGCACATAGGGGCAAGCTGGCCACCTACTTCTCTTCCCTCCCCACCATACCGTCTCTCGGCTCCTTCCTCTGTAATGTGTTTTGTTTCCTAGCTTGCTTTATTGAATGAAGGCATAAGGTTAGTAGGAGTGCTTGAAAGAAATCATGCTTTGAAAGAGTATCTGTTACCTGCAATATGTTTTATTTAATTATCACAGGTGGAGTTTACAATACATTTAATGTCTGAAACAAAATTTCTACATACAGACAAACGCAAACAGTTACGTAAATTTTCATCATTGATGTTTGCTCTTAACCGAGACTTATTAATTTTCATGACAGAGAAAAATCTCTCAGAAACGTATGTTGAGCCAAACATTGACATTATCTTCGCAGCTTCATGATGGAGATGAGGAAACTCTTGCTGTGGAAAGTCTTGATAAGAGTCTATTACATATCTTGTCAAAAGGAACTTGTCTCTCAGATGAGAATTACACTGTAGATTTATTAATTCCATTTGCAATTTGGGATGAATATCATCTACAGAAACAGCAAATGGTCTCGAGAACCATTCAAAAGCTTGGGATAAATATGATATATCCCCAAATTGCTGGAGAAATTCCTCTTTTATTGCACTAAGTACGGAAACATATTCTTTGTGACTCTGTTCTCGCACAGTAGACACAGAAGGGAAATGCAGAATGCAGTGCATTCCCTGACGAGAGCTGTCGTTCCCACAGCTCAAGCTTGCTAGTGAAAGCTTGCACCTTTTCAGCCATTTCACATATTAGCTGATTTTGTCCTTGGAACTTGTGTTCACTGCATTCATGTGTCCGGTAACGTCCACTAAAAATGCAAGGTTGGCAACCCGCTCTGGATCTTCTAACTTGGGATTGTACCTTCCTTTATCCTTTAAAAACTGATTTATTGGTATTCTCAGCTCAAAAAATCTTTTGAGTACATTACCGAGGCTAAGCCAGCGGCCTTCACTGTGGTATTGTATGTCGCCATACTCTTCCCCAATTTCAGCTAAATATGTGTGAAACTGCGTGGGATCTCAAATGATTAACTACCCGAATAACCACCTGCATGACGTCCCCCAGTTTTGCTGCTTTTGCACAGAGTACTTCTTGGTGCAAAATGCAGAGGACGCTGTATAATGATTCTTCAGTACGCTGAGGCTTTTTTCTTAGTAATCCAACAAATCCCATTTTTTCCCCTTTCATTGCAGGTGCCCCATCTGTTGTCACTGACACCAAATGTTCCCATTTTAAGCCAGCTGAATCGACAGCTTCTTCAATGGCTTTTAGGATGTCCGCACCAGTGGTCGTGCTTTTTAAAGATATCATATCTAAAAAGTCCTCTGTTATGTGCAGAGCAGTGTCCACGCCGTGGACAGGAATCACAAATTTCGTGGTGTCTGAAGTATATGTTGACTCATCAAGTGCGATGGAAAATATAATATACTCTTGCCTTAATTGACGGTAAACATCACTTGCCATGGCACTTATACAATGACTTACAGTCCGCCGAGAAAAAGTGATAGCTCGAAACTGTTTTGCATTCAGTGGGCAAAGTAAATCAGCAGCATCATTGATACACTCCTTTATGGACTCACCTTCAGCAAATGGTTTTCCAGCTCTCGCTTTATTAAACGCAATCTTATAACTTGCACGTACCGCTGGGCTATCATTGTTGTCATCCTGAAAATTTGAAAACAGTTCTCCATAAAATTTTAAATCAGTTAGATGAGAGTCATGACGAAAGAAAGTCACAGATCTCTTGTGACAACAGCAACTTATGTCAGATTCATCTAGTATCGTCAGATCACTCTTCTTAAGGTCAGTCAATTTCCCCATCTGCTCAGAATCTGACAATAAATTGTACTCGTGAAATTTATTATAATGGCATTCAACACTAAACTTCTGTTGACCAGCAAGAATACTGCCACATATTAAACATTTCGAATTTTCACATTTTTGCACAAAGAAAAAATGATTCTCCCATTCCTTTTTAAAACATAGCAAATCTCCACTTCTCCGTTTCCTTGATTCACTCTGCATTTTCCAGTTTATACAATGTTCACTACGTAGTGGTCGCTTCGCGTCAGTGTCCGCAGCTTAGCCTGGTACTACACTGCCGCAACCTGCCTGCTCTCGCCACTGCCCCGGTCGACAATTGCACGCGAGCAGCACATGTGCAGCGGTGTGTGCTCATGAGCCGCGTGCAACGTTTGCCTGCCCCTGCCATATGTTATTCTTACAGCATGTTTTCGAGCAATGAATACTTTCTTTCTTAAAGATATTATTCCATGTTACATTCTTGAATGGAAATATGCAGAATACATCAACTTACTGAATTGTCTCTCCCCAAGATTTGCAATGATTCTAAGTGCAAATGTGGCTGAACTGAGTTGTTTTAGGTGTTCCAAAATATGCCTTTTCCAGCTTAAATTCTCATTATTATGGATACCTAAGAATTTTGAAGTTTCCATCTATTGAGGTCGTAAGAAAGACAGTAAATTCTATAGCTGCTTGTCTCAGACAGAAATAGAGTGAACAAACTCAAGCTTTGTAATGTTCTTTATTAAAAAGGAAAACACAATAAATTTCCTTGAAAATAAACAAGTGTGAATGTTTATGTATTATTCTGTTTAAAATTAAAAACATGTGAAAGACTTGATCACTCTCGTTGCTAATGTTCATGGTATCTGTAATTACAGGACTGATGTCTCAAAGCTATGTTAGAGATTTTTTGACGATTCATAAATATGGTTTACTTTGCGTCATGATATGTGCCCTCTAACAGCAGATTTCACCAAGTAGCCTATGTGACAGGTTGTGTATACAGGGTATCTCAAAAGAAAGTTCATATTTGAAGAGCTCTCTGCGCATGCGCAACAAATTGTGGGGGATGTGGTGCGTTCATCAATTGCTTGGCCTCTAGGAACTCACTCGATATGGAGGGCTTCTCGGGAGCAGATTATGTGTTCTGTGTGCGAGAATTTTACAAAAATGGTGATTCGACAACCGTAGCATAACCAGTTCAACACTGGCCAAATCGGAATCTGTGCGGTCAAGGTCATCAAGAATGGGTGAGTCTATGGAGAGTGTAAATTGGTCTGTTCGTGACGATCCTGACCTCTCCATTTGCAGGCATGCAAGTTCTTTAAAAGTACATAGATCATCGCTCCTCCCCCCATGAACCATGGACCTTGCCGTTGGTGGGGAGGCTTGCGTGCCTCAGCGATACAGATAGCCGTACCGTAGGTGCAACCACAACGGAGAGGTATCTGTTGAGAGGCCAGACAGACGTGTGGTTCCTGAAGAGGGGCAGCAGCCTTTTCAGTAGTTGCAGGGGCAACAGTCTGGATGATTGACTGATCTGGCCTTGTAACACTAGCCATTACTGATCTGGCCTTGTAACACTAACCAAAATGGCCTTGCTGTTCTGGTACTGCGAGCGGCTGAAAGCAAGGGGGAACTACAGCCGTAATTTTTCCCGAGGGCATGCAGCTTTACTGTATGATTAAATGATGATGGCGTCTCTTGGGTAAAATATTCCGGTTGTCGCTACTGGAGTGCAGTGAATCATAAACAGAAACATGAGAAACCCCTTCATTCGCGAAAAGGTACTGTACGAGCTGTGATGTTGGTTTGAGGAATAATTGGCTGGTAGTTTTTCGAGGACAAGTGTGATCTTGCAGTTACAGTGAATTCAGAATATTATATGATGATGATAATTGACTTTTTGGTGTTAGTTTTTGCAAAACTTTCCTGCTTATAGCCAAAGAACATGGTTTCAGCAAGACAGAGTCACAGTATCAATATTGTCAGTTCATGAAATATTCGTGGCAAAATTGATCTCCAGGAGGGGTGATAAAAATTGTCCACTACACAGTCCTGATATGAGCCCCTTGAATTTTTTTCTTTTGCGGGGTATGCCAAATCTAAAGTTTATGTCAGTAATCCAACTTCTCTGGAGAAACTGAAAGAAAAATTCTATAGTGAAGTGTTCCTGGTTGCATTATCATTTATTAGAAAAAATAATTATAGTGAATGAAACTTCCACAGATCCAGTTGACCTCTTTCTTTGTTTTGTTATAACTACTTTCAAGGCTGTAATGCGTCACTATCAAATTGTCATTATCATAACCTTAATGTCTGTGGACTCTTTCATTATTTAAGACTGTATGATGATTAGCTTTAGCCTTGGAAGTAGTTATGACCAAATAAAAAAAGAAATCAGCTGTAGCTGAGGAAGAGAAAGGAGAAAGCTATCTTCTAAGCTATAAAGGCATTTTGCATACTACAACAGCTCTGATTGATTCTTATTTGTGTAGTGGTACGAGTATTAAACAAAGGTGGGTGGAACAAACGTAGAGATACCTGATTGGTCTTCATTGTTCCTTGTGTGTTATACAGTAGTGCATAAAACAATCTAGTTTACAGATTGACATAATCATCCAAGAGCAACAGTAGTGCATTAAATGACCTAACATACAGATTGATGTTCTCGGGCAATGGAGTGAAGTAAATACAACCACTCATTGTGAAGTAGTTGGGGACATGGGAACACAGTAGGACAATTATAAAGCAGTACAGTGAATTTTTATTCCAGTGTTTGTATCTCATCCAGAATTTGTCAGTGCCCCATCCAGTAATTACTTCAGCTACATGGATACTCTACAAATTACACTTGAGTGGAGATGGTTCATCAAATCGCTTTCACAATAATTCTCTGTTATTCCACTCTTGAACAGTGCATGGAAAAAACGAACACTTGTACCTTTCCCTGCAAGCTGTGATATCCCTTGTTTTATAATGAGGATCGTTTTCTGCCCATTAAGAGGAGAAAGTTGGTGATCTTCGTGAGAAGATCCCACCACAATGTGAAACACCTTTGTTTTAATGGTGTCCACTCCAAATCCTTTATCGTGTCTGTGTCACTCTCTCCCCTATTTCTCGATAATACAAAATGTGCTGCTCTTCTTTGAAATTTCTTGATGTACTCCGTTAATCCTATCTGGTATTGATCCCATGTCGCGCAGCGTTACTCAGAAAGAGGACGGACAACTGTAGTGTAGGCAATCTCTTTTGTAGACCTGTTGCATCTTCTAGGTGTTCTGCCAATAAATTGCATTCTTTGGTTTGGCTTCCCTACAACATTTTGTATGTGTTCTTTCCAACTTAGGTTAATAACACTTATTGAGGATGTGCATTATGTGACTTGTATGGAACAAAAACAGCTGTTGAAGTAAAATGCACATGTTTTGCAAAATGCCTCAAAAATTATTTGACTCAGGGTTGGCCCTTAAATTGAAATACGTCTTGCATGAATATCATATATAAAAAAAATCTTCGTTGTTGCAATAATGAAAGTATGAATGACTAGTCAGTGCTTACATTCATGAGATGAAAATTCTTGTACTCTAAGCAGAAAACTCAGTAAAGTAGGCATAAGGTCTGACTAATCTTCCCCAAGCAACGGATTTTATTCCTCTAACTTGGCCAGCGCGCACCCCCCCCCCCCCCCCTCCCCCTCCTTCCCCCCCGGGTTACATATATTCTTAAATGTCTGCTGTATTGTGTGACATGAAAATACCTCTGTGCATGTTAGATTATTGGACATTTTTATTTTTTATGATGAGAAAGTGTAGGAATCTGGAATTTGTATTATTAATTGTTTTCTTGTTACAGTTGAAGTCATCAAGACAACAGATCCTGAATTTGTGGACAGTAGTGGTAGGATGTATGGTGGTGGTGGTGGTGGTGGTGGCGGTCCTGTGGCGGCAGCCACTATGGAGGATGCGCAAAAGGCGGCAGCATATGTCAGAATTGTCGAGCAGCCAGCACCAAAGGCACTTCGCTTCCGGTATGAGTGTGAGGGACGGTCAGCTGGGAGCATACCTGGTGTAAATAGTACATCAGAAAATAAGACCTTCCCAACGATCAAGGTAATAATAGTCATCATAAAAGTACAATGAAATGAACTTTAAAATAAGTGAAGTGTAGCACGAAAATGTTGAACCAGATTTAGTTCCCCCTCCACATATTTTATCAGTTCTTCAGTGTCCTTGTATAATCACCCTACTTCACTACAAGTTTAACTGATGGTGCTGCTATTATCATATTATGTTATAGTCTCCTGACTAAAGATCTTTCCCCCTTTCTGCATTTCATTTCACTAGTATCTAATAAGTTAAACTCAGATTGTCCTCATCTCTTTCTAAAATTTTTAGGTTCCTCACTACATTGAAAGTTGTTACTTATTCATCCTTCTCATCATTCTATTCAGGGTATCTGAACAAGGCAATCATTTAACCGTTGGAATTCTTTGCAAGGATAAGTTTAATGTTGAGATCGTTCCAGGAGACTATTTTCCGTGCGTGCATTTTTTTACTGATACGTAAGTAGGTCCCATAACCTGAAAACATCTTTTAGCACATTATTAGCAACACCAATGCATTGTCAATGGCGTATACTACTGATTGTGGGGAAGGGTTGGGAGGGGGAGGGAGGAAGATACTTTATGCCCACCACAAAAAAATTAAAAAATACATATTTTGTTAATTGTTATTGACTTATACTTACACCATACTTTGTAAAGAAATGTGTAACTTGGCTCCTAAACATGAAAATATTGAATATGATATTCATTACGAAATGGCGCATCTGTTACGAGGAATTTTTTTTTGGTTAAGTTTACCTGAAAAATTTAAAACATTTATGGAATCTGGTAGATGATCTCTCTCTCTCTCTCTCTCTCTCTCTCTCTCTCTCTCTTTTTTTTCAAAATTTTAAAATGCAAAGTATCTGTCTAGATAAAAATATTTTGAAAAGGTGGGCATATAGTATAACCCCTCTCCCTTGGTATTGCTTGGCTTAAGTTTTCTTTAATATGTACACCTAATAACTTACAATTTTGTACCCTGTTTATTATTTGTTCTTGGTATATTATATAAATACGTTGAATGGGGGATGTTTTTGACAGTACAAAATGGGGTGTTTTCTCAAAGTTTAGATCTAGCCCATTTGTGCAAAACCATTCATTAATCTTCACAAAAACATCATTCACTGTTTTCTCTGTCAATGCTTCTTTGCTCAGTGTCACAACATGACTAGTTCTGCCTTCTGATTCAAATTAAACGTCAAATCGTTAATGTACAGCAAAATCAGTAGCGGGTCAGTGATCACAACCAGTAGGACTCCCATTGCAATTTCTCTCCATGCAGATAATGTGACATCCCTCTTTGTATCACTCAAACAGCCTATGGTATTTTTCTGCATTCTGGTTCTTAAATAAGAACTAAACCAGGCATTTGCTAAACAATTTATTTCTTAAAAACTTAACTTCTCTAATAGGATATTATCATGGACACAGTGAAATGCCTTCTGTAAGTCACAAAAGATCCCAGTCTCCAATATTTTATCATTCAAAAATTGTATTATATGCTCAGTGAATGTCTAAAGAGCTGACTTCGTAGAATGACCCTTTTGAAATCCAAACTATGATTGACTAAGTATCCCATTACTACCCAGGTGGCTGACATCCATGGAGTACATTACCTTCTCAGAAATTTTAGAAAATGATGTAAAATCAAACAATGGAAAATCCAGGATGGAATGTAACAATATAATGAAAAGGATAGTTGCTACTCACCATACAGTGGAGATGCTGAGTCGCAGATAGGCACAGCGAAAAGAATGGTGGAAACTGAGTTTTCGGCCAAGACGGCCTTAACACACACAGGTTCACACAAACACAACTCACACATGCATGACCACAGTCCATGATATAAGGATGACACTGAGCAGTAGTTATTGATATCTATGGAGTCACCCTTTTTAAAAGAGAGACCTAAATGGCAATTTTCAATCTTGCTGGGAAAACAAATTGTGTTAATGATGCGTTACATGACAAGAACATTACATATAAGGGCCACAACTTTTTAGTGTCTTTTGGAGATATTATCCGTCCCATTTTAGAGTTATGATGATCTTCCCTATTTCAGATGGGTATGTCAGATGAATTGTCTATTCACTAAATATCCTCTGTATTGCTTCTTCAATTTAGTGCTTTGATTTCTCTTTTCGACTATTTGTCCCAAATTTCTCACATATTTTTAGAAAGTAGTTACGAAAAATATCTTCTACACGTGAACTGTCTTTCACAATGCTCCCATTCTCTTTAACAGAAATAATATCATATTTTATGACTTTTTTGTCTGTCTCTGTTTTCACAGTATTACATGTTGATTTTATTTTATTAACTGATCTGTCAATGTCAGACAAGATGTGCATGCTCCTTGATTTTTTTACAACTTTTTTTTAAATATGTTACAGTGCTGTTTATAATAAGAAAGTGTTTCTGGGTCACTACTTGTTGTGGCCATTTTGTACAAGTCTTTTTTTGTTGTGAAATTACTCTGATACCTATAGTGACCCAAGGTTTTCTTAATGACGGGCATTGTTACATTCAGTATTGTGATATGAGAATCCATTTATTGATTGATAGACATGACTGATACCAAATTATAAGTGGCTAGAAGGATCTCTAGATCATTTTTCCTGTCAGATTGCTTCGAGAAATTTACATTAACACCACAAATTAGTAATTCCTTCATTCTGTCTTACAAAGATCACAATAATTCACCAAATTTTTTCAAGACAATTTTCAGCCGGCAGAGACCTGTATACTATAACAACCACAAATATTACATTTTCTAGTAGTAACTCACAAGCACTTGCTTCCATATCCTGGTCAAAACAGAATTTATTTATTTCTTACATTTTTTGTATTTATATAAATTTTTTTATGGATGTGATGACTCCTTTATTCATCTTGGCTCTTCATGAATATGCAGCTAAGTTAACAACTTGCTGGCGAAGAGTTCTTGGGCTTCCAGCCGGGTGGCTGTGTCTTCAAACTGCGACGTTTTGATGAGTGACATACTCGTCATCTTCTGGCTTAACTGAGCGCGGCCTGGAATCCAGCATTAGCTGCAATACGCCTGGAACGCACCAAGAACCGTCCAGCTCACGGGACGTGACTGGAATGCTCTGACAGAGACACGAACGGCGCACCCACTTCCCCCTCCACCCCGCCTGCCGTCTCCTCTGTATGCAGCCTCCCGCAGCCAGGTGGTGGGGGGCACACCGCAGGTATAAAGGGACCGGCATCCGCAAACCCGTGGCCCTTCACCAGAAGATGACAAGCATGTCACTCATCGAAACGTCGCAGTTTGAAGGCACCGCCACCCGGCTGGAAGCCCGAGAACTCTTCGCCAGCTGTATACGCCAGGAAAGCAAACATTCACATTTATAACAACTTACTTTAAAATTTTGTATCTCTGTGGTTGTGTGGCATTCAGGCAGACAAGTAACATCAGTTTCTTTCCTGATGAAGGAAGTTGATTTCACTTTTGCCTCTTTTATTATAAGATGAACAAGGAATATCTCTAAATTTAATATCTTAATGCTGTCTTTCTGATTTCTGAATTTGACCTAATGTCAGTGTGTCACCTGACCCAAATAACCATTGGGATTTGCCTTTATGTGCTGCTGGTCCCCGAATATTTTCTGTTAAAAGATCTGCTAATTTGCAATGATCTCTCTTATTCAGGTGTAGGCCATGACAAGAATTCCCCATCTTTCTATAGCAACTTCTGATACAGCAACAACCCCTGATTCTTTTAAAAAAATGGGAAGTCACATCTATAAAACAGTGTCAGACTTCTGATTATTTTACAGATGAGTAAATATTTGATTATAAGCACACATGGGAGAAGAAGTTAAAGAATAAGTGTAGAATTGTGTTTAAAAGTTGTTGCAAATCAGTAAGTGTTCACATTCTCAAACGCTGACTGAATATAGTTTGGGTATTCGAAGCTATTACACAGGCATCCTGCAACTGGGTCCGGGTACAGTGCCTTGGGGCAGTCACATAAGATTTAAGATTTTTGCATCCTTCTGAAGGAGCCCTCTAAGCTCCACATGTATTTGCTTTACAGCAGAGTTTATCCCTGCACAAATAACCAATCAATCTGAAACTAGTGTATCTTACTGTTCATTTAGGCAGGAAAATACTTGTATAATATAATTAATACAGGAGAAAGTGGGAATATCATAAAAATCTGTCCATGTGCACACTGAATGTGATCTTGCTCAGAATGCAACTGGAAGAGTTAGGTATAGTGAATTGTATAAATGTGAACTACAGTCAATTGGAAACATGTATAGTGTGTGCATGTAGTGTATGCAGAGGAACCCATGGATACAGGAAAAGAATAGAAAACTGGGTACCACTGATGATGTCTAGTATGAGTATGTGAAACATGTTTTGTTAGAAACAAAATAATGATTCAGTTGCAAGGAATTTTTCTTATCTACATTATGAACATAACCATTTATGCTCTTTTAATATGGATGCAACTAGACTAGCATTTTGTACCTTTTCTAACAGTTTTATTTGGTAAACTCCTTAAAATTTCAACTTATTTTTTGAATACTTAGCATTCTTCCATAATTAATTCCAGAGCTCATACTTTCAGTGTCCCCAGCTATATCTCTGCGCAATCTTCCGTCCGTGGAATCTTATTTCAGTCCTACTTGTCAGGTACAATCTACACACACACACACACACACACACACACACACACACACACACACACACACACCACAGTCCCACAAAGAGCAGTTTGAAGCATTTACAGTTAACATTGGTATAGCTTCTCCGCAGTATACTTGGGTAGTTTTTTCTTTATACCAAACAGTGGAGCAGTATTCAGTCACATCCAGATTCTTTCTCCCCTTTTTTGACATATTTTTTCTTCTACTTCCTGCACTACTGTTTCGTTGTCTTCTTCCAACTTTTTCTTTTATTGTTGTTGTCATTGTCATTTCCATTATAATTTCACATCTTATGGCATACTGAACAAAAGAAAATAATATAATAAATGAGTTTCTGAAAACTTAGTCACAAACCCCATAGTCCAAAAAAATTTGAGACTTGAATTAATAAAAAAAATATAGAAAAGTTGAGATGGTAGTTTTAATGCTTCAGATGTTCTACACAGTCTTGCTCCACTTGAGTACACACACAGAATGGTATGCAACCATGTGAAACTGACAGAAAAGTCCTTCGCCGGGATGTTGTTCAACTAGCACTTCACATTGACTTAAATGTCAGTTTTGTCTTCAAAGTGTTGATCCTTCATGTGAATTTCTTCACTTTGTCATTATAAAAGAATTATCCATGTCCACAGTCATTGTTTTTGTTCAGTTGTCAAGGTGTGCAGTACAAACACTGCACACAATTTTCTCTTCTTCAAAACATTGTGGAAAATGTCTTGAACACTTCATTTTAATATGTTGTTTCCTTTGCAATTTGTGACCCGGCAATGTTGACACAGTGTGATCGCATGTTGCTCACAACTGACTGGTCGAATGCACATCTGATGTTTACAGTTGTTAGTTCCAGCTGCCACCATATTTACTGCATTGATGTCACTTATTCACCTGTAATAAGACCAGTCTCAAAA
Source organism: Schistocerca piceifrons (assembly GCF_021461385.2). Lineage (NCBI taxonomy): Eukaryota > Metazoa > Arthropoda > Insecta > Orthoptera > Acrididae > Schistocerca > Schistocerca piceifrons. Next base: position 230,027,927 of record NC_060143.1, on the reverse strand, counting down.
TTTTTTTGATCAACACCATAACTTTAAAAGTATTCTTGGTGAGATGTGGGAAATATGCTTGATATATTACAAGAATGAATAGTGTGTTGACTCCCCAAAATACACAAGAGAGTTGTGATAGGACATTGTTTCCACATGAGAGATTCCTATCAAGTTTCTGCTATTTTGTCATAGCATCTTCTGATCTTTGTGAACCATCTGTTCTTGGTGTGATGAGATTAATTTTACTGTATGTCTTGTCAAAGCATGCTGTCAAACTTGGTATTCCAGCTGACTGATGTTCTTTGTTTTCAAGGTGGAGGGATACAAGGGTCGTGCTGTTGTGGTAGTGTCCTGTGTGACAAAGGATCCTCCATACCGCCCACATCCTCACAATTTGGTTGGCAAGGAAGGCTGCAAGCGAGGTGTGTGCACAGTGGAGATATCACCTGACAACATGACTGCCTCTTTCTCCAACCTAGGCATCCAGTGTGTCAAGAAGAAGGATATTGACGAAGCTCTCAAAACTAGGGAAGAGATTCGTGTGGATCCTTTTCGCAGTAAGTTTCGCAGACATTCTCAGATCTATCTTCAGTTTTAATAATAACTTTTGTAAATAGGCTTGAAGTGTTAAATAACTAGCGAGAAACTCATCATTTCTCCAGAATGGCAGAAAATAAAAAATTGGCGTCCATTTCTGTCTTATCTTTAGAGATAATTATGGCTTAGCAGTGATGATAATATTCTTGCAACCTGGGTAGTTGTGAGTTTCAGCTGCTTCTTGGGGGAGAGGGGCATAATTAAAACAGTGAACTATCATTTCCAGTAAGATTTCATCCATCTTGCTTTCTTTTTTATTTTTTTTCTTCATCTTTCATCTTTCTTCCTTTCAAAAACTATGGATGCACCACCTGTTTCTGATGACACACCATTGTATCAGCTTAAGACTGAGTGAAGTGGTATAGTGTTAATTGAGACTGTTTTACCTTGCCTTAAAATATTACACAATTATGCTATGTTCAATGGGCTTAGCACATGTTGAATTTTCTTTACAAAGTGCATTCACATGTTCACCCAGTTTTGTCCTCCACATAGGTTTAAATTCACAGTTTGTTTCCTGTTTAGAATTAGTAGGTTTCCTGTTCATATCTACATCTATATGTCATACAGAAATTTACATTGTGTGTTTGCCTCACATAAAAGTTGCTTTGTTTCTTATAGACCGTTTACATTCCTAAATGCCTCATCAGATTTCCCCATTGGTATTTCTTCTTGGCCATCAGTGAAATAATTTCTGGAACATTATTTTAAAAAATAATGCCATTAAGAAAACTGGATGGAAATGCAGTTCAGTTCCCAGAATATTGCTGGCAATCATATCCAATTACTTCCATGCCGCAACAGGAAGCATAGGGTGTAACAATCATCTGTCAAATGCAAATGCATAAAATTTAGCCCAGCAGAAATTGTATTCCATTCATGTATATGTATGTTCATTTCAAACATACAACCCCCCCCTCCCTCTCCCAACAAGCCACAGAAAGTCTTCTGGTCATAAGTCTCTTTTACTATAGTACAGTTTTACAATTGTATACTCTCACTAGACACTCTTATTGACTTTTATTTGTAATTAGTCAGTGACTCTTGGCTTACTACACCACAGAGCTAAACAGGGAATCGTTATACACGTATAAAAAATGAAAACCTTTAATTACAAATATATTGTACTCTTTGGAGTCCTGTATTGCTTTTTTAATGTTACAAAGATGCATTTCTTGCATCTGTTACTGTAAAAATCTTACACACTAGAAGCAAAGATGAGGTGACTTACCGAACAAAAGCGCTGGCAGGTCGATAGACACACAAACAAACACAAACATACACACAAAATTCAAGCTTTCGCAACAAACTGTTGCCTCATCAGGAAAGAGGGAAGGAGAGGGGAAGACGAAAGGAAGTGGGTTTTAAGGGAGAGGGTAAGGAGTCATTCCAATCCCGGGAGCGGAAAGACTTACCTTAGGGGGAAAAAAGGACAGGTATACACTCGCACACACGCACATATCCATCCACACATACAGACACAAGCAGACATATTTAAAGACAAAGAGTTTGGGCAGAGATGTCAGTCGAGGCAGAAGTGTAGAGGCAAAGAAGTTGTTGAAAGACAGGTGAGGTATGAGTGGCGGCAACTTGAAATTAGCGGAGATTGAGGCCTGGCGGATGACGAGAAGAGAGGATATACTGAAGGGCAAGTTCCCATCTCCGGAGTTCGGATAGGTTGGTGTTCGTGGGAAGTATCCAGATAACCCGGACGGTGTAACACTGAGCCAAGATGTGCTGGCTGTGCACCAAGGCATGTTTAGCCACAGGGTGATCCTCATTACCAACAAACACTGTCTGCCTGTGTCCATTCATGCGAATGGACAGTTTGTTGCTGGTCAGAAGTGTAGAGGCAAAGAAGTTGTTGAAAGACAGGTGAGGTATGAGTGGCGGCAACTTGAAATTAGCGGAGATTGAGGCCTGGCGGATGACGAGAAGAGAGGATATACTGAAGGGCAAGTTCCCATCTCCGGAGTTCAGATAGGTTGGTGTTGGTGGGAAGTATCCAGATAACCCGGACGGTGTAACACTGAGCCAAGATGTGCTGGCTGTGCACCAAGGCATGTTTAGCCACAGGGTGATCCTCATTACCAACAAACACTGTCTGCCTGTGTCCATTCATGCGAATGGACAGGTCTGCTTGTGTCTGTATGTGTGGATGGATATGTGCGTGTGTGCGAGTGTATACCTGTCCTTTTTTCCCCCTAAGGTAAGTCTTTCCGCTCCCAGGATTGGAATGACTCCTTACCCTCTCCCTTAAAACCCACTTCCTTTCGTCTTCCCCTCTCCTTCCCTCTTTCCTGATGAGGCAACAGTTTGTTGCGAAAGCTTGAATTTTGTGTGTATGTTTGTGTTTGTTTGTGTGTCTATCGACCTGCCAGCACTTTTGTTCGGTAAGTCACCTCATCTTTGTTTTTATATATAATTTTTCCCACGTGGAATGTTTCCTTCCATTATATTGATTACACACTAGAAGTATTGATAAGTCTACTTCACTGCCTCATGTTAAATAGCAATTTTTTTCTTCCATTTCCCATCTGTGTGAAATGTCAGCAACTGAAACATCCAGAAGATTAAAACTGCATGTCAGATTGAGACTCTTTAACTCAAGATCTTTGCCTTTCACAGGCAAGTGTTCTACCAACTGAGCTACCTAAGCACGACTTAGGACCCATCATCACAGCTTGTCTTCTGCCATTACCTGAGACTCTGGCAGAAATAAAGCTGTGAGGGCGGGTTGTGGGTTGTGCCTGGCTACCTCAATTGGTAGAGCAGTTGCCTGTGAAAAACAATGGTCCTGAGTCTTGGTCGGCACACAGTTTTAATCGGCCAGGAAGTTTCACTGTCATAATCGTTTACTTGCTTTTCTTCTTTTCCTGGCCATCACACAATATCAGTTTATTCCCAAATGCATCAGTTTTATCGTGCATTTGTACGTGTTTTATTTCAGTGATGTAAGGAAAGTCATGGCAGGACATAAATAATATAGAAGTAAAGGACACAGTCATTGAATAGTAGGAAGGTGGAGTTATTATGGCACACCAAATAGAATGAAAACTCACGTACAATAGCTCGTTAAAGGATTTGTCCAAAAGGTAGTAAAGTTTCCCTTCTTCTCTGACTGCCTGACGGTGGCTCAGTGCTTATACTATTTAGTGAGTTCTTTCAGTGGTTTGGTAGAAGTATCAAGATTTGTTGCATGTGACAGGAAGGCCAAATTTTGCAGTCTGCCTTGATATGGCAGATATGGATTCTTGTAAAACAGAAAAAAAACTCCGGTTTTTAAGTTATTTTTCAACCTTGCAATATTGCTATGCATCATCAATTTCCCATAAAGTGGACCATACTGTCAGTTGTTTTGTTGTTGAAGGTGACCACTAGTAAGACAAGACTGTGAATAAATATTCGTATTGTGCAGCTTCAGTCAATATTATTACATAAAAAATGACATTCATTAAAGCATATTAGGTAACTTGTGCTCTTTCAACTAACATTTTACAGAGATTTTGTTCTGTTAATTAACACATTTATTTGTTAATTAATGCATATATTTACTTACAGCGGGATTTGCACATAGAAGTCAACCAACAAGCATAGATCTTAATGCTGTCCGATTATGCTTCCAAGTGTTCCTAGAAGGCAGTGAACGTGGGAAGTTCACCTTTCAGCTGCCACCAGTTGTCTCAGACCCAATTTATGATAAAAGTAAGTTTCTGGATTAAGATATGGTTTCTTATTTTGTTTTCAGTGTGAGACAGTTTGTAAGATATCAGGAATTCTTAAATTCTTTTTTCTGAATAATTCGTTATTTTTATTTACTTATTATTGTTTACATCTCTGCATCAGTATATATTTGACAGAACTTAGCCCCTGTTCAGTTGAGACTGATGTAACTGTAATGATATTTAAGCTGCAGGGGTCGTTATTAATTGTAATGAAGCAGAACTACCTAAATGATGAAATGGGTGCCACAGTAATCAAACAAATGCAGACTCACACTGCTAGAATTGTACCAGGTCAATACAACCTATATTAAAGTGTAACAGAAATGTCCGGGGAACTTTAAATGGGAATTCTTGAAAGAGATGCTGAAGTTCTCAGACAGTTATTGTTATACTGCTTCAGTTGCATTTATTTTTATTTTAAACATCACTATGCAATTCAGTGGTCATGCCATCATCTTCAGGTGGATTGCAGTATTTTAAGTTTCTTGTGATGGCCATTTTTTGCAGCAGCTGTATATAAATTGTTGTAGTTTACAAAAAAATTGCCTTTTGCATACTACACATCAATTTTTTTAAAATTTTATTTATGCATCCAGAAGTGTTTTGCCTTATTAAGAAGGCAGTTTCAGTGGGTGTCCTGGATTTTATTTTCACATATTGGTTATAGATTTAAAAAGATTTCATGGAAGTTTTTCATAATAAAATGGAAAGTTTTGTAAAGTAAAATACGTAATTCTTTGTTTGAAAGAAATGTAGCTTTCCCTCACATGGAAAACCAGTTGAAAGCCTCCACTTTTTCAGGTAATCACTGCAGTTTTATGACATAACTTGCACGGTATTTTTACTTGGTTGAATATGTTTGTGATATACATGGTTTGTCTGTGTGACAGACAGTGCTGTGTCAGGGAGATCATGCATTGCCTTGCCTGGTCATCTGGGTGAATGCAATTGCTTTATATTGCCATAATGAAATCTACTCATTTGTCACTATGCACTTTCCAACATTAATGTAATGTTGTGCCATTGGAAAGTGAGTAATGGCAGACATGTAGACTTCACTACACGTAGAGGTTTTTAAAATAAAAATAAAAGTTACTGAAGCAGTATAGTAAAGATTATTCATATTTAAATATTCAAAGCCCTTAACAAGCAGTCCATAATAAATGACAGTTTTTATGTAGTTCTCGTGAAACCCTTTTGCATGAATTCAAAGAAACAGTGTTTGAGAAAGATTGTGTATCCTTGTATATCTAATGTAGAAATAACGACAGTAAGACGAGAGATTAGGATGCTTATGGAGCCATACAGGGAACCAGTTTTCCTTTCTAGACGAATGAAATACACCAACTGGTACACCTCCCTAACATCATGTAGGGTCACGCAGAAGTGCTGCAACACAATGTGGCATAGATAAGGCTAATGTCTGAAGTAATGCTGGAGAGAATTGACATCAAGAATCCTGCTGGGCCATCCATAAATCCTTAAAAGTACAAGGGGCTGGAGATTTCTTCTGAACAGTGCGTTGCAGGGGATCCCAGATACGCTCAATAATGTTCATGCCTGGGGATTTTGGCAGCCAGCAGAAGTGTTTAAACTCAGAGTAGTGTTCCTGGAGCCACACTGTAGCAATTGTGGACGTGTGGAATGTCACATTGTCCTGCTGGAACTGCACAAGTCCATTAGAATGCACAATGGATATGAATCGATGCAGGAGATCAGACAGGATGCCTACCTATGTGTCATCTGTCAGAATTATATCTATACGTATCAGGGATTCCATATCACTCCAACTGCACACACCCCACACCATTACAGAGCCTCCACCAGCTTGAACAGTCCCCTGCTGACATGCAGGGTCCATGGATTCACGAGGTTGTCTCCATACCCATACGTGTCCATATGCTCAATACAATTTGAAATGAGATTCATCCGACCAGGCAACATGTTTCCAGTCATCAACAGTCGAATGTCGGTGTTGACGGGCTCAGGCGAGGCTTAAAGCTTGTTGTCGTGCAGTCATCAAGGGTACACGAGTGGGCCTTCAGCTCCGAAAGCCCGTATTGATGATATTTCGTTGACCAGTTCATACACTGACACATGTTGATAACCCAGCATTGAAATATGCAGCAATTTGGGAAAGGGTTGCACTTCTGTCATGTTAAATGATTCTCTTCGGTCTTGTTAGTCCCATTCTCACAGGGTCTTTTTCTGTCTGCAGTGATGTTGGAGATTTAATGTTTTACTGGATTCCTGATATTCATGGTACACTAGTGAAATGGTCATAAGGGAAAATCCCCACTTCATCATTACATCGGAGATGCTGTGTCCCATCACTTGAGTGCCAAGTATAGTACCACGTTCAAACTCGAATGAATATTGATAACCTGCCATTGTAGCAGCAGTAACCGATCTAACAACTGTGCCAGACACTTGCTGTTTTATATAGGTGTTACCAACCGCAGTGCCAAATTGTTCCTGTTTACATATATCTGTATTTGAATATGCATGCCTATACCAGTTTCTTTGGCTCTTCAGTGTAATTTTGTTTTAGGTAATGTGCCTTCTGGAAAGCACAACTCTTCAATCTTGTGCTCACCAAGACACATTTCAACACCTATCAAGTGTTTATTTTTGAATTTATAGACTTTGGTTTATAAGGATCCATTGTCTTCAAGGGTTCCACATCACTCACAAGAGAGCATCAGACATTACATATCAGTCAGCAAGTTTTGATTCTGATTTCCTTCTGCGATGTAGATGCAGATCATAATGACAGAAATGAATAGTTTTAGAACACGGAGTACATTTTGTGTCGTTCAGTTAGCTTTGTGAGAGTCACTTGTAGTGGTTTTATGCCAATATCGGCTAGAAGATCCTTTGGGCAAAACAGTTCATTATTCATATGACGAATTCTGAAAGATTAGCTGCTTATACACTGTGGAATACTGGATTGTCAAGTATCTTCCTTGTAGAAGGTATAATATGTGTAAGAAATATTAACGAAAGATCTTTAGATTCAGTTTTTGCCTTTCACAGACTTTCAGTTGCATGTCGATGGAGACGGGTATGGATGAAGCTTCATTTCAAATACAACATTACCATCACTACATTGTATTCATTTGAAGCATTTAAAACCCTCATATGTGTGTGCATCACATCCTTGATTTCCTTGATGTATACTTTTGTGCATTATGCCCTGTTTTGAAGTCTATGAAGTACTTTGTTTGCTGGAAATACTGTTACTGATTTTTTCATGGATATGCTGCCACAGTGGTTTATGTCAGAATTACTAGAATACATTGATGATTTCATTTTGTAATATAACAGCTCTGTACTTCACTTTTGTTGAGACATCCATAATCGTCTTAATGTTGATCTTCCATTGCATGACTCTCGTATTATTCAGTGGTATCTAAATGCACCTAAGCTCTCTCTCATGATCTCTTATCTACCTACCTATCTATCTATCTATCCCTTTAAGGCATGTTGAACAGCTGTAAGACGCTTTAAAAATTTGAGAGTTTTTGTATTTGAGTGTACTCTCGTATTCTGAAAGTTGTAAAAAATCCTGTATAGTACATTCAGTTTTCACATAGACATTTCAGTAAAGTTTATATTAATAAATGTAAGACAGGTTCGGCGTTGTTTTCCTTCTAACGTATATTTTGGCAATTGTCTTCTATAATATGGTTCTTCAGAGCCTGATAGTCTGTTATATGCAAAACAGTTGTGTGACCTTTCTAATTAGATAGACTGAATTAGTAGTCCTGAAATTGGCACCCATTTGACTCTGGTTTACCCAAGTATTTCCAAATGCTTGTTATATTTTTCTCACATGTAGGTGGTTTACATAACAGTTGTTTGTTTTCTTTTTCGGATATTAAGGTGTTATCCAGTCTTCAAACAAAAACATTTACATGAGGAGGAGGAGGAGGAGGAGGATCTCTTTTTACCACCTTACATCAAAACCTTTTTATTAATTACCAAACGCTTGATGTGACTTCGTACTGTGGCAGAACTAAGACCTGGGATTCCATTATATGATAAAAAATATTTTTCCAAGTATCCAACCAGCTTGTGTTATTCAGCATACTTCATTAATCATATTGTCAATAATTCAGTAGACTTTAAGGTCTTGTTGGTGACATGCTGCTACTTACAAGTGAATTTGATTCTGGATGCTGGCTATGTCTGTCTCCTTCCTTTGGTAGATGGTCCGCCCATCCCCTCTGTTTTCGAGTACCAGTGACATAGTTGCACAAAATAACACTCAGTGTCCAGCAAACTGGCCGGCAGTGGAAATTAAACTTGTGAATCAATAATTTCATATTGCCAACAATATAGCAATCATTCTGATCTTGCCACACAGCATAAGACATCTGAGGTATGAGACATCTGCCCTTTCTTTTTTACCTTCCGATAACTGTCCCTCCTCCCCAAGGAAGCAACTAGTAGTTCCGACAATTAGGATAGTGTCTCATACTTTGATATATGTCTTATTGGTAATACTCCTCCCTGTGGTGTCAGGGACTAGGATAGACCCGCAGCCATCCTTGCTGTCATTAGAGGTGACTAGTAGGAATATTTTTATTTGGTCACGTTGTTACCTTGCTATTTTGACTATTCTTTGGACTTCTAAAGGTTTTCACTCTTTTCGCTTTTTTTTTAAACACTTTTTCCTCACCTTTTTTGGCTTTTACCATTCTGATCCCCATTGTGGGTTTGACCACCACTTTCCAAATTTTACAGAAGTGCAGGCCATTTGGGGAAAGAAGCCTTTCTGTGATGCATCAACTCTCCATTGTGCACTGTTATCTTTTACACCTACCAATCAAGTCGATCTATCTTTGCACCTGAAATCCAACGCAGTACCCAGTCCGTCATGATGGGGTGCTGCTCTCCTGTACCTCTTGGTGGTAGCCCCTGACAATGCAGCGATTGCCCTGCCGGTGCCTGAGGTGTAACCTCGCTGTGACAGCCAAAGAGTGGGTACCTATCCATATAGGGGTACAAGGACTATGGGCAGTGGCTACTGTGCCAGATGCCTTTGCCTTTGCTGGGTGGCCCATGGGGAGAGTGTCCAATTCCAGTGAGTGGCATCAGGGTGGATATCCGCAGTGAAAAAGATCAAACTTAACGATGGCCAGGAGCAGCGATATTGATGCAGAGTTTACAACCCTCTGGCATTTCCGTCTTTGATTATGCCTCAAGATGAGAACCAGGTAAAGAGAAATGGAAGTGAACAGTTTGCTGAGTTCTTGTTTTGTTCCTGAGCTGGTGGTGGATCTTTCATTACACCTTTTTGGTTAAAAATATCGAAGATCAGTTTGGATAGGTTGCTGAAATAAGGAAGATGAGAATGGGATGTTCGCTGATCAAAACATTGCGCGCCAACCAATCACAGGCACTTCAAGCCTCTGTCAAGATATGAGACACACCAGTCTCAATTTCTCCTCATAACAAGCTCAGTAAAATTTATGGTTTTATCTTACATCATGACCTAACATTACAAATTGGTGGAGAGCTGCATACTAATGTGGTGTGGCGTGGAGTCCATTTGGTTTGCCCAATCCAGAGGGGACCCAAGGATAATAAAGTAGACACTGGAGCTTTTATCCTTGCCTTTGAAGGCAACATTTTGCCTGAAGAGTTTAGGGTCATGATTTATAGGCATGATGTCAGACCTTATTTTCCTCTCACTGTTCTGATGAGGATCTCTGTAGGCCATGTGGATGGATGTCCCATGAGAGCAACCCTTGTGACAAACCCCCTCAAAGTTTCAACTGCTTGGAACTACACCTCCCTGTTCACCGCAATGCTCAGTGTCCAAGGGGGAGAAGAAAATCCAAGAGCATAAAAAGCTTGACTGCCTGTCTTATCAAGATGCAAAGAAAAAATTTGAAAGACTTCCTCCGACTGAAAGACTTCATCCAGTTGATACGGTCTCAAATTATGCAACTATTGTGTCACAGCCTATACCTCACATGATAAGGTCTCTCTTGACACCACCTGGCCCTTGTCCTATTCCAGTGCCTGCCCTACAGTTGGAGGAGGGAATGTCAGCTCCCTCGCCCCCAACACCTATAACATTGTGGTTCCCACTCCATCCTCTCACATTGTCAGGGATGAGGACACCTGCCAAGGTGACCCTCTCAGGAACCAGCAGCCACAGGCTGCATGCTGACTAAAAAGTACAGTCCTATTCGCTCACGGAAGATAAAATGGGAAAAAGTACACAGAAATTGAAGTCTCACTAGGATAATAAGGATAAGCAAAGAGAGAAACTACTTTCTGAGGCTTCAGGTGTTCCGATCGCCATACCTGCAGAGGTCAAGTCTATGCATACTGATGATGGATCACACAATCAGTTGAACTATGACCTGGTAGCAAAGTAATCACACCCATCTTTTCCGTTGACTACTTTCTCAGACCTGACTCCAGCTCTCCTTCAGTGTAACTGTAATGGCTACTATTGCCATCTGACCAAACTCCATCATTTAATTGGCATAGCACTTCAGGAAACATGGTTTATAGCAACACATGTCCCTCCTCTGAAAATAACCCTAGTGTACCAACTGTGTTAATGTTGAGAGCATCCAGTGGTGTCTGTACCCTCATACACTGCGATACTTTCAGTGAACAGGTGCCCCTTACCACTGCACTAGTGGCCATGGCCGTTGGTGTCTACTTGTCAGTTCAGATGAAAATATGTAATGTTATCTACCTGCAGACAGACCTTTCCAATATCACAAGCTGTTAAGAGTTAGTGGAACAGCTACCTCCCTCCTTCCTCTTATTGGGGTTCTTTAATGCCCATAATCTTCTGTTGAGTGGCGACACTATGTCTCACAGAGGCCGAGTAATAGAATGCCTCCTTTCGGAATTGTACATCTGCCTAATTAAAATTGGAACTGCAACAGACTTCCGTGCAGCTCACGGACCATACTCAACTGTTGATCTCACAACCTGCAGCCCGAGTATCTTGCCCCTGATTCAGTGGCACATCCGTGATGATCTTTGTGACAGTGACCATTTTCCTATAGTTCTCTCCCTTTCCACTCGCATGCATCTGTAACGTGCTCCACATTGGTTGCTTCAGAAAGCTGACTGGCAGGCCCGTGCCATAGTGGTCTGAAGATATAGCCACAGTGCAAGAGAGTATTGAATGGTGCTCCAACGGCACAAGTGCTATCCCTCTGTGGATAATTTAGCAGCATTCAAGAAACACAAGACAAAAATGTGATTTTTTAATAAAGAAAAGGAAGCAAGAGTATTGGGAGCAATATGTATCATCTGTGTAATCCCACACCCCATCGTCCCAAGTATGGACTAAACTCCGCTACATTTGTGGCCATCCACCACCCACAGCAGTTTCTGGCAACCTTGTTAGTGGTAACTTCTGCACTGATCCCATGGTAATTGCTGAATGTTTTGTGGCACACTTCGCTGAAGTGTCCACTTGCAGTAATTACCATCCTCCTTTCCTGTTTTGGAAGCACCTTATTGAGTGACGCCTGCTGTCCTTCCATGCACCTAGCTCTCTGTCATACAACATCCCTATTAGTGAATGGGAACTTTGCAGCACATTGGCAGGGTGTCGAGATACGGCCTCTGGACCCGACAAAATCCACAGCCAAATACTCAAACATCTTTGTGTCAACAGCATGAAACATATTCATAGGCTATTTAATTGTATTTGGTGGGAAGGAGAATTTCCCTCTCAATTGCATGGCGATATTATTATTGAAATTTCCTGGCAGACTAAAATTGTGTGCCGGACCGAGATTTGAACTCAGGATCTTTGCCATTCACAAGCAGGTGCTCTGTCAACTGAGCTACCCAAGCAAGACTTCTCACCCATCCCTGAACCTCTGCTTCCACCAGTACCTTGTCTTCTACCTTCCAAATTTCACAGAAGCTCTCCTGCAAAACTTGCTGAACTAGCACTCCTGGAAGGAAGGATGTTGTAGAGACATGGCTTTGCCACAGCTTGGGGTTGTTTCCAGAAGGAAGTTTTCACCCTGCAGCAGAGTGTGCGCTGATGTGAAACTTCCTGGCAGATTAAAACTTTGTGCCATACCTAACTCAGTACCTGTGCCTTTCACGGGCAAGTGCTCTACCAGCCGAGTTACTCAACCTGTTCCCACAGCTCTACTTCTGCCAGCGCTTCCAGAGTAGTTTACGCTTCCAGAGTAGTTTACGCTTCCAGAGTAGTTTACGCTTCCAGAGTAGTTTAAGCGTCCAGGGTAGTTTACACTTCCAGGGTAGTTTACGCTTCCAGGGTAGTTTACGCTTCCAGGGTAGTTTACGCTTCCAGAGTAGTTTACCCATTTGCACCCAGAATCCGACTTTCCTGGATCCATATACGATCGACTGTCAGCAACCAATATGTACAGGAAACAGGAGTCACTCAGGGATCGGTTGTGAGCATAATGCTGTTCGCTATTGCCATCAATGGTATTGTAAACGCAGTGGGCCCCCACTGTCTCTCTGTCAGTGTATGTGGACGATCTTTGTCCATACTATGCCTGCAAAATCATAAGCTATTCACTTTTACTGACTCTGGACTGTGCACCTGTGATGCTCGCCTGCTTTATTTTCTCATTATTGGTCCTCGGTGTCGATGTACTGCGTTGCTATACTAGCTGAAAAATTGGGGGTGGAAGTCAGACACTGACTACTTTAGATGATGTAGCCAACAGGTGCACATTTGCATTTCACAGTTCTTTACTTTTGCTGTTCACAACCCCCCCCAATAATACACAATTATATGGGCAGTGCACTATTGTTTAACTTTTGAAAAGCCTCATTAATAGTTTGCAGACAAACATCCACATACTGCTACAATAATTTACTGTTGAACATCTACGAGCAGTAAAAGCCTAACCACACATTTCACAGTTCTTGAAGAAGAAAGAGGTATGTATGGGACAGACACAGTCATTGTTTTAACACATGGCTTAATTGTGTTACACTTTTTTAATTGTTAAGTTGATGCATTGTTATTGATCTAAGCATTATAGGTTTCTTGTCTGAAATTCAGCTGTGAACTGACTGTTTTGTGACCAAAAATCGGGCCCTTATATATCCTCACAATAATAGGCACTGAAACTACTCATTGTTTGATGTGTAATTTACAGAAATTACAATTAAAACTTAACTCATTCAATTAACTACATACATCGAAAAATTGCGTCTTTTTTAACAGTTTCGTCTACTATAAGGGTTAAGCCATATTATTTGTTTAAATCATGAAATTAACAAATATAGTTGCGCAGACAGTACTTTTGATGAAACTGAACATTACTTTGTTATTAATTAAGAGCTGGCTTTGCTAACATGTTTTCGAATAGAGCCAAATGGATCCTTTAAGAATACATTTAGTTGTCCCTCCAAGTTTTTATAATGAGTACAGAATTTATATTCGTTTATAAGTCAACAATAGAATTTAAGTTAAGAAACAATTACTGATTTCATCTTATAACAAAAGATACTAACTAGGAATAGACAAAATAAATTAGAAAATCAATTACATACATAAAAGTAAGCACAAAATTAGACTTGGTTTTATATTATTTAAAACTGAGGGCCAACCTTTCTCATTTATGAAAATGCAGATTATACTCACGTTTCTTAATGGTAATTTGTCAAACATGGAAAAAAAAAAAAATAAGAAGGCAGATGGAAAAACAAAGGGGAATTAAAATTATCCCAGCTTGCTTTGTCACATATCCACACCCAGAAATTTACCTTGGTGACCAGTTACTTGAAGTTATTGAAATTTTTCAATTCCTTGGCATTTTATTTGGCAACAAGCTAACTGGCTGCTATGTGTCACTGACAGCTCGCATGAAGAAGATAAATGCTCTCTATTTTCTTAGTAACTCCTCGTGGAGCGTGAACTGCAGAGTTCTCCTGAGATTTTACAAAGTACTGATTTTATCAGGCTTTGACTAGGGATGTGTTACATATGGGTTGGCAGCACCATCTGTACTGAGCTTGCTGGATCCTGTTCACCACATTGACGTGCTGTTGGCAATGGGGGCCTTCTGTATGAGTCTTGTTGACAGCCTCCTGGTAGAAGCCGGTGTCCTACCACTGTGGGTTGGACGACAACAGCTTCTGACAAATTACACAGTCACAATTTGTCACATCCCTACTCACCCACATCCCTCAACTCTGTTCCATTACCAACAGTTCAGACTGTTTGCACATTGGCCAAAACTGGGTAGACCAGCTGGCATCCAACTCAATACTCCAACAGCCTCATTTAGTCTGTGTTTCTAGAGCTTCCTCTCAACAAGAGCTTCCTCTCAACACCCCCTGTGGTCTGTACCCTGTCCTGTGATACAGATGGACCTCTTTTGTGGCCCCAAGAAGGATGCAGATCCTATCCTTCTCTGACACCTGTTTCATTCAATCCTCCACAATTATTCTGATTCGGTATGCATTTACATGGATGGATTGAAAGTTAACGACAGGTTTGGTTATGCTTTTGCACTTGCAAGGGGACATGAGAAGCAGTGGCATACATCTTTCCAGGCCTCTTGGAATGATGCCATTGTGTTGTGCCGACTACACATCGGCCACACGAGACTCACCCATGAGTTCCTTCTGCGTCGGGAGACTCCTCCTCACTTCAGCTGCTGTAGTCTACTGACGATAGCCAGTATTCTTGTTGAGTGCGCCCTGCTGGCTGATTTGCAGCACACTTTCAGCTTGCGTACCTCACTACCTCAGATGCTTACAGATGATGAGACAGACACAAAGTCATTGCTGCATTTCCTGAGGGAGAGTGGATTTTACACTAAACTATGATATTGCTCCACTTTTAGTGTCAAGGGTGGTTGAAAAGAGGGGGGGGGGGGTGGGGGGAGCCTCCACCTGCGACTGGGAACCCTTTAGACCATCTTGTGCAAGATGCTGTCTGGGTTAGCTCTGTTTTATTTTACCTTTCATGTTACAACTACTGTCATACCCTTTTTCAACTCTTTGACTTACTTATGTAGTTGAAGCAGCCAATCACAACTTTTTTCGCTTTTTACCATTTTACGTGTTTCGCTCATGAAATGGAAGAAATAAGTCCCTTTAAACTCATAATCATCATCATTATCATCATCTTATCAGTAATACTAAATATTTTGCCTCCTGAAATAAGTAATGGTTACCAGTGGTGTCTCTTAAATTTACAGCTTTTTTAATGAAGTTTGTGTTTGATATGGTTTTCCTAATATCACTGTTTGAACAACCTGAAGAAAATATCTGCAGGCTAGCAGGATGTACAAGTTCAATGATTTAACTTATAAACAAAGTTTGTTTTCCTTGAATTTTGATTACATGAGACTGTTGTTCATTATATTTCATAGTAAAAAATGGGCCATCCTGAAAATTTGTTCTATGTGGTATAGACTAACTGTTTATGCTTTTACAGGTTTTTGTGGAGATAGGTTTGACTATTCTAACTTTGGTGCCTCCTTGTGTGCTTATCATTTCTTGTCTATTGCTTAGCTTTCTGTTTGACTATTCTAACTTTGGTGCCTCCTTGTGTGCTTATCATTTCTTGTCTATTGCTTAGCTTTCTATTTCATTACTGCCTTTCTTTATTTATTTTCTTTGAATTCTGGTGCAGAAAGTTCTGGCAGAATGTAAATACCACAGGAGTAAAGGCAACAACTCACCAAATAGTAGAAGTGTTGAGTCATCAGCAGACACAGAAAAAAAGAATGAAAACTTTGCTAGCTCTCGGACAAATCCTTTTTTTGAGCTGAGCACATATACGAGGGGACTTACATATTATTAGGGCAGCCCAAATAACTTCCGTTGAATGTTTCACTACACTTCAAAGTGACACAGATATGTGACACTGTTTTTCAATGTAGTCACCAAGTGACTGTAAACAACAGTTAAAATGTTCAGTTCCTCAGTGATAGATACCTGCTACTTGGTTATGGAGCTATTCAGGAACTGTTGTGCGCATATGTCCTCTTCATTGGAAAGATGTTCTTCCACCTTACTAAAAAGATGGAAATAACATGGCGCAAAATCTGGGCTTCCCACATCTATGCGGCCTTGATCAAATTGTTGACACAATTTCACTACAGCTGGACATAAAATTGCATTTGATCAATGTACCACCACAATTTCACAAAGAGGCAGTGTGCAATTTAGACATTTCACCCACAAGAATCCCACTGTCCCACATACTTCATCTTTGGAATACGTATTTTCCAGTTGCTACACCACTTCACACTGTGATGCACATCTTATCTATACCACAATAGAATTGTGTTTGCAGGAAACTCGGAACATGTGATCTCTTCTGACAATTGGCCTCCCTTGTTGTGCAATGGACACACTGTGTGTGTGTGTGTGTGTGTGTGTGTGTGTACTCTAGCTCAAAAAAGGATTTATCTCAAAGTGGCTGTTGTGGGCAGATTTCTGGCACTTGAGTAGTTTTCTTTTAATGACATAATTTTGCAGTGTATGCATTATATTACCACTTTTGTACTCCAGGGAATCTCTCTTTTTACAGAGGCGATGTCTGACCTAGTTATCTGCAAACTGAGTGACTGTACTGCAACGGTGGCTGGTGGAAAAGAGATTATTCTTCTCTGTGAGAAGGTTGCCAAAGGTATATGTGCAAACCCGTAGTTAACCTGGCTTAACTTATTTGTAGTTCAAATTTGAAATTATTTTAATTGCATTATTTATTCTACATTGTTAGTATTCTCTGAAATTTGCTGAAAACAGAAGTGTTTTTCAAAGGGAAATTAAGAAGAAAAGGCTAAAGTACACTTTCTGATCAAAAGTATCGGAACACTTATTAGTAGCCACTAATATGGGGTGTGCCCATTCTTCTCTCTGATGCCATCCTTCACCTGGAGGGGGAAGTGGGGGGGGGGGGGGGGTGCGGACATTTTGAAGAGGTTTCTGAATGTCTATGAAAGAGTGGCTGCCTAAAAAACCAAAACCAGAGAAGGTAATGAAGCTGGACACTGGGGTCTTAATTGAAGTCAACATTCTAACACATCCCAAAGGTGTTTCATTTGGTTCGGAGCATGACTCTGGACAGGCCAATCCACTTCAGTGATGCTGCTGTCAACTCACCATTGCTTCACAAATACTGATGTGTGGCAGCGTGCATTGTCATGCTGACACAGTTGGTCACTATCTCTATAATGTTTCTCTACCATATGCAGTACAAAATGTTGTACGATGTGTTGATATCCTTTTGCATTGTGTGTTTCCATAAGTACAACCAGGGGACCACACACTAACCACTACAACACCACAGTACTTTATTGTTGGGGCTACTCATGATGGCAGGTAAAGTTCTCCAAGCATTCGCCAAACCCAAATCCTTGCATCAGATTGCCACTGGGAATAGCATGATTTATCACTCCAATTCTCTCATTTCCAGTCAGCTGCTGACAAGAGGCA
This sequence comes from Schistocerca piceifrons, assembly GCF_021461385.2. NCBI lineage: Eukaryota > Metazoa > Arthropoda > Insecta > Orthoptera > Acrididae > Schistocerca > Schistocerca piceifrons. The sequence continues at coordinate 230,010,183 of NC_060143.1, read as the reverse complement.
TCACTTTTTTATCACCTCAAGTGTCGCTTAGCATTGACTACAGAAGTCTTGTGTCTTATGAGGAGCAGCTTGACAGCAGAAACCTACTCCTTTTAGATCCCTACGCACAGTCGTTGTGGTAGCTAGACTGCTGGGAGCACAAGTGATTTCATGTGATTTTTTTTACAACCACCATCCACAATGCTTTGACAGTCCCTGTCCATCAATATGTGATGTCTGCCTGGTCTTGATTTCTGTTTCACAATCACATCTCCAACAGTCAGCTGGGGCAGTTTTAGACAGGTTGAAGTGTCCCTGAAGATGAAAGCTGAAGAAATGAATTAAAATTTGTGTCACAGCTGGGACTTGAACCCGCATCTCCTGCTTACTAGGCAGATGTGTTAGCCATTACACCACCATAGCAGTATAGGTAACACAGCTGCACAGACTACCATAGTCCAATGCCCTATCTAACAAAAACTTCAGTTCACACCTTAAATCTATTATCATTATTGTAGATAAATTTGAGACTCACATATCTCAAGGCAAATTAACTATACCATATGTCCCTGGAGAATTTGATACTCAGGTGATGTTCAATGACCAGTCCACATTCAAGTCGCTGAGCTCCCCTGATCAGCCCATCCTTCTGTTACAGTTCTCTACTGGCAATACAATACCTCCTGCCTTATTTTGTATTGACAGGTCTGCTTCTCATGACATCTAGTGGTCTGGTTCCGATATAGGGCTGTCGAGATTCTTTTTATCAGATAGTGTACGCACTTAACTCTTGTCTGTTATAAAATGATGTAACAGAGGTGAGCTACAAACAAAACATAAAAAAGGTTTTTTTTAATAATTTTGTAATTGGCAACAAAACATCATCAGCGGTTGTTGTACTGTTGAAGTTGCGTAAAACAAGTCCATGAAAAGTGTTTTGGTTTAGTAACCATGTTCTTCTTTTGAGTAACCATCACTCAACATCTGTTTTATTAGATTACTAAATCTGAAACACATTAAAATTTTAGTGATTGGCTTTCAAGAAAACCAGATAAATAATATGATCAGAGAAAACAAAATGACAGTTGTGATTAACATGAAATGTAATATTTGATTTTATTAATACATACTATTTCTGTCCATTGTATAGATACTTTTTTTGATATTTGACATCCTAATTTTCATCACAGATCATAAATTGGCTTCTTTACTTTTGTCATTGTGTTACGGATTTTGGAAATTCAGTCGGTTTGAAATTGTATTGGCTTCCATTTCTTCTCGTTCCCTTTGTATATTAATGTGTGAACATAATGTCTTTGTGTGTAGCTTTCTTTTGTAGAAATATGTTCAAACATAATAAAATGGAATTTCAACAGTACTGTATATGGAGAAACTTGAATTACTACATGAGAAGAAAATACATACTAGTGGAGTGTGCGCTGATATGAAACTTCCGGGCAGATTAAAACTGTGTGTCAGACTGAGACTTGAATTCTGGACCTTTGCCTTTTGCAGGCAAGCACTCTACTGACAACCTATCCAAGCACAACTCATGACCTGTTCTCACAACATTACTTTCACCAGTACCTCATCTCCTACCTTCCACACTTCACAGATAGTCTCCTGCGAAAATTGCAAAACCCTCCTGGAAGAAAGGATATTGTGGATACATGGCTTAGCCGCAACCTAGGGGATGTTTTTTGGAATGATATTTTCACTAAGCAGTGGAGCGTGTGCTGATATGAAACTTCCTGACCAATGGAAACTGTGTGCTGGATGAAGACTCAAACTTAGGACCTTTGCCTTTTGTCGGCAAGTGCTCTATCAGAGTACAGAGTGAAAATATCATTCTTGAAATATCTCCCAGGCTGTGGCTAAGCCATGTATCTGCAAAATCCTTTCTTCCAGACGTGCTAGTATTTCCAAGTTTCGTAGGAGAGCTTCTGTGAGGTATGGAAGGTAGGAGATGAGGTACTGGCAGAAGTAAAACTGTTAGGACAGGTTATAAGTCATTGTTGGGTAGCTTGTCCACAAAAGATATAAGTGTCTAGTTCGAATCTCGGTCTGGCACACGGTTTTAATGTGCCAGAGAGTGTCAGATACTAGAATAATAACAAAATAATGATAAATAACAATAACAGATGATTATCAGAATGAGGTATACAATAAAAGTATGAAACAAATGAAAACCAAGCCACATAGAATTAACAGGAACAAACATTTGTTAATACGTTTGATATATCAAATTATTTGTCAGTAAGCTTTGCATATGAAACTTTGCTTCCTACTCAGTTGAGTCTGGATAACTCAGTGAATCTAATATATTGTTGTTGTGCAAAGGAAATTAGTAATGTCTTCAGTGTTTTTCCTGTCTGAGTGGGGCTTTTTTTAAAATGGAAGCCTGTGTTTTAACAACTGGAACTGTAGTATATACAGTATACATTTGAAGTTTTTCATTATCGTGTTAGTGTCATCTAAACATACAGCAAATGTGTACAGGCGGCACAGGTGTAATGGATATTAAATATTGTTTACTGTGGGAATGTAATTAGAACATTTACCTCTATTTTTCTTTGTTTGTTTTCAGAGGATATTCAAGTACGTTTTTTTGAGGAGCAGGGTGGACAGGTTATGTGGGAAGGATTTGGTGAGTTCCAGCCAACGCAAGTCCACAAGCAAGTTGCAATCTGCCTCCGAACGCCACGTTACCGCACACTCGATGTTGACCGACCTGTACGGGCTCACATCCAGTTACGTCGACCCAGTGATGGTGCTACATCCGAGCCCCTGCCCTTTGAATTGATACCTTTGGAATCAGGTAGGCCGTCGTTCTGGGCTCTGCGCCGGTCCTTACGCCAGGGAAAAGCTGACTATAGAGTATTTTCAGACATTCTCTCTGCCAGTGCTAGTTTGATGACTGGTGGGAGCATTGCGGTATCCACAGTTCCTACAAATAATATTAGAACTGTGCCAAAACCAGCAAATACTGCCCTTTCTGTGCAGGCGTCCACATCACCAGTTACCGTAGGCTCTGCTGTTGTTTCAGAAGAGTTGAAAACACAACCTGAAGGTGAAAATACATTAAAGGAGGACAACAATGACGGGGAAGTCATGGAGGCTAAGCCTGAAGCTGAGCAAGAAACAGAGACGAGTCGCTCACTTAAGGAACTTTTATCACAGGTAGCAGAACTTGATGAAATTTATTCTGACACTCGTGCTCGGTTGCTTATGCCATCTGGTGGTGACTCTGGACACCCTCCAGAGACAGTTACAGATGAACCCATGGAAGTGACAGAAGCAGAACTTGCAGCAGTAGTTGCTGCGACAGAAAACCTTCCTGAAGATGATACACAGACCTATTCGTCCCTGCAAATGGCTATGAAGAATCCCGTTGTAGACTTGCTAGAAGCAGATCGTGATCGATACGAAGACGTAGCTGCACCTGTTGTTCCTCCACTCATTTCCATTGCCCCTGTCCCTCCTCCACATGGAAAACGTGACGTACCACCACCAGTAACACCAGACGCAGGTTCTGAACGTCTGCCACCCCTGCCACCGAAACGTAGTAGGAAATCTCCACCGGGGCGTCCTGATCACCCACCACCACCACAGCTGCAGCAGCAGGTGCATGCATCTGTCCCACAAATACCTAGTTCTGCCTCTCCCCCTGCGTCACCTCCTCCAACAGACCAACCCCTACCAGCTGAACCTCGCTCAGCCAAGCCAACACTTTTCCAGAAGCTTTTCTCAAAAAAGAAAAACCGTAAAGATAGTACTGGTGGTAGGTCACGTGAAGGGTCTGCTCAACGGCAATCATCTCCTTCCCCTTCGCGACCTGAAGAGGATGTCATATTCATTCCCCTAACTGGGCAGCCTGAACTTACAGAAGCTGAGCATTATGCTCTGTACACTGACGTAGCACCCCATGCCACTGCATCAGAATTCGATGAAATGTCTTTCTATTACAGCCCTGTGGAAGGTGGCCGTATTCTTACACAACAGCAGAGCCAGCCTCCAGAAGCTCGACCACGTGATATTTTTGCTTAATTGTGTTTCTGTTGTGGATGTGGACAGCTCATTTCTTTGTTAATAAGCTCCTTGCCATTACATTAGTTGAAATGTGGCATATTGTGTTCCCAATATAACTATTTTGTTGCACCGTTTCTGTATTTTTTTAGTTCCTAACTTCCCAGATTGTCAAGTTTTATTTTTCTGCTAGTCTTTCATTCCAGCAGATGGTCATAGTGTTAAACATTTGCTTTATTTTTATGAGTAGTGTTCCAAATATCTTGAATAATGATTTCCCAGATGTAAAACAACAGAAGTCACAACTTACCTTGAATATACATTTGGTGTATTATGCTGTACAGAAACTGCCACAGAACAATGTACTGTGGTATATTAAATGAAACTTTTTGACAATTTTTCTGTTTAGCATCCAGGTGAATTTCTGGAACTAGATGTTAATCAGTGAAATAGAAACAGCAAGGAGCCCTGATTTCTTTTTCAGTTGTTTGCTTTAACTTTACTCTCCAGGCAATAACTTTAAATTTCTTGTGGGTATGTGTCATGGACCTTTCCAATTTACATTATATTAAACATCATGATGCTTTCCTGCTAGAGGCGCCATGTTATTGAAGCATTTTAAGACATTTGTTATTGTTGACATATGCTTTTACTTTGATTCTAAGCATACTACCGAATTCCAGAAATTGGAGTTCTTTTGTTTCCTGCAGGTGGAAATATGTTGCATAAATACCTAAATTTGTACATGAATCGATATTGATGGACACACTCCCACATCCAGTCTTCAGGATTTTATTACCTTGCTAAATTAATTTGTATCAACAGAGTATCATTTAAAGTTAGCTGCTGCATAACTCATTTATCAGTGCCATTAAGCAGAAATTGATGGAAAACACAGTGGTGAGGGAATTTCTCTTGTTTCCAGAAGAACTGTGCTACAGTGAGACATAAAGCTTGCATTCAGAGGTTTGAAAGATGGTATATGTATATTGAAGCCTATTTAGTCACATGAATTATTGTTTACTTTTCCACAGAGGGTCTGTTAGGTTTTAGATATAAAAATTCGTTCACACGCACATGTTTATCAGTGCTATTTTGCTATTTGGGAATTTGTCTTCCATGAAATAGTGCAAATGAAAAGTGAAGGGCTTCATAATATGTTTGTCATCTTGTAAGGCGTTTCTCAAAGGACCCCTTACGTGATATTTAAGAGAAGAAACTGAAAATATTGTTTAAGAGAAAGTACTCTTATCATTTCTGGCAGTGATATGTTGGTTATTTTAGATTTTATCCAAAAACAAGAAAGTAAGGTCCTAATCTCTGCATTTGTGATAAAGAAAAGAATATCGAGCTCCAAGCGAACATGTTTCTTCAAAAATTTGCCCACATTAGTTCACTGACTTCTGCTTTTGTCATAATAGAGAAATGTGACATTGTGCTCAAATCTCTAACATGTTTGATACATTAATGTAGATTGTTTACTGAGAAGAAAATTCTTTATTTTTTAAGTGATGTGATTTTGTAATGAAAATAACATTTTATACATTGTTGTTCACTTATTATGCATTTTAAGAGAAATTTTTAAAGCCATTGTAGTGCAGATTTTTAACAGTGTTAAGTACTTTTGTACTGTTCAACTGTGCCGATGCAATGCACACAGATTATAATAATTGCTCTGTAGTAATGTTAACAGTCACTTTTCCCTCTGTTGAGCATTTATTTGACTCGTTAGAGATTAATAACATCATTATTTTCCTGTTATGGTTATATTTGCCACAAGTAATTGTTTTTTATTTGTTGTTGAGACAGAGTGTGATCTAGTCCCTTGAGGGTAGTTATTAGTGCAGATTTTTCATGTTCCACAACTAGATTTCCCGACATTTGCTCTGTGTGCATTACCTCAGCAGTACTCCTGTGTGGTCTTGTACGTTGAGTGTTGTGTGGGCTTACAATTTAATATATTTATAAATGATGCTTTATGAGTCTCTACTGTTTTATACTCTTTTATGGCTTTTGTAAATAATTTTTATATAAAAGAAGGTAATTGTTGATGTGGTATGAGCACTGAGATTTTTTAAATTGCTGTTGAATGTTATTATTCATGCACTGTATTGTCATGATGATGATGATGATGATGATGATGATATCAGTGATAATATCAGTGATAAGCACTGTAACTTCCTATCCTTGTTATCAGTATTAATTCCCAACCGACTTCTACTGTGAAAATATAGATAAATGAGAAGTGGTACCAAATTATCTCTGTTCGCTCAATATTGTTTTCATTTCAGTATGAAAAATTGAAGTTTATATTCAGTTGTATGGTTTATAGCCTTATGCTGTTTAGAATTATTTATTCATTATTTGACAATTTTTTTTTAGATCCAAAGAGAAAGAGGCCAAAAGAGATGCGTATACCCGAGGTGGAAAAGGCGAGTGAGTATTCAAAATTGAGTCTCTCTTTATCTGGGTTATGGGATTCCTCGCCTTCTCTGTTCCTCTCTGGTCTGTGCAATCTGCAGTCTAAACTCTGTGTGTGTTTCCAACCCATCCTGAAATATTTGTTTTATGCTAAGTTTTGAGACTACAGCTTCATTATTTAATGTATGTCCCCCCCCCCCCCCCCCCACACACACACACACACACACACACACACACACACACACACACACACACACACAAGTACATTTGATGTTCAATTTATCGAAAAGTATTTGCAAAACATTACAGTAAAATTCCGTTAGCTGTATACACATTTCAGCTAGTCGAGTGATAGGGACCAGCTGCCATCGGTTGTAGTTTTCTATTGAGCACCGTGTCCTCTTTGTGTTGCCTGTTTTGTAGGTGCACGTAGCACTTTGTGTAGCTCGGCTGGCAGCACGCTGGCAGCATTGTCCTCCCCCCACCACATCACCATTTACAAAGTAATTTTAATCAGATTATAATCATGAAATGGTGTGAAATTAGTAGTTAAAACAGTGAATTGTTGTACACTGTGATGAAGCCACTCACCCAGGGAAATTTTATAGACACTGGCTGTTCACAGAAACTCATACACAAACATTGTAAAGAGTTATTCACAAAAATGTTTAGTATCAGTACTCTCAAAATGCCTGCTTAGGTATTCCAGCTTAGAATTTGCTTCATACCTTTTCTTTGATCAGCAGTTGTAAATTTCCTTTTGTTGTGAACCATTATTTGTACATAGTACTTTGGTGCACCTGCATACATACTAAATTCTGTTACACTTAACTAACATTTATAATATAATTGCAGTACTCATGAATCATCATGTTGATGTACCCCATTTTTTAGGCTCATTGATGAAATTTTGTTATAAATTGCCAGTGCTGGCCCCTTAAATTCTTGTATTTTTCAACATTTTCAGTCAATACTTGAGCATTTGTTAATTCATGTAACTTTCCTTCATGTTGGTTTATCATTAGTATTCAGATGGGCATTCTGAAGCACACGTGAAGCATTGTCACATGTGAGTGTCTGTGTTAGCTCGCTCTGAGCTTTTTCAAGTGAATGAGAAAGGCTGTCCTTCATATTGCACAGAAATATTCTGAACCATATTAGATGAGTAGAAAGTATCACATTAAAAATATGAAAATTTTGTACATTTATTTGAGAGGGAATCGTACAGCCTCATCATTGTGTCTGTCTATTAATTTCTGTGTAAGCTTCCATTTATGTGAAACTAGCCAGTACCTGGTTTGATACCCACACCCCCAAGACTGAAAACGCGATCAGTAGCAGAATTTGACGAGATTAACAGAATTCCAGAGACCGTAAAACACTTTGATGGAGATCTGGCTGTTATATAAGGACATTAAGCTCGGTATCCTTTTGTGCACTTCTCTAGAGATGTGGGCTGTATGTTAATATAGAGTCGCACTCTCTCACTACCAGTTGTCCCATGCAAATCCATAACAATAAAGCACAACACTGCACTGTACAAGCATTCATCACAGTCATTAGCACTACACATTTACAGATATTTCAAAGGTAAAAAATATTCTCATTTGTTGTATCGTTCTGTCAACTGAGCGTTATTTCATTTTGAGAAGGGAGTGGTATGGCACACATTTGTGCAAAGTCATCCTATTGTTCTCCCATATGCCTATGTGTGTGTGCTGATTCATTATAATGACAGCTTGCAAGTCACATGTAATTTTTGCTATCTTTGCAATTAATTTAACATTTATTTTGAATTGTGAATACTGCCATTCTTCTTGTTCACACTGAAATCATATTTATTAATACATTTTTTTGTTATTGCTTATGAAAAAACATCACCAATTCGACCTCATATTTTATGGAGGAAATAGCACATGTCCTATTTTTTTCAACACAATACCATGTTTTCTCTTGAAGGTGTACACCCACCCACCCAACAGATGCTTTCAACTTTTTTAGCACCACTTCTCTTATAGCTGAACATACCACTGCTGTATATTAATGTTGTTGATTGTCATCTTTGTTTCTGAATGTGTGGTTAGATTTGTCTAAACAGATTGTGTTGACCGTGGAAAGTTTTTGTTGATGTGTCCCGTGGTTTTCAAGGTACCTGCTCCAGATTAACAGATCACTTTTTTGATTTAACAATTTAAAGTTCCTCTCGGTAATCCTGAAAGACAGATTCCTCTTCTTTCCACTGTTCCAAAAGGCATTAGCTTATATCATATACTCTTCTTTATGGACAGGGGCAAAGTGGTGTCCAACAATATTACATCAAAGCAGGCTTCATTGCTTGCTTCATCATTTTCACTTCCCTGTCCCATTGTACCAGTGATGCTGTTCAATGAATGTGACTGTGGTGAAAGTGCAGCCTCATTGCTATCATGTCCAACCTCTTAGTAAATAAACAGCAAACATCAGTGCACTATTTTGTTCTGTATCCACCACATCTTCCTCTGTTAAGTTGCCTATGATTTCTGCAATGAAATTGAAAGGCATAAATAATAACACAAATAAGCCTCAGAAGCTTTCATTTGCCTTGTATAAAAGATAATCGAACAGCCACACATAATGATGCTTATCAGTCATGTTCATTCTTTGAAGTGTAACTGTTGCAGTTTGGCTGTCATTCCGCACTACTACTGGAGGTGCTCCAATATCAGTTGCAGTTCAGTGTCATTATAAATACAAAATCTTACCCACTCCACTCTACAGCACCTCATGCTTGGGCATGAAGTGGGTGCAGTGGGGCAGAGTGAGTGAATACAAGTAGTATGCACATGTGTTTAAAAGCTGTAGTGTCAGAATATCGTAACTGCATGCTATCAGAATAATGGCCCTGATTTTCATGCAGGATCAATTGTTGGGGCTTGATGTCTTGCACTTGTGCATCTTTCTCCTTAAAATATCCTTAAAATATGAGGCTGAGTTGCTGATGTTTCCTTGTTAGTAGAACAATTTTCTATTTACGAAAGAAAAGCCAGAAACCATTAATGTTCTATAGTAACTGATGTTATTTACATGAGGAAGTCAAATAAACTGCAGTTTTTTCATGTTATTTGTTGAACTATTTGTTTTATTAGTGGTAAAATTGTCTTTTCATACAGTACAGACTCACACATCTGGCATTTGTGTCCTTGGTGATTTTTATTTTATGGGAGTTAAGCCATGGTCCAAGGCATATTTCTGTCCAATCTAAGCTATAATGTACAGAGATAGAGAGGTCATAGAAATTCAAAATCACAAACTTCAACAGTAAAGAAAAAGATTTGAATTTAGACAAGCTTGGACCCTAGCACTAAATAAAGCAAACAACACAACTCTACCTAAAACATGCTCCATAACTCTGCAATCTTAGACAGCGGTCTGATTACATCACAAACAAATTATTTTTATATGTATAAACAGTTCAACTTACTGAGCTTGTTTGAGATTTTAACTGTTTTCTGAGTCATTATAGATTCTGCTGGTATTTCCAGCATTGCAGTATGTAGCATCAGGCAGAAAACTAGGCCTTGGACCATTATCCAATGTCCATAAAACAGAAATCACCGAAATTGTCTTGATTGCTTACAAGCAGTTGCTAAGCTACATTGAACCAAGTACACTACACACTACTTATAATATTGCAATAAACCATTGAGTTGCACAGAGCCACAGTTGTTTATCTGCGTTTTGCATAGACCAATGGTGGTGGGCACTAACACGAAGCAGCTTAGCTTTCAAATCAAGTCAGATTTGTTGGCAAATAGGACATGTGAAAAAATATTTGTTGTGTCACTGTGTTTACTTTCCGATGTTTCAGTCTACCACAGGTAGTGCAGTTGTTTTTATGTGGCTGTTCTGTACACTGACTGTAACAGTATATAATATTTGTACAAGGCCTGTGAAGGATTTAATATGCAAAACATATGAAACTGCACAGTACTTAACTTATAGTAATATTTGGATCGTAACAGATAAAGGCATGTTATTCTTTATGCCAACAGATTTTGTTATTGTAGCAGGTGACTGGTTTACTACATATTCAGACTCTGTGGTAAAATTAACATTTTAAGTGCTGCAGGTTTACTAGGATAAAATTATTGCTTTAAAAACTTCCAGCTACATTAGTAACTTCAGATTTACATATATCTACACAGTGCATTATCTTTTGCTTGACTCACCTTTCTTAATCTTCTTTTCTATTTTTCCAAAATTGTCAGTTACAGAAAATTTAAGTACAAAAAGTAAAAAATTGTAAAACAGAGCTTTATGGCAAAATGAATGTGTTAATTGTAATTGTCTTTTCTGAAAATACATGTTGCCACTATCACATTATTATGATATGGTGATTTTAAATGTGTGTTATGATGATATGGTGTTGGAAAAAAGCTGGGAAAGTTAAATGTTATTGTTTGGTTCAGTGGCTTCAGTGCATAAATGCTTTCTTGGTGTCTGTGGATGAGTAATGTGATTTTTTTTGCACATTATTAAAAATCCTACTTTTCTATGGAAAATCTCTTATCTGACTTTTTATTTATTTCATTCCTCTATTTTCCTTATAAAGCTTTAATCTGAAATTATTTTCAACTAAAGAATTAAAAAGATACGAAAGTGTGAAGGTAATTTATGATCCTGAGTGTTAGAAATGTGGGACACAAATCATCAGCATTTCTCGTGGAAGAGGGGCAACAGAGAAAGCTAAAATTCTGGACTCAGCTAAACACTGCATGCTGAGAAGTTCAGTGAAAGGAGGGAGAGGAGCTTATTTAGGCTTACATTTACATCCACTGCTGTCATGTCCCGATTGCAGTGGGAGAAAAATTTAAATGAAGATCCCTTTCAGTTACATACCAAAGACAGCTTCTTTAGAAATAAGTGAATTACACTGTAAATTTCACTTTGTTGCAATTATTATTGGGTGAGATAAATATAAACTGCAACAGCTATTTTATGGTGGAGAGTTTTGAAACTACAGCAGTATCTTGTTAGGACATATTCATGAATTAGTAGTATCGTAGTGTCAAGACTTCATAAAGAGTTGTTAACTTTGTGTGTTGTTTGTACAACAATATTGATTTGTTATTCAGCAATATAACTATTGAAATACTGCGTGTGTTGGGTTGGTTTATCTTTTCTCTGCTTTCTGATAAATTGAAAAGTGCAAAGAATTAGTTAATGCTCTATCAGCGCCAAGACCATACAAACTGTACTTGAACTGCCTAAATGTTATTTCCCTGATGACCACAGAGAATACAGATAAAATAAATTGAATAATGGCTGTTTTGTTTAAAATTGTGCATTGTCTGTTTTTTTTAAAGATCACAGTAAATAGGAGGTGCCTGCAAAATCATAAAAGCGTTCTTATTGATTATTGAAACTCCTTTGCAACTTATAATGTGTCACATGGGTATATTGTACAGGAAATTATTAGTTTCTGAGTTAAGGACTTCACCGAGTTCATGAAATAGAAATTTTATGGCTACAAGACATATTAAACGCAAGGAATTCTAAAATAATGAGAGACAACAAGCATGTCTTGTCTCTAAGGATAAAAAAGAATGGAAATTCTTTTTGTTTTCTAAATTTGATGTATGATATTATTTGCTGGACTGTTGTACAGGAAACAGTGGCTAATGTATCGTGTGCATTAAATGAATACTTTTCAGTTTATGGTGGAAGGGCTTCATTGCCCCCATTAAAATTAGCTATGTGGACAACCATGATGAGGACTTCAAAAGTACAGAACGATCAGATTGGTAGAAAATTGAACTGTAGTGCTGTGTACATGCGAAAGAACCCATAGGAATAACAAAGTGCCTGCAGTATAGGTGGGTGTGAAGTGAACAAAATATTGAAATTAATGGAGGGGAGGGGGGGATAAAACAGTAGGTCTATTTATTAATTAAGCTCCAGCAGTTTTCCTGTTATAGAGTAAGGACACTGGACAAAATTTTAGTCAGGCTGTTTTAAGAGTTCACTGTCACTTGGGAGCAATGGAGATGTGTAGAACTGGTGTCATGCTGTCATGTGACCTTCCACCGCTGACGAAAGTTGTGGTAGTGAACCGATTTGTATGTGCCAGTCAGTAATATGAAATCAGTGCAGTTAGATATGTTGATGTGGAAATTAAGTAGAATTGCAGAAATGAGCTATCATGTTTGGATGTTTCAGTGACCACAGTTTGAATGAGGTTGCCTGGACTGCTGGTGTATCGAAGTGGACTAACTAATGTGTGTGCAAGGAATGGCATACCACTTGCAACAACGTAACACAGTGTAAGCACAGAGACCATAAAAAGATTATAACTGACAGTGACTGGAATTGAGTGTCACACTTTGTCAATGACAGTTGGTTTCAAACGTGACAGAAATTGCTGCTGCTCATGAATGCTGGTCTGTCTCGACCAGTTTACAAGCAAACATTGTAAAGGAGATTGCATGCACCAAATGTTTGGCGTAAGATATCTCCCAAAAGGCCATTGCTTACAGTGACACACACAGCTGCGTGTCTCCAGTAGAACAAGACAGAAACTGGATAGTAGCTGACTGGAGACATCTAAAATAGTCCGACAAGTCACAGTTTTTTTCAAATGAGGCTAGTCTTCAAGTGTACTGCAAGTCCAATGAAGTGTTTAACCCGCAGTTTTTGAAGTTGTAGTTCAGGCTGACGATTATTCTGTGATGTTCTGTGGGCGTTTTTAATACCACAAATTAGACCCTCTCATTCAGGTTACTGTGCACATGGACTGACATGTATACGTTTACATTTTTGCCGACCGAGTGTTGCCCTTTCTTCTATATGTTCATGAGAAGATTTCTGTGGACAGTTCCATTTTCCAAGATGACAACAGGCATGGTCACTGGGCTGCACACGTGTGTTCCCGGTTTGACGAAACACTCGGGTATCTTATTGCACCTATGCTGGCTGCTACATCACCCAGTCCCCCATAGAACAGTATGGAACAGTGAGTGAAACATAGCCGTCAACTTAACCACATTTTATTGCCTATAGCGTCCAATCATCAGTGAGTGGTTTCAGCTGTATATGGCATACCTGAATAAAATTGTAGACTATCTTCCTCACTAAAGTGAGGCCATTATCAAGCCTAGGTTGGTAGGCTACACAGTATTCGTGTGACCAATCCTTGACATGACTAATTTTTTGTCCAGTGTGCTTGTTTATATGTCTGTTAGTGAACTGTAATTAATTTTTCAAACTTTCCTTCTTATACATTTGGTGAAGGGGGTATTTTCAAGTTGCTTTATTGGTTTCAGTGTATTGTATTTTCATTTGGCTTCTATATCTTAAGTATTCATCTGCCAGTAAGAATGAAAGTTTAGAGTTTTTTCAGAAGATAGATAGGCTCCATCACAAAGGAATGGAGAAAGACAGACCTTACAAAAACTTATTTCAGTGTGTACAACTGATAAAGTCTGGACAGCTTAGAGAAACGGCAAAACTACTACTTTGTTAATATGGAAAACAGCTCCAGCTTCAAGGATGCTGAGGTACATATTGTGTATGAATCTTTGTTGGGGCATGAAGGCATGAAATGTTAACATATTTTGAGTGCTTGTGCTTTTGGCTACTGCTTTAAATGCCAGCTCATGTACAAATTGCTATTATAAATAACTTATTTTTTGTAAATATTCATGCATGATAGCATAATTAAATCATCTGTATTTAATTATTCGTGTAGATACTAAAATATAGTTGATTGTTGAATAACACTTTTAAGCAGAATCTTATTTTTTGGTATACGATTAGAGGTTTCATTTTGCACAATATTTATGATCGTGTGATTAGTGTTGTGGAATTTTTATGTAGTTTTTTTTAATTATATGTTTTATTAGCCACTATTTTCGTTTATGAGGTTTTATAGTACTCATTGTGCTGATAGCATTTTCCTCTTTCTTTATCTTTAATTTTGAGTTTGCATGTCTTTCAACATATTTAATAATACAGATCGTATTTCTGGTTTATACATTGTGTTGTTAAATGGTTTGTATCATGTGTCAGATTGTAGTTTTCTGTGTGTAACATTTTCATACAATCTATTTGGAAATTGATGCTGTTCCCTTAAACTGTAATGAAAAGACAACGAACAAAAGATACTCACTGGATCAGCAGTCATACTTTATCTCATGAAGTGACAATTTTAGTGAGATTCTATGAAGATTTATGTTACATTATCCAAAGTTAATATGCAAAACAAAACATTTAACTGTCTTAAAATTAAAATTATAGTTCCATTAACTAGCACACAGAGAGTACTAAGCTGGTAGCCTGCATTTCCAGTAGGATTATACAGTATTCTGTAATAAGTGAAAAGACAGCAAAATTAAAAATTACAAAACGGACCAAAAAGAGCTAATATGAACAAGAGAGAGGACAGTAGAGTCAATGAATAAAGTGAGCATTGTTAATGTCCAAGATTGACTTTGCCTTAGGAATTCTAGAGAAAATAGTGGCTGAGGTTTTGTGTTGAGGAAATGAAGTTTGATTTAATACAGTTTTAGATACCGGTTGGAGATTTGCCAAGAGTGAGGAAGGACAAAGTGTTATTGGCATCGAAGAAAACCAGTAGATGACAGTCAGTGGGATTTGTTTTTCATCTCTGTCTTTTACAACTGTCATTGCCACTGGCTGTGTGATGTTTGAGAGTCTGAAATGTGTGAAACATGAGTTGTTTAGACAGGAGCTTCAGAAAAATACATTTTCCTCTTCTTAGTTAAATAGCATCCTAATGCTTCAGGAAAATTTTCACTATGCAGAACATTAGATGCTTTAATGAGACAAATGAAGTGTAGAAAAGTTATTTTGAATGGGGGTAGAAAGAAAACCATTCCAAAATAAAACTAACCCAGAAAATAGTTATAGGACAGAGGCAGAATTGATTCCCGGTAATGATCAGCGGAATTGCCCTTCACAGAAAACACTATAAATCGTAATTTTGATGCACGAATCGGTTGCTGTCACATGTCTACAATGCTCAACTTCGTGTCTCGAATACTTCAGTGTGATGTTAGGTAAGTGACAGTAGCAAACATGTTTAGTGATCTGTCGAATGAAACTCAAAATCAGGCACACATTAAAACAGTGTGCATTCATTTTTGAGTGGTATGTGAAGCAAAATTCGTGGACGACTTGTTGCTTGCACAAGAACTTAAGACTGGAAGTATTTTTGAGAAACCTCCAGAACTGTTTTCAATGCTAAACTCGATAGCAAAATGGCAAGAAAATGGCTCCGAAGCAAGGAAAAACTAAACTGTCTGAAGAGAGTTCGAACCCCATTAAACATTGCTCTAGTGAAGGAAAGCCTGTTACAAAGTCTGACAAAATCTCAAATGAAATCTCAATATCACTTGTCTGTGCAACTCTTTCGGATCCTCAGTATTTCACTTCTTAAGATGAAGCCTGGTTCAACTTGCCAGTATGTGTGAACTCTTAGAAATGCATAAAAAATCTGTTGCATAATCTCGAGATTGGTGTCTGGTGCACAATGTCTGATGTCCACACTGTGACATGATTCTTTAGAAAAATTGTTGATGCTAATCTATATGCCCATAAGCTGTTTAATTCATATGTGGATCAACTCACAGAAAATGATTGACTCTGAGGACATTTTCAGCAATATGGAGCAATAGCACACACTACCTTGACAACCTTGTCAACCCTCAAACACTAGAGGAGCTATGTACTACAGATCATTAGCCATGGATTCAGGCAGCTTTCTGTGTGAATGAAAACTTCAGTAGTTCACAGATTTTAAAGCCAATGTTATTCAGTGCCAAATATATGGACACTATCCCTGGTAGCATATGGAAGTTTCCTGACTACGTAATGTATCCAGGACATAATTTGGCCAACTGAAGCACCTAACAGCCTATAGAAATATCTCCTAATGACAACTGACAAAGTTGTTGAAAGCTCAAGACTGACAAATCTGGCGTGGCAACAACTGCGTGAAGCATTTAAACCTTCAGGTTGATTGCAGCTCTGTCTAAGTAGACAATACAAATTTGTATCACTATCACTCCCTATATATATATGTATATAATAGATGGAAGCATTCCACATGGGAAAAATATACCTAAAAACAAAGATGATGTAACTTACCAAACGAAAGCATTGGTATGTTGATAGAGACACTAACAAACACAAACATACACACAAAATTCTAGCTTTTGCTTTTGTGAAAGCTTGAATTTTGTGTGTGTGTTTGCGTTTGTGTTTGTTAGTTGCGAAAGCTTGAATTTTGTGTGTGCGTTTGTGTTTGTAGTTGCGATAGCTTGAATTTTGTGTGTGTGTTTGTGTTTGTTAGTGTTAGTTTGTCTATCAACATACCAACGCTTTTGTTTGGTAAGTTACAGTTACAGCTTCTTTGTGTGTGTGTGTGAGGGAAACATTCCACGTGGGAAAAGAAATGTTTGCTTGTGTCTGTGTATGTGCGGATGGATATGTGTGTGTGTGTGTGTGTGTGTGTGTGTGTGTGTGTGTGTGTGTGTGCGCGCGCGCGCGCGCGCGAGTGTATGCCTGTCCTTTCTTCCCCCTAAGGTAAGTCTTTCCGCTCCCGGGATTGGAATGATTCCTTACCCTCTCCCTTAAAACCCACATCCTTTCGTCTTTCCCTCTCCTTCCCTCTTTCCTGATGAAGCAACCGTTGGTTGCGAAAGCTTGAATTTTGTGTGTATGTTTGTGTGTCTATCGACCTGCCAGCACTTTCGTTTGGTAAGTCACATCATCTTTGTTTTTAGATATATTTTTCCCACGTGGAATGTTTCCCTCTATATATAATGGAGGGAAACATTCCATGTGGGAAAGATATATCTAAAAACAAAGATGATGGCATGTTGTTACACACACAAACATACACACACAAAATTCAAGCTTTCGCAACCAACGGTTGCTTCATCAGGAAAGAAGGAAGGAGAGGGAAAGACGAAAGGATGTGGGTTTTAAGGGAGAGGGTAAGGAGCCATTCCAATCCCAGGAGCGGAAAGACTTACCTTAGGGGGAAAAAAGGACAGGTATACACTCGCGTGCACACACACACACACACACACACACACACACACACACACACACACACACACACACACATATCCATCTGCACATACACAGATACAAGCAGACATTTGTAATATATATATATATATATGTAATAGAGGGAAACATTCCACGTGGAAAAAATATATCTAAAAACAAAGATTCTGTAACTTATCAAACGAAAGCGTTGGTACGTTGATAGAAACAATAACAAACACAAACACACACACAAATTTCAAGCTTTCGCAACCCCCGTTGCTTCCTCAGGAAAGAGGGAAGGAGAGGGAAAGACGAAAGGACGTGGGTTTTAAGGGAGAGGATAAGGAGTCATTCCAATCCCGGGAGCAGAAAGACTTACCTTGGGGGGGAAAAGGGACAGATATACATTCTCTGTCTCTCTCTCTCTCTCGCGCGCGCGCCCACACACACACACACACACACACACACACACACACACATATATCAACCTGAAGGTTTAAATGCTTCATGCAGTTGTTGCCATGCCAGATTTATCAGTCTTGAGCTTTCAACAACTTTGTCAATTGTCGTTAGGAGATATTTCTATAGGCTGTTAGGTGCTTCAGTTGGCCAAATTATGTCCTGGATACATTACATAGTCAGGAAACTTCCATATGCTACCAGGGATAGTGTCTATGAAAGTTACTGAAGAATGTTGGTAGTGATGCTGATCTCATTAGATGGTAGCTGGTTTGGCTGACAGCCTGAAGAGTCCATACCCATGCACCACTAAAGGTGTACCCATTGTCACCCTTCGAAGTCCCGTGACTCTATGATGTTCCCATGACATAATTCAGCCAACTAAAGCACCTGACACCCTACTAAAATTACTCCAGATGATGATGATGATGATGATGATGATGATGATGATGATGACGACGGAGGAGGTTTTTGAAAGCTCGGGACTGACAAATCTGACGGGGAATTTATTCAAGAATGTCACTACAAAAAAACTGTTCTCAAATCTGAATATTGGTTTGACCAACACAGTGATTTAGTGAGCATATTCCTTTTTTAATTAGAATACCCCTGTATGACACAACTTGACTAAAAGAAGGGATCTTTGACAGGACACATTCTGAGATGTCAAGGAATTGCCAATTTTGTATTGGAGGGAAGTGTCGGGGGGGGGGGGGGGGGGGGTTAAAAATTGTAGTGGGAGACTGAGGGGTGAATACAGTAAGCAGGTTCAAAAGAATGTAAGTTACAGTAATTATTTGGAGGTGAAGAGGGTTTTACAGGATAGACTGGTGCAGAGATCTGCATCTGGAATGAAAACAACAGCAACAACAACAACAATATGTTTTCCTCATACCTTTAATAGGCTTACCCTTTGAGCTGTATGAGAATGTTAAAAGTTCATGGTGTAATTCGAATGCGTGTGCAACTAGGCATTTTGGTTATTAACAAACATGCCTGAGCCGGCATTGTACCCCAGTCCAGCACATAACAGACATAATGTCACTTGTCTGCGTAATTAACATGACATTGATAATTGTCTTAACATGCACTTACTATTTCTGTTTATCAAAGTGCTTGCAATTGTTGTATCAGTATAAGCACATGTTCAGTAGCTACAAATTTAATAAATATTCTGTAGTTACTTCTATTCAGGCCAAGAGAACAATGTTGTAACAGATGTTCAATCATTATTGACTGTTGTTGAACTCACAGACTTAAAACTGTTCACTGCAGATAGTTCAAATTTAGGAACATGTGGTCATCATACTGGTCTCCTGGTCATTGTTGGGTTTCTTGACCCTGTAACCAATACTGATTGGTCGAGTAGCTCCTTTGTTGGCTTCACAAGGCTGAGTGTACACCGTACCAGTCCTTCCATCAAGAAAAAATCCCGAGCAGTACTGGGAATCGAACACGGGTCCTCTGCATGGCACTCCACCAAACTGACCACTCAGGTATGGGGGCGGACATTCATTACTTACTTCAGCGACATTTTTCTTAACCTACAATTCGAAAAAATTACTTTGAACTTCTGCACTGTGAGAATTAACAACTTCTTTTTCAGTCACTTCTTTTTTGCTAGTATTTGCACAAAATGAAATATGTTCTTGTGTAGTGCCACCGAGGGAGGCATACTGGACTCACATTCTGGAGGACAATGGTTCAAACCCGTGTCTGGCCATCATGATTTAAGTTTTCTGTGATTTCCCTAAATAGCTTCAGGCAAATGCTGGGATGGTTCATTTGAAAGGGCACAGCCAATTTCCTTCTCAATCCTTCCCTAATTTGATGGGACCGATGACCTTGCCGTTTTGTCCCCGCCTTCAAATCCACCAACCAATATTGTGTAGTGCCACTAGGTTTTGAACTTAGGACTGCAATTGAATTGTCTTGATACACAAAAGGGGCTAGTCAAAGTCGCTCCTAGTAGTTCCCAGCAAAATATTTAGGGATAAACATTAATACAATGCAGATCTCCAAGTTCAGCTCGATCCAGTCTATCTCAGGACTGTTCATACTTTGTAATATGACTTCATGAAAGTAAATGATGTACACAGTTGTTTACTCATTGGGTGAAGACAAATTTTTTAAAGAATATGCAGAAGCAAAACTCTACAACACTAATATTTGTATATTTATAAGTGTAATATATATTTTACAAACATACCTAATTTTTAAAATCTGGTTTTAATATATTTGTGTTTTCCATGAACTTGTTATGATCCACTGTGATTTGAGCAATTTGCGGTACACTATTACAGTGCTCCAGCAATTTGGCAGTGCAATGTATGGGTCCTCAGTGCATCAATTACCAATCCAAACGACTGCCCAAGGACTTGAGCAGAAACCTTCACCCCAGCTCCAGATGCAAATGCCAGTATTGCATCATCCAACCATCAAGAGGGAACCAGTAGGTGTGTTTGCACTCAACAGCTGGATGATCTTTTATCAATTTTTTAATTCTCACCACAGCAAAAAATAAGAACCATAAATGTTTGTTAAGTGCATTGTGCTTCATTTCACTTATTAATGCCTTGTTTATTTTAAGAAGCCCTTCTGTGCTTGCATCAAGTTTCTGCACTGCCCCTGTTTTTCATATTTTATTTCTATTATTACACTGCAGAATGATCTGGCTACAGAGGTGATCCATTTTGAAACTGGCCATTTGTACCACTTTTTTATTTTATTTGTTAAAAAATGTCACTCTTCATAGTGAGGCTGGTCTTGGTTTACCAGAACTGAAATCCTCTGGTAAGTACCTAATACCATCCCAAAACACACGTGTTGTGACAAAATGGTGCTACATTACTATATGTTTATGAAACATGGGTTGGAAAAATAATCACCAACACCCAACTGATATGATGTATGCCCATCTTCGGCATCCAGAACAGTTTAAATCATCCTGGGATCCACGTACATAAATTCTGATAAGTGCTATTTTATAATTCATTGCAAAGGAGTTTTTCCTTTTCTTAGCAGATAATGCAAGAGGATGACTGGCAACAGTTCTTCCAGTACATAACAAAGTTATATGATAATACGATTAAGAAAAATATGAGGACATGGGATAAGTTATTTCATCCTTATGATCCTCAAACTGTCTTAGAGACACTTTGTAAATGGAATAAATGTGGTCTCCTAAAATGATTCAATAACTCTACCATATTTACATTTTCTTTCAGCGTTACCGTAACACTTAATGAAAAAATAAGACTGTTGTCATGGATGCACTAGGCCTCTAGCAACAATGTACTTCAAGTAATTGACAAAGTTTGAATACAACAATCACAACATGTCATTTTGCTTTGTGTTAGCTTCCAGTTTGCTGAAGATTGGGAAATACTGTTTTACACAGTATAATTATCTGGTCTCTGCATGTTTCATTGTGGCTAAGATCATAAATAATGTCAGTCCTTACACGAAAATGTAGTAGATCTTAAATTGATATGTGAAGTGCTTCTAAGAAGTTTGTAAGGTAGGGGAGATTAAGTGCTGGCAGAAGTAAAGGTGTGAGATCTGGTCTTGTGATGGAACGGGTCAGTTGCCAAGTGCATTCGCCAGACAAATAAATGTTACAGCTTCAAGTCTCAGGCCAGTTCATAGGTTTACACTGCCTGACAAAAAAAGTGAAACATCCACAAAACCTGGTCCAGTGTCTGTGTAACTTCTTACACTTACACATCATTGGGTATGTAAATGATTAGAGGTACAATTCTGTGCAACAGGTAGAATGGCCATCAGAGTGCATTAGCATTGTTTGAGTTCAGTGTTGTTACCAAGCCTGTGAATAGTGAGATGTTGAATGATCACTGTGAAGGACATGAAGATGCTGCATACTTGTGTGAAACAGTGTTATCAGCATCTGACAGTGTTTGGAAGCGGCCTCTTTGTGGATCGCCATTTGGCCGGCAGGTCGAAGTGTGCAGTATCCGGATTTATGAGGCATTCTGATGTGGCAGTGGCCTTAATGGGAATGTGAGGACAGGCATACTTGTCTCCAAGGTTCTGGTTGACACAGTCTGACCACCAAATAGGAGCATTGCAGTATTGTACACTGAGAACATTATAAGCTTTTCACGTCAGCACCTGCCATCCACGTACATGTAACAGACTTCCTGCAACATTCTGTGTTATTCCACACCATTGGTTGGAGACTAGCAGCAGCTGGACTAAGGAACTGCCATTCCATGTGTTAGCTAGTGTCAACGTCAAAACAGAAGTGCCTGCGTTTAGAGTGGTGCTGTGACCAGGAAGCATGGACTGCTGATGAATGGTGTCACGTTGTGTTCAGTGAACTATCACGGTTCTGCACTGCACCAGACAACCATCGTCAGCGAGTATTGTGCCAACGTGGGAAAATGTCCCATTCTTCCAATGTTTGGGATAGGGAAAGCAGTGTCACTTGTGGTGTCATGGCTTGGGGGGCGATTGGGTATAATGTCAGGTTGCAGCTGGTAGTGATGGAGGGAACTCTGATGGCAACGGTACATCTCGGACAGCCTGTGTCCTTGTGTTCTCTCTTGTGTGACAGTATTGTTGTGCCATTTTTCATCATATCTCTGTATACTGTCTGCGTGATGCTGAGACACTTGTGTGGCCAGCACAAGACTACAAATCTGTCTTCGATAGGGGTGTTGGGCCAGCTCAGAAATCAACTCCATCTCAGCGCCAGTGTCCAGGATATTAAGGACAGATGTGGGCCTGTTTTTCTCAGGAGAAGATATAGTAGCTTTAATACACTCTTCTATAACCGAATTAGTGCATGAATCCAGATCAGAGACGATGCAACATCATACTGGTAAAAGGCACCATAAGTTTTTTGCAAATTTGACTCGATTTTGTAAGTAGCAAAGTAACATGGAATACCCTCTCAACCCATGAACTTTCATTTTGTTTCCTCCTCACCTTGTGGGTGCTTCACTTTTCTTGTCAGGCAGTGTAATTTTCCAGGAAGTTTTGAAACGTGTACACTCCACTGCAAAGTGATAAATTCATCCCAAAAATATTTGTTGATTGTTATCACTACTTAAGAACAGCAACATACTGCTGCAGCGTGTTTGACCACAAAACCACAGGATGTACCACAAACGGGTTTACACTGTTTGAACTTTAATAACTGAGGAGGTATTAATGGCAACCTGATCCAGTTGCGACTATATGGTGCCAGTAACTACATGTAAATAATAAGACAGCTGGAAACTTGTCCTTGAAGCAAAGAAAGCAGATTGCAAAGGATTATTGAAAATAAGAAAACATGAAAGAAGTGCAGAGATGATGGTGGACAGAGTCCGATACTGCGCCATCATCATGTATAACAGTAACGAAATTATGCAACAAATTTGAGTTGGAAGGAAGGAAGAAAGGAAGGAAGTGTGTGTGATCTAAAGAATGGACAGTGTGGCCTTTCACAAGATCCCCAAGAAGACCATACTGCGAGCTGTGTGTGAATCACGTCTAAGCAAATCAAATATTCACTATTTGCATTAAAATGCATTTCTACATTTTAAAGCAAAGAAAGTGGAAACCCTACTAATATATCCGCCGTCCACGGATAGGAAAATCTCACAGTGTGAGTAATAGCATTTTTATTTAAACTTAAGTCTTTCTTCAAAATTTACAAAACAATATTCGTGACGTAGGACTGATCCTCCAAGCCTACCAATAACTAAATCAGAAATTCTTCCAAACATAAACTGTCTGTAGTAACCATACAACTTGACCAAACCAAGCCCTGGGTGTCTCGTGAAGAGCGGCGCGGAGTCCACGTTGCCGTCACCTGAGTCCGAGGACGAGTAGAGGCCCTGCGAGGATGGCTCCGGTACGCTGGCAGCGGTGGATGGTGACGCGGCGCCTACAATGACACCAGTGGGCTTGCTCGGCGTGAACTGCCTCTCCAGGCTCCTGCACCAGCCTAAATACTGCTTGGCGCATGGATATGGCTGGCTCTATTTGCAGTCATGTGTCAAGCGGAAGGAAAGAGGTCCGCGGCTGTAGCGACCTCTTGCGGCGCCGTGGACGCCTCCTGGTGGTATCTGGGAAGCGTCTATGTTTCCGGGACAACCGGCCAGGCTGACCCCTACTTGGTCCGGGGCCCGCTGTACCGGTCTGCTTCGTGGGAAGCAAGAGTTGCAGGCGCTTAGTCTGGACACCGTACCTACATTCCCAGGTTGCTTCACATGATGAATGAGGACAATCCAGATAGACACCTCAGCATTTGTAAATGGATTTGTGATAATGAACAGTTGACTGAACTCATTCTTTGGTCCAATGAGGTAACCTTTAAACTGAATGAAACCATCAGGTGCCATAACTGTGTGTTCTGGGCAAGAGATAAGCCCCATGTGGAAGAAAGAGCTGTTAATCTTCCTGGGTTATCAGTATGGTGTGGTATGTCCACAAGAGAACTTGTGGGGCCATTATTCAACAGTGACAGGTGTAAAGTTCTTTACCATGTTGCTGAATGAATTGCACCAGCTGTTCACCAACTGTGCTGAGATGAAGACTGGTTTTTTTCAGCATGATTGTGCACCACCAGATTATCATTGTGACTTGCGACAATTCATGGATGAAACATTTGTTGAAAGATGAATAGGCAGATGAGGAAGTCTTGAGTTTCCATCTTGATCTCCCGATCTAATGCTGTTTGACTTCTTTCTGTGGGGAAATCTGAAGAACAACGTCTACACCAGACAGCCATGAACAATGTTGGACAACGTGAAAAAGACTATTGTTACTGCTTGTGAATCCATTCCACTGGTAGTCACAAGGCATGTACTTCAATCTGTTTTGCAGACACTGTATTGCTCCTGATAAACATTTTGAACATCTTCAGTAGTAAAATGTCATCAGTAATGTCATGACCATCTAAGTCATTTAAAAATTCAGTTTTTGTTATTAAAGTTCAAACAGTGTAAACCCCTTTGTAGGACACACTGTGTATGTTGCAGGACATATGTCAGCATCTCATTGTTGATGTTCTGCTTCTGCTTTGTGAACATTGGACAACATTATTCACTCTAGCAGTAAATAGTCTGAAATTTGCTTTACAGTTCTTGCGTGCTCCGTATAGTCTCATGTTGTATAACTTCCACAAATTTCTGGCATTGAAGGAGGCATTAGGAGGGTAAAAATGGATTACGTAGGTATAATGAAGGCGCTATTGATTATTTCATGCACAGTTGGCTATTTTTAGAAAGGTATCAGGAAGGTGCCTAGCAGTAAACTTTTTTCCCATAAACTTTGTAGAAAAGTACCATGAGTTTGTTGTGTATTGTATGTGGAAGTAAATTTGGTGAAGAAAGGGTCTAGTTCATATTTTACAGCCTCTTTATATGACAGTAAAAAGACAGGTTCTGCTATGGAAAACAAATTTAAAAATGAACTATCTTCGATGCACAAGTTGCTCTGACTAGAATTAGTCAAATATACATGTATGTCAAATGATGCTACAAAATCTGCATAATATTCATATAATATTTACTAAATCTAATGCAAGGTACATCAATTTCAGAAACGGTGACCACACCAGGACCGTCCCCTTACATGTTTGCTGGTGCTCAATCACCAATGTTTGTTGGTGCTGTGTCTGCATCTGCAAGTCCAGCACATAGCGTAGGACGGACACCATCACCCATGGACTATGTTATGCCACAGCCACAGCAACAGCAACCTCAACAACCACCACCTCACCAGCACCCTCATCATCAGCAGCAGCAGCAGCAGCAGAACTATCAGATGGAAGCTAAATTACAGGAAATACTGGCAGCTGGTAGGCTGCAGCCAGCACAGTTTCCATCTCAGGCACACACTGTGCAGCATCCAGTACAAGCTGTAACTATTTTTACCTAGCAGCTAGATTTTTTTTGTTATACTGTGTATTTATTTCCAAAAACAATATGAGAGTCAGCCAAATAGTTTTGAAAAGTTTGTTTGCAAATTTGGAAAAATGGGCAAAAAATCGAAAGTAAACGTGAATCAAAAGCTATAACATGGGACGTACTGCTGTAGAGACACTGAACTGAGTAAGTTATTTCGACATAATATCCTATAAATATGTGCAAAACAGTAGCAGAAAGTATTTTCTTACAGGATATCCTTTGAAATGAAACGGGAGTAACAATTACTTCTATCCTTTTTCCTATTTTGTCTGTGCCAGTGTTTCATAATTGTGCCAGTGAGAATTAAAGTCAAAGTAAACACCTCCTTATCAAAACTCCCTCTGCCTTCTTTTATCTCTCTCTCTTCTTTCCTTTTTTCCTGTCTATTTTTTCATCTTGTACGAACCTTCCTCATACAATTGTGTTCATTCCCTTTTACCCCAGTTGCCCATTTACATCCTATCTGCATCCTATCTTGCTTCCTAACACCCTCTTTCCCATCCCTTTTGCCCCCTCACTGCTCTTTCATTACTTTTTCTTCTTATCACTGGCTCCTATTTACTTCCCTCTAACTTTTTGTATCATATGAATTTTTTTTCGTATTCTGGAGTTATGATTTCCTTTCCATCTATGGTATTTTGTTACCTTCTGTGCACTTCAAATGTTGTCTGTTATTGTCCAATATTTGACATGTTTGTCCACTTAACAGAGCTGTCTTTCTTCATTTTGGTTTTTGGGTTTTTCCCTCTATTATGCCTATCAAATGTCAGTTTTCACTCATATTTGAGCATTGTTACATCCAATAGATGTTACCCAATAACGAAATAACTGGGTGAATGACAGTAAATACAAGAAAATAATATAAAAGAGATACTATGCTTGAATTATGGTTGTATAAATATAGCCTGTTGCTGGTCTTTAGTTTACTAGCATAAAAAATCTTTGTATTTGTCACACACCCCTGCAGTTTCTCAGTACAGTAAAATCTTTTACTCTTCATCCAGTTTAAACATAGTTTTCACTTTATGTATGGCCATGGAGCAGGTCTTTCAGATAATGTGTTGAACAATGCAGTGAAGACAATATTATGAAAAAGATAGTTGCTACTCATCATATAGTGGAGATGCTGAGTCGCATTTAGGGACAACAAAAAGTCTGCCAAACAAAGCCCACGCCCAGACAGGTCTTCATCAGAATTAGACAAAAAAAAAAAAAAAAAACACACACACAATCACAGTCTTCGGCTGCCAAGGCCAGACCAGTCTGGCCTTGACATACAGTGACTGTGGTCGTGTGTGTGTGTATGTGTGTGTGTGTGTGTGTGTGTGTGTGTGTGTGTGTGTGTGGTCTAATTCTGTTGAAGGCCTGTTTGGCCATAAGGTTTGTTTGACATTATTTTTGCTGCACCTATCTGCGACTCAGCAACTCTGCTGTATCATGAATAGCAACTATGTTTGACTTTTCATAATAATGTCACTTAATATGTTGAATTAGACAAGATCAAGATATTTGTAGCTGTTATGGATCTTGTGCCTGGCCCACAACTTCTGACTCTGCACCTATTGGCAGTCTAGTCCCTGCACACTCCACCAGACAGTGTTCGTCTCTCCCCCCATCCACCATCCATACACTACTATATCTTCCCCTTCCCTGCACTCACCAGATTGCTGCTTGCATCACACGTGATGTTGCATTCCAGTCCAAGATGCTGGAGTTGATGGTTGTGTGTTTGTGAGGTGTGCTTGCTTTCTTGTGTGTGTGTGTGTGTGTGTGTGTGTGTGTGTGTGTGTGTGTTTTACTGACAAAGGCTGTGGCCAAAAGCATTATGTGAGTGTCTTTTAATTTTGCCTGTCTCCAACTTGACATGACTTCTTTACAGTAAGTAGCAGTCTTCTGTCTTTTCCTACATTGTTGGAAGTTAAAGTAACAGTTACAATAGAATTGTAATCAAATTTCACTCATAGTGAGAATCCCTTGAGTTATTTAACAAAATATTCAGGATCCTGTACTAACTTCACAAAGTTTCATTTGTTGCTTGCTCACAAGTTAAATGATGATATGTTTTTCATTGTATAACTCATTTTCAGTGTCTGTAGCACATTTGTATGTAACTGTCATTGAATATGCAATTATTACAATTACCTTAAAATGAAATAGTGTATCTATAAGCACACAAAATTTGTAAATCCTAATGTTTTGTCATCTGTCCTCAGCTGCAATGTATTGGGGTTGACAATATTGTGATAGTTACAAAAGTCTCACGTATTTGGCTGCCTCTCATAAAATTGCATGCATAGTAGCTAGAGAATATTTACTAATACTAGCATTTATATCTTTTGTACTAATAAAAGTAATTGTTAGGAAAACGGTGGAGGCTGTTGTCACTCACATTCTAAACATAATGATAAATCCATCTCTCTCGTTAATACATATATCTTAGAGCATCTCGCAAAAGTTGCTAAATTTGTAATGATAGTGAACTAAGAAGCCTGAAATTGAGTGTATCTTCAACTTTGTGAAGCAGAGGAGGCTTTTCAGAAAAAGGAGATGAAAGAGAAAAGTGACCAATCCTATTGAAAGAAGGGTACGTCGTCTGAAATGCTGCGTTGAGTATATATCCAGTACACTTTTCACTATAGACAGTAAACCATTCAACTAGTAGTAGTGCAATAGACGGAAGAAGACTTAGACTAAAGTAACAGTAAAGCAGAGGAAAAAAAGTGTGGAATGAAGGTACAAAGTAAGTACAAGGGCCATTAAAAAAAATACTGCCCCAAATATTTTTTACAGGCAATACTATTTATATAGGAAAAGTCCTTTTTGATACATCAAATTTGATGTTTCTCCTGCACGTGCGCAAAGTTTCGAACAATTCCAGCAGATGGTAGAGCCGTAACAAACCATCAAAATAAGGTCAGTGCAAGACGTTCATTACAAGCAATTTGTTGTAATTGAATTCTTGGTTGTGGAAAAAGAAACTTTGGTGACATCCATAAATGTTTGTGTGCAGTGTTTGCAACTGATAAGAGCACTGTTGGGTGATAGGTAAAAAAGGTTGAAAGTGTTGGGAAGTGTAAAAATTGAGCTCCATGATAGCCCACATTTGGTTCATCCTGTCACAGTCTCGTTATGTGGTGAAATTGCACATATTCCATTATTCAAGCAGACCAGCACATCACAGTTCAACAGTTGGCTCTGCAGCTGTCTTGTATTAAAAGTAATTGGGACTCTTGGACAAAGTTGTGCTGCAGGTGGTTCCCCCAAATATTTGTAACAACCACAAGATTTAAAGAATAACTATTTCATCTGAACTGTTCAAGCAGTTCAGACCAGTGAAGAGTCCTTTCTGTCTCAGATTGTTACATGTGACAAAACCTGGGTGCGTCACTTTGACCTGGTAACAAAAAGGCAGTCACTGGAGTGGCATCACCTGCAATCACTAAAAAATAAGAAATTCAAGACAGCTCTCTCTGCTGGCGAAGTCAAGAGGACTGTCTTTTGGGATTGTGATGGAGTCATTCTTGTGAATGTGTTTCCAAAATGAACCAACTATTAATTCAGAGGGATATGTGAAGACTGACCAAGCTAAAGAACCATTTCCGAAGTGTTCATGCTAACAAGTATCGAAAAGATATTTTCCTCCAACATGACAGTGCACATAGGAACACATTGCCAAATTGGGTTCGACAGAATTGCCTCATCTACCCTAGAGCACAAGTCTGGCACCCTCACACTTTCATCTGTTGGAGCCACTTAAGGATTTTCTATAGGGCACACACTTTGAAGATAATGAAAGTGTATTTCATGCAGTGAAAATGTTGTTACAAGTGCAGGACAATAGCTTTTACCAACAGCGAATACAAATTTTTATACAATACTGATATAAGGCCACAGAATTTGATGGAGATTACATAGAAAAATAGTGCATATAAAAGAAATGTTGACTAATATTGTCACCAAATTCTATTTCTTTTGAATAAATACGTCCTGAAAGAAATAAATGAGGGACATTATTATTGAACAAGCCTGATATTACTGTAGGAAAAAATGCTCCAGTGAGGACAATATCATTAGAGACTGAGCACAAGCTCACATTAGGGAAAAAAACTTGCCATTTTTTATCAGAGGAACCATCCTGGCACTTGCTTTAAGTGGTTTAAGGAAAGAGAGAAAACCTAAATCTGGATGACTAGTGGAACACTGGTTTCCTCCAGAATATGAGTCCAGTGTCATCCCACTGATCATTACGGAGAGAGAGATTAAAGAAAGCAGAGTGGTGGAAATAACATTTATCAGAGACTTCCATTGAAAACTATATTTCATTTAAATCAACTGACCTCACAAACAGAATTTTTGATCCTCTCCAAATTGCTTCCCTTTTTTCCCCTCTATTGGATTAACACTACTAAAGAATAAATAAGATTGTTATGAAAATTTTGTAATGTTTACATTGACTGCACTTTCCCAGTATTGTACTGGGAAGGTATAGATTGTTGTTTACTTGAGAAACTTATGAAGTTGAATGCTTTACATTCTTAATCACTTTGGCTTTTGATATTAGTATGTAGCCTAAACAGCAGTTAAAGCAGCAATGTTATTCACTTTCATCAAAGTTGAAAAAGTTCAGACATACGATTCACAAAAACATCATAGCAACTTTGTTTTAAAATCAAGAAAGTGTGCTCTTTATTGCATTTCATGGAGTTAGGTACATTTTTGGAATTGAAACACGACATTCAAGTTCAAGAATGTGGAAAGTTAATATCAGGAATAGTTTTGATTTGCATATTCACACTCTGCTGTATACTCTGCCCTGATGATTTTAAACTTCATGATGGAAAGTTTTCACCACATTCTATACATCAAGAAATGATATACTTTTCAGGATTTTGTAGATGGTGAAGTATTGAATACTTCTCATCTGGGCTGGCTGAAATCCCATGCCTGAATTCTAAGTAGAGAAATTAAACAAGGTTGTTCCTCAAGCCAAAAGTGCTAGGAGAATTTGTTGAATGTGTAATAGAGTAAACAGAAAGTTTAATAATGATGAAATAAATTTCTGATCTGCATCTGTCATGATATTTTCTAGCCTGTTGGTTGTTGCTTTTGAAATGTGTCTCATATTTGAGAGATGGTTAGTTGGTTAGCAAAGTTTACATAAAACACAAGTAGTCACACATTACTAGTGTAACACATGTAGACTCATTGAGACACGTATTTGACAAATTGCAGGAGATCAAGCAATAGAGACAGTGCTGGTATGTAAGGTTATGTAAGGTTGTGAAGGACATGAATCTCAGACTTGGAATTTCTGTTGTGTTTTGTGTGTCAATTTTGTTGTTGTAAGTTTTATTGTGATTGCTATAGCAAAATCGTACAATTGTACACTTCATAATAAAATTAAGTTCAGAAGTTCTCCAGGAATGTAGATGTGTGTGTGTGTGTGTGTGTGTGTGTGTGTGTGTGTGTGTGTGTGTAAAGGAATTACTCTCATCATGCTGAACTCCTGTATAATGAAATAGACTTGGTACATGAACTTATAGGAAAGCTCAAAAATTTTACTGTAGTATTCCAACATGTTACAGTAATGGTAAATTACGTAAATTTGACTACTGAACAAATGGATGATTATCAAGCAAGCCTTGAAAATGTGCAGTAACACTTTGCTTGGCAGAGGAACAGTTAGGTGTTTCAATTCCAGTGTTTTGAAACACTGGGCGCACACTCTTCAGAAACTGTGTTGAAAAATGACAAAACATAAAAATATGTAATTCGGAAATTTAAATGGAGGGAACCAGTTAAAAGCCGTTAAATGCAGTGGGTAATAGACAGCCTAACACTGCACTCTCAGAGTATAGCATAACTGAATAGGTAAAAAATTTACACACCAAGCAATGGCAAGAGCAAACACACACAAAAGTCAGGGAAATGTGAAAGCTTTCAGAGCCAATGGCTTTTCCCTCTGGCAAAAGTGGTGAAGGGGAAGGAAGAGGGGTGAAGGAAAAGGACAGGCGAGATTTAGGAAATGGTAGGAATTGTGGAAAATTCTCCCAGAATGCTGGGTCAGGGGAGACTTACAGATAGGTTGAGAAGAAAAAACTGATTATTGGGGACTGCACACTGGGTGAGATTGGAAAACCTGAGAGCTTGACTGTGGAAGATAGGGTAATAAGCAAGACAGAGATTATTGATGAAACATAGTGCAAGAGTTAATATGAGTGGAAAGCTTAGTACATTAAATATGTTCGAGATAGGGCATGGGGAAGTATAGACAGGTGAGAAAATAATAGATGTAGAAAACTAAAAGAGAGTGAAGAAAGTAATAGTTATGAAGAAGAAATGCTGAGTCTAAAGAAATTAACATAAATTAAGGCAAAGCAGTGGCGAGAATCGAGGCTGTGTTGTAACGCCAGTTCCCACCTGCAGGGTTCAGAGTAACAGGGATCAGGGGGAAGAATTCAGATGGCATGTGTGGTGAAACAGGAACCAAAATCAGGACTGTCATGTTGTAGAGAAATGTAGAAGACCAAACAGTGTTTACATAACAGCTGATATATGACATGCCGTTTCACAGATGGCTCACCGTTTGATAGTGTGTGTTTTGAAAATTACGGGTGCTGGTATAGATGTTGGTAGTAGGGTGCACAGGGCAAGTGTTACAGTGAGGACAGTCACAGTGGTAGGAGCCACAGGGCAGGAAAATGGGCACAGAAGGAGCATAGGGTCTGAGCAGGAGATGGAGAGGAAGGGGGAGGGGGAATGAAAAGCCATTCTAGCTGCAGCGGGAAAAATGTCAGAATGGAGCTCATTTCAGAGCAAGAGTTTAGGAATCTTAGACTTGGTAAAGTATCTGATTAATACATTCAAGAGCAGGAAGAGGTGTAGTCCTATATATTTTTTGAGGAATCAGTAATACTAGGATTGGGCGTGATGGCCCTGGAAATCTGTTTTTGGACTAAGCTGGTAGGATAATTATGTCCAGTGAAGGCTAAGGTGAGCATGGTGGTGTATTATTGTAAAGAGTGAGCAAATATGTTTGCCTCGAGTTTCGAGGCTGTATGGGAGGGAGCATTTGACATGGAAAGATGACAACTGTCAAAATGAAAGCACTGTTGTTTATTAGTAGGTTTAATGTGAACAGAAGTGAGTAGCTAACCCTCGTTGAGAAAGAGGTCAGCATCAAGGAAAGTGGCATCGGACTCAGAATAGCACCATGTGAAATTTAACTGGGAGAATGTATTTAGAGCGCCTAAAAATTTTAACAGGTTAGCCTCACCATGAGTCCGTATGGCAAAACATACACTATCAAAGGAAGAGCCATCTGTGAAACAACACATGTGGTACACCAGCTGTTATGCAAACACCGTTTGTCCTTCTACATTGGTATGACTACCACCAAGTTGTCAGGATGAATGGACATAGACACCAACACATAATATCCTGTTGCAGAGCTTGCTCTACAACATGACAGTCATGGCTTGAGTGCCTGATTCACCACAGGTGCTACCTTGATTCTTCCCCCGACACCAGTTTCTCAGAACTCCACAGGTGGGAGTTTGCATTACAAGTCGTTGGTTTTCACCATCCACCTGCCCTTAATTTACACTAATTTCTTCAAACTCAGCTCAGTAACTGTTCAATTCCTTTTAATTTTGCATATCTTTTATTTTCTCACCTGTCTATTTTTCTCTGCCACATACTTCTAACATGTATAATATACTTACCTTTCTGCTGTTATTAACTTTTGCACACTGTTTGGTCACTAATTTCCACCTTTAAGTTCTCAGGTTTTCAAATATTGTCCATTGCAGTCCCCAACAGTTAGTCTTTCTTGCTCGTCCTGGCTGGTAAGTCTCTCCTGACCCGGCATTCTGGGTGAATTTTCCATAATTCTTCCCATTTTCTAAACCTGCCACTGGCTTCAAAAGCTTGAACACTATTTCCTTAACCTTTATATGAGTTTGCTGTTGCTGCCATTTGGGGAGTATGTTTTTTTAAACTACACAATTACATTATATTTTCAAAAACAGATTATTTTCATTAATTTATGTACAGAGATAGAGTTTGAAAGGAAAACAAAGTATGTACCATTCTTACTTTGTCTAGAAATGATTGAAAACAGTATGATCTCATTGTCTTTCGTGGTGAGTTAAATTAATATAAAGATCTTAGGTTTCCAACCAAATGAGTTGTTTGAAGTGGAATGATGTGTTGAAAGGGTCACTCTGATTATCTTCTGGCAAAATGCTGAATTGGTATCATGATTGTTTTTGTACAGGGACTGCAGAATGGTGTACTCCTCTCTTCCACCCGCACAATGCGAGTGGGAGTAGGGAGAGGGGGCATTAGAGTCCTGGCAAGCACAATCAAATTTAAAATAGCAATGTGAAAGTTCATGGAATTGTAAATGATAGGCCATATGGAGAAGCAATGGGAATAAGCATAAAAGAGGAGGAAGTAGGTGTGAAAGTGAGGGAATGAGAGAGAGAGAGAGAGAGAGAGAGAGAGAGAGAGAGGTGGGATTTTAAACAGAACAGATATGTGCAAGTGAAACTTAGATGGGTGAAAGAACTGCACTCAGCAGCATGTTTGTAGCTGTATAGATTTTGTGGACTGATTCTTTAGCTTATGTTGCATAAAGGGTATACTGTACAGTGGTAGTATGTGTATGTGAGTGAGTGATTGAGGAGAGAAAAGATTCACTCACCTGCTTGCTGTAGGTGATTTATTTTGTATGAAAGTAACATCAGCATTGCTGTTTGTAGTGTTACCGAACATTCACCCCTCTCAATCTAAGCTTAAACATCTGGCATTCTTGTTTATTTGTGATCTGCTATTTTTGGCATGTTTACAGTGGTTGCATGAATTGTTTAAGGGAACAAGAAATTAAAAGTTCTATGATAGCAATGTCTTTAAAATATTGAAGCTATTATACTCTTCAATCTGTTGAATGGGAGCATTCATTATTATCATATAACATTATAAGGAAAAAGAATACCTGGTCAGTATCTACCTTCAGCTCACAAAACTCTTAATTATTACTGATAGACACATATAAAAGTTAAAAAAAATGTATTGTAGGTTTTGGTTCTGTTTGTTTCTTCTTCAGGAAGAAAAGAAAATTAAGTTGGATAAGTTTAGAAATGATGGGCGGGCCATTCAGACTAGTGGTTGAGAGGGAGGAACCTCACCCTCAAGGTAGGCAGATCCCTGTCAGTGTGTGCAACCTGCTCCTCCCTCATACCCTGTGCCAATCTATATCTCTTTCCTTTCCGAGCAAGGAGCTAAAATTCTGAATGCTAGGCTAGCTTTCTTTTTACGTGCGTCCATTGGCAGTTCTTAAAATTTCCCCTACTGAATGTAAGCAAGCTGTCGCTTAGTTTAAAAAGTTTTTTTCAAGTAAATTTTGCTTTTGTTGCAATATTTATAACTCCACAAACAAGACAGGCTCAGAATAGAAAATAAGAAGTAACATTAT
Organism: Schistocerca piceifrons; assembly: GCF_021461385.2. Classification (NCBI taxonomy): domain Eukaryota; kingdom Metazoa; phylum Arthropoda; class Insecta; order Orthoptera; family Acrididae; genus Schistocerca; species Schistocerca piceifrons. The sequence continues at coordinate 229,974,843 of NC_060143.1, read as the reverse complement.
AGTTGAAAAAGTTCAAATGGAAACTGTGGCAGTTACAATTGCATTTTTTAAAAAAGTATCTAGTTTTTTCAGCACCCAGCATCACTAATGCAACAAGAATTCACAATTTCAGTGTCATTCATTGTGTGCAGTGAAAAGTAAATATAAATCTCCCAATAATTTGGGAGCAATAAAAGATAATTATGTAATGTGTCACTGGACCTAATGCTGAAATTAGCCCAGAATTGTGCCACACTTGGCCTTCTCTTACAATGATTACAAGTTGATGACCTTGTGAATAAATGTTGTACAAGGCTAACATTACTGATGACTGATGCAGAGGCAAGACAAAAGATGCTCCAGGACTAATAATGCACACTGTTCTGGCACATAACATATTCAAGATATTGGGCTATTTCTGGATACTGTTTTGATGAAAGACTGCCACAGAAACATTTATCGTCTTTACAGCTCCTGATTCTTGTGTCAGTACTATTCAGTTCCATTACCTGTACACATTTGTTGTCTGTTGTGTAGTACAAATTAGCCTACAGGTATCAGCTGGACTTATGATTTTTGAACCCCATGTGAACAGCTGGGAGTTCTCTCATGTGTCATAAAAACCAAATATCCAACTATAAACAAAGAAGTGAAATTTAGTTTAATGAGTATATGCTGCAGCTGTTACAGCTCTTTTTTTATATGACACTTGTCACAACAATTGAGACTACACTTTGTAAGCTAATTTTCCATATTCTGTCAGGGGTTGTGGCCTAATTTTAGGTTCAGATGCAGCTTTTATGTATACAAATAAGTTGAAAATATTTAGACATTTGTCTGCAGTGATAGTTTTCATAGACGCGAAGTGGGATGATATTAAGACTAACAGGTAAGTTCTACCGATTTCCACATGTCATTAAAATATCACAAAAATAAAAGTTACTGAATTAGAGACCTCATATTTTGTGAAACTCACCCACGGTGTAGAATACTGCTTATTGAAACTTACAAACGTAATTTCAGGAAAAGAATATGTGACCACTTTGAATACGTTTCAAATGTTTAAAAGGGTATGTCGTTGTTGTTTAGAATAGGCAATGTCTTACTGAATACAATTACCTTAAGCAGCTGTACAGCAGCATGCCAAGCTGATGATTACTACTCATCCATAAAGGGAACAATCCTTAATTAATAAGCAGTCGTGTCCACATTTGGCGTGCTCACTGGGGGCATGCCATATTAGGATAGTACTAAGTGGTACACACCTGATTGGTCACGTAGCATACATACGACTTTCATAAGCCTTCCATGTACAGTATTTGATGGTAATATCCTTGCAATGGTTACTTAGCTCATTTCATAGTTATTAGAGAGTACTTCAAGTACTGAACAGTAAATAAAATTCATCAGTGCCATCTGACTCTTTATCACTGTAGGCTAAGTATTGAAAAGATTGGGTCTTTTTGTTGCAGTCTATTAACAATGGACTGGAAACCTGTTCACCTCTGGCTTAAATTAGACCTGCCAGTGACTTCCCATCACATTGTGTTCAGTAAATCATGCTTTGGTGGTATTTGACGAAGTTGGCTGTCCCAGCTGTGTTGTCACATGCTGACAAAAATTACTTCCCTCTACTCTCTTGTATGCATAGATAGTGCAAGCAGATCACAATACTGTTGGTTTGTATGAGGTGATCTTGTGAAGCATTGTTTGATAATGACATGATAGACTTTGGTGTCAGTTGCTGTACATTTTCTTGAGTTATCACTGTTCTCATGGTTCTTTCCTAAATTGACATAAGCTAAGGTAAAATGACCAGGTCTTAATGCATTTTTGCTGGCAAAAAAGAAGAAGAAAATTTTTTTATTGGAAACGTGCTGGAGTGGGTGTGAGAATTGGGAAGTGTGACAAGCTGAGTGAAATAAATACTGTGTACACATTTGTGAACCTGACATCACTATGGTTTTTTTAGGCTAACTATGAACCCCATTAAAATAACTCTCTGTTTCTATTTTCCTTAATTCATCTCCTAAACTCTTCTTTTTCTCAGTATAATCTGTTTTCCGCTCATCTGACTATTTGACTCAGTTTTTTCTGCTCATTTTACCTTTTTTTTACATCTTTGAATTTTTTTACTTCTATTCTGAATTTGTCTCTTGAGTAGGGTCTCCTGTGCAGTCTGCATTTCTCCTAAGTCCTTTTTGGTTTGGCCTTACCACTGTTTCTTTTTCTTTTTCCCCCCTGGTTTCGAAGAATGTGTGGAACTGTGGAACTTCTTTGTTACTTTGTCTGCCTTCATTCTTTCTAGAAGTTTTTACTGTATGAAACATCTTTTACTGATCTCATATTTTATTTTACAGCAGAATGAGTATATTTTGTTACTGAGTTATTTTATATCTGTTGATTGTTGAAAGTAAACAGTGGCAATTTTTCACTTACTACATTCAAGGAGATAGAGCTGACTCTAGAATTAGGTCATCAAGGAGTGGTAATTGACAAGTACAGAGTGATAATGTACTCCTAAATCATTTCAAGCAAATACCAGGTTAGTTCCCTAAATCGTAACTACCCTCCCCGTGTTCATTAAAACTTTATTTCTGGTTTTTATTCTTATTTTTTAAAATAAATAATAAACATTATCTTCCAAGGAAAAGTTTTGCTACAAAATCAAAAACAATAATCTTTAGACTGACCCTGTTTTACACATGCCTCACATTTTAGAAATACGATAAGCATAGGTCGGGGCACAACTTTGTGTTAAAAAGAACACACTCAAGTATAGGTCAGGCTCTGATTTTCTCGACAAGCAAGCCAACTGTCACTCAAAAACTGGGCTTGTTTCATATGAGATCAATGTAAGGATGTTTCACAACATGTCCCTTGTCTGGTACAGCCTTTTGTTGCCAATTTTTAGATTTATTTCGAAAGAAACATTCGAGAATTTAACAGCTGCTGTTGCGAATGGCTGAGCCAATGTTTCACATTGACATTATTTAGTGTATGTACTTCTTAGGTTTCGCATTTTGCTGTAATTCTGCTACAGATACATCACATTTGTTGTGTTGGCAAGAAATTTTGCAAGCTCAAGAGGAAGAAATTGCTCAGTAACTCATCTCACACTTTTTTTTATGGAGGATAATTATATTTTCTGTTGCCAATATTTCAAAAACTGTAACCTATCAAAGGACTGAAGTAAATACGAAAAACAAATCTTGAAGCTGGCTCCTTTTTAGTACATATTACTCTTGAAGCTACATCAATTATATATGTGCCACTAACGCTTTAAATAATGGCATGAATGACAGATTTTCTAGGCCCGATATTTTTTTAAGTGGCTGGTTTCCAAAGTATTAATGACTTAGAGTATAGTTGAAAGGTTGAATGGCCAATAAACACTCAAAAACAACTGAAAATATTGCTAAACTTTTGGATGATGTCTTTCGAAGTTAACTAGTACAGAAAACGTGGGCATACATATACAGTCACACATGCATCTGCATTGATACATTGTCTACTCAGTTACTTTGTACTTGCACTGCAGCTCAACTGGAGTCAGATGTAGCAGATGGAGCTGATAAGGGAAGAAATGAGATGGGATGGGGGAACGAGAATCAGAGGAAAGTAATGACGACGGCTGGGAGAGAGAGGCCACGAGCTTGCTGGATGGGAATGTGCCACACTCTGATGCAGGAAGGGGGAGTTTTATGTGACCTGTGTCGCACTTGCACCTAACTTCCTGCCACATTCGTATCTTGTGCACCTGTTGCCTCTACCTCTGTACTATCAATCATGCTCATCTTCATCCCTCCCTCCCATTCCCTGTCTCTTATCTCCCCTCACCCACTAAACCCAATACAGCCTCTCACAGTGTACTCAGCTGCGACAGTGCGGCCATACAGCTATACGTTTGTTCAGAAGTACTGTATCATAATATATAGCTTTGAAGGAGGAGATAGTGCAAAAACTTAGCAACATTGTAATTTTGTTATGTGTGTATCAATGACTCAACACCTGAAACATACAGTGAGTTGTTAACTGTTACTTCTTCCATTATTCACATTTTAGGAAGATATTTAAAATAACTATTTAGTATTTCCAAAATACAAAACAGTAATTCCTGTTGTTGCGGGTAGACAACCGATTTTCGTGCATTATCAAATCGTAAAACATATGCAGTTATGCTGTATCATTTCACTATACATGTATGAGGTGTGATCAAAAAGATTTTTTTTTTTTTTTAATTTTGTGGCCTTTATACAGCTGATATTCAGTTTTTTTTATCCTGTTAGTGAGTATGTTTGTGATGTGTGTGTGGACTTCCAGCTGTTTCGAATATTTAGTTTATTGTTGACAGTCAAAAAGTTATACATGTTTTTGAGTGATCAGTGAATTTTTACTTTTGAATGAGATGGATCAAAGATTTTGCATTAAATTTTGTTTGAAAAATGGAATAAAGTGCAGCACCGCCTTCGAAACATTGACTGTGGCTTTTGGTGAATTTATTATGAGTATGGTAAGAGTTTACAAGTGGTATAAACATTTCAAAGAGGGTTGAGAAGACATTGAAGACAATGGCCGTCCTGCATGCCCTAGCACATTAGTAATTGATAACAATGTGGAAGAAGTAAAGAATATGGCTCTGGAGAATCATCAGATCAGTATCAGAGAGGTTGCTGATGATGTTGGAATATCCGTGACTAATAACAAACAAGTTTTTAGAATGTTTTGGGAATGAAACTTGTAGCAGTATACTTTATTCCAAAATCTTGAATTTCAGGCAAAAACAACTTAACATAGATATCGCTCAAGAATTGTTTATGAAGTCAACAACAATGGACAACTTCTAAAGAAGGTTATTTCAGGCGAAGAAACATGGTCAGATGGGTATGATGTCGAAACCAATACCCAGTTATCACAATGGAAAAAAAGAAACAAGACCAAAAAAATTTACAATTTCAATCACATGTGAAGGTTCTTCTCATTGTTTGCTTTGATTACAATGGGTAGCGCATCACGAGTTCCTGCCTTATGGTTGTACAGTTGGTAAGGAATACTGCCTGGTAGTTGTACCCTGTTTCCTGTTTGCTTGAAGCAATCCGAAGAAAACTGTCAGAATTCTGGCAAAACCACTCGTTGGAAACTGCTTCACAATGATCCAGCCGCTCACACCTCAATGCTTGTCCATGATACGTGGTAAAAAACAAAACCGTTACTTTGCTTCAGTCACCGTATTCACTGGACATGCCCCTCTGTCATTTCTTTCTATTCCTGAGGCTGAAGAGAACCATGAAAGTATGTTGTTTGCCACCATTGACGTGGTAAAAAGAGAATCCCTGAAGGAGCTGAACACCAAACAAAAAATTTGAGTTCCAGCAGTGTTTCCAAGATAGGAAAAAGTTTTGGCACAATTATATCTGAAGGGGACAAGTTGATGATGAATAAATAAAGATCCTTTAAGGGAAAAAAATCCCATGACTTATTAATCACTACTTGTACATTTGGTTGTAAAACAATAAAAAAAGTGTTATCAGAATTAAGTTTTATATATATATATATATATATATATATATATATATATATATATATATATATATATATATATATATATATATATATATATATATATATATATAAAAATATACAAAGATGAGGTGACTTACCGAACAAAAACGCTGGCAGGTCGATAGACACACAAACATACACACAAAATTCAAGCTTTCGCAACAAATTGTTGCCTCATCAGGAAAGAGGGAAGGAGAGGGGAAGACGAAAGGAAGTGGGTTTTAAAGGAGAGGGTAAGGAGTCATTCCAATCCCGGGAGCGGAAAGACTTACCTTAGGGGGAAAAAAGGACAGGTATACACTCGCACACACGCACATATCCATCCACACATACAGACACAAGCAGACATATTTAAATATGTCTGCTTGTGTCTGTATGTGTGGATGGATATGTGCGTGTGTGCGAGTGTATACCTGTCCTTTTTTTCCCCCTAAGGTAAGTCTTTCCGCTCCCGGGATTGGAATGACTCCTTACCCTCTCCTTTAAAACCCACTTCCTTTCGTCTTCCTCTCTCCTTCCCTCTTTCCTGATGAGGCAACAATTTGTTGCGAAAGCTTGAATTTTGTGTGTATGTTTGTGTTTGTTTGTGTGTCTATCGACCTGCCAGCGTTTTTGTTCGGTAAGTCACCTCATCTTTGTATTTATATATAATTTTTCCCACGTGGAATGTTTCCTTCCATTATATTGATATATATATATATATATATATATAATTATGAATTTGGCCAGCTATGGACCGCATACAACTTAAGACTTATGGTGTTTCTTTTTCTTCCGTTCTTCCCAGTACTTCTTCATTTTCTCGCCAACTGCTCGTCTCTGCTCATCTGTCCACACTCTCTTGGGTCGAGGTTTTGGCGCATCTTCTTCATAGTTTGCGTTTTCTATAAGTAGCCTAAAGTTATTCCTGTCGCGTATTATTTCTTCTGTAGCACCTATTTTGTTGGCGTCTTTCTTTACTGCTTCTATCCATCCTACGGTGTTTTTCAGCTTACTAACGTAATAAATATATATATATATATATATATATATATATTTCTCTTTGCTTCTAAAACAATGCACAGTAACCAATTTCTCTGAAGTTTCTTCACTTACGCCCATGCTTTTATCTAACAGAACATTTTTGTTCATGGAAAATGAACTTACTGCTTCACAGGAAGTGATAGGTGCATACAACATGAAGAAATTTCAGGCAGAGTGAGACCAGTTTGAAAGTCTTTTGTATTTTTGCCAAAAAATATTTTTTTTATTTCATACACTTAAAATCAGTATTTGTTCAGCATATCTTTTGAGCTCCATAGGATGCATGCAAAGATTTTTCAACCTCTTCAATAATTATTAAAGATTTCATCAGTGATATACCTGTGGCTTTGAGCTTCATTGTTGCTGCAGTCAAATGCACAAAACTTGATTTGATGTAAATAAGACCTTGCTTAAAATCTGTTTCTTGAATGCCATTTGTACATCTTTAATGCAGACTGCAGCAGTGGCTTCAAAAGTGTCTGTGACCTAAAACTAAAAAAAGAAAGAAAAAAAATCAGTTAATGGCGCAGTAATTTAGAGTTTTTTCAATAGAATGAAGCTGACAGTTAAGTTCAACAAATCTATGGTAATTTACTGTCTCTTACCTGACCCTACTTCATTAAAATTATCATAGTAAAAAGATAGCAGCATTTATCCAGGCACCACCTCTAGTTAAAACAGGCTGTTGTGGTAGAGGTGAATCTGCCAGTAAATCTCTAATGCGGCAGCAGGGGCAGATGCTTTTAAGAATATCATCGTTAGAAAGAAAGTCAGCATATAGTTCAATTAAGCACCATCAGAATCATTAAACCTTTGTTTTTTGTGTGACTATTTACCTTGTTTGTTGAGGATATCAGCATATTCATATTGAGCATATTTTAGACCTACGGTTTCAGTTATACAATACAGCATATAGGCCAAACATGTAATGTTCTTTAGGTTAGGATAAAATATTTTAATTGCTTTCCCAGACTTCATCACATATGGAGCAGCATCTTTTAACGATGGTAGGACCTTTTTTTGGTTCAGTATTCCTAAAAAAAATAATGAAAATATCAAATTACAGTTACATTTCAAAACACGGCATACAGTCTGTAGACATTTTAGCAAACACAGCTTCCTTGGTTTGTGGGTCAAGGGGAAGGAGCACATGCAATTTTGGAAGGAGAGAAGTGATGTGTGGATAATCAGGTTCCATCACCTCATGATGTGGGGGCAGCATATGCTTCATACCAATCATCCACTGTAGTAGAAATGTCACATGGAACTCAGAAGTAACAAAGTAATGTGACAGCACATAACAAAGCAGCTCATGCCCAAATATTGTACTATCTGAGGCTAAGAGAATGAAATTACATTAAGCCTGTGAGAACACTGTTATATAACAGAGATAGATAGTAGCCTTGGGAGAGCCAGCCCTGACAACACTCTACCATCTGGTGAGCGAGATCTACATCTACATTTCTACATTTATACTCCGCAAGCCACCCAACGGTGTGTGGCAGAGGGCACTTTACGTGCCACTGTCATTACCTCCCTTTCCTGTTCCAGTCGCGTATGGTTCGCGGGAAGCAATATATTCGATACCTCATCCAGAAACGCACCCTCTCGAAACCTGGCGAGCAAGCTACACCGCGATGCAGAGGGCCTCTCTTGCAGAGTCTGCCACTTGAGTTTATTAAACATCTCCGTAACGCTATCACGGTTACCAAATAACCCTGTGACGAAACGCGCCGCTCTTCTTTGGATCTTCTCTATCTCCTCCGTCAGACCGATCTGGTACGGATCCCACACTGATGAGCAATACTCAAGTATAGGTCGAACAAGTGTTTTGTAAGCCACCTCCTTTGTTGATGGACTACATTTTCTAAGCACTCTCCCAATGAATCTCAACCTGGTACCCGCCTTACCAACAATTAATTTTATATGATCATTCCACTTCAAATCATTCCACACGCATACTCCCAGATATTTTACAGAAGTAACTGCTACCACTGTTTGTTCCGCTATCATATAATCATACAATAAAGGATCCTTCTTTCTATGTATTCGCAATACATTACATTTGTCTGTTAAGTGTCAGTTGCCACTCCCTGCACCAAGTGCCTATCCGCTGCAGATCTTCCTGCATTTTGCTACAATTTTCTAATGCTGCAACTTCTCTGTATACTACAGCATCATCCGCGAAAAGCCGCATGGAACTTCCGACACTATCTACTAGGTCATTTATATATATTGTAAAAAGCAGTGGTCCCATAACACTCCCCTGTGGCACGCCAGAGGTTACTTTAACGTCTGTAGACGTCTCTCCATTGATAACAACATGCTGTGTTCTGTTTGCTAAAAACTCTTCAATCCAGCCACACAGCTGGTCTGATATTCCGTAGGCTCTTACTTTGTTTATCAGGCGACAGTGCGGAACTGTATCGAATGCCTTCCGGAAGTCAAGAAAAATAGCATCTACCTGGGAGCCTGTATCTAATATTTTCTGGGTCTCATGAACAAATAAAGCGAGTTGGGTCTCACTCGATCGCTGTTTCCGGAATCCATGTTGATTCCTACATAGTAGATTCTGGGTTTCCGAAAACGACATGATACTCGAGCAAAAAACATGTTCTAAAATTCTACAACAGATCGACGTCAGAGATATAGGTCTATAGTTTTGCGCATCTGCTCGACGACCCTTCTTGAAGACTGGGACTATCTGTGCTCTTTTCCAATCATTTGGAACCCTCCGTTCCTCTAGAGACTTGCGGTACACGGCTGTTAGAAGGGGGGCAAGTTCTTTTGCGTACTCTGTGTAGAATCGAATTGGTATCCCGTCAGGTCCAGTGGACTTTCCTCTATTGAGTGATTCCAGTTGCTTTTCTATTCCTTGGACACTTATTTCGATGTCAGCCATTTTTTCGTTTGTGCGAGGATTTAGAGAAGGAACTGCAGTGCGGTCTTCCTCTGTGAAACAGCTTTGGAAAAAGGTGTTTAGTATTTTAGCTTTACGCGTGTCATCCTCTGTTTCAATGCCATCATCATCCCGTAGTGTCTGGATATGCTGTTTCGAGCCACTTACTGATTTAATGTAAGACCAGAACTTCCTAGGATTTTCTGTCAAGTCGGTACATAGAATTTTACTTTCGAATTCACTGAACGCTTCACGCATAGCCCTCCTTACGCTAACTTTGACATCGTTTAGCTTCTGTTTGTCGGAGAGGTATTGGCTGCGTTTAAACTTGGAGTGGAGCTCTCTTTGCTTTCGCAGTAGTTTCCTAACTTTGTTGTTTGAGACAGGTGAAATACCTTCAGACTTCAAGAAGGAATATAATAATTCCAGTCCCAAAGAAAGCAGGTGTTGACAGATGTGAAAATTACCAAACTATCAGTTTAATAAGTCACGGCTACAAAATACTAACATGAACTCTTTACAGACAAATGGAAAAGCTGGTAGAAGCCGACCTCGGGGAAGATCAGTTTGGATTCCATAGAAATGTTGGAACACGTGAGGCAATACTGACCCTACGACTCATCTTAGAAGATAGATTAAGGAAAGGCAAACCTACATTTCTAGCATTTGTAGACTTAGGGAAAGCTTTTGACAAAGTTGACTGGAATACTCTATTTCAAATTTTGAAGGTGGCAGGGGTAAAATACAGGGAGCGAAAGGCTATTTACAATTTGTACAGAAACCAGATGGCAGTTATAAGAGTCGAGGGGCACGAAAGGGAAGCTGTGGTTGGGAAGGGAGTGAGACAGGGTTGTAGCCTATCCCTGATGTTATTCAATCTGTATATTGAGCAAGCAGTAAAGGAAACAAAAGAAAAATTCGGAGTAGGAATTAAAATCCATGGAGAAAAAATAAACACTTTGAGGTTCACTGATGACATTGTAATTCTGTCAGAGACAGCAATTACCTGGAAGAGCAGTTGAATGGAATGGACAGTGTCTTGAAAGGAGGATATAAGATGAACATCAACAAATGCAAAACGAGGATAATGGAATGTAGTCGAATTAAATGAGGTGACTCTGAGGGAATTAGATTGGGAAATGAGACAGTTAAAGTAGTAAATGGGTTTTGCTATTTGGGGAGTAAAATAACTAATGATGGTCAAAGTAGAGAGGATATAAAATGTAGACTGGCAATGGCAAGGAAAGCGTTTCTGAAGATGAGAAATTGGTTAACATCGAGTATAGATTTAAGTGTCAGGAAGTCATTTCTGAAAGTATTTGTATGGAGTGTAGCCATTCATGGAAGTGAAACATGGGCGATAAATAGTTTGGACAAGAAGAGAATAGAAGCTTTCGAAATGTGGTGCTACAGAAGAATGCTGAAGATTAGATGGGTAGATCACATAACTAATGAGGGGGGTACTGAATAGAATTGGGGAGAAGAGAAATTTGTGGCAGAACTTGACTAGAAGAAGGGATCGGTTGGTAGGACATGTCCTGAGGCATCAAGGGATCACCAATTTGGTATTAGAGGGCAACGTGGAGGGTAAAAATTGTAGAGGGAGACCAAGAGATGAATGCACGATGTAGGTTACAGTAGGTACAGGGAGATGAAGAACCTTGCATGGGATAGAGTAGCATGGAGAGCTGCATCAAACCAGTCTCTGGACTGAAGACCACAACAACAAACTACAACAACAGGTAGTAGCTACAAAGTTCACTGACTTCTTCTGACTGAAACAATGGCACACGGGCTTACTAAAATGTTTACAGACTATTCAAATGTTTTTTTCTGTTTACAATTACACATTCACTCCTTCATAAAGAAAATCGTGACTGTTAAGTGGTTTGCATTTTGCAAACACTTGGTGACATTGTCCTAGTCTGTCCTCAGTTAATTTTCCAACTGTCAGATTTGCAATATATTTTCCCATACAGTCACTAGTTTTGTCAACAGAGGCCCATATGTTTGGGATTTCCAAGTCCTTTCAAAATTCATCTATCACCTAATTGATGATAAGTTAATATTGAGGTTGAGTTGAGTTTAAGTTCATAACAGTTTATTTTTACATTCTTGGAAGAAGATAATTGAAATCGCAGGTGTTCGGCCAAGAATTTTGTAAGATAAAATTACTGCATTTCCGTGACACACTGTCAAAAATAAATAATTTTTACATGTTTGTAAATGTACATGGAAACTGACTGACTTAAATACTTTTTCACTTACCTGTGCATATGATACTTGAAGGTAACTTCTGCATAAGGTGGTTGGATCCAGGACGTAATTTTTTGTGTACTTTTCTAAAATTGGTTCAAATGTGGTATATGACAGTTTTTCAAACAGTATGTTTGCTCCTAGCAAAGCAGCATGTTGAAACCACAAGAAATGGATTTTATGTTCTTTTAGTTGTTTTGTATTAATAAGTGATGCACACTTCGTACTCTTTTTGTCTTTCCGTAGTTTCGTCTTTGCCCTATGACATGCAGAAGTTAGGTGCTGATCTACTTGAAACTTTTTTGAGTATTTGATGTACAAAAAAAATGTAGCCTATATCGACATTTCTTTTCTTACACATATATTTGTTAGGTTTGATATGTTGTATACAACTGGTCAGAAAAATATTATTTAAAATACACAACTGTCTAGTACTAATAAAGTAATTACACATCATCCTTATTGCAACATTCACAGTAGATGTCAACCCTGTCCGTTCTTAGAATTTCCTTTCCTTCGATCCATTTTAATGTAAGGTCTCTTCTTGCAGCTCTAGTAGAAAATACTGGGCCATATAAAATCCAACCCCATTTCTTTGTCAGTGATAATGAAAATTATTTCATTGTTGGCTGACTTCATAATACCAAACACAGAAAGGAAAAGATTTAGTGATGTGTTGTTGCTGTATTTTGCATACAGTTCTATGAAGCAAAATCCTGCTCACAATTTCTAAAATTTTTCACTTCTAAAATAATGATTGGTATACAGTTTCTAAATTCCATATTGATCTCACATCAGAGGTGATTGCAGGTTAAGGAGCAGGGAAGAATATCTGGCAGAGGCAAGTATCTCTTGCAGTGCTGTGAGGCAAGTATCTCTTGCAGTGCTGTTAACGTATTTTTCGTGCAATATAGCTCAAGTACAGTAATTTGTACCAGCCACCGACAGATAGCAAGGATTGACAGCAGTGAAACAAGGCACAAAGTCTGTTGACATCTACCGAGCCAGACTAGGGTGCTTGAGCTCACTTTGAAGTTGATAGACTGTAACAAAATTACTGAAATTATTCATGTTCTGTAATTTTGGCATAGTTCATATGAAAAAACATCAGTAAAAGATGCTATCATGCAAGTTATTGTATTATGTGCACTGAAGCCAGAAAAATTATATAATATATGTAAATAAAATAAACACCACTCACAGATTAGGCCATAGTCCTATTCTGACTAGCCAGTTGCTGCCTAGAAGGCAGTATGAGGAGTGAACTATAATTGTGTGACGTGATCGGCATGTCACCAATTCCTCCAGCCATTATTGCCAGTTGATGAATTCTGATGATTCTGCTGCTTATTTATTCAAGCAGCTTCTCATTTGGCCTGACCGGGGCTGAGTGGACCCCGTACCAGAGCTCCTTGTCTCAGAAATATTTGGGGTGGTACTGGGAATTGAACCCAGTTTCTTTCACACCATAGGCAGCGACTCTTAACCATTTGGCTATGGAGGCTGTCATAACAGTCTAAATCCATGCTGTTATATAGAAAAAAATATTCAAAATAAGCATTTCTCCCCAAATGGCCAAAATATGTACATACCATGCATTTGTATTAAACTCCAGCTCCAGTTATGAGGAATGCGTAAAAGGTTCAACCAACTGCTTCATCTTAGATGGCTAAAAGCTTTCCAAATTATTATAAGGTCTGCAATCTGTAACGGAAGCTACTTGGTCTATGGGTTTGCTTTAATGTGTAAATTGAAGACAGTAGTCTGCTCACCTGAGTTGACATTCATCCTAATCTGTATAATAAAGTTGGTGGTGACTGTAGAGGGCGGAAAGGTCAGTGTTCCGTGAGATGGTAGAATGGTCACTGGGTGCAAATTGTTCATGTAGACATCTGCTCTATTTCAATTGGTTTTTGAAGATAATCACTTGTAACTGTATATTATCATTACAAAATGATTTTATTTAGTAGTTCCATTTTTGGTTCTAATTGCTTTGTACTTTTACAGCTTTACAGCCTTTCATAATACGTCTTCATCAGTTTGCAATAAATTTACAATACTTTGCAATTAATTTTCAATACTTTGCAATTAATTTTCAATACTTTGCAATTAATTTTCAAAAGTTTGCAAAAATGTTTCAAGAATTCCACTATTGGCTTCAGCACATGTAAATAGGCTCAATAAGAACTTACCTTATTGCCTCACTATGTTTCTTAATGGTAGCAGTAGCTCAGCTTCTGTACCCACCTTTCTACTGTATACATCTGTCTACATCCAACCACATTAACAAAAATCTAATTAATTTCATATCAGCGCACACTCCGCTGCAGAGTGAAAATCTCATTCTGGAAACATCCCCCAGGCTGTGGCTAAGCCGTGTCTCCGCAATATCCTTTCTTTCAGGAGTGCTAGTTCTGCAAGGTTCGCATGAGAGCTTCTGTAAAGTTTGGAAGGTAGGAGACGAGGTACTGGCAGAAGTAAAGCTGTGAGTACCGGGCGTGAGTCGTGCTTCGGTAGCTCAGTTGGTAGAGCACTTGCCCGCGAAAGGCAAAGGTCCCGAGTTCGAGTCTCGGTCGGGCACACAGTTTTAATCTGCCAGGAAGTTTCATATCAGCGCACACTCCGCTGCAGAGTGAAAATCTCATTCTGGAAACATCCCCCAGGCTGTGGCTAAGCCGTGTCTCCGCAATATCCTTTCTTTCAGGAGTGCTAGTTCTGAAAGGTTCGCATGAGAGCTTCTGTAAAGTTTGGAAGGTAGGAGATGAGGTACTGGCAGAAGTAAAGCTGTGAGTACCGGGCGTGAGTCGTGCTTCGGTAGCTCAGTTGGTAGAGCACTTGCCTGCGAAAGGCAAAGGTCCCGAGTTCGAGTCTCGGTCGGGCACACAGTTTTAATCTGCCAGGAAGTTTCATATCAGCGCACACTCCGCTGCAGAGTGAAAATCTCATTCTGGACACATCCCCCAGGCTGTGGCTAAGCCGTGTCTCCGCAATATCCTTTCTTTCAGGAGTGCTAGTTCTGCAAGGTTCGCATGAGAGCTTCTGTAAAGTTTGGAAGGTAGGAGACGAGGTACTGGCAGAAGTAAAGCTGTGAGTACTGGGCGTGAGTCGTGCTTCGGTAGCTCAGTTGGTAGAGCACTTGCCTGCGAAAGGCAAAGGTCCCGAGTTCGAGTCTCGGTCGGGCACACAGTTTTAATCTGCCAGGAAGTTTCATATCAGCGCACACTCCGCTGCAGAGTGAAAATCTCATTCTGGAAAATCTAATTATGTTAAGTCTAAAGCTCAAGTGGCCAGATAATGAACTATAACAACCGGCTTGTCAGAAAAGTAAGTGTGATGGAAATATTGTCTCACTTGAAAAATGCTTGTGCTGCACCATGTCATTCATTCCCCGCATCCCAACTTTAGGTATCCATTTCTTCACCTGAAATTCATTGTCACCAAAATTCTTTACACTTCGAAACAATTACTACTTATTATGTAACAAGAATAAAAATAACCTTCAGATTTATTACCATTCATATTACACAATACCTTGATATAGAGATGAAATTGGAATTTGCAACCACCAGTGGATATTATTAGGTATGTTGTCACCCATGTGAATGTGGCATTGTCAATAAAAACTGTTGACGGAACTATATCATAGTTGGTATTTAATCACTGACAAGATTTGTGTGCAGTACTATCTCTGATGTGAAAAAGTTGCACAAATTGTAGGTTTAATGGTACAAGCTTTTTGCATGTAAAATTTGTAATATATCTTTGTAGAACATGAGGTTGTGCAAGAAGTTGTTGAAATTGACCTTTCCCCACTCATAAGGAAATGTCAATTTTGAGAATTTGTATAGTTAGTACAATTGTCAGCAGAATTTTTACTTCACTGCCTTGATTTACGTTTTCATTCTTTGATACCTGATCTGTATTTCTTTCTTTTTTTTATCATTTCATGCATGTTGTCTCTTATTTTTTGTCATTTTGGTAGTACTAAAAGTTCTCTGTTGCCCAGGCTTGGATTATATGGTTTGCAGATTTTGAAACAATACGAGCCATAAGTATTTTGTTTTTATTGGAATGAATTTTTCATGTTTTACCACCAGAAGACAATGCAGGTCCCAAGCTCACTGTTGAACATCCCTGATATATTTTTCCTTTGTTTCCCATTTCATCTTCTGGTAAAGCTCGTTCTCTATTCATGTAGCATGTCTATGGCCAATTTCCTGTCTATATTTTTGTCTAGTCCTTCCTCTAGGAGCTAAAAGTCCATAATTTCAAACTCACATAAAGCCATTAGCAAAAGAAAATGATTTAGTTTTTTTCTGGGACACTTGTCTTCAGAATTCTTGCTCTGAGTTCATACAAAATGAAAGCCTATTGTTAACATTGCCATGAGGAATAATATCTTGTTGACTGTACTTTTCTAGCCGCCAACAGATCTCAGCAATAGCTTTTTAAATAAACCATTGGAAATAAGTGATGATCCATGTGACATTTCTTGTTGCGGACAACTTATGGGTACTAGGAAGGTGACCAAAAACAAAAGCAAATGTACTGTTCTAATGATTGAAGAGATATAAGAAGTTATAGATTTATTAGAAGAGAGAAAAACTGCAGTAAAACTTTCTCCGGTTTGTGCAATAGGCATACAATCATTATGGGATCAGTTATCACACACATCTCTGCACAGAAATGTGTTGCATCCTTAGTGTATAGGACAAACTTCTTTTAACTGTACTTCTGATTTTGGCAGTCTGGTAAACAAGAACCTTAGTCAAGAAAAGAGCAAATGATGTGCAGAAACAGAGAAAAGGGACAATTTCTGGAAAGTGAACAGAAAACTGGTGATGAAATATAAAATGTGTTCTAAGTGTAGTTTTGTAAATAAGTTGTAACTAATGCAATGGGCTTTCAAATATTACATGTTTCAAAATACAGTAAATTGCAGTTTGTGGTAAAAACATGTATTTTGGATTATTCAAGTTTATCGGCAACCCGTGAAGTTTCAGGTCTGTATTAATCCAGACATACTGGGAACTTGCTGTTCTAAGTTTATTCTGACCAACAGATCTGTAGAATTTTGCAAAATGTTTTGATCTTGTGATCCTTTCATCCCAGCATCTGATTGATGGCGGTATCTTTAATTGAAGTTCAGATCTACTTCAACTGTTCATCCATTTTTTCCAATACTGTTCCCTCATCACACGCAACATTAACTGCCCCAAGTTACTTAATATTCTTCTGTTAAGGATTAAAATCAATTTTTTTATTTAGTTGACTGGTTTTTTCACCAGGGATCACTTTATCTTATATAATAAAGTGTAGCAGCTGAAATATTCAGTGCTTGTTTACAACACATGCAGGGGATGGACCAAATAATATGAACATCATACACTTTATTACATCTTGTTGCAAGCTGACACCACTGGGTACACATAAATACTGTGATTTGACTGCGGTGCACAGTTGACGTTCCAAGTCTTGGAGGTTTTCTTTTAGTGTATTATATGCTTTGTTCTGCGATAGTGAAATGTACGATTCCTCAGGTTTCGTAAAAGGGCATCTTGTTGGTGCGCAGTTAGCAGGAGCACCTGCGAAGAAAATGGCTGAACTTTTTTAACATTTCTCAACTGACAGTATCCATGGCAATGACGGTATAGACAAAACATGATAAAAGAGCATTAAAAAGGGTTATGGCCAGACAACATAAAACTACCATGCAAGAATGTTTGCAGGGCTCAACACTCACTTGAGAAATACTGTGTTGACAAAAGCTGTATGTGGGAGCATGCATCAAGTGTGGATCTCATTACAACACCAGGGCAATGGGAGCGCACACTTACTTTGTTAGTGCCGTTCCATCTCGCTATGAAATTGGCACATGCAAATTTTGTAATCAGTTATGATCTAACAATCAAGAAATATCGGCTTTGTCTAGCTGGAATTAAGTCTGTCAGGTGCCTATCGGTAGACTTCCAAACCCTGAGCCACATGTTCCTACAGTAGTGTATAGTATCCACTGACTGCAAACTTTCCAAATAAAAAACCCTCATGTAAGACTTTAACAGTCAATGTGCAGTTTGTGTAATATTATGGTGACTACAGAAAATGTGAAAGTGTGGCAGACGTAGTATTCTACATATTTTTTCATGATGTTGAACATATATTTGAGACACCCATAAACATCTGCAGAATCTGCAGACTTCATAGTTTCTAGTGTGGTTGTTAGGTATCAGTAGCGGCTGGCATCAATGTAAAAATATGTTGTTATTGAAACATTTGTTATGTTGCTTAGTAGACGTCAGCAGGTGTGCGTGCACACTGTTCTGCCCCATGAACGTTCAATTTAACTTTGAACTTGTGTTTGTTTGTTGTGTAAATTGGTTGTGAAAGAAATTTAAACAAAAATATCATGTGTTTACTTTCTTATTTGAATATAACCATTTCTTTTCCAATTCCATTTATAGTACAAATACTACTTAATTGGAGTTTTGTTAGTGCCTTTAAAACATAATGTAAAAAACATTTTAAAATTCCAACCACAGATTTCTACAAATATTGGAAAAAAAACAAAGATTTTAGCCAATCTGCAGATAATGGCAGTTAGCTATGACAACAGCACCGTGAACATTGAAACAGCTACCAACAGAATTCCAGGAGTACAACAATGTATTTTAGTGCGCAGTGTGCTTCCTTTTCAGTCATTGTTCAAACATTAAAGTCATTATCCACCCATCCAATAGAGAACTGCTTCTAGAGATATATGCCACCTTTATCTTCAACAAAATTTTATGAGTTTTGGAATTTACAGTAGAGCCAAATGTGGCCTGTGTCTTCTTTCAAGCAGTCAGTAGTTTTGCAATGTTGTCATGCAACATTCCCATGTAGGCAAAAATGTGTTCTCACTCCATAATGAACTACTTCCAGCAATATGACTTCTCAGTTTCTGTGGCACATGGGTATTGTACCACTGCTACAGTGATTGATGATTGTATACGGAGACATCCCAGAGAATTTGCTTACTCTTTTTCAAAGGATGGAATTTATTTCCATTCCCTTTTGCGATTGTGGCATATCGCATTATGCCCCACTTTATACAGATACCACAAGCCAGTATTTCTCTCTCTCTCTTTGTGTGTGTGTGTGTGTGTGTGTGTGTGTGTGTGTGTACACGCGCGCATGCAAGGGGGGGGGGGGGCATTTGAGTTTGACAAGACTCATAGCTCCTAGTTTTTTTACAACACGGAAGGTTTATTTAACAAGATGATTGATCCATCACTTACCTACCTGTACTCTCAGTGCAGCAAAAGCATACTTTATATTGCCATATAGTTTCCTCATCTATTATGTGCCCTTAGAATGATTGCCGTGATTTGTGCATTTACTATCATATTCAGATGATCAGAATTGACTTAAAGCATTTACAGATCAGCAGTGATTAACTTTTTCTATATATACACAGCCTGACAATAAAAGTGAAGCAGACTGAAGGGCAAGAGGAAACAAAATGAAACATCATGGGTTCAGAGGACATGTTGTGTTATTCCAGTGATTACAATAACAAGTCAAAATTACAGGCGAACTTATCAGTATCAGCCCACTTATCAGTGTGATGTTGCACGTCATCTGACGTGGATACTTGCACTGATTGGGTTTGGACAAGTGTCGTAAAAGCATTGTATACTCTCAGGCAAGCTGGGCCGTAACTGTTGTAACTGGTCCTTGATATCTAGGATACTGACACTGGGACAGAGTTAACGTCATTATTGCGCCCACACACATTATTTAGGCACTCAGGAGTACCTCAGCTGCAGAGTACCTCACCATCACACAGACAGTTCATAGAGATGTACCGTTTGTGGATGAACAGTGTCATGTTAAAAAATGGCACCATGATACTGTAGTGTGTGTACTGTAAGACCTTCGCTACACACACCATCAGATTATTTGACTTGTCGCTCTAGCGAAGTAGGCGAGCGTCAGCAAAATGTCTCATGGTCTGATCGTGGTGTGTTTATCTTCTGCCGTTAGGTCAGACGATAGAAATGCCACTTGCACGCTTAGAGTAGCAGATTGACGGTGACCAACTTTAAACAGAACTTGATTAATTTTCACACACATTTATTAAAATAATAAAAAGGCATAGATATTACATAACTTGAGTCTGGATGCTGTTTACAATTGACAATCTGAAGTTCCTTTGGTCTTGGTACGTTAATCTTATTCTCACATATTTCTGATGCTTGACAAAGTATCTATTCATTTATCTTCATGGCTATGTACAGGAATATGATAATATTATTAGGCGCAGACTGAAACTTGACTATAGACTAATGCAGACTGACTAATCGGAGGTCCGTACACTCGTTATAATACCTCGAGCGTTCAGGTATCACTGCGCAAGTGTGATCCACGAGGAGAAAAGGTTCTACGTTAGCAGCAATCTCATTGGCTGTGTTACATATTAATACGCAGACCGGCGGAAGCAGAATTTGGTCCGTCTCTAAGACAGCGCCATCTCGTAGTGCGGAGACGGACGAGCGCTGCGCCTGCGCTGTTGTGCTTAGTGGGGCGCACTCTATTGGTCAAGTTGTGCACGCGCTGACTACACGGAACTATGTACACAACAGATACTGTTGCATGAGAGGTAACACATGAGGACGCAGGATGTCTGTGACCATAACCTGAAGTCACACCTGCTGGTTCTCCATGCCAGAAGTAACACCACTGTCCTTTCTAAAACATTGGAAGAACAACATTGCTACCCCGGTTGCTGCAATACTTGATGATAATGGGCATCCATGGTAATGCAGAACTGATGTTCATTGCTGAAAACAATGTGATACCATTCATCAGTGGTCCATGCCACCTGATTACGATACCACCTCAAACACAGCAACCAGTGCGAGGGATGGTATTTCCCTTGTACGGCTACTGCTAGTCTCTAACTAATGGCACAGCATAGCACAGAATGTTGTGAGGAATCCATTATTTGTTCTTGAATGGTTGGTGCAGAGGTGAAAGACACTACAATGTGCTTCATGCATGATGCAGTGATCTTCCTTCATGGTGATCAGATGTGATCGATTGGAACCTTGACAAACAAATATGCCTGCCCTCACGTTCCCAAGCCATCAAACGTCCGGCCATTGACACATTCAAATGCCTCACAAATCTGAATATTACATTAGTAGACCAACTGGCAAAATGTAAAAGCACATTGAGCCCCATTTCAAACAATCAGGTATTGATGACACTGTCTTACATGTGGTATGCAACATCTCTGTGTCCTTAATAGTAAACACTCAACATATATCACTGTTTGTACCCCTTATGTACCCTACCCGTCCTGGTAACAACACTAAAAGTGAACAATACTAATGCACTCTGGTTGTCATTCTGCTGGTCACTGAGAATTTCAGTTGTAATTATTTACGTATCCACTGGTGGTAACATTGACATCCAACTGTGTCTTGTGGGTGCTTCACTTTTTTGTCAAGCTGTGTAAATAAAATTACTTATAACAATGTAATGAAAAGGGTAGTTCCTACTCACCAGTTAGTGGAGATGCTGAGTCACAGAAAGGCACAACAAAAAAGACTGTCAGAAACTTTTTGTTGTGTCTTTCTGCGACTCAGCATCTCCACTATAGTGTGGATAGCAACTATCCTTTTCATTATATTGTTACATTCCATCCTGGATTTTCCATTTTTTAAAATTACTTACAGTTTTTAAAACAGGTATACAGCTTCACATGTCTCCACATTGTTTGCATGTTTGTTGCAGCCGGTACAAGTGCCTCAACAGAGGATAGCAGATGTAACCAGTGGTGCTGGAGGTGGCACTGAACTCCTAGACCTGGACAGTCAGCAACTGAGTTTGGGAAACATCGACTCAGGCGATTTGGCTAACTTTGGTCTTTTCTACAATTCACTATCGGAGAATCTGTCCAGCAACTTGAACCTCACAGATGGAGGAGGTGCAGCTGCAAATACAGAGGCAGCTGGAAGCACTAACATGACTGACAGCCTGACAAGACTCGCAAACACTACCATGCAGGACATTTGCAGTCTGAACAGCATGTATAAAGGAACTGGACACTGACAGTCTGCTAATGCACAAGGTGCAAGCAAGATCCCTGCAAATCATGGAAGTAGGAGGTAATGTCTGTCACAATTTTGAAATTTATTATTCCCATATATTTTTAAACATCTCATCTTTCCATCTGAATTAATATGGTGACAATTTCCATAACATTGGATTTTTTATATAAATGTTACAAATTTAGTTCTAAATTTTGTGTACTGTGACTGAGGTAAATCAGTTCCAAAGTCATCGTGTCCATGACTTTGCTAGATAACTATGGGAGTCATAGCTTCATTGCATGTGGGCATTGGGATGCCTGGATCCCTACATCTTAATTTTGCTTTATGGATCAAAATCAAACTGTCGTGTTTCATACCATGTGATTACCTGTCAAAGAAGTTCAAAATGCGACAGTGAAAGTTTAAGAACATAATCACCCAATTTCTTCATGTTGTGCTCATCTTCTTTAACAGCTATATGATGAAGGCAATACTAATAAAACACAATCTCTTCACAAACCTGCACTTGTGGAAGGACAAAGAAATACCAGTATCGTCATCGGTAGAGTAAGTCTTCCACTAGTCAACACTCTTCCATATCTGGGCAGCATCCTCCCATCAATTGCAGATATAGATTCAGAAATTGAATACAGAGTTAACTATGCTGGAGCATTCTTTGGCAGAATAAGATCTCAAGCACTTTACAATCACGAGGTCAGTGTTGCAACAAAGATCGTCAAATGAAATTCACTTGTAATTCCCACCCTATTTTAAGGATCGGAATCCTGGAGCTGTACAGACTGCATCTTACAAAGTGGGAACAATATCACCAGTTGGGTGCTGATAACCTCGATGTTCAGTGCCCCTAATCCAAAAAGAGAGAGAGAGAGAGAGACATACAACCAGTAAAGAATTTATAGTTTTAAGATGCCACTTATGATGGGCAGATCAGGTAGTTTGCCTATCTAATAATCAGATTCGCAAAGAAGTGTTTTACTCTCAGTTAAAAATGAGCAGACACTTTGTGGGAAATCGGAGGAAACAATTTGGGGATGTAATTAAGGCTATCATGAAGATGTGTCACATTATTGTTAACAGTTGGGAGACCTCAGTCCAGATTGTACATCCTTTAGATCACTAGTCTATTGTGGGTCATTTCTTTTTGAATAAAAGAACTGATGAACAGGGATCAGTAAAGGAAAGTACAAAAAGGGTTGTTCTAAAATCAGAGGTAAGGGATGAGATGATTGATGTAGGGAGAACAGAATTGAACAGCAACAAGAAAGATGCAATTGTGGAGGGGGGAAATCAAAATATGAAACTTGAGCAGAAAGGAAATTAAACAGTCGCTGGCAGAAAATTGGTACAGAAGTTGTAACTATGTGTGGGGGGAGTTAATGGGTGGAAAGGAGATACAGTAATAGTTAAAGCGAAACTGATAGTAAGTGTATGCTGGGCGCTAAGTACAGGGTGTACATAAAGTCCGGGAACACTTTCAATTATTTATTGCACAAGAACTAAACACTGTACAGATATCATGCGAGAGCTATTGAGAAAGTAGGGAACATTGCCATGTGACACCACTAGGCGTGTGCCAGTTGCATATATTTTGGTATGTGCATGCTCGGCAGCTCAGTCGGCATCCATCCATGACAACAGGAACATGTCTGCACGTCTGGTTTTTTCGATATTTGAATTTTAAATGTGCGCTGCAATCGAAAATACTGCCAGTTGTGAGGTGCAGTCTGTGATAGAGTTTTTGTTGGCAAAAAACCTAAAACCTATAGAAATTTATCGTGAACTGTGTGAAGTGTACAGAAACAACGTAATGAGTGAATGGCCGAACCAACGTTCATGATGAAGAGAAGATTGGACGCCTGTGCATTGTGACTGACGATCTTGTCGCTAAAGTTGATGAAACGATTCGTGAAAACTGTTGCTTCACAATAATGGAGCTTTCGCTTTCTTTTCCAGAAGTTTTACGGACTTTGTTGTTTGAAATTGTCACTCAAAAGCAAGGCTATCACAAATTTTGTGCAAGATGGGTGCCCAAAATGCCTACAGAGCACCATGGAGAACAGTGAATGGGGGCAATGTTGACATATCTGGAGGCCTACCACAAACATGGTGATTCATTACTGGATCGAATCATAACTGGTGACGAGACTAGGGTGAAACACATCAATTGTGAGACAAAATTACAGTCCACGGAGTGGGAGCACACGAGGTCCCCCCAAAAATCAAGAAAATGTTTGCAAACCTTGTCAGCAAGGAAGTTGGGATAGGCAAGGTGTGCTTCTTATTGATTTTGTTGAACGTGGAGCAACCATAAATTCTGCCCAGTACTGTCAAACTTTGCACAGCCTTAGAAGAGCAGTTCAAAACAAATGCCGAGGAAAGCTGACATCCAAAATTTTGTTTTTGCACGACAATGCCCGACCTCACATGGCAAACCCCATTAAAGAACTCCTTAATTCATTCAAATGGGAAATTTTCCCTCATCCGTCCTACAGCCCCGATCTTGCACCAAGCGACTTCCACTTGTTTCCCAAGATTAAGAGCTGGCTTGCAACACAGCACTTCAATGACGATGTCGAACTCCAGGCGGGCATGACTCACTGACGGAAGTCTGAGGCGGCAGAATTTTACGACAAAGGTCTTTCAAAGCTTGTCCACCACTATGATAAGTGCCTCAGTGTGTTTGGTGACTATGTGGAAAAGTAGTATGTCAGTCACTCTTTCAGATGTATATAATAAAATGTATTTCTTGTACTTAGTTTTTTTTTGTATGCCAAAACGTTCCCTACTTTCTGAATAGCCCCCATACATATGTCATTTTGAAGAGAAACCCTGGAAGTGTCCCCCTCCCCCATGTATACTGCCACAGCATAGTTTGGTAATTTGCCGATAGTCAGCGCTAGTCGCAAACGTGGCGAGTTTAGGTGCGGAGCGAGCTGCTTCGTGAAATGGCCTCTCCAATCACCAGATCTCACTCCATGTGACTTTTTTCTGTGGAGACACATTAAAGATCTGGTGTATGTACCGCCTCTAGCACATGATGTAGCAGAGATTCAGGAGAGAATATGGGAAGCGACTGCCACAGTCAGTGATGCCATGCTGGGACGGGTATGGCAAGAATTTGATTACCGTATTGACGTCTGTCGGGTCACTTGTGGTTCACATATCGAATATTTGTAAAAAAAACTTTCAGAGTTGCTCTTCAAAATGCAGTATGTATGACGTAGGTACAATGTTTAGTTATGTGCAATAAATAATTGAAAGTGTTCCCAGACTTTATGTACACCCTGTGTAAGTGGCAAAGCATATTTCAAACTGCATACTTTTGAGATGATGTTGCTGGGAGGTAACTTTCAAACAACCCACATACTGAAACAAGCACCAAGGTAAAGACTTGTTGTTTCATAGCGTGCTGTTTGTCAAGATATGAACTTAGCATTCCGTCAGATTTTTTCTGTAACTATCACTCTGTTGTTATTCTTAAGAACTTCAATATCACTCAGTCCTTTGTACCACATTCTCACACATTTACTATAATAATAATTTATTTCTTTGCAACAATTTGTCTATAAATTCCACCAGTTACATAGATAAGCAGAAATGCTCCCTTACATTATCACAACTTGCCTGAAATACACATTTCCCCTAATTTTCTGTTAGAATATATTTTATTCTCACATATTCACTTCCATTTCTTCTTACTACTACTGTGCTGTAGAAACCAGAGTTAAGATTGTTGGACCAGAGCTGCAGAGAAAAAACTATAGTTACAATATCAAGTAGTAGAATAAAAAGGCATGATGGCAATTCTCAGTATGTTAACTGGATATTGACAATAAAAGTACATAATTTATGCCTTACTGCTCTACAGCTGACAGTAAAGAAATTGAAATATGATAGTATTAACAGTACATGGAACAGAAAATGAGTGTCTACTTACAGATTTCTGAAACAAGAACACCTGAGGTAAAACTGATGATATTACTCACACACATGCACACAAGATATTGACTTCCACACTGCAGAAGTGTTTTTAAAACCTTCTCCATTGGCTGAAAGAGGTCTTTTAATGAATAAGTATTAAAAATGCTAAAAGCACTAAACTAGAGATTCAGTATACACTCAACTGTTTCATTTCGACTCTGTTCCAGTTCTTTTTGTGTAAGATCTTGTTTAACAGATAATGTTGTCTTATCACATTTATTACTGATCTTATTTTCTTAACACCTTTTTAGAAAATAAGAATAACAATTTGAATTATAAAGAGAATGATAAGTGAATTGCTTTACAGTCTGCTTGCAGTATCATACACATCCCACCTAGAAATCAGATATAGTTTGTGGGTTCTGTTGCAAGTAAAGCCCATTTTCTGGTGCTGTAGTGCCGTACATATGATAAATCACCTCTTTTTAAATTAGCATTTGTCGATAATCTGTTAATACGCTCATGAGCTGGGGAATTAGATATTGCATAGTCAATAGAAATAGATTATTTTGTCTTTTGTTTGTAGCTGATAGAACAACATTTTCAAATGTTAAAATGTAATTAAATTCACATTCACAAACATTCCAAGTGGAAGAAGAATGATACAAATAAAAAATGAGAACAAATAAAAAAGTTCATACTGTGATTAAAATGATATGACAAAGGAATAGAAATAAAAAATTACATTTAAATCAATTATTGATAAATGAATAAAAATAATGACCAAACTTACTTTGACAAAGATTTTAAAAAATGTTAAGCATTTAATCTTCTGCATGTGAGGCCCTTACCATGTCCATTATGCTACACAGCCAGTCCATTCATCAGAATTTATTTAAAACTAACGAGTGTCATGTCAGATTCTGAATATTTTTTTTTTTTTTTTTTTTTTTTATGCCTCCTTCCATCAGGGTGAATGGCTGCAGGGTGTGATACCTGGGATCTTAACCTACATCAGTCTATAGGCGGTTTCAAAAATGTGATCCCACTACTTGGGACCTCTACTTGTAAGACAACAAATGCATGGATGCACAGCATAAGTGTGAGGTTGGTGTATGGAATGAGATGTATTGGCGAAGGCAACAAGGTTGTACAGACACAGTGTGGAATAGATTTGCCACCTCCACTGAGAAAATTCAATTTTTATTTGGAGTTGTTGAACAAAAGTGGAGAAAGTAAGTTTGGAATCAATGAGAGCTGATGCCTAGTGTGCTACTGTAAGTGAAGCAAAAGACATCCTGCAGATTTTGATGGCGTATGGCAAAAGAAAGGTCACACTTCTCTCAAAGTGTTGTCTCTTCAGTTTGGGAAAGTTCTTGATTATTTGAATGCTTGTGCAAGTCCTGATAAGATTATGTAATGATGAGTGAAAATTTCTGGCAGATACAGTGGAGAAATGAAAGTTATTGGTGTAGGCAAAGAGTTCAATCATTCAGAGGTGAAACACTGTGCCGGGTATATGGGTGATTTTGACAGTAAGATTTTTCAGTGTGTGGTGCAATATAATCCAAACAAAGAACTGAACATTGTGAAACTTGAATGTTTTGATCGTGCCCAAACACATTTAGGTAGGAGGTTGGTGAAAGACTAATAATTTAGAAGAAATGAGGGAAGCTGTGTGGCCCCTCCTCTTTCACAGGGTTGCTACAGACGAGGAGCCGTATCATTCTCTCTGTCCAAAGCATCCTGTATGTTGAAATGCTTGCCTAAAACAGTATTTGTGTGCCTCAAATCCCTAAAACCTGGTTTCATGGATGTAATATTGTGTTTCAATGAAGGGTCAGTCAGCAGGATAGAAGTTTTCAGTGATACAGACATAGAGCCTGGAGTGAACATGAAGAGTGCACTTGTCAGTTTAGCAGTTGAGGGTGTGGGAGGCCAAGAAAAGTGCTGTACAGATGACAAAAGAGGCCAGATTTTTAAAAAGAGGCTCCAAACATAAGCTGTAGGATATAGAAACCTGTTGGCAGTGTTGTACGTGGCAAATTTTAACTTTGAAGAAATGAAATGAAATCGTATAGTATTTTGGCTGGGAGACACCTTATGGAGTTGTTTGGCTGCGTGGTGCATGTCTTTCTGTTTGACGCCACTTCAACAACTTTGCACGTCAGTGAAAGTGAGATGAATGAAATGATAACAACACACAAACCCAGTACCTGAGCAAAGAAAATCTCTGACTTGGCTGAGAATCAAACACAGGACCCCATGATCTAGAGGTAGCAATGCTGATCACTAGACTGGGAGCTGTGGGCTCTAAGTTGAACATATCATACCAAAAAACTTTAATTGCATTTTCCTGGAAGTATAAAATTTTTAGTTTTAGGTACAATTTTCCCCGAAACTAATACGTGTGTGTCAGTGAAACTAGGCACAGAAATTTAATGCATCATTTTCATTAAAGTGTCCTAGAATTATGACAGTCAAATAAAAGGTGTGATACATATTTTGGTAATACTTTTTTAAATGCCAATTTTTTAAGTCTCATACGTTCGATAAATTTCTACTGATAACAATGATACTGTTGTACAAGTAAAATGCTTTGAAGAAAATATGACAACTTGTGTAAGTTTCAAATTTAGTGTGATTTGAGCAAATAGTTTTTGAGAAATGGGTACCAGCTTTATTATGATCACCCATAGGTAATTTGCTCAGTGCTGGGTTCCCTTCAGCAAAAATTGTGAGTGAGTATATGTATTGTAATCTCAATGCAAGAATTTCTAATTTATTAAATACACTACTAGCCATTAAAACTGGAACACAGTGAAGAAAGCATACAACAAACATCAAAGTGTCATAAAATGTACAAAAAGCTCGAATGATAGCATGATTAACATTTCAGTGCAACCGCATAAAGTGAGCAGGAGTAACGCCACCTACAGTCTGTGTTTAATGAAAGATTTTGTAACAAGATTCCCATTTGTAAATTGTATTTGAATGTTTTTTGTTTGTGTGATTGTGCTTTGCCTTGTGTAAGAAAGAGAAACATCTACCAGCATGTGTCGGAATTCGGTAGTCATACTGATTCAGCACCTTGAGTAATGTTATGGGGTACCGTAGAGTACTCTACAATTATCACCTCTGATTCACTCTTATGGTAATTGGGACAGCAGGCATTACGTTTCAGACATGTAAAGGCTGATGGCTGTGCCCTGTCTTCAAGGTCTCTGTGACATTAGCTTTCAACAGAATAATGCAAGACCACAAGTAAATGTCCCATCTGAGCTCATTTTGACTCAGTGCTCATCTCGATCAGTGCTGTTGTTGATGCTACACACACACACACACACACACACACACACACACACACACACACACTACTTAAAATTTTGTTATTTATTTCCATTTTAATGGCCAGCAATTAACTTTGAATATAGCCAGATACAATTTTGAACTAAAAATTTATTTTGCACCGACCTGAGTTTCTGTACAACATTATTTTCCCGGTAGATAATTCAGGCAAGGAAACTGAGGTGGTGACACATTTTCAGACACCACTCATTCACAAGCTACATTACAGCTTCTAAAGTTTTCAGTACCAGTACATATTTTGTATATTGATATGTTCAAGCCAGTAAAGATATATGAAAAATCTCTACCTTGGAAGATCTGTTAAGCATAGCTGATAATAACAGTGAAAACAGATATAAATTGCAAGCTGTTAGGGTTATCCATTCAACGGGGAAGGGGGGGGGGTTTATTTCTGGATTTCGAATGGCTCCCCATTGGGCAAAAAATTTTTTAACTTCAGAATTTCTTCCGTGTCCTTAATCCATAATTCTTCTTTTTGGTTCACATGAATATCTATTAGATTGCTACTCAGCTTAAAGATGACATGTTGAGTTGCAGGCTGGCACAACAGGAAGTCTCTTACAGATTTAGCATTTTTAGAAGAAAAATAACACACACACACGTGCGCGCGCACACACACACACACACACACACACACACACACACACACACACACACACACACATCTCCAACCCGGAGTGTGTGTTATTACAGATAGTTCTTAATTTTTATTACGATATGTCCACATTGACTATGGAATCAGCTCAGATCTTTCTCTGACTCCTTTCCGTAGTTCTGCTGGTGCAGTATGAAAACTTGTATACAATATTGAGCTCCATTGCTGAAAGTTAAGATAGCTTACTTTATTATTGACTTTCCATCATTTTTCTGGTGATCCAAAAACATTAAAGTGCTGAAGGCTCGGGAGCTTAGTACTTTCGACGTGTCTGTACCACAGGATTCATACATCCCTTGTTGTATGCCAGGTGATAGTGCTGTATTTTTCCACGGGTAATGCTAGAGCTCTAGACCTGCAGAATAGACAGAAATGAAAGGACCTGATATCAGTTTGGAGTGGTTTGGTATAATGCTTCAATGAATACATTCATATGCTTACTTCCTGTTTGCACAATAACATTTATAAAACTTTTTATTTTTTGTAAGTAAGTAATTAATACTATTCTTTGTTGTGTTTATGATATACATGTTATTTGTTTTTCTACTGTATTGTTACAGATCTGAGTGGAGTGTGGCCTCCAGCAGAACAGTGAATGTGTAAGTAGTAACTCCTGTGAGGATAAAGAGTGTAGCACTAACAAATGTGGTGGGACGCAACAACGACATCCAGTCAGTTTGCTGTGCAATAAAAGAAACTGGACTTCAGTACACCTAGGAAAAGTAATGACAGATTATACAAATAGAGAACGGTACAGTTCAGACGTAGCATTTTCTAGTGAATTCAGGTGCATCATTTGTCCAGTTACGAATCATCTGCATCACACCATGAGAAATTCGAGAAGTGATCTCGGATTGATGTCATACATTATGTGCAATGAAAGTTGGCTGTGGAGTGCACTTGGGTCTCCAGTGCTAAGTGCTCTTGAAACTTGTAAAACAATGTACAAAGCTGGCAGGAAATGACTGTATTAAGCAAATTTGTGTAAATGTTATTGATGAATGTTGTTTTTATGAGGCTTTTATCCATTGTACATTTTATTCATGTGGACTTTTATTTGTATATTTTATACAAAAACTTTTATAGCAGGAAAAACAAAATACTACTGTTGCTCACTTTTATTCTGTAAGCCAATGGCTTACAGTAAACAGTGTACACTGATTTTATTTCAGTTGTTGTATTTGAGTATAATATACACATTCAATTTTCATATTTTCTCTGATCTCTCAGCCTGGTATTTAATTGATTTTTGTATCTGCAGTAGTGACTTTGTATTGATTTCATGTATTTTCTTATGCACTTTGAAGTACAAGCCAGTTATATAAACACAGCTAAAATAAATGTGACTGCAGATCCATTACTTGCATGAGATATTTGCCATTCTTTTCTTCAGTCACGTATGTTATTTCATTGCTACAATGTGGATGACCTGCAAACCTAAAACAGAAAATTTCGCTTCTCCCATTACAGATTTCCTTTTCCTTATACTGAAAAATGAAACTGATACAAAATTGTACATTTAGAGTAATAACTCATCTAACTATAGAAGTGTTGAATAATGGATATGCCCACAAATAAGAACGTTCAGTGGTAAAGTCGTAACTGAGGAAAAGTACACTGATGAACGAGAATATTGTGACCACTGCGCACTGTGAGGTAGAAAGTCATCAGGCGGCATTGCGAGTGTGACGCGTCAGGGAAAGTACATAAGTGGAGAATCATTCTAGCATTACTACTGGCTGCACATGAGAAAATCCACTGACATAAGAGACTTTCACAAACAGCATGTTGTTATGGCCCAGCATCTACGTAGTAATGAGGCTCTCAGAAATGCCGAAGCCGGTTGGCTGTTTGCGTTTTCTGTTTTGAGCTTCTATGGAAAGTGGTTGAAGGAAAATGAAAACACATGCAGGAGACAAGTGTATTGGATGTTGTGCCTCAACACAGAATGTGGTGATCCTGACTTGCCCTCTCAGTAAAGCAGGATAGGAGGTGATCAGCTGCAGATTTGATGACAGAGTGCAATGCTGGTGCAGGCAAAATTCTTTCAGAGCACACCATTCAATGCACAACTTTTGAACATGGTCTCTGCAACAGAGAACCCCTACATGTTCCCATGTGGACTCAATGACATCATCAGTTACAGTTGCAATGGGCACAAGATCGTTGAGACTGGACTATAGATCAGTATAAATGTCACGCCTGGTGGGTTCTTGTTTCACATGTCACATGTTCATATATACTGTTGTCCTGGCGAGGGTCTGCTCGAAATGCACACTGCGCCATGGACGCAAGCAAGCCTGTGAGTGCAACATTATGCTAGTATATCCAGTATGATCAAAGGCACCAGTGCAGCTGTGTACTGTTAAAATTATTGTGGACTACCTGTATGCCTTCATGCTTGATTTCTTCCCTGATGGCAGTTGTATCTTTCAGCAGGATAATTGCCCATGTCATGAGGCTATAACCATGTTACAGTAGTTGAGGACCTTGATCTTGGCCATCAAATTCACCTTATCTGATGAAACATGTCTTGGTCAGTATCGGACACCAGCTCCGCACCCATAAACTGTGAGCCTATAACTGCGGTAATTGCATGACGTGTCCTTAGACATTTTGTGCCATGCAGGTCCGTACACTTAGCAAGGACTTGTTGAACCCATGCCATGCAGAATCGCTGTTGTATTGCAGTCCACAGATGGAATAGTAAGCAGGTTATCATAATGTTTTGTCTCATCAGTATGTGTATTGTCACATATTATGCCACAGACACCCATTTTTTTCCCTTCATTCGTATTTCAAGACTGGCAGTGGAAATGAATTTCGTAAAATCTACTTATGTGTAGGAATTAACAGGAATTATTTTTCTCCTGAATTCTCATTAGACATTGTGACATGTGAAAATAAGATGTCAGAGAAGACAAAATACATGGGAGTATATGGTTGGGATGTGGATATAGTGGAGTTGAAGCAGATGCAGGAGGAGAGCTTGACCCTACACAGTGATTCATCATTTATGTCATATACAGGTTGTTACAAAAAGGTACGGCCAAACTTTCAGGAAACATTCCTCACACACAAAGAAAGAAAATATGTTATGTGGACATGTGTTCGGAAATGCTTACTTTCCATGTTAGAGCTCATTTTATTACTTCTCGAAATCACATTAATCATGGAATGGAAACACACAGCAACAGAACGTACCAGCGTGACTTCAAACACTTTGTTACAGGAAATGTTCAAGATGTCCTCCGTTAGCGACGAAACAAGCATCCACCCTCCGTCACATGGAATTCCTGATGCGCTGATGCAGCCCTGGAGAATGGCGTATTGTATCACAGCCGTCCACAATACGAGCACGAAGAGTCTCTACATTTGGTACTGGGGTTGCGTAGACAAGAGCTTTCAAATGCCCCCATAAATGAAAGTCAAGAGGGTTGAGGTCAGGAGAGCGTGGAGGCCATGGAATTGGTCCGCCTCTACCAATCCATCGGTCACCGAATCTGTTGTTGAGAAGCTTACGAACACTTCGACTGAAATGTGCAGGAGCTCCATCATGCATGAACCCTCATGTTGTGTCGTACTTGTAAAGGCACTTGTTCTAGCAGCACAGGTAGAGTATCCCGTATGAAATCATGATAACACGCTCCATTGAGCGCAGGTGGAAGAACATGGGGCTCAATCAGGACATCACCAACAATGCCTGCCCAAACATTCACAGAAAATCCGTGTCGATGACGTGATTGCACAGTTGCGTGCGGATTCTCGTCAGCCCACATGTTGATTGTGAAAATTTACAGTTTGATCACGTTGGAATGAAGCCTCATACATAGAGAGAACATTTGCACTGAAATGAGGATTGACACATTGTTGGATGAACCATTCGCAGAAGTGTACCCGTAGAGGCCAATCAGCTGCTGATAGTGCCTGCACACGCTGTACATGGTACGGAAACAACTGGTTCTCCCGTAGCACTCTCCATACAGTGACGTGGTCAACGTTACCTTGTACAGCAGCAACTTCTCTGACGCTGACATTTGGGTTATCGCACGAAGAATTGCCTCGTCCATTGCAGGTATCCTCGTCGTTCTAGGTCTTCCCCAGTCGCGAGTCATAGGCTGGAATGTTCCGTGCTCCCTAAGACGCCGATCAATTGCTTCGAACGTCTTCCTGTCGGGACACCTCCGTTCTGGAAATCTGTCTCGATACAAACGTACCGCGCCACGGCTATTGCCCCGTGCTAACCCATACATCAAACGGACGTCTGCCAAATCCGCATTTGTAAACATTGCACTGACTGCAAAACCACGTTCGTGATGAACACTAACCTGTTGATGCTACGTACTGATGTGCTTGATGCTAGTACTGTAGAGCAATGAGTTGCATGTCAACACAAGCACCAAAGTCAACATTACCTTCCTTCAATTGGGCCAACTGGCAGTGAATTGAGGAAGTACAGTGCATACTGACGAAACTAAAATGAGCTCTAACATGGAAATTAAGCATTTCCGGACACATGTACACATAACATCTTTTTTTTTATTTGTGTGTGAGGAATGTTTCCTGAAAGTTTGGCCGTACCTTTTTGTAACACCCTATAGACTTGCAAGAATGATGGGCTGTGGCACCTCAGCACAGTCTTACTTGACAGTTACTAAAAGGTGTTTATGTAAAATTGTAATTTTTTTTTCATCTGACTGCTTTATAGTGTACATTCAGACATAGAGACAAGCAAGCTTTGGTAGGTGAGTGAATTAAGTTCCTAACATTCGCAGCCTGTTTAAAAATTAACAAGACTGTATAGAAACAATAATTTTTTTAAAAGTACAATTGAATCTTAATGCCTTCAAAACAGTTGCTGAAGGAGTAATGCGCTCTTCTATAAGAGTTACAAGCTGGCATTACTTTCAGTTACTGCTTTGCCAAAACAAGTGTTCTGACCTGAAAAGGATTAACACATGGGTGTTATGAGGATTGCCCTAGGGAAGTGTGATAGCTACTCTTGTTCTCTATACATATGAATGATCTGACAGATAGGGTGAGCAGCAGTTTGCGACTGTTTGCTAATGATTCTGCTGTTTACAGGAAGTGTCATTGTTGACTGGCTGAAGGAAGATACAGGATGAATTGGACAGAATTTCTATTTGGTGCAATGAATGGCAACTTGCTCTAAATGCTGAAAGTTAATGCCGATGAGTAGGAAAAACAATCCTGTAATGTTCAAATACAGTATTACTTGTTTGCTGCTCAAGACAGTAAAGCTAATTAAATATCTAGGAGTAATGTTGAAAAGTGGCAAAATGGAATAGTCATATAAAGGTTGGTTGTACAGAAGGCGAATGGTTGAGTTTTGTTTATTGGGAGAATTCTGAAAAAGAGAGCTCATATATAAAGGAGACAGTTTACAGAGTACTTGTGCAACCCTTTCTTGAGTGTCTTCCCACCAGGTCGGAATTAAGGGACACATTAAAGCAATTCACAGGCATGCTGCAAGATTTGTTACAATTAGCTATTCCTTCTGTAGTGACATGACTTCTCTCCACTGAAAATATTGCTCTGGGTTTAAAATCACTTCTGTGAAGGCTGTGCCTACACATCTCTTACCACCAAACAGGTCTTGGTTCTGTATTAGTTTATTACTATTGTCTCTCTCTTATCGCCCACACCATGAGTCATATAAGGAGCCCCAGGTATGCCCTCTTTGCTCGAAGCAGATTTTACCATGTCCTTTTACCAGAGAGTTGGTCTTATGTCTCAGTTTCAAATCACACCACCAAACAGCTTGCTATTGTCCATGTGGCAACATCATACCATTTCAGCTGCTGCGAGATTAT
Organism: Schistocerca piceifrons; assembly: GCF_021461385.2. Classification (NCBI taxonomy): domain Eukaryota; kingdom Metazoa; phylum Arthropoda; class Insecta; order Orthoptera; family Acrididae; genus Schistocerca; species Schistocerca piceifrons. Next base: position 229,939,245 of record NC_060143.1, on the reverse strand, counting down.
TTTGTCTTACAACTTGGACCTGTTTTCAGATTTCCTCATGTAAGATTGCTATTGCTTTGAATATTTCTGACCACACTATGAACAAACCTTGTACTAGTATTCACAGATGATACATTTTAGTGCTCTTTCTTGTTCCATATTATGTCTTTATTTGATAGAAACTTCTGCTTGTGTGAATTCTCTGAGTGACTACTTCGTCTATGGAACCAGTATAAGAGACAACACTGCCACAATATTTGAAATGATGGGTCATCTGTAGCCGTTTCCTATCCATTTCAAAATGTCCCATTGATTGCCCATTTCTGTTCTTGACCATCACCAAACTTTTCTTCTGCTGAAGATGAGATCATATACTTTAGTAACTTTTGCCCAGGTTTTTATTTAATCTTGAAGATGTTCTTTAGTGTTTTTCCACAGATGTAGGCATCAGCACAGTTTTCATTTTATCAGCTTTAAGGATTTGATGTACTTTTCTGTGGATCTTGTGCATTACAGTAATGAAATGGAGAGAAGACAGAATTTCACCTTGTCTTAACCCAGATTTCGTGCCAAGTGTGGGTGTCATTCCTATGGATGTTTGAAGTTTACAGTTGGCACCTTCATACAAATTTTTGATTACGTGTACCATGTCATCTTGTATTCTATTTTTCTTCAGTGTTTCGACGCCTTTTCACTGTTCACTGTATTGAACCTATTCTTTGCATCCAGAAAGGCAAACAAGAAGTCACAGTTGCATTCTTAGTATTTTTCCATTAATTGGCGGGGACAGAAAATTAAAGCAGTTGTCTATTTTCCCTTCCTGAATCCGTACTGTTCTTCCAAGGGATTTTCTTCATACAGTGTTCCCCTCTTACTCTGTACAATTATTTCATAAAGTTTCCCCTTTCTATCACCTTTCTTGAAAATTGGGATTATAATGCCCATTTTCCAGTCAGCAGGTACCGTCTCTTCTTTCCACACATTTTTTAGGTACTTGGAATGTTCCTTATCTCTCTTCAACATCTCATACATCATTTTCATATTGCCATTAACATCCTCCATATTTCTTAGTGACTGCATAGTTCCTCATTATGGGCAATGAAGTATTTTGTAAACATGTTCTTGTTCAGAATAGCAGTTCTTATTCTGTCATTACACAATGGCATTTCCTTCCATTTATTTTTGTGCCACTGATTCCCCCACAGAACTTCTCAGTATCGTAACAAGATTTTCTTCAGATCTTTCCACTTCTCTCCTGATGTTGTCTTCCAACTCTGCTTCTCTATCACTGGCCTTCAGTTTCGATGTCCTGAGTTTCTCTTCCTGTGCCCTTCTCAGTTTTAACATTTTGAATCTATATCAGCCAATGAGGAACCTGTGATCACTTTAACATCTAGCAATCTATTTTGCTGTTGTTTGTCAGTCAAAATATACTATACAAGAGATTCCCATCCATATCTTTCGATCTTATACCTTTTTTGTTTGTGATACCAAGAGTTCACCCCTACAAGTTAGTTCCTCATACTGTAGTCAAGGAGTCTATTACCTTGTGTTTCTTGTGGAGCTGCCCATGTGACCACAGAATACTCTCGTACCCATCTCTTGCAGTCACCATTCGGCCTTCATATCACTTGTGATAACTGTTCTTTCCTCTATTACTCTTCCCTTAAGGTCATCTTCACAACCAGCCTGTGGTGATATCACCATGTGAAGCTGATATTCTTGGAAGAACTTAATTTTAGTACAATGTGAAGAATCTGATCAGAAACAGATTTTACATCGACCACACGATCTTTCATTTGATGACCCATAATAGTACCACAGTTTTTTGCTTGGATTCTCCTGACCAGGATAGATGATATCCCACTCAGTTCTTTTGATCTTTGTCCCTTCCATTTGGTCTCACTGAGTCCAAGTATGTTGATTTTCATCAAGTCCGTGCATTCTTCTATTTTGCCTCTTTGTATTGGAATATTAAGGCTGACAATTCTGGCAGGATCAATGATGAGTTGTGTGTGTTCTCCTCCTTAGTTGTGATGTAGCACTGGATATTGAACAGTGTTTAATAATATTGCTAGAGGGAGAAATATAGTTATTTTATCACTGCATTGTTTCCATTCTGTTTGAAAGCAATTTCATTTGTTCAGAAGCTGGCTTGCCAGACCTATCACTTCCAAATGTAGGTCTGTCAGAGCACACATTCTTAGTTGCTGGAGTTTCCACTCTTATGTCCTTTTGATATTGTGTGTTCTGTCACTGACACCGACAGTGTTCTGTTTCAATTGTTTTCTTCATAGCTCAGTCAATAACCATTAAATTTGGTGCAAACTAACACGTTTTCTCTAAAGTTGTAATATTATGTAACTCTTTTATTTGTTGTTGTCCAATTCAGGGTATATACGCAGACAAGGAAGAAAAATTCCCGGATTTCCCGGCTAAAAATACACTTTTTCCCGGGTGGAAAGATAGTTTTTCCCTCCTAATTGACAGCATATTTTCTCTCGGAACTGTATAACTTATCAGTCCTTTGAATGGTTATGGTTTTATACATGAGCATAGAATTTCCCGGCGCTTCAGAAAACAGAACTCAGGTGAAAAACACCTTTTGGAAAGGTGTTTGATGTACAGTAACATGTACGGTGCATATTTTTGTTTTACAAAAGTATAAATTCGAATTCCACCAAACACCGAATGTTATTTTCCAAAGCATTGAAATCGAGATTGCGATGCATATTTGTAAGCCAGTCATAGCTCGTGTCACGTGATCTCGCTAGCTGATGACAGTGGATATTCAGAGCTTCGGACACGTGGTGTAATCAGCCAATAGCAACATCACTGCTAAGTAGCGCGAACACACGAACAGGAAAAGTTAATGGTTTAAATTAATATATATAATGGTGCTACAAGAAAAACAAAGCTTTCACATATAATATTGGTCTCTAAGGCCAATGCGCTGCAAGAGAAGCTAAGCTTTCCCATATAATGTTGGTATTTTATGCACGTATTACATTTTAAGATATATCACACAAATGTGCCAGTAAATTTTTTAATAATGACATATAAGTGTGATCTTCTGGGCTATAAATTCTTCTAAATGGCTCGTCATCAAAGAGCTGATTTATAAATGAGTCCCAGATTGCCAGTGAAGTAGGCATCGACCTGATATTAACCTTTTCATTGTGGTTTCGGGATGTAAATTTCCTTGGGTACCAGTACTTTGTTATCTCATGTCTGGTTCTTTGTTATGACATAATGCCATACGTGCTAGAAGATGAAAATGTACACTTGAAATGCACCGAATAGTTGAAACTAGCCAATAGTTTGAAATTAAACCCTTGTTTCAAATATACTGACTGCCTCAGGGGAAAAGATTAATAAAAGAAAATTTCTTCAGCAAACCGATAAAAATAACTTCATTGTTCTGCATGGCAGTTAATGCTTGACTGTCAGAAAGGTGGAAATAAAATAAAATAAAATCTGAACTAATAATGTATTTTAGCCTTCCATAATTATGTGAATGCATTTTAATTCACATGATAGCTCCCGGCCAAAGAAATCAATTTTGTTTTCATTTGACGTGAGTGCAGTAGACAATGAGGAAACAGCAAAAACACTAAATGTACACACGGGTCACATGGAGACTACCTGCTTCCTTATTGTAACTCAGACTGCTCTGCGCATCAGACCCGTATCTACGATATTTCCGAACAGGGACAATAGTAGATAGGGGCGTCCCTCGAGTGTTTGAGATAGGATGTCAAAAATTTAAAAAAAATCAAATTTTCAAAAAATGTTCATTTTGTAGCGCACATCTTTCTGAAGAGTCTGATACATAAAACATACGTGTCAGAGGAATTGTAAGACATGTTATTTGATTTTAAGTGTGCCAAAGTGCAGCGCCACAGCTCTTCACACAGCATTCTTGTATCGCACGTCCCTGTCTATTGGTCTGTGGAATTGAAACGTGTCTATTTTGTACTGGATGCCATCAGAATATATTCTGGACAGTGGAAATTAAAATGTCCTATGGTGCCTCTCCTGCTTCCAGTCAACTGTTTAGCTAACAACTTGCTGCTTTGTGTGACATAAAATTAAGTATAGGATACATAAAACCAGTAAAGAGAAGAGAGAGGCAAGACAGTACACATTTCTTCCACCTAGAATTTTGTTCTCTCTAATCTTGCTACAGCTTTACAAGGCTGCTTTCCTTTCTGCGTAAGGATCTGTTACCTCATCAAAGTTTGTCAAACGTTTTGCTACATGAAAAATCGAAATGCTGTTGTCTAATACTGAAAAAGCTGTAATTACAAATAGGCCCAAGACTGGTGTGGTTTCTCAACCTGATTACTTGTATTTTGTCACTGTCTGCGAGATAAAACAAAATAGGTCTTTATAATACTGCAGCAATTGTAACACACGCCAAATAAACCAGACTGTTTTGGCAGAAATGGTCATTTTTATAACACGGCAGAATATAATTCACAAAGTAACAATATCAAATGCCTATTAGGCCTACTACAAGCAAAAAGCTTTACGTTAGGAAATAGTTTCACACTTCATTCGTACGCTCCCAATTTCTCAAGCACGAGATCGAAAAGTAGTAGTGCGAAATTTTTATATAAATTTGGAATTGTCATATTCTTCCATAATTTAAGTGATGTCACTGTTTCTTCTCCTTCCTCGTTCTAACAAACAATGTTGTCATTACTAATTCTGTATCGATTCCTGCCAATGTCAAAGCTTATTCGCCGGTTAACTTCACTAATTCTGCCAGAATCACCAGTTTAGTTATCCTGCGATTATTCTCCGGTTAGGTATTGTTACTTGTTCGTACGACACGTTTTCCACACTACTTCCAGAATAGACCTTAAAGTGGCTGCTAGTCGGAGACTGTACAACTGGCCCTTGCTAGTATAGCGATCTGGCCAAAAATTTTATGTCAAAATTTCATTTTCTTGGATACACCGATAAGATAATACGTACTTTTTCTTACCTGTTATTCCTGTTAGTCGTTTATTCGCACTCTGGTAGTCTGATTCTATGGATTTCGCTGGTAATCATAACAACGCTCATCATTCGCAAACCCAATCAACCACATAATTAGATAGTGGTTGCCTTTATTTCATTCGGCTATACTCTGCTCAGCTCTTATAGCCCCTTTTGCCTGCAGGAAAGTTTATTTCTAGATATGACGAGGATTCCACTGGCAGAGACATCACGCACACTATGCACGCATTCACAAACCACTTATGATTCATTCAGAAATCAACTTAGAATTTGTTCAGCGATGTTCAAACACTGCCAGGGACACGTTTCAAAGTCATACGAATAATCGATAGACCAAAGTACGCTGGATGCTAGGCGCTTTGTGAAACAAGGTTTTTTCCTCAAGAATATGAATTTGAAGACATGCTGTGACGGTGCCACTCATGGGAAAAGGTTGAACTAAGTTTGAAAACAAGCAGGAAGGATGTATCTACACACTGTAAAACTTTCACACATGCAGAATGAAAAATGTATTTTTACAAAAATAGTGTGCATTTCTTTTGAAGTGACCCTCGTACTTTTCCTGTGCTATAAAAAGGATGGACATGTACAAAAATCTGGTGTCTGACAAGGAGATCTTGTTGATTTTTCTTGTTATAGTGAAGAGCTCTAAACTCTTCATCATAGTCTTCTTTATATCGCACAACAAAAAAAGTTTAGCCAGCACATCCTCTTTCCTAAAAGCCCTGTGGCAATACAGGTGTTACTTCATGCGCTTCTGGCAATAGTCTTTTAGACAGCAGGCTGTTTCACTTTTCTGACTCTGTTTTGTCCTGTAGTGATTGCCAAAGGCATTGAGTCCCATTCCACATTGAATTTTAAATTCATGGTTTATAGGGTTAGTTATTTCCTGAACAGCAAGCTCACATATGGCAGCAACAAAATTGTTTAGATTGTTTTCTCCACACAGTAAACGTGGTATACCACCACAGGGAGAAACTGGAAATATGCGTACAAATGACTTGCTAAAAGTGTTGCCTATGCATGGCATACAGTATTGCTAGGGCCTATGAAGACGATCTTACACCTAATTATAATGCTCACCTTTTAGCTAAAGACAGGGCTCAAGAGGAAAAGAAACAAAAAACCAAAGGAAGGAACAAGCACCAAACTCAGATGGGACTTTTGTAAGTCTCCAGCAAAATTTGTTGGCACTAACTACTTCAAAGGATGAAACCTTTCAATTTTACAGTGCATAACATAAAATCAAAACAAAGAGATTGTTTCATGTGGTCAGAAGTAAAGGAAAAAGGAGAAAACTTTGAGATAGCAACCCGTATGTACGAGTATATCAATCTCTCCTTGTAATGGTAAACCACATTTCCTGTTTCAGCAATTACTGTGGAGGACACACTCTAACCAAACCTGTTGTTGCAATGTACTTGATCACTATTCAGGAAATGACTAACATAGAAGGTTATTGGTTTAAAATTCAGTGTTGGTCATGGTGAAATGGAATGTGATTCAATGCATTCAGCAATTGTTAAAGAACAAACATCACTCTGTTCAGCATAAACTGGAATGCCACACAAAGAAGATGAAAAAACAATGCTCAACAAACATTACTGGCAATTTAGACCATATTACAGATGCACAGGCTGCATAAACATCTTAACATTGAATGCTCATTACATATTATAACTAGGTAACTTAAGATATCTACTGCTTGCATTATAGTTATGTCCTCACTGGCAGTTCGTGTTACAGCACAACTGGATACTCAAGGTTCTATTTGTGGCACATAAATACTTCCTGGTTTGATACTTACCTATTTGTTGAAATGTGTATTGTGTCCCAACAGTAAACCCTAAGAGATATCCAGTTGTAGCATTGATTAGAGAGCATCAAGCAGGCAAGAGTCATTTACATAACTCAGAAGGGCAAAAATCAAGTTACCTAGCTGTTGTACTAAGGTGGTGGTGATTTAATAAGTTATGTAGCAAAGTTATTATGACAATTTTCGGATTTTGTACATATTACTTGCAATGGAATGGATTCTTAAATTTATTCTCTATAGTTGAAACCACTGTGCTACTGAGTGATGGAAACCCAACATTTTCCCTACACTAGGCACACACAACAAAAGCAAAGTTAATACATTTAGACACTTCAGTCATTATTAGTTTTACTTAGCCAAAATTAGGGTGGTGTAAGAAATGGCCTGTCATCATGCTTGTTATGCTGTGTACCAGGAAACATTTGATAATGCAGTATTCCCGTTGATAATGTATAAATGACTGAAGTTTATGAATATTGTTCCACCGATAAACCTGAAATGACCCTGACCTACTGGAAATTGTATTGCTGACAATTTCCTAATCACACAATTGTTTTGGTGTGAATCCATACATCAACAGTCTTTTTGTCATATTCCTGAAAAAATTTCTCTATGTCAAGAGTCCATCAAAGCAGTGAATCATTTTCCACACACAAGTATTGAATGAAACGTTAAAAATTATTCTTTTCCATTTTCCAGATTCTGATACAGCCATTAAAAGATATTTGGAAATTAAGTCCTTTTCTTAACTTTTGGTCATGATTTGCCATGAAGTTCCTGAAGATAGACATAAAAAAGTGGAAATTGTAATCCACTCATAACCATCATTGGCATTATTGAGTACGAATGTGTCGGGTAAGCATTTTCCTCCTCTATGTTTAACCAAGAATTCACAAGCTTTTCCTTGTCACTCAAAGCTATTGCAGTGCATGGTTTCCTTGGGCTAGGATGGTTTTCTTGCTTTGAATTCATATTGGCACAACTATAATCACACAAACCACAATTTCCAGAATCAACAGACTTATTTCCCATTTTTCTGATGTTTTCGCAGTTAATATCAAAATGCCAACATCATTTGACTGAATTTTCATGAAATTACCCAACAAATTGTGCATATGTTGGACTTCTGGAGAATTACATGATGTTTACTGCATAGAACATTATTCATACTTCACCTTTGTAAGATTACAGATTACACTAGGGGGCATAAATCAAGAAAACAATGAATATTAATTCAGTTCTATCTCCACCATTAAAATGTACCAGTAATGTAAAAAGAACTGCTAACTATTATTGCTTACATCTACTTAAACATCCATAGTCTGAAAACCATTGTGAAATGCATTGCAGAGGATACTTCCACTGTACCACATATAAATATGGTCTCTTCTTGTTCCATTAACATAACGACTGCAGGAAGAATTTACTTTTATTCTTGACTGCCTCAGTATGTGCTGTAATAGACTAATCTTGTCTTCACAGTTTCTAAGACAGATACTGAACGAGTTGCAAATTCAAGAGAAAAATAATTGTCAACAATTGCAGCAGAGAAAAGACAAATGGAAACTGAAGTACACTTTACAGATTACAATCAAATTGTGTTCTGTTATCTGTTGACTGCTGCATCATCATGTAAAGCCATGTGCCAGATGTGTTTTGGATGAGCAGTCTGCTCCAGCTCTGGTGTTGGCAATTTTCAACAGTTTGAAAAAAAATATATATATATATATATATATATATATATATATATATATATATATATATATATATATATATATATATATGCACAGTGTCTTAGCAGCTGAAATTCTGACACTGTTTATTTGGTTGCATTCAAAAATATATATATATATATATATATATATATATATATATATATGCACAGTGTCTTAGCAGCTGAAATTCTGACACTGTTTATTTGGTTGCATTCTTCTTGTGGAAAAAATTTCACGGCGAGTTCTGACATGTCAGATTGGACAATTTTCCCTTGTCACTGATCTGACAAAATAACTGATGTCTCCATTATTAACTATTTGGATTTTCCTAAATGTATGCCCCAATCCAACTTCACATTTTTCCTTTGTTAATACAGACATCTACCTCTACAAACTTACATGGTCTATACACTACAGAACATTCTGGATTCCAGTTTCTATCTTGCCACTCCTCCTAACTCCCTCTTTTTGTTTCATGGGATTTTATTTAGGGATATGATAGGACTCAACATGTAATGCTCCATTTTAGCATAAAAATTTGACAGAAATATAGCATCCAATCAACTTATTTAAAATAATCTGCAAAACAAGTTGTTTTTTACTTTACATTTAATTTACATGAATGTGTGACAAACTTAGTGTGTATACTCAAAAATAAACTTATTGTACATTTATATTTTTATTCAACTCTTTCCGGTGTATGAATGTACAAATGCTGTTTCCTGTCGTAAGGATTATGCATTACACTATTTATATCTTCTATACACATACAACAGATGACCTTAGGCAAAACAAATCTACCTACAAACTGAACTCAACCTCAAACATGCATTTTTGGATGCAGTTATTTCATTTTCATACTGTTAAGACAAACACTCAGGTTACAGTTACAAAATATAGGAAATAAAGACAAACACAAAGAGACAACTTTAACATTAATCCTTGGTTGTAACAAAATCAACATAAGCCAAATGTGCCTGGGCAAGGATGTGTTAACCAATCACTGGGACATTAATGTTCACACGTGGCTTGGAGACATAACAAAGCAATTAAATGAGCATTGCAATATTTTAAAACATGACAGTTTTACATTTTATGCATTTGTTTTTAGTATTTCAGTAACAATGAGTGGTGGGAATCAATTGCCTAAGACGTATCACACATATTAGCATCTCAGTTTTTATTTCTACTCATACTGAAAGCACATAAAACAAAATACACACATTATTAAACAACTGACTTTCATATGTTCCGTTACTACTGTAGATAGAAGCTGTGGAATCCTCCAGATTGGATCACGATGTCTTCATTCACTGAAATATTCATCATCTTCAATGCAGCTGCCATAACTACCTGGATCGACATCCTCACTGCAATCAGAACAACCATCAACTTTCAGCACCTTCCCACAAGTTGAAAGTTCTGTCCAGCAATTGAAAGAGTACAGCACTTTATTTTTCTTGCAATGATTAGATATGCACAACATATGGGTAAAAAGTAAGATAATGCAAAGAAGGGCAGGAGAATGAAATGTAAGCAACTGCCAAAGTCAGAACTTTGTGCCATTCCACCCATCTGTTCTACAGCCAAAATGAATTTTCAATGCAAATTGTAAAAATATGTGGATATAAATTCCCAAAGCCCCCAGATCTAGAATACTTCAACAAATTATACATTGTTCAACATATGTGAAATTTCGAGGGGGGGAAATATCTGTCCCTTTAAAAACCACAGTTTAACGACCTGAAAGCACAGTTATGGATATTTTTACTAACTCTTTTTTGCACTATTGCAAGATATGTCATTCAATTAAGAAATGTCTCCTGTAACTATGAAAGAGTGGCTGGAAAACAAGCCTCACACAGAATTCCAGATAAAGGGTCAGTTCCCGAATGCACCAGCCAACAACTCTAACATAGCAGAAACGCATAGGTGGAATGTGTAGGCAATCCTTTCGCAGAATGTTGTGATGACGAGCGCTGAGCGCTCACCTTCCCGATGCATCAGCAGCTTTGGCCTGTTGCTGTGCAGCCTTGCGTGCAGCTGCACCTCCGGCACCTGTAGCCAGCTTCCGACCTAGTAGGTCATAGCCTGATGATAGAGTCAGCTCCGCATCTGTGTCTGAACTCTGCTCGCTGTCACTTGAGTCAGGGTAAACACCTAAACCTGGTAAGATACCAATACAGTGGAGACTACTGATGTTCTTGACAGAATTCTGTGAAGCAGGAGAGGTATTTTGTTCAGTCTCACGGCTGTTGAGTTCAGCATGATCTGAAGAGCTGCCACTGTCATCTTCTGTTTTACTCTGTTCATTGCTGTTTTCTGTAAAAAAGAGATAAAGACATGTTAAGGGTGATTATTATTTCAACAGGACAGCACATACATTTTTAAATAACCCTACAGTAGATGTCTTTATGCTGCCCTCCCAAAGGTATGATATTTACAATGAAGCTTGAAGGTAAGAACATTAATGTTATAATCTCTGACATTTCATTGGTAGTTTGTAAATGTTCAATACAGCAAGAACAACTCATAGCAACAGTAAAATCAAAACAACAGAGAGAGATGTAATGTAAGAGAGGAAAAAGGAATTCAAAACGCATGACTTATCTTTCGCTGCTGTAGGCATGTATACACGTACTGCTACGCCATTCTCCAGGTATTATGGGTTTATATATGCGTGCCGCTTAGGTTTTCCTACAGTGCTCTGTCCACCTGAATGTGTCATGGGCTGCTGATCTCTCACTGCTGCAGATGAGCTACTCCCATATCTCAGTGAATAAAAAAGTTTCGAGTATTTAATACACAATATATCTGCCCCATTATTTGCAAAAACACCTTGTTTTGGTATCTTGATTCTTTTATGAAACATAAACGATTGCTATGATGACATGATTCACAATGGCAAGGATACGAATGGAACACCACACGTGACCATCCTTCAGATATTGAGATATCCTTCTACTTTCAGTTTTAAATAACATTTAAATATCTTATCTGTATTTCATTCACTGCAATGCACAAGCCAAATTCAACCACACCTCTGCAAAATTGTTCAAATTTTGTGCAATGTTTTACTTAATTTGATGCACCACAGTAATTATGGCACATACTGAAAAGGAATTCAGTCCTTTATCCAGCAAAGATATCATACTGTAAGAAGTGCAAATATTTTTTGTCCACCTAAAACCTCATGATAAGTATTTCACAGAAGCCGGCACGTTCACATGGATGGAACAGGGTGCTTTGCACCCAACTGTCCATCAGATATAAAACCCATTAACTCAAGAACAAAATGAAGAATCATTCTGCTCTCAATTTTAAATAAAATCACGATACATTACCGGCATTCCATTCACTGCCATGTATGAGCTAAAATGAACTGTATGCAAAGTTCACATACAGTTTTACTTAATTTTCTGCAGCAGAGTATGACAGATAAAGAAAAGAAATTCAGTTCTTTATTGAGTGAAGATATTATTTTGTAAGATATGCAAAAACCAATTTTTTTTTCACCTAACATTTTTTGAAGAATTGGGTGATAAGTATTTCATTTCAGCTGGAATACTGTCTCTCAGCACAGGCACCAGCATTTGGCGAGCAGTACAACCATAACATAAGCTGCCTCAGCATGGAATGCAAAGAGCACATCTGTAGCAGTGACAGAGCTAAGAGAGACATTCTAGCTATTGGTTGGTTTGTGGGATTAAAGGGACCAGACTGCTATGGTCATTGGTCCCTTTTTCCAAAACTTAAAAACAACCACACAGAATAAAAGTGAACAAGGAAAAGAAGACTGACGACACAGGACAAGAGAAACTTAGACAAAGACCAGACAAAACGAATTAAAATCACACACAGTGTGACAGTGGTTGGTCGACCGTAGAGAAAGAAAGGAAAAGCCAACCACCGAGAAACATATTAAAAACTCAGTCTAAAACCGTAGGCCAAAAGCCAGACTCAACACAAAATAAAGATAAACACTTAGAGCAACTGATAAAAGCCCCCTGCCCGAATAAAACACAAAACTAAGCCTGCCATTGCAGAGTCATCAGTTAAAAGGGCAGGGAGCGTATCAGGCAGCGCAAACGTCTGCCTGAGCACAGTTAAAAGTGGACAGGACAACAAAATGTGGATCACCGTCAAGGCCGCCCCACAACGACAAAGAGGCGGGACCTCACGACACAGTAAATAATTGTGCGTCAGTCGGGTGTGGCCAATAAGGAGCTGACAAAGGACGACTGAGTCCCTGCGAATGGCTCGCATGGATGACCGCCACACAGCTGTCGTCTCCTTGACAGCACGGAGTTTATTAGGTGTGGTCAGATCGCGCCATTCAGTGTCCCAAAGCGAGAGAACTGTGCGGCGTAAGACTGCCCGCAAATCAGTCTCCGGGAGGCCTACCTCCAGAGTTAGTTCACTGGTGGCCTGTTTGGCCAGGCGGTCTACATGTTCATTGCCGGGTATCCCAACATGGCCCGGGGTCCACACAAAGACCACAGGGCGGCCGCATCGGGCAAGAGCATGGAGGGACTCCTGGACAGCCATCACCAGATGAGAGCGAAGATGAGAGCGAGGGAAACACGGGTCGATAGCTTGTAAACTGCTCAGGGAGTCGCTACAGACAACAAAGAACTCACCTGAGCAGGAGAGGATATACTCTAGGGCACGAAAGATGGCGACCAGCTCAGCAGTGAAAACGCTGCAGCCAGCTGGCAATGAATGTTGTTCATAGTGGTCCCCTAGAGTCAGAGCATAACCAACACGACCAGCAGCCATCGAACCGTCCGTGTAAACAACGCCAGTGCCCTGATATGTGCCAAGGATGGAATAAATGCGGCGGCAGAAGCCCTCCGGAGGGACTGAGTCCTTCGGGCCCGTTGCCAATTCGAGCCGAAGGAAAGGTCGGAGCACACACCACAGGGGTGTACGCAGAGGGGCCCGGAAAGGAGGTGGAAGAGGGAAAACCCCAAGCCCGGAGAGAAGCTCTCAGACGCGGACCGCGATCGTACAACCCGACCAGGGCCGACGTTCTGGGAGATGGACGACCGACTGTGGGAACAGAAGACGATAATTAGGATGCCCGGGCAAGCTACAAACACGCGTAGCATAAGCGGTCAGTAAATGTTGGCACCGTAACTGCAGTGGAGGGACAACTGCCTCCACAAGTATGCTGTCCACAGGGCTGGTCCGGAAAGCACCAGTGGCAAGTCAGATACCGCTGTGAAGGATTGGGTCCAGCATTCGCGACGCAGATGGGGATGCTGAACCATAAGCCAGGCTCCCATAATCCAGATGGGACTGGACTAATGCCGGTAGAGCCATAAGAGGGTAGTCCCATCGGCGCCCCAGCTGGTGTGGCTCAAGCACCGCAGAGCATTAAAATGCCGCCAACACATCTGTTTAAGCTGCCGAATATGTGGGAGCCAAGTCAACCGGGCATCAAAAACCACACCCAAAAAACGGTATGTCTCCACCACAGCAAGAAGTTCGCCGGCAAGATAAAGCCGCGGCTCACAGTGAACTGTTCGTCACCGGCAGAAATGAATAACGCACGTCTTAGCAGCCAAGAACTGGAAGCCATGCGCTACAGCCAAAGACTGCACCTTACGGATAGCTCCCTGCAACTGAAGTTCAGCTGCTGCAATGCCAATGGAGCTATAGCAGAGGCAGAAGTCGTCAGCATACAGGGAAGCTGAGACAGACGTTCCCACCGCCGCAGCGAGCCTGTTAATTGCAATTAAAAACAGGCAGACACTTAGGACAGATCCCTGTGGTACCCTGCTCTCCTGAACTCGGGAGGAACTATGGGAGGCCGCGACTTGCACGTGGAAGGTACGATGCGTCAGAAAATTTCGTAGGAAAATCGGCAGTGGACCCCGAACACCCCAACCATGAATCGTAGAGAGGATGTGGTGGCGCCATGTCGTATCCTACGCTTTCCGCATGTCGAAAAAGACAGTGATGAGGTGCTGATGGCGGGCAAAGGCCGTACGGATTGCTGACCCCAGGCTCACCAGATTGTTGGCGGCAGAGCGGCCTTTACGGAAAACACCCTGAGACGGAGCCAGAAGGCCCAGAGACTCGAGTACCCAACTCAACCGCCGGCTCACCATGCGTTCGAGCAACTTGCAAAGAACATTGGTGAGGCTAATGGGGCAGTAGCTGTCCACCTCCAATGGGTTCTTGCCTGGTTTCAAAACGGGGATAATAATGCTTTCCTGCCATTGTGACAGAAACTCACCCTCGACCCAAATACGGTTGTAAAGGTCGAGGAGGCATCGCTGGCAGTCCACGGAGAGGTGTTTCAGCATCTGACAGTGGATGCGATCTGGCCCGGGAGCTGTATCAGGGCATGCGGCATGGGCACTGTGGAATTCCCACTCAGTGAATGGGACATTGTAGGATTCAGGATGGCGTGTGTGAAATGAAAGGCTCCGATGTTCCAACCGCTCTTTAATGGAGCGGAAAGCCAGTGGGCAATTCACAGATGCGGAACTGAGAGCAAAATGGTCTGCTAAGCGGTTGACAATTATGTTGGAGTCAGTACAAATTGCCCCATTCAGTGACAGTGCAGGGACGCTGACAGGGGTCCGATAGCCATAGAGGCGTCTAATCTTGGCCCAGACCTGCGAGAGAGAGACATGGAGGCCAATGGTGGAGACATACCGTTCCCAGCACTCCTGCTTGTGTTGGCGAATGATGTGGCGGGCCCGCGCACAGATCCGTTTAAAGGCGACGAGGTTTACTAAAGATGGATGCCGCTTGTGATGCTGGAGCGCCTGCCAGCGATCTTTAATCGTCTCAGCGATCTCAGGCGACCACCAAGGCACAGTCCTCCGCCGAGGGGACCCAGAAGAACTGGGAATGGCAAATTCTGCAGCAGTAACGATGCCGGTTGGTGACCGAGTGAACCACCGCATCAATGGCTTCATTAGAAAGAGGCGCAAAAATGGCCATGGATGAGAACATGTCCCAGTCAGCCTTATTCAGGGCCCATCTGCAGGTGTGCCCAGAAGAGTGCCGCTGTGGCAGTGACAGAAAGATTGGAAAGTGGTCACTACCACACAGGTCATCATGCACACTCCATTGGACAGACGGTAAGAGGCTAGGGCTGCAGATCGAAAGGTCGATTGTGGAGTATGTGCCATGCGGCACACTGAAATGTGTGAATGCACCATCATTTAAAATGGAAAGGTCGGGCTGTGTCAATACATGCTCAACAGTGGCGCCTTGACCTGTTGCCACTGACCCACCCCACAGAGGGTTATGGGCGTTGAAGTCGCCCAGTAACAAGAAAGGTGGCGGCAACTGGGCTATCAGCGCAGCCAGGACATGCTGCACGACATCACCATCCGGTGGAAGGTAAAGACTGCAGACGGTAACAGCCTGTGGCGTCCACACCTGAACAGCGACAGCCTCTAAAGGTGTTTGTAGAGGGACAGACTCGCTGTGAAGAGAGTGAAGGACATAGATGCAGACGCCACCAGACACCCTTTCATAAGCTGCCCGGTTCTTATAATAACCCCGATAGCCACGGAGGGTGGGGGTTCGCATTGCTGGAAACCAAGTTTCCTGAAGAGCAATGCAGAAGAAAGGGTGAAGGTTGATAAGTTGTCGGAGCTCAGCTAGATGGTGGAAGAAACCGCTGCAGTTCCACTGGAGGATGGTATTGTCCATGGCTGAGAAAGGCGTGAAGGAACTGGGAAGGCAGTTTACTCTGCTTGTTCACTCGCTGCCACCGATTCAGTACCCGCGTGAGTGACATCCATGGCGTCTGAGGGACCGGCGAGATTCAGGTCTCCAGCAGATGCCAGAATCTCGACCTGAGCTTCTAGGAAGCGGTGGGACGGGTGCCACCGCAATGTCGGGATTCTTGGCAACCTTTTTTCTTTTTCTGTTTCTCTTGCTGTGCCTTTGGTGGTTCAGGTTGGGATGGCTTCCGTGGGTCAGTCTCAGGGACAGACGACGACTGTGAGCCTCTACGACAAGCGACCAGTGGTTGTTTCAGCCACTTGCGGGTATCCGCGTTTCTGCTGGTCTGAACTTGCGAAGGGAGATCCCCAAGGGACCCCTTCCTGGCGAGAGGAGCCGAACAAGTCTTATGCTTCTCCGGCTGGGAAGGGGGAACTTATGTCCTCGATGGTTGGGGGGGGGGGGGGTGTGGCTCCTGAAGTAGATGGAACAGGAGCAACAGGGAGTGAAGTGCCCGCCCCCCCCCCCCCCCCCCCCCCCGCCCCACCAACAAGAGGGCAGGTGTGGTCCTCTGGCTCTGAGAGCTGACGGTGTGTGGTGCAGCGATGGAAACTGTAGCAGGAGTGACAGTGGCGGCATAAGAGGACGTC
The DNA here is from genome assembly GCF_021461385.2 of Schistocerca piceifrons. NCBI lineage: Eukaryota > Metazoa > Arthropoda > Insecta > Orthoptera > Acrididae > Schistocerca > Schistocerca piceifrons. Next base: position 229,922,383 of record NC_060143.1, on the reverse strand, counting down.
ATGCGTACTGGAAGAAGTCGTTCAAATTTCCGCTTAGCCTCAGTTTAGGTCAGTCGATCCAGGGTCTTGTATTCCATTATTTTCCATTCTTTTTGTAGAATCTTACAGTCCGGCGAGCAAGGGGGATGGTGCTCTCCGTAGTTGACACAGATGGGAGGCGGGGCACATGGAGTATCGAGATGGGATGGACGACCACAATCACAACATATGAGGCTGGAAGCACAGCAGGAAGACATATGGCGGAACTTCCATAACTTGAAGCACCACAACGGGGGAGGGATATATGGCTTGACATAACAGCGGTAGACCATCACCTTGACCTTCTCAGATAATGTGTCACCCTCGAAGGCCAAGATGAAGGCTCCGGTGGCAACCTGATTATCCCTCGGACCCCGGTGGACGCGCTGGACGAAATGGACACCTCGTTGCTCTAAGTTGGCGTGCAGCTCGTCATCGGACTGTAAAAGAAGATCCCTGTGGAAGACAATGCCCTGGGAAGAAAATGCCCTGGGCCATATTTAAGCTTTTATGGGGTGTGATAGTAACAGAAACATCCTCCAGCTTCTTACAAGCGATTAAGGCCTGTGACTGGGCAGAGGATGCTGTTTTTATCATGACTGACCCAGACCGGATTTTTGACAAGCCCTCCACCTCCCTGAACTTGTCCTCTAAATGGTCTACAAAGAACTGATGCTTCATGGACACAAAGGATTCCCCATCAGCTCATGTACAGACTAAGATACTGGGGCGAATACATTTCACTGTCATTCATAGCCTTTCGTTCCTCCCATGGTGTGGCCAGGGAGGGGAATGATTTGGGTCATACACATTAGCCTTAAAGTGAGCTTTTGAGCGCTTAGAGACTGCTGGTGGCTGGCCACCAGCAAGAGAAGATGTGCCACACTTCACTGCGTGTCATCCACACTGATGCCACCTACTCCGACCAATGGCCCTCGCCACGGGTGCCACCCAGCCACAGCAAAGGCCACCTGGCAGGATGGCCATTGCCGGGAGTCCTGATGCCCCATTGAGATGGGCATCTACTCCTTGGCATACGTGGGGAGTTAACGGCGCAGGCATCAGTAGAGCGATCCCTGTGTTGTCAGGGGGCTACAACCAACAGGGTACATGGCGATCCCACCACAACAGACTGGCTACCGTGCTGGATCTTAGGTGCAAAAATGCCCAAGGTCGTCGTCGCAGCAAAAAGTAACACTGCACAGTGCAGCGCGGTAATCACACCCAGGGACGTATCCTCGCCCAAGAGATGGAAAACGAGCAGGACAGCATTCCAACTACAAGAAAGCTGGCTAAAGATCTCAACGCACGACGGATACAGTGCATCATGAAGGCACCCTTCCCTAATTGGCTCGCTCTTCGGAAGAATTTCGAAAGATGGAGGTCAAACCCTAGAGGGGACCATCACATAAGGCTGAAACTTTGGAGATTCCTTTTAGTCGCCTCTTACGACAGGCAGGAATACCGCGGGCCTATTCTTACCCCCGGACCCGCAGGGGGGCATTCTAGTTATGAACACAGTAACGGAACAGATGAGGATTGAAAGGCAGTGTGGAGTCAATACAAACCTGTTATGAAACACAAGTTTTGTTTCTCTATAACAATGAAAAGTGTACTGATGCTTTCTTTTACTTGATCAATAAGAATTAGAAGAAACATATGCATAGTAATAATATGACTAAATGACAGCTGTGCAGTTTGTTTCTATCTGTCCTTCCCTTACCCATTTTTTCACCAGAATTAACAACTTTTTCCCCGTCTAAACTTCCTGCATTACAGATTTACCTGAGTAGAAGACGAAGATTTTGCCACGTATCATAATTTAAAAAACACAGGTTTGTCTTACATTTTAAGATTAAACTATTTCTGCTGAGATCAATGTTTTTATATAGTGTGACAGATAAGTATAGGGGTCGCCCTTACATTTACAGAAGATGCTTTTCAACTGAGTGCATGTGCAGATTTGATTTGAAGAATTTGGAAGGGTTGGAGGGGGAACAGTGACAGCCTGGCAGAGCATTAGGGCAAATGTGAGGGCAAACCTTGGCTTTTATCAACATCTACTATGTTTAAACTGCAGTTTGCCTGGATATATCTGCAGACGGAATTGAAATCATTTTAAAATTGGACAAAGACTCAACACAAACACAAACACACACACACACACACACACACACACACACACACACACACACACAAAAAAACCACTGTCTCTGGCCACTGTGACTGTTACATCTGTAGTGACGAGCAGTCTCTCTCCAAATATACCAAAGGTCTCACTTACGCCTTCACAGACCAAAATTACTCTCTCAACCTCACACAGAAACAGATCTCCCATCTCTTGCCTCTCCAGTCACCTCCCACCTCCCACATATGCACCATCCGACCACAAAGGAGCACTCCTCCCATGATTCAGTTCCACCCAGGACCGGAGCAACTGAATCACATATCACATTCTCTGCCAGTGTTTCGTCTATGTCTCATTGTGCCCTAAAATGAGTAATACTGTACCCCGTATCCTTCCCAACACTCCCACAGAGGTATTCTGTTGCCCACATAACCTATGCAATATCCTTGTTCATCCCTTGTCCACCCCTGCACCCAACACCTTACCTCATGGCTAATATCACTGCATTAGTACTGGATGCAAGAGCTGTCCCATGCATCCTCCCAATACCACCTATTCTATTCTGGTCACAGACATCTCCCATCCTATTGAAAGGCTGGGCTGCCCGTGAAAGCAGCCATGTGATCTACAAATTAAGCTGCAACCAATGTACTGCTTTCTATGTGAGCACGACAAATAATAAGCTGTTCGCGTGAATGGCCAGCACCAAACAGTGGCCAAGAGACAGCTGGACCACCCAGTTGCTTCTATTCTGCCAACACATCCACTAGTCTTCTTCTCCTATACTTTTCTCCCATTTCCCAACCTCACGACTGCACCTAACAGCCCTACACTGTCCACATCACATTTCTACATGCTCCCCACAAGCAGGCTATGCCTATCCCCATCCCAACCCTGCTATCTGTCCTCCTTCATGCATACACCTCCATATTAGATTTTTGCTCCCGTCAGATGCAGTTGCAGTCCACAGACAGCGGCTAGAAACAGTGGTCCTGTGTGTCTGAGTTGAGCTTATGTGAATGCATGTGTGTTTTCAGTGTCTCCTCTATATGGAGCGCAGCATTCTATCCTTTCCATAAGATTGTTAGAAATTAAAGAAAGTCATTTTTACAAGCCAAACTTTCCAGGGAGCAAAGCAGGAAAGGTTTGACAAACTGGAGCAGCAGCTTGTTCAGTATGTGCAAGAGAAATACAATGAAGACTTCTTGGTTACTTAAAAAATTACCCAAATGAGCGTGCTAGAGATAAACAGAAATTTTCCAATTCCATGTGTCATATAATTCAAATAGAAGTAAGTATTGGCTTGTGTGCATGTGACAAAGGGGGAGACACCTACATTACGATATAGAACAAAATTGGCTCCACGTCTCGCAGCATTTGATGAAAAACTACTTCCATACCAGCATCATATAATCAATCTCATGAAACAGACTGACTATTTGCTACACCATATGAATAACAACAAATCATGTGCCTGTTTATTTTGATATGCCGTCAAATGTTACTGTCAATGTGAACAGCATTAAAATTGGCCTATAAGAAATTCTGGCAATGAGAAGGCCACAAATAAAGTGGTGCTGTGTAGCCTTAATACGAAAATGATACTGAAAGAAAAACTGCCTGCAAGACATGTCTTTAGCTGTCAAGAAAAGGGATGGATGACAAATGATCTGATGTTAGATCTTTTGGAAGTTGTTTGGAACAGAATGCCAGGCTCTTTGCTTAACAGGGGGAAAATGTTGATGTTGGATTTTTTCAGAGGACACCTCATCCATAAAGTTAAGGATCTTATAGTACAGAACAACACAAATCAGATAATTCCTGGCAACATGATTTTTTGTAATTTGTTGTGAATAGACCTTTTAGGGCTCAACAGTGACAGATTTACAATGAATAGCTATACAAGGAGATCAAAGCCTCACTCTAGGGGAGAGGTTAAATAAACCCTCACTATATCCACATTGGACTAGTGGATCCTTATTTTCTGGTGCAGAATCTTAAGTGGTTGTCTTATGAAAGAATTCAAAAAATTTGTATCGTAAGATCACATACAATGGAGGAGTGTCAAGAACGATTGGACTGATGGGGTTAAAAAGATCACACACTATGACGTATTCAGTACCTCCATCCTTTATGCATCAAGTCAGGAAGAGTCCTCTGAGAGGAAGGACACAGAAGAGAAATCCTGATGGACCCAATTGTGACTGAGAATCAATAAAACCTAGAGACACAAGAAACTAGAAGTGAGAGGGTTAAGAGGGTAAAAGTGGGTGAGTCACTCCACACACAAAGCAGTTGGAGGCCCCTATGACACGTTACAGCGATGGGAGATGCACCTGATTCCTCACGCTCCATTATCACAAGGAAAAAAGCGATGTGGACAAATTGATAAAATCTCAGGAAAGAAAATGATGATGACGAGAATCAACAACAGATGTAAAAGAGTAAGAAGAATCAAAAAGGTGGGAGCACAGGAGCTAGGTCGGAACACCAAGAAATGGCAGCCATGGCTCCTCTGTTTCAGAGCAGGTGACGAGGTACACCACCTAGCCCTCAAGCGGCCACCAAGGTCAACATACCCTATCTCCCAGAAAGGAGGAGAAAGCATCTTCGTGGGGAAAACATAAAACTAGATCAGCCACTCTGGCATTGTCTGCCAGCACTAGAGGCAACCTGTCACTGTAAGAAGGCCAAATTGGGGCAGTGTAGTAGGATGTGGGCCACCATCAGCAGGATAAGCCATGGGTCAGATACACGTGGCAAATATGAAGCCGACAGAGGAAGGTAGATTGCCTGTGAGAAGCACAAAAGGAAGACTACCACATGACCCTGGTCCCCTTTACTGTACACAGTTTGTTCAGAGAAATCACGCCACACCAGTCTGTGTTCCACGCCTACAACAACTGATGGCGTAGAATTGACTGAAGATCCATTTCTGGTTCCCTCATCTCCAAAGTCAGCATCTCGATACTCAACTTTGCCAACCAACCAGCATGTTCTTTCCCTGGTGTCCCAACATCACCTGGGGTCCAAAGACGACCAATCGTCCACTTTGATGAAGGTCAGACAGGTGATCTTAGATAAACGCAACCAAGTGGTGCCAGGGTAGCACTGGTCAATAGCCTGAAGACTACTAAGACAGCCACAGCCGATTAAGAATGTCTCACTAGTGCAAAAATTAACATGCCCGAGGGCTCGAGCAATGGCCACCAATTGTGCAGTGAATACACTGCATCCATGCAGCACACATCATAGTTCACTGCACCTTGCATGTGTGTAGGACAAAACCAATTTGTCCGTCAACAGCACTGCTCTCAGTGTATACCACCTCCGAACCCGGCAATGCATCAAAAATGCCCAGAAACAGGTGCAAATAGCCCTTGGGTCAACAGAGTCTTTTGGTCCAAAGGACAGGTCAACACAGATTTGAGGGTGGAGTACAGATTATGGGGGGCTAAGCAATTGCTCCCTGACAAGATGCGACAGTAGGGGAAGTTGGAGTTCAGAATAGAGACATTGCATGCAAATTGCAATAGTGATTCCCGTCTTGGGCTACTGTTGTGGGAGGCAAATCTTCCTAACAGGAAGAATGAAATGGTAGTTTAGATGCACAGGGCAGCAGCGAATGTATATCACATGTTGAGTAGCAGTTGTTGGAGCCTGATCTGTAGTGGAGAGACCCCAGCCTCCACGAGTAGACTGTTTACAGGGCTGGTTCAAAAGGTACCTGTCACAAGCTGGACCCCATAATGGTGTATCAGGCTCAGCATCTGTACGGCCAAGCCATATACCAGACTCCCACAATGAAGATGGAACGAGATCAGAAAGTTGCAGAAGTGTAGAATGGTCTGCACCCCTGCTGGTGTTACTGAGGCAGCAGAGAGTATTAAGGTGTGACCAGCACGTTCACATAAGGTGGAGAAGATGGGAAAGCTAAGTCAAGCAAATATCGAAAACCAGTCCCAGAAAGCGATAAGACTCTACCACATTGAGCAACTGGTCACTGAGGTAGAGTCCAACTCTGAGAAATGGAAGCCACGGGCGACAGCCAAGTATTGCGCCTTTCATATGGCATCCTGCTGTTGGCGTTCAGCAAAACCCACACATCTGCAGTGTACAGTGAGGGTGATGCTGCAGACCCCAAAGCTGCAGCTAAACCATTGATAGCTACTAGAAAAAGGGGCTCATTCAATACAGAGCCCTGCAGGACCCCATTCTTTGGCATACGGGCGATACTGTGGCAAGTGCCAACTTGAACCTGGAAAGTACAGTGTGATGAGAAGTTTCAGACAAAATTTTGGAATGGGGCCCTGAAGACCCCACTTCATGGATGGTAACGAGGACATAATGATGCCATGAGGTGTCATAAGCCTTTTGCAAGTTGAAGAAGACAGCAATAAGGTGTTGATGCCAGGCAGAAACTGACCATATTGCATGCTCTAGGCAGACCAAATTGTCAGCAGTAGAAAGGCCTCAGCAAATACCACCTTGGGTGCCCAAGACTAAAGTTACAAAAGTTACAAACACAGCTGCTGGCTCACCATACATTCAGTTCAAGCAATTTGTAGCGAACATTAGTGAGACTAAGTGGGTGATAGCTGTCCATCTAAAGGGGGTGTTTAACTGGTTTCAGTACTGATGCAATCGCACGAGATGAAAAGGAAAAAACTCTTTCCTTCTCATCCTGTCTGGTAAGCTTACCCTGACCCAGGGTTCTGGGTGACTTTTCTGGACTTTACCCCTTTCCCTAAACCTCTCCAGTTCTTTTCCTTCACCCCTCTTCCTTCCCCTTCAACTCATCTGCCAAAAGACAGAGCCACTGGCTCCGAAACCTTTTAAGGTTAAACCCTTTCGCGCGCGCGCGCGCGCGTGTGTGTGTGCGTGTGCGCTCGCGGGTGTGTGTGTGTGTGTGTGTGTGTGTGTGTGTGTGTGTGTGTGTGTGTGTGTGTGTGTACGCGTGTGCATGTTTCCCTACTGCCGCTTGGTGCGTAGATTTTTTTATCTATCCATTATATCAATATTATCGGCACCGAAAATTTTTTTAAAAGGTGAAGGTTTTTAATTTTAAGGTTTATCCCTGTTTTTCCCGATTTTGAAAATTCCCAGCTTTTTCCAAGTTTTCAAGATTTCGAGGTTCACTGGACACACTGCACAGGCCATCATGGACTCTCCAGTGGATGGAAGGCAAAAGACCAGTGTTGCAAATGGAAAGATCAATGGCCGAATAACATCAATACACCAAAATGAAGAGTGTGGGAGCACAGGGATTCAGGAGAAGATGATCAAGCTATACAACCACAGTTTCTATAGTTTTACTGCAGACTGGTCATAATTCCACCCCACAAAGGGTTGTGGGATTGACGACATCCAAAATGAGGAAGGGTTGGGGGGGGAACTAAGAAATCAGTGCAGACAATACATTCTAAGACACTTCACCATCAGAGGGAGATATCCTCACACAATCAGCCACATTCTCTGTGTTGTAACAAGTTGCTCCTATTCGCTGTAGACACAGTCCAGAACATAAATACAAACTCCACCGGACGCTCTGTCACAGTCAGCTTGATTCTTAAAATGACCAAAGAGGGTAGGGGTTCACAATTCTGGGAACCAAATTTCCTGGCACGCAATGCAAAAAGCACAGGAAATGCATAAGATACATCAAAGCTCAGCCAGATAGCAGAATAAACTACTACAGTTTCACTGGAGGATCATGGTATCAGTATCCTGTGGAGAAATGAAGGGACCATGGAGGCACATCATGCCTCAGGATCTACTGCTGTGAGGATACGACATCAATACACATTGGTTCTGAAGCAGGCTGTGGGGGAGGGGATCTGGTGGCACAGCAGGGGCCACCAGGAACTTCGCCTCAGTTACTGAGTCAGTGCACGTGGGGTCCAGTGGCATGGCGACCACGTTACAACTGTTTCCGTCAGCCACTGGCTGGTATCCGGTTGCAGATCACCAGAATACTGGGAGGGGAAGGAACCCGTTCTAGTGGAGGATGTTGCTTGTCCAGCTGGCGATTGGGGATTGGTTCTTGTTGATCATTATCAAAGAAAGTAGCAGTGTAAGTAACAAAAAATAGTCTCTTGCCATTGTTTCGCTTACGGGACAATTCCTCCCCTTTTTTTATTGTAAGCTGCGGTAGCGCGCACAAAAGCAAGCCATGATGCGAGCGGCGACAGCTCGTAAACACTCATTACAAGAATGCGACAAACAATGCATGACACAATACGATAATGCATTTTCAGCTTAAAGTGACATAAACACCTATAACAAAGAGAACGGCACTTATCAGATCAAAGCAAAATAAGCAATCGATTCAAACCAGACAAAGTACGTATAAATATGGACAGACCGCCTAACACATAGCAATTGCTACTTGGTACAGCTTAACTGTTAAGCTTACGACTCGAACCAAACTACTGTAGCTGTATCTTCATCCATTCGACCTAAACTGTGTCTCATGTTACAATGGACCAACTTTGTTTCTATTTGGAGGTACCGTCTAAAACTTTTCTCTCCCCTTGAATTTTGAGTCTCAAATTTCAGGTGTGGCTTAGATTCAGATTCGGGATCCCCCCCCCAGTCTCATTTTACAGGTGCGGATTAAGATTCGAGTACGGCTTAGATTCGAGTAAATACGGTATTGTGATGCATTTAAATTTTGATTCTGTGTATCTGTATTTGAACTTCTATTTATCACATTTCTGAGGTGGAAACCAGGAACCAATCTTATTTTGGTTAAACAAGTGTGGAAAGCCACCTATAACCTGTAGTCAGATAGACTGTGTATCAGACTAATGATTGCTAAACAAGTTCATATATTTCATTCAGCACAATCTAACAAACTTTTCTGTCTCAGAAGCCGAATACTGTGAATTAAGCTAAAAAAGCAAGTCCTGTGGTACAACAGCACCATGGACTGATATAGTATAAAAAGTATGAGACGGAATTGTTGTTCAGCACTTACCTTCAGAAGAAAAAATTCTTGGTACTGCCAATACACACATATAAAAGTAAAAGAAATTAGCCCAGCTTTGGGAGCTGCTACGTCCTTCCTTGGAAATGAAGGGAGGATAAGGTGAAAAAAAAAAAAAAGGAAGTGTAGATCACACAGATTCCGGAGGGGCACACCTATTGTGAAGGTGGGAGGAGACAAATACATGCTCTTCTACTTGTGGAGTAGCTTTTGAACTGCAAGCACTGTTCCATTCTGCAAAGATATTGAACTTCTGATAGACTTACAGTACAGAACACAGAAAAGGAGCTATAAAGATCTAGACCTGAAAATATTGTAAAACTACTAAAATATCCTTCTCCGAAAATGGTACACAGAAGAAGTTTGGACATGATCCTTATGATGAAATGGAATGAAAATTAATAAATTACCCATGAATGGTATCAGTGATGACAGTAAGCAACTAACTGGTTCCAGGTGATCCACAGATGAAAATGGAGACCTGTTGTATCACCTGCATATATAGCCAGTGCACTTTTATTTCACCCAACGAACATGTTCAAAATCTTCCCAGGAATCTAACATTACAAGGTGTATAACTCTGCTTCCGCTGTTTGCCGATAGGTAGCGACAATAGTAAGTAGCGGTCGAAAGAAACAGATTGCAGACATCAGGCAGTTAGCTTGGACCTCTGGTCAACAGAACCTCATTCAAACATTAGTCGATTTGTGTCGGCATCATAAAATTGTTCTTGATTGAAAATGTCACGTTACGAGCCTAATTCTCATCATTTGCAGGAGGTGTTACTGTTTTGTTTCAATATGAAGAAAACAGCAGCTGAGTCTCATCGAATACTCTCAAGTACGTATGGTGAGGGCGCTATTAGTAAAAGAACGTGTCGTGAGTGGTTTCAACACTTCACAAATGGTGATTTTTAACGTCATAGACAGGCATAGTGGTGGAAGAGAGAATGTTTTCGAAGATTCAGAATTGGAGACATTGCTGAGTGAAGACTTGCGTCAAACTCAAGAAGAATTGGCATGATTAATGGGAGTGACACAGCAAGCCATTTCAAAACATTCTACAGCTATGGGAATGATTCAGAAAATAGGAACTTTCGTCCCGTGTGAGCTGAAACCAAGAGACATTGAATGGTGTTTGTGAACAGCTGCTTCAGAGGCAAAAACAGAAGGGATTTCTGCATCACATTGTGATTGGGGACGAAAAACGGTTTAATTACGATAACCCTAAATGCAAAAAATCATGGGGATATCCTCGTCATGCTTCCACGTCAACGGCCAAACCGAATATTCACGACTCCAAGATCATACTCTGCATCCGGTGGGACCAGCTCGGCGTCATGTACTACGAGTTGTTAAAAGCAAGCGAAACAATCACAGGTGCTCATTATCAAATGCAATTAATGCGTTTGAGCAGAGCATTAAAAGACAAATGACCACAATACAGCGAGAAGCACGATAAAGTGATTTTGCAGCAGCACGACAATGCTTGACTCCACATTGCAAAAGAGGTAAAAATGAACTTGGAACCATTAAAATGGGAAGTCCTACCCCACCTGCCGTATTCTCCAGACATTCCTCCCTCTGACTATCACCTGTTTAGATCAATGGTGCATGGCCTGGCTGGCCAACACTTCTGATCTCATGAAGAAGTGGATCGCTTTTAAGATGAACAATTTTTTCGACACGGGATTCGTTCACTGCCCGAAGGATGGGAGAAAGTAGTGGCCAGCGATGGAAAATACTTTGAATGATAAATATGTAACCAATTTGTTTCACTAAAGCCTCAAATGTTGGGGAAAAAGGTGGAAGCAAAGTTGTACACCTTATAATAAACAATAGTAACTAATGGTCTAGTAAACAATTAATCACAAAATCTCATTGGAACATGAAGAGGAGCTCAAGGGAGTAATGACAATAAATTTCGCTAACAGTGGTACCAGCTTCACAGATAATATGACAGTATTAAAGTGAAGAGAACTTTACAATTAATGCAAGGAATACATAGAAGTGGGGGAGGAAAGCACTTCTTAAGAGTAAAATAGGAACCATGACACTTAACCTTCTTTTATGTTAAATGACTTAGATACAATTTTGTCAAATCAAGATGTGATTGGAGACTGTGGCTGTTATGTGAAACAAATTCTTGATGGTGTGCAGTAATAACTAGCCACAAATTGCTTTTGTAAAGTTACATTGGTTGTATGAGAGCCCTCTTTCTTTAATTGTACCAATTTGAAACCAGTAACAATACTTTTTGAATAAAGTAACCTAAATAAATTAATTTTGCATTAAACTCAAGAAACTATTACAGTCACACACCAAGTGATGCAGGGATGAGTGCTTAAGCTGTACTTGGTGTTACGAAATAGTTCACATGGTTTAAAAATGGTCAGACAGAAGTTAAAGATGAACCTCGTTCAGGACACCCTTTGACATCTACCGATGACGCTCATTCAGGAATGTCGACAAAATTGTGCATGCCAATCGAAGAATGACTGTCCGAGAGCCTGCAGACAAATATAACATTTCAGATGGATCATGTCACGAAATCCTGACACAGCATCTTGGAATGCATCATGTTGCCGCCAAGTTCATCTCACAGCTCATAAGTCAAGACCAGAAAGATCTTCGCCTCGCAATCTGTGAAGAGACTTTCGATCACGCAAATGAGAACGAGATGTTGCTTATGAGAATCATAACTGGTGAGTCTACAGTTATGATGTTGAGACCAAGGTTCCATCTTCACAAAGGCTCTCCAATATCAAATGAAGTTTGTCAAGTCAGGTCAATTGTCAAAGCCATGCTGATAGTTTTCTTTGACTCTGAAGGATTGGTTCATCATAAATTCATGCCACAGGGATACACTGTTAATCGATGGAACTATTGGGACGTGCTGTAACGCCTTTGAGAAAATGTGAGAGGGATACGGTCTGAAATGTGGCAAGCCAATTCATGGCTCTTGCATCATGACAACCCACCTGCACATTCATCCCTGTTGATGTTTGACTATTGCACAAAAAACCAAATCACTGCGCTGCCACATCCTCCGTGCTCTCCAGACCTGGCCCCTGTGGACTATTTTTTACTTCCAAAGTTGAAAATCCCATTGAAAGGATGAAGATTTGCAACAATAGACAGATAAAACAAAATTTGCAGACAGTGCTTCACGCGATCCAGCAAGAGATGTATCAAGATTGCTTCCGTAAGTAGACATGGCATTGGGAGCAGTGTATCAGTTGTGGAGGACAGATTGTTGAAGGAGACCATGCACAATAAGTAAAAGATCAGCGTAGAAAAATGGTGTGGACAAAGTTCGGGATTTTTTGAACAGAACTCTTACAATCAGGATCTTTCATTCTGCAGCAGAGTGTGTGCTGTTTTGAAAATTCATGGAAAATTAAAACTGCTTTGAACCAGGGCTCACCTTTCACGAGCAATTCTATTATCAGCTGGGCTATCCACATGAGTTACTGTTGGCCCCTCACAGCTGTAATTTTGCCAGTACCTTTCTCCTACTTTCCAAACTTCATGGAATATCTCCTGTGACATTAGGAAAGTAGGAGAGAGGTATTGGCAAAAATAAAGCTATGAGGGCCAGTATTAAGTTGTGCCTGGATAGCTTAGTCAATAATAGAACTGCCTGCACAAGGCAAGGTTCTGGGTTAGAGCCCCAGTCTGACACACAGTTTTCATGTGCTAGGGAGTTCCTAGGAATCCAATGACTGCAACCAATATTTCCACTTAGGAATTTACACATATACCACACACTCAAATTAATCCTGATACAACATTATAATTACAATATCCTAAGCCACAAAAAAGGCTAAGTAATCTCAAAAAGTTTCTGGCTTGCATCAAAAAGCGGTGCTCACCTAAAGGTTTCTTTTTTGGCTGAGAGTTGCCTCCATCCATAACAGCTGTAGTGGAGGATGATGAAGGGGATGGTGCTCGGCGCTTCCTGACTGCTCCAGTTAGCAAACGTGCCTGAGAACTGCGACTGCTGCAACATGAAAAATGGGCCTAATATGAAACAGAATAATAGCTGTGTTTGACTGATTTATGAAAATGGCTGATATTCACCATGGTAAAACTTCACAAACAGTAAAGCATAACCTACAAATGGAAGCATCAAGTTTATTAAGAGAAACTAATAATTTTTTTTTGTGATTGTAAAATAATTGAGTATAATACAGTGGTGATGACCTGGTTACCTATATTTCAATTTTGCTGTGCAAGATAATAAGTTAACAGCAAGGATACCGAATTATTAAGCTCAAAACAACACACACATACAGCAAACTGCAAGCAATGACACACTAGCCCAGTCACTTTATTTGGAAGTAATGCAGTAAAATTTTTGGGACACAGTACTGAACTGAGTGTAAGCTGAATATTTTGATAGTATGATTTTTCACATGTATAAGTGCTATATATACATGCATACTCTGCAAACCAGGTGCTTGGCAAAGGGTACGCCCCATTGTACCAGCTATTTGGGTTTCTTCCCCTTCCATTCATGTATGGAGAATTGGAAGAATGATTGATTGAATGTCTCTGTGCATTCAATAATTACTCTAATCTTATCCTCACAATCCCTATGTGAGTGATACATTGGGGATTGTAGTATATTCCTATAATCATCATTTAAAGCTGGCTCTTTCTAGGTATGGTTTAGGTCTACCTTTAAGAGTCTTCCAGTTCAGTTCCTTCAGTATTTTTGTGACACTCTCCCGTGGATCAAACAAACCTGTTACCATTCATTCTGCCCTTTTGTGTATATGTTCAACATCCCCTGTTAGTCCTATTTGGTACACACTTGAGCAACATTCTAGAACAGGTCACATGAGTGATTTGCAAGCAGTCTCCTTTACAGACTGACTGTACTTCCCCAGTAGTCTACCAATAAACTTAGATCTACCACCAGCTTTACCCACAACTGAAGCTAAGTGATCATTACATTTCATATTCCTACAAAGTGTTACACTCTCATATTTATATTGGTTCTGTATGTGAAGTGTTTCATTTTTGTTTCTTTAAACACGTCAATTGGATTCATATAACCAGTCTTGTTCGCCAAGCCTGTCGTGAATCTGTTTGAATGAGTTTCGTTGATTTTTTAACAGAACTGATTTCCATAAAATTGAATTACTATTTGCTTATTTAATAGAGAAGTCTGAAAGAGGGTGAATTCATTGTACTGGGACAAATTTTTTTGCAACACTACATTTCCACTGTTGTTGCAGGAAACTTCTGAGAGATGTCATTTAGTATAACACGATATGTGCACCTGCTACAAGAGTTGAACTTTTGAAATATACCTACACAACATATACTCAAGTTGCATTTTTCTTCACTTCATTCACACATCCATATAGCCACTATTCTATGAAGCTAGTAAAAGCTATAGTAAGAGGTTCATAAGAAAACAGAATTTGGATAAGCAGAAGGAAAATGAAACCATTAGCTCTGCTTCAGCTCCCAACTGTTGCATCAGCTCAAGTGGTTATGTTACTTGGAGTGGCAACGAAGGAGTAACTCAAGTATATTCACAATACAGAACTGTATACTGTACTGTAATTTAGGAGCACGATTAACACCTGTTCGATGAGGTTTCGGGTTTGCAGCCGGATCATGTTGACTTCTTGCCACAAAATTTCGGCTAGCAATTGTCCAGCCATCTTCCGGTGAGCGTCCATCACTAGAGACTGCAAGTTCCGGCACCAGCTTTATAACAAAATACTGGCGTAGAAACGCTTTCGCATTGGCAACTGTCACAGGAGTGTCCTCTGTCGAAATGCGTGCTCGGTTTCCGACATCGCCTTGGATTCTAGCTGTCATCGCCAGAGGGGGGGGGGCTTCTCCGGCTTAGAAGTGGTTGGGGGATGGAGGGGGGGGGGGGGGGCTGCTGCTGCTCCTGAGGTAGGTGGTGTGGGAGCAACAAGGAAGGAAGTGCCCCCCACCATCAAGGGGGCAGGTGTGGTCCTTCGGCTCTGAGAGCTGACTGTATGTGATCCAACTGATGGAGCCGTAACAGGAGTGACAGTGGCGGCATAACATGATGTCATGCGCACGGGATGAAGCCGTTCAAATTTCCGTGTAGCCTCAGTGTAGGTCAGTCTGTCCAGGGTCTTGTACTCCATTATTTTCCTTTCCTTCTGTAGAATCTTACAGTCTGGCGAGCAAGGGGGATGGTGCTCTCCGTAGTTGACACAGATGGGAGGCGGGGCACATGGAGTATCGAGATGGGATGGACGACCACAATCACAACATATGAGGCTGGAAGCACAGCGGGAAGACATATGGCCGAACTTCCATCACTTGAAGCACCGCAACGGGGGAGGGATATATGGCTTGACGTAACAGCGGCAGACCATCACCTTGACCTCCTCAGATAATGTGTCACCCTCGAAGGCCAAGATGAAGGCTCCGGTGGCAACCTGATTATCCCTCGGACCCCGGTGGACGCGCTGGACGAAATGGACACCTCGTTGCTCTAAGTTGGCGTGCAGCTCGTCATCGGACTGTAAAAGAATATCCCTGTGGAAGACAATGCCCTGGGCCATATTTAAGCTTTTATGGGGCGTGATAGTAACAGAAACATCCCCCAGCTTCTTACAAGCGCTTAAGGCCTGTGACTGGGCAGAGGATGCTGTTTTTATCATGACTGACCCAGACCGCATTTTTGACAAGCCCTCCACCTCCCTGAACTTGTCTTCTAAATGGTCTACAAAGAACTGATGCTTCATGGACACAAAGGATTCCCTATCAGCTCTTGTACAGACTAGATACTGGGGCGAATACATTTCACTGTCATTCATAGCCTTTCGTTCCTCCCATGGTGTGGCCAGGGAGGGGAACGATTTGGGGTGATACATGTTAGCATTAAAGTGAGCCCTCGAACGCCTAGAGACTGCTGGTGGTTGGCCACCAGCAAGAGAAGATTTGCCGCGCTTCACTGCGTGTCTACATCTACATCTACATTTATACTCGTCAAGCAACCCAACGGTGTGTGGCGGAGGGCACTTTACGTGCCACTGTCATTACCTCCCTTTCCTGTTCCAGTCGCATATGGTTCGCGGAAAGAGCGACTGCTGGAAAGCCTCCGTGTACGCTCGAATCTCTCTAATTTTACATTCGTGATCTCCTCGGGAAGTGTAAGTAGGGGGAAGCAATATATTCAATACCTCATCCAGATATCCTCTCGAAACCTGTACAGCAAGCTACACCACAATGCAGACCGCCTCTCTTGCAGAGTCTGCCACTTGGGTTTGCTAAACATCTCCGTAACGCTATCACGCTTACCAAATAACCCTGTGACGAAACGCGCCGCTCTTCTATCTCCTCTGTCAACCTGACCTGGTACGGATCCCACACTGATGAGCAATACTCAAGTATAGGTTGAACGAGTGTTTTGTAAGCCACCTCCTTTGTTGATGGACTACATTTTCTAAGGACTCTCCCAATGAATCTCAACCCGGCACCCGCCTTACCAACAATTAATTTTATATGATCATTCGACTTCAAATCATTCCGTACGCATACTCCCAGATATTTTACAGAAGTAACTACTACCAGTGTTTGTTCTGCTATCATATAATCATACAATAAAGGATCCTTCTTTCTATGTATTCGCAATACATTACATTTGTCTGTGTTAAGGGTCAGTTGCCACTCCCAGCACCAAGAGCCTATCTGCTGCAGATCTTCCTGCATTTCGCTGCAATTTTCTAATGCTGCAACTTCTCTGTATACTACAGCATCATCCGCGAAAAGCATCCACCCTGATGCCACTTACTCTGACCAAGGGCCCTCCCCACGGGCACCACCCAGCCACAGCAAGGGCCACCTGGCAGGATGGCCATTGCCAGGAGCCCCAATGCCCCAGGGAGATGGACATCTACTCCTTGGCATAAGTGGGGAGTTAACAGCGCAGGCATCAGTAGAGCGATCCCTGTGTTGTCAGGGGGCTACAACCAACAGGGTACATGGCAGCCCCACCACAACGGACTGGCTACCGTGCTGGATATTAGGTGACAAGTAGTCCATGGTCGTCATCAGTGCAGAAAGCGACACTGCATTTTGCATGGCAGAAAGCGCACCCACGAACGTATCCGTGCCCAAGGGATGGAGAGCAGGCGGGACTGCAATGCAACGACGAGTAAGCTGGCGAAAGGTCTCAACGCATGATGGACACAATGCACCAAGTAAGGCACCCTTCCCCAATCGGCTCACTCTTCGTAATAATTTGTAAATATGGACAAACCCTAGAGGGGACCATCACATAAGGGCCAGAACGTTGGAGACTCCTTTTAGTCGCCTCTTACGACAGGCAGGAATACCGCGGGCCTATTCTTACCCCCAAACCCGCAGGGGGTACTCAGAAGAGTGTTCCTGGAGCCACTCTGTAGCAATTCTGGACATATGGGGTGTCACATTGTTCTGTTGGAATTGTTCCTGCCCACTGGAATGCACAATGGACATGAATGGATGCAGGTGATCAGACAGGATACTTACATACATGTCACCTGCCAGAGTCATATTTAGACTATTACGTGTCCCATATCACTCCAACTGTACATGCCCCATACCAATGCAGAGCTTGAACAGTCTCCTGCTGACAAGCAGGGTCCATGGATTCAAGAGGTTGTCTCCACACCCATACATGTTCACCCGCTCGATACAATTTGAAACAAGACTCATTCAAACAGGCAACATGTTTCCAGTCATCAACAGTCCAATGTCGGTGCTGATGGGCTCAGATGAGGCGTAAAGCTTTGTGTCATACAGTCATCAAGCATATACGAATGGACCTTCGGCCCCAAAAGCCCGCATCGATGATGTTTCATTGAATAGTTTGCACACTGACACTTGTTGATGGCCCAGCATTGAAATCTGCAGCAATTTGTAGAAGGGTTGCACTTCTGCCACACTAAACAATTCTCTTCAGTCATCTTTGGTCCTGTTCTTGTAGGATCTTTATCTGGCCACAGCGATGTTGGAGATTTGATGCTTTACTGGATTGTTGATATTCACAATACACTCGTGAAATGGTCATATGGGAAAATCCCCACTTTATCGTTACCTCAGAGATGCTGTGTCCTATCGCGCATGCACCAACTACAACACCATGTTCAAACTCCAACTGCGCCAGACACTTGTCTTATATAGGCGTTGCCGACCACAGCACCGTATTCTGTCAGTTTACATATCTCTGCATTTGAATATGCAGGCCTATACAAGTTTCTTTGGTGCTGCATTGTATTTGAACACGACTGCTGAGGACAGAAAGTGAAAGCTTCAAAAATGTGAAAACTATGGCAGATCTAACCGTGCCCCCCACCTACAAGTAAGTGCAGAAAATGAATAAGCCTGTTTCCTGACTAGATTATATTTCTAAGTCACTAACAGGACAGATATCAGCAATGACCATATGAAACTGTAGGAGAGAAAAACATACTTCGAAAATAATGGTGGCAGCAGCAAAAGAATGTGAAACTAAGATTAAAGTTAACAGTTTACTGATGTTACTAATTGCCTAAAGATATTTGAGGATCAACTGTTGAATGATGACATCCTTTTCTTGTTCTATTGCAACAAATCTTGTGAACCTACCAACCAAGCAAGTAATAATATTTGCTGTGCTGTGCAGAGAGCTTGAACAATCTAGGTATCTTTCATGGCGCACTAAATTGTTGGAGTATAGCACAGAGAGACTGCTGAAGGATAGTTCGTAGTGCACTAAATTATTGGAGTATAGCACAGAGAGACTGCTGAAGGATAGCTATCACAAAAGCTTCTCAAATACAGTTGCAATGCATTATAATTTCCAGCGGCTGTTAGCACAAATAATATTCTGGAATGGTTCACATTACCCTCATTTTCATCTTGCCCAATCTCCAAACATCACTGTGTTCCCATCATTCACAGCATACACACCTTACCAGCTATGTTATGGAGTATGAAAAAATTGTGAATGTGCTTATGTTTATGTATGATTTGTGTTGTGTACACCCACTAAAGCAGGGATATAGAAATAACAGATTTTTATCAGCATGATTTTTTTTCTGTTTGACTGTGCTAAGACAACCTGTGAGATAGATATTAAAGTATCTTACCAAACAGAAACGGAACTCAAAAGGAGATACACTAATACACTAATGATAAATTAAACAAGTATACTTGTAGATTTGGAGATACAGCACAATTATATATTCCCTAGACAAGTGAGTGTATGCTGCTACCTGAGGTCAGAGCTTGTGCAGCAGACTTAATAAAACCACTGTTACAATATCTAGTTTCCCTTCTGCTGCTACTTAAGATTTCCAGAACAGTCTTCTGTGTATTCCCATTTGAAATCTCTAAAGCAGTTGCCTGAACTACTCTTCACTTCCTCCTACTCATGGATGTAACTGATGGAAAGTTTGATACTTGTTTTAGTGAAACTACACAGCCTTCCATATTCCAGATGCTAGCATGTTATCACTGAACAATAAGGTTACTTCCACACTGGCATTTTACACACTGTGGTTGACTCACTGGTGGACGTTTGAAATGTGCACAAGAGTCTCTGTGGCAATATCTATATATATGCCCAAGATAGCTGTGAGATGAGGAACTGCTCCTATTTGCTGTGTCACTGAAAAGAAAACAGATGCAAAAAAAGTCAGAGGAAGTATTGGCTTCATCCAATGCTAAACTCATGAAAAATACATACTCTTTTTTTTAGAATTTATAAAAAATTAAAAGGAAAACTCAACAGAATTTGGTAACTATTTTGGAATGCCAGTGTGTTTTTGATGAGGTGTTATTTTTACATAGGTCTCCAAAGAACTACATTTTCAAATTTCTTGATGTAACCATCATTACCTCAATTCCAAATTGTAGGATCAAACAATGGAAAATTAATGATTTAATGTAACAATATAACAAAAAGGGAAGTTGCCACTGACCATATAGCAGAGATGCTGAGTCGCAGATAGACACAACAAAAAGATTGTCACAAACAAGCTTTCAGCCAGTATGGTCTTCGTCAAAAATAGACAAGACACACACGCACGCATAAACACAACTCTCTCTCTCTCTCTCTCTCTCTCACACACACACACACACACACACACACACACACACACACACACACGACTGCAGTCTGTAGAAATTGGAGCCACACTCATTGTAGGATGACGTTCTGCTTTGATAACAGAAGTTCCTAAATCGAAATCCATTCTGTCACGCAAAAGAAGAAACCACATAAAACAACATGGCCATACAGCAGGCTCACACAATACATAGGGTCAAAAGCAGTTGAACTGCTGTGATCAATTGTAGGAATAGGCAGATGCATAGCTAACAGTGTAGCTGAATTGCTTGTATTTAAGTTCTTATGGGGACTACTTGTTAAATGAAGAACATAGTAGCACGGTACAGGTGAATCAAGTGGTCAAACTGCCGATGTGGAAGGGTTTAACCTCTCTGCAGCACTGAAGAAAAACTGAAGAGTGTGTGTGTGTGTGTGTGTGTGTGTGTGTGTGTGTGTGTGTGTGTCGTTTTTAGGAGGGGGGGGGGGGGGGGGGGGGGGAGCGGACATGCAAGAACATGCAATTTCTTATACAAGACACAGTGAGTGGTTGTCTACAGCACAACAATAAACTCACTATGGCTCAATTTACATAGTTTAGAAAAGAATTATAGCTTCAATAAATCTAATATTTACAACCAAATATTTTATAACACCGTAAAAAGATGACCAATATATTGTGTTTCACCTGGCAGAACTCTGACTTGATGCAGTGGAAGGTGGTCGCGAACGGATCTCGGAGTTGATTCTGTCCTCAATGCTGCGTTCCTGCTGACGAGCAACTGCATCACGGAAGTCACGTATCTCTCTTGCTTCCTCCTGTGACTTCAGTCTTTCTGCCTCAAGCTTTGTTCGATCGACAAGGTCCAAGAATTCTATCTCATCATCATCAAGGCCTTTTATCATATTCTCTGCAGAGAAAAGAAGTTCTACATGACTTTCAGTCAATTGTGAGAACAATTCCAAGTTCGTTTATGTAAAAAATTAGTTACACAGCTCTCATGAACTCCTTCAAGCTCAAGTATACTGAAATATGAAAGCAAGAACTAGCAGTTATGCTTTGTCAAATGTAAGCTGTTATTTTGTCATCTTTTGTGCATTGATTATTGCACTATAATTATTATTGCTTTCTGTGTTGTTCCTTTTCATCAATGCTAGTTTACTTACAACAAATTTCATAAAAAAAAGATCTGTAGCAAGAAACATTTGTGAAAAAAAATAAAAAATAAAAAAAGACCATGGGTGCATATGGCATATTGTTGTTATGGAACATTGAATTGCAAAGAATTATCCTTTTAACACAGATCCAAAGGAAGCGCTGAAAATATGATAATTTGTACACTTTCAATACACCGAATTATGATTCTGCTTCCTACAGAGAAACACATCTATTCTGTTTCATGGCTATTTATCAAATTTAGTATTGCACTTTGCTGTATTTTTTGAAGTTAATCTTATTGTAGTTCACTCAACAGCAGTCATAAACCCATACATTACTCCAAATACCACAGCACCTGACTGTGTGAAATTCCGCTTGTTCCTTTCCTTCAACCTGTGAAGTGACAACTCGTCCCACCAGTTGCAAAGGTACTTATTTGATCTGGAACCCAAAACATGGTGTTACATACACAAAACACTGTCAAAGATGAATGTCTTGCTTGAGCCAAGAGAAATTCTGGGAAGAACAGGAAATTCAGTCTGAACCTTGAATGCAAACAGAGAGAAATAGTGAAAAAACAGAGAGAAATAGTGAAAAAACACAGAGAAAAAGTGCAATATCAGTTGGTGCAATTGAAAAGAACTTAGTGGCACTTATCAGCACTGGCACAATTGGCCTGCTTGTGCAGTTTAATGTACAATGCAATGGATTGTGAAGTGTGGAGGTAAGACAGATGTAGATAAAATTTATGTAGCTGATAAGCAGCCACAGGTTTGGTACTCCGGCTGCCTGTGTGTGATTTTCAGATGATATTCCACACCTGTCTACACAAATCCTGTGCTGGTTCACCATCTCTGCCTAAGAAACACACCACAGAAACAGATGTTTGTTTCTCACCTAACTGAATGCTTGCAAAGCAGCAGACAGTAGTACAGTGACAACAGTCTCGCCAAGCAGCCACCTTACTGAGTAGATTAGCATTCATGGCCAGAGTGGATGGTGGTGGAACAGTAATGCATAGAGTGTGTGTGTGTGTGAAGAGAGAGAGAGAGAGAGAGAGAGAGAGAGAGAGAGATGGGATGGGATGGGATGGGAAACACTTAGGGCACAAGCATATTAGTGGACTGTTAGAAGGAACACTGAGAGAAGAAAGGAGAGCCCAGGGGACTGTGGAGGATCTAGAGTAGGTTAAAGGCATAAGAAGAAGAGGCTAGTGTGAAGATAAGAAGGCAGGAATGTGTGTGTGTGTGTGTGTGTGTGTGTGTGTGTGTGTGTGGTGACTAGGGAAGAGGGAGGGGGGGAAGGGGGAGGGGGGAGGAGTAGTAAATATTATTCGATTATAATTCAGCGTGGCTTGCAACTCAATGTGTACAGCCAATAGGGATTGTGGGAGAGGAATCACTTTTGCTGACAACAAATATATGACAATACCTGGGTGTTTGGGTGATACACTTCACGCTGTTTGGGGGCTATCCCTTGCTTCCGAGTTGTTGTGTGTGCTGAAATATAATCATTTTTCAGAGATCACTTTCATAACTTTTTATACAAGGTTAAGGGTTACTTAAAAGGGAATCACAACAGAAGTTTCTTGTTGTATAAATATGGGACTGCTGATCAGGACACCACACAGCTGAAAGCATGATGTAGGACAGGAAAAAAGGAAAAGTTGCCAAAGGGTTGACAAAGGCAAAATGGGTAACTAAAAGCAATCTTATCATGACTTCGCCACTGTCTGTATTGTATGCACCATAAAATGACAATTGATACACTACAATTTAGTGTCATTAATGACATCTTTCTTGCTAGAATGGAGTTTTACTTTCCTAACATAAAACAGAGGGCAACATTGACAAAACATATGAACATAAAATATATAGTTCTGGATAAAATATAGTCCCATTATGTTTGATGCTCATTCCACATTTCTCTCTCTCTCTCTCTCTCTCTCTCTCTCTCTCTCTCTCTCTCTCTCTCTCTAAATACATGAGCTTCCAACGATGTTAAATAACTGTAAAAAACTGTAACGTCTTCTAATGATTCTTGCAAACTTATCCAGAGCCCAAACTCAAAGGGTCACTCCATACTACGTGGCCCAAGAAAAAAATAATTGGTTGCTTGACCATCTCAGAAAAATTTTATATTTGCTGGGTGAATTCCCCAATGTTTAGTATTCACAAAAATATTTTTTTACAAAAATTATTGTTTATTATTTTGAAATGGTGGCCATATTTGTTCCCAGTCGCACGCTTTTTTTCGTATTTGCAAGCATCTACAGTTTTTATAATTATTCAGTAGTGGATTGTTCTAAGCCTTTCAGATAAAATGCATTTAGTTCAACACACTCTGGGCTACAAATTAACATCATTATCACTTGCTGAATGTATTCTTCAATATATTTTTAACAGTTCAAAGTTATCAGCCACAAACGAAAAAAACTATTTTTGAACAGTAGTTTTCCAAAGAAAGATTAATTTCTCAGCTTTAATATTTTTTCTGCTATTACACTGTATAGTATAGTTACTTCTTATAGAGTATCAATGGTGAGCAGCTTACACTTAAAAAAATACACTATTTTAAAAAATTGATTTTTTTAATTTTTCTATTTTGTGGTCTGCAATATCTTTGTTGGGGGACCAGATAAATATCTGAAAATTTAACCGTTAATAGACCTTTATGATATCAAACTTCAGTATAAATTTCAACTTTGAGATTCAATTGGAAGTTATGGAAAAAAAATTACAAACACAAGTCAAACATCTGCGATATCTTGGCTAATGGAATAAAATATCTCAGTTACAGTATATAATTTAATCATATCTATGATTACCTACTTTTTATTGAAAATAAGCCTACTAATTACATTATATTGTTCTCTTGTTATTGGTTTTTAATATATCGCTCACTGAACATTTGAGAAATTTGTTCACTCAGTTCGTGTGTTAGATTATAAGGTCGCCCAGTCACAGTTGTAAATTCCATGGGAGACAGCTTCCTTAGTACATTTTTAAGTGGCATCCAAACTTGATCCTTCTCAATTTTTTAAAAAGATGTCCTTGGTCCTGGAGGGTGATAAAATACAACATGTACATCTTGGTTTTGACAGTCAATATTATCAACTTCACCAAAAAAGTCATCAGCCTGCTGCAGACTTGCTTTTGTGACAGCTCGCTTTGTTGTACCCCCGACACCATCACAAGCATTCTTCCCATGGCATGAAGGAAAAAAGTGCCATTCTACATCAAACCCAAAATCTTATTTATGAAAGGAGATGTTAATAATTTTTTTTTTTTTTGTTTTTATATTGACTTGCTGCCCCATCCAAAAAGTAAATCAGTTATTTTATGGAAGAGTGGTGCTGTTTAATGTAGTTTGTTAATTTTAGTTGAAAAATGTGCATTGCTGTAGTGTTGTGTTCAAGGTAGTCACTTATGACACAGAAGCTGTGGTTCATTAGTTTATCTTCATCTTTATAATAGAATACAAATGGATGAACTGTGGCCTGTTTGTTTACCCAGCGGTGCCATTTTACTTCATCTTGAACAACAAAGGGATAATTTTCTGAAAAGTCAGCAAGAACTAAGTGTTCATCAGCTGCGAAGGTTTGCTTTTTGTCTTTCAAAAATTTACTTTGAGCTTTTGCAATAAAATGATGCATTTTAAGGTTTTCAAGGTTAGCCACCAACACTTCAAAAAACTCTTCATGATTTTATGACTGTCACCATTTCAGTTCTGTCTTGTGTCACCCATTGCTTGTATTTTATATTGTCAGGCATCAAATCGTCTTCTTCAGATTCTTCAAACATGTCAAGTAAGGCTTGTTTGCCTGGACAATCTTCACATTTTCCCTTGATCATACAATTGTAACTGTCAATATTGCATACCATAACTTCCAAAATGTCTTTATAGTCAACTCAAAGATTGGCCCCATCTATCATCAACTTTACGTTCTGATGATACAAACACACAAAAACATTATGGGTGCCAGATGCCCCTGCAACAACACACCATCTTGGTCTCAACTCACAAAACTTTGATCTTCCAATTTTAATGTCAGGATTTTTTTTTTAAATTGAATTTTAGAACCATTTTCTATCACAGAAACACAGTCTTTTTTGCCAGACATCAAACAGCTGTTATTGTCATTGCCATAATACTTAATAACTTTATTGATTGTGTTTTCATCTACCAAATTATATGCACTTTTATTTTGTAATGCTGGTAAAATTCCCTGTTCTTTTACTAATTTGCTTGTTAACAAGACATTCTGACACTTTAAATTTATCACTAACTTTTGTTCGACTCCAAGAAATCAGCAGTAAACTGATAATCTTAATTTTATCCTCTTTCGTTCACGTACTGCATTTAGTTTTTAGAACAAATCATCATATTTGATTGGTGAAGTTTTAAAAATTCAATCTGTTTTAGTACAAATTGTATATTAAAATGAAAATTCCAAATTCTTTTTGATTGTAGCTGCCATTTTCTCAATTTTTGGATTCAAGGCACTTGGTCTTTCATACCGACTTCGTTTTCTAATCTTACTAGCAGGCGATATACCCAGGATTACACAAGCTGTATCTACTTTTTTAATGGTTGCTGGTAAGTCACAAAATTCTGTATCTGAGGTTTCACTATCTCTTGTGAATTACAAATATCTTAGAATAACATGTTGGACACAATGATTTTCCTGCTATGAGATTGACAAAATGGCTTCTATTTTTCGAATAATTATCAAATGTTGTTGTTGTTATAGGTTTCTTATGTTTCTCAAAAGGGTCCATCCAAGAATGATCAAAAACGTGATGAAATTTTTTTAAGTATTTCATTTCATGGTACTTGCATGTTGATTTGACCTCTGGGCTGACTTGTAAGTAAAACAACACTTTTTCTTCTTCACTGTAATCTTCGATTAAAGCAATGTCTTTAGGATACACTCCATACACACTTTTATGACATGCTTCATTAATAATAACATCAAAAGCACACTGAGACACCATTTTTCAACAGCACACTTCAAGAACTTCTAGCTAAATAAGTGTGAGTAGACAACTTTTGGTGTAAAGGGGAAGACAACAATCAGACTTGTATAGGCTTGCAGATGCAGTTGGTAACCTGCTGAAACAATTACCACAGCACTGTTTTGACAAATAATCATGAGCTAGTGTAATGTGGTGTGTTACATTATGCAATTGGTATACTTTATTTGATTAGCCAACCAGATATCACAGATGTTACAAAAATGTATTTTTTACTCCTGTTTTTAATCTTTTTTCCATAACTTTCAAATGAATCTCAAAGTTGAAATTATACTGAAGTTTGATATCATAAAGGTCTATTAACTGTGAAATTTTCAGATTTTTATCTGGTCCCCCAACAAAGATATTGCAGGCAAGAAAATGGAAAATTAAAAAAAAATCCATTTTTAAAAATAGTGTATTATTTTAAAGTGTAAGCTGCTCACCATTGATACTCTATAAAAAGTAACTATACTATACAGTGTAATAGCAGAAAAAATATTAAAGCTGAGAAATTAATCTTTCTTTGGAAAACTACTGTTCAAAAATAGAGTTTTTTTAATTTGTGGCTGATAACTTTGAACTATTAAAATATATCAAAGAACACATTCAGCTAAGTGATAATGATGTTAATTTGTAGCCCAGAGTGTGTTGAACTAAATGCATTTTATCTCAAAGGCAGAGGACAATCCACTTCTAAATAATTGTAAAAAATGCAAATGCTTGCAAATACGAAAAAACGCATGCGGCCTGGAACAAATATGGCCACCATTTCAAAACAATAAACAATATTTTTTTTAAAAAAAAATATTGTTGAGAGTACTAAACATTGGGGAATTCACCCGGCAAATATAAAATTTTTCTGAGATGGTCAAGCAACCAGTGCTGGACCACTTGGTATGGCGTTGATAGGTCACATCGACCACACAAATTACAATCTTTGGAACATTAACCGCTCTGACGAGCCGCCATGTTTAAGTCAGTCTGCCTTTGTAGTTCATGCAGTGTTCATTTGTATCAGTCTTTATGGTAAAATATATGTATATATAGGAAACTTGGGAACTGTTTATTATGTATATTACGATCAATATCCAGAATTCCATAACCCCAAACACACCACACACCAACCAGGTGACGGCTAAAAACACCAACAACTCGTTCACTATGAAAGTTTAATTCTTTACAACACAAAGGTTAACATTATTACATACTTTTAAACAACAACAAAAAATAGGTGGTGTGGCTCAACAACACATACAGCTGTACCATAGTTGCAGCCTCAATTGAGAGGTGCCTATGGAGAGGCAAGGCAAACATGTGCTCCCTGAAGAAGGGCAGCAGCCTTTACAGTAGTTGCTTGGGCAACATTCTGGATGAGTGACAGATCTGGCTTTGTAGTATTAGCAAACTTGGTCTTTCTGTGCAGCTACTGCGAATGGCTAAAAGCAAGTATTTGCCAGTATTTTTCCCCGGGGCATGAAGTTCTGCTGTATAGGAAGAAGATGATGGCATCCTCTAGGGTGAAATATTCTGGTAGCAAAATTACTTCCATTTGATCTACATTCTAATGGTCAGTCTGCCTATGTAACAGAGTAGTTAGCTTGGCTGACTGCCCCATGGGGGATCCCGGTTCAATTCCCAGTATTTCCAGAGATTTTTCCTTTGTGGAAGAAATGGTACAGGGTGCAGTCAGCCTCATGGGACCAGCTGGGGAGCTTCTTGACTGATCTGCAATGGTTTGAACATCAAGAAACCAGACAAAGAATGAAAGATCAATGTACTGACCATATGCCCCTCCATACCACTTCCAATTACACCACTGACAGAGGATGAGAGTGGTCGATTGGGCTTGATTGACTTGCCTAGGGATAGAATGTGAATCTTTACTGTTTACCTTTACCATTCTATGGGTCAGAGAATGGGAGAGAATTTGAAAGGGGAAATGGACAGGTTGAAGTTAGATATAATGGAAATTAGTGAAGGCAGTCACAGGAAGAACAGGGCTTCTGGTCAGGTTCATATGGAGTTATCAATATAAAATCAAATAGGGGTAATATAACAACAAAAACAATCAATTATTGATAAAATTATTTAATTGGATAGATAAAAAAATCTACTCACAAAGTGATGGCAGAACACACACACAAAAGACTGTTGTGATTGGCGAGCTTTCAGAGCCAGTGGCTCCTTCTTCAGGCAGAAGGGTTGAAGGGGAAGGAAGAAAGGTGATGGAAAAGGACTGGAGAGATCTAGGAAAAGGGGTAGATTTCTGGAAAGTCACCCAGAACCACAGGTCAGGGGAGACTTACCTTACAGGATGAGAAGGAAAGACTGATGGGGACTCCATCAGACGAGATTTGAAAACCTGAGAGCTTATAGGTGGAAGACAATGTAATATGCAATACAGAGATTACTACTAAAACATCGTGCACGAGTTAATAAGAGTGGAAAGCTAAGTGCTTTGTACATAATATAGGTTGGAGGGGGTGGTGAAAAATAGACGGGAAAGACAATGAAAGATGTAGAAAACTAAAACAGAGTGAAGCAAAGAGTAGTTACAATGAAGAAAAGCTGAGTTGGAAGAAATTAATGTAAATTAAGGCCAGGTGGGTCGCAAGAACAGAGGACATGTTGTAGTGCTAGTTGCCACCTCCAGAGCTCTGAGAAACTGGTGTCTGGGGGAAGAATCCAGAAGGCAAGTGTGGTGAAACAGGCACAAAAGCCACGAATGCCATGTTGTAGAGCATGCTCTGCAACGTAACATATGAGTAGGATTACTAATGAATAAGAAAAAAGGAATGTGGGTAAGATACTATGAACAGCACGATGAATGCATCGTCACAGCTGAGATGGACATGAACCCGACACCGAAAACAATAGCACAAGTTTATATGCCAAATAGCTGTTCAGAAGGAAAATTTGATTGTGGAAGGGGGCTAGAAATAAATCAAAGGAAACGGATGGGAATGATAGGTGAATATGCAATGGGGGAAAGGAATAAAAGAGAAAGTGGATAAAATGAAGAACGCGAGCAGCTGCTCCTGGGTCATCCGCTAAAATTTCATCCAGAGTACATGGCATGCCAAGATCAATGCACAGTGTGTTAAAATTCGGACAGGATGTTAAAATGTGGCGTACCGTCAGCAACTGCCCACATGGGCAGAACGGCGCCGGCACAGCCGTCAGCAGATGGCGGTGGCTGAACCGGCAGTGTCCAATCTGTAACAGGGCCGAAACAACCTCCTTCCACCGAGAAGGGCGTGAAGGGGTCGTCCAAGCCGTGGGGAGAGGTTTCAAGGCCCGAAGCTTGTTTTCAGTAAGTGTAGACCAATTGGCATGCCACAGCGATAAAATGCGCTGACAAATGACCCTTCTAAAATCAGATGAAGGCACACAACAAGAAGCTGTCCAAGGCTGGAGGACCGCAGCCTTGGCCGCGGCATCTGCAGCTTCGTTCCCAGGGATACCAACATGGCCAGAAACCTACATAAAAGTAACCGGAGAACCGTTGTCCACCAGCTGAAGAGAGCGTTGGATTCAGTACACGAAAGGGTGAACCGGATACAGTTCACTGAGGCTCTGGATGGCACTCAGGGAATCAGAGCAGCTTGTCGGTGGAGGCGGATGTAAAGAACAGCCTGAGAGAGGGCAAATAGCTCAGCTGTGAAGACCAAACAATGGCCATGGAGCCGGTATTTGAAATTGTGTGCCCCGACAATAAAAGAACACCTGATGCCGTCACTGGTCTTAGAGCCATCTGTATTTTATTATTTATCGTATGATGTGTACATTGATTTACATTTATATACAATATTTTCAGGACTAAAATGTACAATCACAAGTTCGTACAATTTTACAGCTCTATGTCTAGTTCTTCAATCCACTTGACTGCTTCATCCGATGTACGATGAATGTCCATTAAAGTTCCTCTGAAAGTACGATGAGGGCAGTCAGCAACAATGTGATGAATCGTCTGTGAGGGGGCACCACAGTCACAATTTGCAGAGCCAACCCATCCCCATTTGTGCAGTAGATAGCCACATCTGCCTTGTCCAGTTCGAATGCGGTTAATGATCCTCCACTGACGCCTTGGAAGATCAAATCCTTGCGTCTGCTTGGAAGGGTCCTCGACTAGATGTTTATTGGCTACTGAAGACTGATCCCACTGGAGTTTCCATGAACTGTTAATGTTGAAAGCAGATCCTTCAAGGTCGAGTGCTGTGCGCCATGGTGGTTTCCTCGATTTCAAGCGTTGGTGTGTTCCTTGTACAATATCTTGATGGATGGGGAGCTGGGGGTTCTGCTGAATGTTTTTCCACGTCTTTAGGAGAGCTTCTGATCTTCTTAGGGCTGGAGGTGGGATATTGCTTAGAACCGGCAGCCACAGCGTGTTTGTGCTCCGAATACATCCTGTGATTAATCGCATTGCCTGATTGAGTTGCACGTCTACCTTCTTAGTGTGAACACTGTTGATCCAGGTTGGGCAGCAATATTCAGCAACAGAATATGACAGAGCTAATGCTGTAGATCTCAGGACGTTAGTATTGGCTCCCCATGATGTACCAACAAGCTTCTGAAGGATATTATTTCTAGTTTTAACTTTAGCAGCCACATTTGATAAATGCTGCTTGAAAGACAGAGTTCTATCTAGTGTTAATCCCAGGTACTTTGGTGTACTACAGTATGGCAACACTTGGTCTCTGAATACAACTTCTGGTTTGTAATTTGACTGTCTGTTACGTAGGTGGAATGCAGATATAACTGTTTTCTGAGGATTTAGGTGGAGGCACCATTTCTTGAAATATTTGTCTAAGGCTTCCAGATCAGTGGATAGAATAGTTTCAGCATCAGCAAAGTTGGAGCACTGAGTCACCAGACAAATATCATCAGCATATATGAATTTCCTTGAAGATGTTTCTGGTAAGTCGTGTGTATACAAATTGAAAATGAGGGGAGCCAGAACAGACCCTTGAGGTAAGCCGTCATTTAGTTTAAACATTCTGCTCCTATCATTATCTGAGTAGATCTGAAAGTACCTATTGCTTAGCATATTGTTGAGTAAGGCCGTGAGTTTACGACATGGGATAACACTCACAAATTTTAAAAGGAGTCCTTCTCGCCAGACAGTGTCATAGGCAGCAGATAGATCCAAAAAGGCAGCCACACTTACTGATTTCTTCTCATACCCATTTTCAATGTGCGTAGTGAGAGATAGTACCTGATCGTTACAACTTCTCCCAGGTCTAAATCCTGCTTGCTCGATAGGAATATGATGGTTGATTGTTTCACAGATTCTGTTGTAGATCAGACGCTCAAGGAGTTTATAAGTGATACTTAAGAGTGCTATTGGACGATAGTTTTCCACTTTTGTGGGATCTTTATTTGGTTTCAGTATGGCTAATATTTTTGATTTCTTCATCAGATGTGGGATGTTTCCAGTTTGCAGGATGTTTGAAAGGAAGTTGGTCAACCATTTTACTGTAGCTGGTCCACAGTGAGCCAGGAATTCTGGGTATATTCCATCATATCCAGCTGCTTTTCCAAGTTTCATACTTTTGATTGCAGCTTTAGTTTCCTCTTCTTGAAATGGAGTAGAGAATTCGGAAGACTGTAGGGCTGCTCTTTTCTTGGTGTTCAACTGTAGTTTGATATCCCTTTTGGCTTGCTTGTCCTTTATATTCTTTGTAACTGACACAAGGTGTTTAGCATAGTCATTCAAATTGATGGCATTTTTTGATCTTTTTGTTGTAGGGTTTGAAGAGTCTAATTTCCTGATGATAGACCAGGCTTTTCTGCTAGAATGGGTGTAATCTAGGGACCCCACAGTTTCATGCCAGATCTTTCTTCGATTATCACCCAGGGACTGGAGGAGGCTTGTTGCATTGTCAGAGTTAGGATGGTCTTCATATTCTTTTAGTAACTCCTCACTCTCGGAACTCCAACCAGGGATATACTCTTTACGGTACCCATAAAGAGCCATCTGTATAAATGAAGATTGTATAAATGAAGATCGTATTAATGAACTTCGAACGAAGTTCAACAAACCACAAGCAGTATACTGAAGCTGGGGTAACCTCCTTTGGGAGAGAACTGAGGTCAAGGTGAACGCGAACCTGAGCCAGGAGCCAAGGTGGCGTTAGGCTCTCGCCCACTCTAAAGGTTGCAGGGAGAGGAAAATCAAGTTGCTGTGGAGGCGATGAAAGTGAACTCCAGAGGGTAGCAGGGCAGATACATACAACCCGTATTGACGGTTGAGAGAGTTGTCAAAAAAGGAACGATAAGACAGGTGGTCGGGCATTGATAATAGCCAACAGGCATACCAACAAAGTAGTATATCGCGCCAGTAGGTTAGTGGCAATTCACCGGCTTCAGCTTGAAGACTCTCGACAGGACTAGTATAGAACGCTCCGATCGCAAGACATAGACCCCAATGTTGTATAGAGTTGAGGCGGCGTAAGATGGACGGCTGTGCAGAGGAGTATACAAAGCTCCCATAATCCAGCTTTGAGCGGACGATCGACCGATAAAGGCGAAGTAGGACGGTGCGATCCGCTCCCCACGACGTACCGCTGAGAACACGGAGGACATTTAGGGAACAGGTACAACGGGCAGCCAAATATGTCAGATGTGGAGACCAGCTAAGTTTCCTGTCAAATGTAAGACCTAAAAATTTTGTTGTCTCCACAAATGGGAGAGCAACGGGACCAAGATTTAGGGACAGTGGGAGAAACTCTTTGTAGCGCCAGAAGTTAATACAGACCGTCTTCTTGGCTGAAAAATGGAAGCCATTGGCAACACTCCAGGAGTAAAGACGGTCAAGACAACGCTGAAGACAGCGCTCCAGGAAACATGTATGCTGCGCGCTGCAGTAGATGGTAAAATCGTCCACAAAAAGGGAGCCTGATACATCAGCTGGGAGGCAATCCATTATTGGATTGATCGCTAGGGCAAAGAGAGCGACGTTCAAAACTGAGCCCTGTGGCACCCCTCCTGGCGAAAGGCGTCGGACAGGACAGAACCCACACATACCCTGAACTTTCGATCCATTAAAAAATGCACAAATAGAAAGAGGGAGGTGACCGCAAAGGCCCCACGTATGCATGGTGCGGAGAATGCCCACCATCCAACAGGTGTCACAACCATTGTCTGGCGCTTCCACAAGAAGTTATTCATAATGAAGGTCGACAACATAACCAGATGGTCAACAGCAGAGCGGCACCTACGAAATCCACATTGTACATTGGTAAGTAGGCGGTCGAGATTCGAGCAGCCAAACCAAACGAGAGTTAACCAATCGTTTCATCCCCTTACAGACACAGCTGGTAAGGGAAATGGGTCGATAACTGGAAGGCAAGTGCTTGTCCTTCCCCGGCTTAGGAATCGGGACAACAATAGATTCGCACCAGCATGTGGGAACATGACCCTCAGTCCAGATGTGATTATAAGTATGAAGAAGAAAACCTTTACCAGCAGGAGAAAGGTTCTTCAGCATCTGAATATGAATAGAATCAGGCCCCAGAGCAGAGGACCGTGACCGGGCAAGTGCACTTTCGAGTTCCCGCATGGTGAATGAGGCATTATAACTTTCATGATTCGAGGAGAGGAAGTTAGGTGGCCTTGCCTCCTCTGTCTGATTTCGGGGCAGGAAGGCAGGGCAGTAATGAGCAGAGCTCGAAACTTCTGCGAAAAATCGGACGAAGGCATTGGAGACATCCTCAGGGGCCACAAGGACGTCATTCATGACCATCAAGCCAGAAACTGGCGAGTGGACCTGCGTGCCAGATAGCCGGCGCAGGCTACCCCAGACAACAGAAGGAGTAAAACTGTTGAAGGAGCTTGTGAAAGCAGCCCATCTGGCTTTCTTGCTTTCTTTAATAACACGACGACACTGCGCATGTAATTGTTTATAATTAATACAATTCGCCATCGTAGGGTGGAATTTGAAGGTGCGTAAAGCACGTCGAAGAGCATGTATAGCGACTCCACATGCTGCGGTCCACCAGGGGACCGGTACGCGACGTGGAGAAGAAGTAGTATGAGGGATGGAATATTGAGCAGCAGTGAGAATGACTTCCGTGTGAGGTGTGTGACCTGACTATCGCCGCTTGCGAAGTTTTGATCCTGAAATGTCGCCCTGAAAGAGAAGAGCCCCCAGTCTGCTTTGGACATGTTCCAACTAGTTGAACATGGAGATGGGGTATGATGCAGGAGATGGATAACACAAGGGAAGTGGTCACTCGAATACGTATCAGAAAGAGCGTACCACTCAAACTGACGTGCAAGTTGGGTAGTACATATAGAGAGGTCTAAATGGGAATAGGTGTGAGTTGTGTCCGAAAGAAAAGTAGGGGTGCCAGTATTGAGGCAGATAAGATTGAGGTGGTTGAAAAGGTCTGCTAACAGGGAGCTTCTCGGGCAGGATGCTGGAGAGCCTCAAAGGGGATGGTGGGCACTGAAGTCTCCAGTCAACAAAAATGGTGCAGGTAGCTGAGCAATAATTTGCATCATGTCTGCCCTAGTAACGGCAGACGATGATGGAGTGTAAACAGTACAAATGGTAAATGTGAAAGTGGGGAGAGTAATTCAGACGGCAACTGCCTGCAGATTGGTGTGCAATGTGATGAGATCGTAGTAGATATCATCCCGGACCAGCAACATAACCCCGCCATGAGCCAGAGTACCTGCTACAGGGGGTAGGTCAAAACGCACAGAGGTATAATGTGCCAAGTCAATACGATCGCATGGGCATAGCTTCGTTTCCTGAAGAGCTACTACGAGCGGACAGTGCAAGCGTAGCAGCAACTTTAAGTCCTCTCGGTTGGAGCGAATTCC
Source organism: Schistocerca piceifrons (assembly GCF_021461385.2). Classification (NCBI taxonomy): domain Eukaryota; kingdom Metazoa; phylum Arthropoda; class Insecta; order Orthoptera; family Acrididae; genus Schistocerca; species Schistocerca piceifrons. Next base: position 229,887,167 of record NC_060143.1, on the reverse strand, counting down.
GCAAATATTCCAATGAAGAAGTGCCATCATGAGAAGAAAAAGGAGAAGCAAGAAGGGGTCAACTCGAAGGCCGCTGAGGGCCTGGCTTCGAGCGAGCACTGCTGCCGCTATCAATAGGCGGAGAGTCATCGTCCATTTGTTCAATAGGTTCGTCAGCCACCATGTTAAGATGGTTGGGAGGGGGAGCTTCCTCCGCCGGTGAACGGCCAGATGTTCGGCTACCAGCAGTGCAGCCAGGCGAAACGGATGACGGCCTGGGGCGGCAAACGCTGGGTGGCACAGGAGAAGAAACGCGTCATGGCGGAGAAGGAGAACTTTTCTTCCTATGAGCCTTCTTGGAAGGTCGTTTAGTCGAAGTACTGGTCGATGGCTAGGAGTTCGGGGTACGTAAGAAGTCTTCATGGGACGGTTCCTTCTTGAAGGCCTGTGCATCAGACTTCTGGGTCATAGTCTTGGCAGAAGCTGATGAAGGTGCTTGCATCTTAGGGGTGACAGGAGGAAGAGGAGACGTTGACCGGGTGATCTTAGCACTGGGCGAACTGACGACTGTAGCGCTAAAGGTCAGATCGCATGTCTGCGTCGATACCTCCCTGGTAGGCCGAGGAGAGGCAAAGACGGTACTGTATTTCCCCGCTGGGAGCAGCGTGGGCTTCCTACTAGCAAAAAGCTTGCGAGCAGCCGAGGTGGACACTTTTTCTTCGACCCAAATTTCCTGTATACAGCGTTCATGCTTGTAGATGGGACAGTCGCGAGAGGATGCTGCATGGTCACCCTGACAGTTCACGCAACGAGGAGACTGAGGTGGACAGTCACCCTCAAGGGCGTCCCTGCCACAAGCGACACATTTAGCCACATTAGAACAAGACTGGCGGGTGTGGTTAAAATGCTTACACTGGTAGCAGCGCGTATGTGTCGGGACATAGGGGCAAACAGAAATAACCTCATAGCCCGCTTTGATACGCGATGGCAGCTGAACACTATCAAAGGTCAAGAAAAGTGTCCGGGTCAGTACAAGGTCATTGTCAACCTCTTTCATGACCCTATGGACAGCAGTCACACCCTGCTCAGTGAGGAAAGACTGAATTTCCTCGTCAGTCAATCCGTCGAGTGATCTAGTAGATACCACACCACGCGACGAATTCAAAGTGCGGTGAGCCTCCACCTGGACAGGGAACGTGTACAGGAGTGTGGCCCGAGGGAGATTTTGTGCCTGAAAGGCGCTCTCAGTTTCCAACAACAAGGTACCGTTACGCATCCTGGTACAAGACTTGACAGGTCTGGCTATGGCATCTACGCCCCGCTGAATAACGAAAGGGTTGACAGATGAAAAATCCTTTCCGTCCTCAGTTCTAGAAACTACGAGGAACTTTGGGGAAGGCGGTAGTACTTTTGTCACTGGTGGCTGGTCAAGTTTCCGTTTTTGGGCAGAAGTCGAGAGAGAAGAAGAAGAGAAATCCATTGCGGATGAATCCCCCATGATTGCCAGCGTCTCCGATGGTGCGCTCCTTCCTTGTGGGGACCCTCTAAGAGGGCGCTCCTGCCTTAGGTGAATGTTTACACCTCAGGTCACACCTCCAAAGAAACGGACGGAGGGACCAATCGGCATGGTCGGAAGGTGTCAGCTCGGGCAATCACCCCTCCCCGGGCCTGGCCTTTACCAGGGGGTACGCATGGGCCCTACTTGTCTACCCAGGGCAGGGAATTACGCTTTACCCTGTCACCGGCTACGCGTGCGAACGCGTGGGTCGGCCTTCAGGCATGCACAGGGAAGAAAGAAGAATAGGAAAAACAAGGGAGAGAGGGAGAGAAAGGACAGACTGTCTCAAACGCCGAGGCGGAGACCATAGGGTGGACAAGAAGGCAAGGAGAAGAAGGCAAGGTAAAAAGCAAGGAAGACAGTGAGAGAGGGAGAAGGACAAAGAAAGGAAACAAAGGAAGGAAGAAACCAGAATAAGCGAAAAACCAAAATGACCACAAATGTAAGTCGGTGAACCGTTCGTCTCCGGATGCAGGCGCAAACTACCCCCTTGAGGGGGGGGGGACTAATTTTAGTCGCCTCTTATGACAGGCAGGAATGCCTCAGGCCTATTCTTACCCTGGACCTGCAGGGGGAGTAATAATATTATGAAAAGGATAACTGCTACACAGCATATAGCAGAGACGCTGAATCGCAGATAGGCACAACAAATAGACTGTCAGAAAGTGAGCTTTCAGACAACATACACACATGCAAATGCAGCTCTCTCTCTCTCTCTCTCTCTCTCTCTCTCTCTCTCTCTCTCTCACTCACTCACTCACTCACTCACACTCACACACACACACACACACAGGGAGGCTGTAGTCATGTGTGTGTGAGTTGTGTTTGCGCGAGTGTCTGTCTGTATGCTGTCTATTTTCAACGAAAGCCTTGTTGGCCAAAAGCTCACTTTCTGACAGTCTTTTTTTTGTTGTGCCTATCTGCATCTTAGCATCTCCACCATATGGTGAGTAGCAGCTATCTGTTTCATAATATTGAAACACACACCATTCATTCACACAAGCAAGCACCCCTTACGTACACACAACCGCGAACACCAGCAGCTCAGACCAGAATGTGGTCTGAGCTGCCAGAGTTGGCGGTAATGGTGCGTCTAGGGTGCTTGCTTGAGTGAATGAATGGTGTGTGTTTCTCTCTCTTTTTGTGATGAAGGCTGCAGCCAAAATCTTGTGTGTAAGTGTCTTTTAATTACGCCTGTCTGCAACTTAACAAGTCATTTTGATGGTAAGTAGCAATCTATCTCTTCCCACATTGTAGATGGGATCAGCCGTTAGAACACATTCTGGGGCATCAAGGAATTGTCAATGTGGTACAGAAGGAAACTGTGTTGGGTAAAAATTGTACACAGAGACCAAGGCATGAATACAGTAAGTAGGTTCAACTGGATGTATGTTGCATGTCATTATTCAGAGATGAAGATGCTTGGCCAGGAGACTCTAGTGTGGAGAACTGCATCATACCAGTTTTCGGACTGAAGACCAAAAGAGCAAGAAGGTATTGAAAATGAATGAAGATAAAATATACACAAAATGAAAGGCTTTGTGTAAAAGCCCTTGGCATTGAGTTGCAAACTGAAGAGAACTAATACATAGACAAACAAATGAAGGAGCTCCATTCTGTATGTTTTATATTAATAAGTATCTATTGCGTAGATATTTATCAATGTCATATAGTAAATGTTAAGCTCACAGTAGTAGATGAAGTTAGCTATTAAGTAATACTGAAGGAGCATGAGGGGTTTTGTAATTGGATGCTTTTCTGCAAATCTTAGTGTATTAAATTTGCCTGCTTGAATAGTTTCTTATTACTACAGTGCACAAGTTTAGGTTCTACCAACCACTGAAATATTACTTTCATCTCTCTTAAAAGCTATAGAGCTGTTGTGCAAAGTCCCAATCACAGTCAAAGCAAAAAAACTGGTGAGTCACACATAGACACAACAAAGAGACTGCTGGAACATGAGCTTTCAACCAACAAGGCCATTGTCGAAAATAAACAGCATACACACACATGCATGCACACACACACGCGCGCACTCACCCAACCACCCACCCACCCACCCACCTACCCACCCACCCACCCACCCACGCGCCCACACACACACACACACACACACACACACACACACACACACACACACACACACACGGCCAGAGATTGTGGTCTCAGCAACTCTGTTATATGGTGAATAGCAACCACCCTTTTCATAATACTGTGGAAAATATAGTAAAAATGGAAAAAATGTGGAAAATACAGTAAAAGTACAAAAATGGACAACTATGGAAAAATACCATATTGCTCTTAACATTTAAACCTAGAACACTATGGGGGAGGGTTGTTACATTGCTACTAAACAATCGTAGTTTACTATTCCGAATTTTATTCAAAGGAAGTCATAAGTTATAGGCTATACACTAGTTAATTACAGTTATTAGATCTCCTACGATACATTACATACCAAATTAAATCCAAAAGTCCTGTTTTATAACCTAGGCAATCAAAACTTTTACAAGGATTTAGTAATCTAGGGTCAATCGGGAACAATTATTGGCTGACCCAGATTAATCATCTGTACTTCCACAGTATCCCAGTCTCCTGGCATACTTTAACCCATGATGTGGGTTTAAACTTCTCATTACTCCAAAATCAATAATTAATGCCCTGTAGCAATCCATCTACTTTCCAGAAAGGTTCCAATATCAAACCAACAGACAAGAATACGTACAGCACTAACAGTTCATACAACACCTCAAAAACTGGCCCATAACGATATCTGGTGAATCTCCACACAACAAAACAGAAATCCCGTTCAACATTAATAGTCAAAAGACACAAATAAACACAACATGTAAATTTCCATGGAAAGAAATACATTTCCTTGCTTCAACTAAACTCTGCCAAATCTGCTTCTTCCAGTGAACATCCCCTCCGGCTAACTAACGACTCCATGTTCTACTTGTGAGGGCTCTTCCTACCAAACAGTCCGCACTTCCTAAACCACTGAAGACACCAAGAATAACAAAAAAGCATCCAAACAGATTTCTACACTCACACACGCAGATGGACTTTTGTATGCTTTGTAGGCTTTCTGTACTGGAAAAATTACCTTGTTAATCATGAAGGACCATTTGTCCCGAATTCCAAAATGATAACCCACAGACCTCACAACTTGGCATCTCATCCCCATAGGGGTTGTCAGCCAACTCTCCAGTTTCATGGGCTACAAATGATTCCATGAAGTTATTTAATATCTAGGTCTTTCACCCAATCAGACTCCCAGCCACAGGCAGGCAATTCTCATTCATGTTAGCAACACTCCTGCTACTTCTGGTCCAGTTAATTGTGTAACAGTAACATTACTGGTTTAAATACACCACATTGTGAAAACAATGTTAATTTTCATTTGCTCTGACCTATAAGAAGTATTGACAGGAAATTTCAGTCCCTGTATTTTGCATGAGCAACAAATTTAACTAGTGCGCTCAGTGCGGCCCATTTATGTGAAACCACAGAAATGCAGAAGCCATTGTTTCCTAACATAGCTGTTTTTTAAAAACACACACACACACACACACACACACACACACACACACACACACACACACACACACACACACACACGTCTTTCATTTTCTGACAAAGGCTATTGCCAAAAGCTAATGTGTTTGTGTCTTTTCATTGTAACTGTCTGCAATTTAACACATCTTTACAGTAAGTAACAATCTATCTTTTCCTTATATTGATTTTTTTAAGGAAAGTTTGTATAGACAGCATTTATTCATGTGATCCTGTCACATCCAAAATCAGTTATTAGAAACATTATTTTATTTAATTCATCTAATTAAAATGTTTCAAAATAGTTATTGCACTTTACCAAATTAATTTCTGTAAGACCAAATTATTTTAACAACTGTACAGAAAACTAATAATGAAAATATTATTGTTAACCAACTCACAAAAATTATGATCCACTATCCTTGAAAGTAAATTAGATCTTTGACTTGCTTTCTATTCTGAGTAGGAGTGGTTGCAACACAGTTGGATTGTGGCAAACAGTATGGAAAGCTGTGGCTGAGCAAACACGACAAGTGTGTTCTATATTGCAGTTATACTATTTTTGATTTTATTTAACCAAAAAGTCAAAAATACATTGAAGTATTATCCAAAATTACATGTTAAAATTATTTTTTAAAAAAATCAGTTTCACAAGTTGCATACTAAACTGAAAGAATTCAGGCAGCCAGTTGCATACTAAACTGAAAGAATTCAGGCAGCCAATGGAATGACTATAATCAACTGTCATGATCAGCAATCCAAAAAGTTGAACACAATATTTCTCTCAGTTCCTGCTCTTGAATAACTGGAAATGCAGTGCAATAAACTTATTATTTTGGAGTAAACTGCTATTGCAGTTAATCTATGTCCACTATCAGTAGTGAACAATGAGAACAGGAACATTACATTCTCTATCATGATTTGAGCGGGCAAGTATTTTGTTTTTCTGAGAAGTAAGGCCTTACCAAGTTACTGAAGGAATTCCCATATTTCCTCCTGCAATGTACTAATTATACACTACTGGCCATTAAAATTGCTACACCAAGAAGAAGTGCAGATGATAAACGGGTATTCATTGGACAAATATATTATACTAGAAATGACATGTGATTACATTTTCGCGCTGTTTGGGTGCATAGATCCTGAGAAATCAGTACCCAGAACAACCACCTCTGGCCATAATAACGGCCTTGATACGCCTGGACATTGAGTCAAACAGAGCTTGGATGGTGTGTACAGGTACAGCTGTCCACACAGCTTCAAAACGATACCACAGTTCATCAAGAGTGGTGACTGGAGTATTGTGACGAGCCAGTTGCTCGACCACCATTGACCAGACTTTTCAATTGGTGAGAGATCTGGAGAATGTGCTGGCCAGGGCAGCAGTCGAACATTTTCTGTATCCAAAAAGGCCCGCACAGAACCTACAACATGCGGTCGTGCATTGTCCTGTACAAATGTAGAGTTTCGCAGGGATCGAATGAAGGCTAGAGCCACATGTAACACATCTGAAATGTAACGTCCACTGTTCAAAGTGCCATCAATGCGAACAAGAGGTGACCGAGACGTGTAACCAATGGCACCCCATACCATCACGCTGGGTGATACACCAGTATGGCGATGACAAATACACGCTTCCAATGTGCGTTCACCGCGATGTCGCCAAACACGAATGCGACCATCATGATGCTGTAAGCAGAACCTGGATTCATCCAAAAAAATGACGTTTTGCCATTCGTGCACCCAAGTTCGTCATTGAGTACACCATCTCAGGCGCTTCTGTTTGTGATGCAGCGTCAAGGGTAACCGCAGCCATGGTCTCCGAGCTGATAGTCCATGCTGCTGCAAACGTCGTTGAACTGTTCGTGCAGATAGTTGTTGTCTTGCAAGCGTCCCGATCTGTTGACTCAGGGATCAAGATGTGGCTGCACGATCCGTTACAGCCATGCGGATAAGATGCCTGTCATCTCGACTGCTGGTGATACGAGGCTGTTGGGATCCAGCACGGCGTTCCGTATTACCCTCCTGAACCCACCAATTCCATATTTTGCTAACAGTCATTGGATCTCAACCAACGCGAGCAGCAATGTGACGATATGATAAACCGCAATCGCGATAGGCTACAATCCAACCTTTATCAAAGTCAGAAACGTGATGGTACGCATTTCTCCTCCTGACATGAGGAAACAACAACGTTTCACCAGGCAACGCCAGTCAACTGCTGTTTGTGTATGAGAAATCGGTTGGAAACTTTCCGCATGTCAGCATGTTGTAGGTGTCGCCACCGGCACCAACCTTGTGTGAATGCTCTGAAAAGCTGATCATTTGCAGATCACAGCATCTTCTTCCTGTCGGTTAAATTTCACTTATGTAGCACGTCATCTTTGTGGTGTAGCAATTTTAATGGCCAGTAATGTATATTGGTTACATTACTTACTTGGAGCGACGTGAGAGGCAAAGAAAAATTACTCATGCCAAGACAGTTTGGAATTTCGTGGATAGCATGGTGTTGAACACACACTCCTATGTAAAAGAGAGAACTTTCCTGTGGTGGCCAGGAATCGATCCCAGATCAACTGCTCAGCAAGTAACCATGCTGCATTCAAGTTATTCTATACCATAATTTGAAGAGGGCAGGTACTTTGTTTTTCTGAGAAGTAAGGCCTTACCAAGTTTACTGAAGGGATTTATTTCTGTATTTACTTCTGCAATATACTAGTTATATATTGATCACAGTATTTGTTTTAGAACATGGTATGTATTGAGCAAGAAGTTAAAAGCTGCTGCCTCATACAACAACTTTTTTGATGGATTATTCCATTTTGTAGATAAAGACACCAATGTTGAGCAATAAACTAATTATATATTGGTCACATTATATGTTGTAGCATATGGTACGTATTAAACAATAAGTAAAGTTGTTGCCTCATACAACAGTTCTTTTGATGGATTATTATGACATTTGTAAATAAAGACAACAGTGTCAAATTTAATCTTGACTAAAGTTTGAAACTTACTGCGCCTAAGTTCCATTATTTATTAGCTTGGCCAAAAACAGTAGAACAACAAATAGCAACTGCTATATGAAATACATGACTCACTTTAGCGCACTGCAAGTACTTCCCAATTATTAACAACTGAGTAAAGAAAACATGGTTTGTTGTAAACCATAATGTAAACATTCTTTATTTAATTAAAGAATGTTTAAATTACAACCTACAATGGACCATGTCTTCTTTTACGCAGTATTTAGTATCTATGGATCCACACAGAAACAAAATTTTACTAATGAATAAGGAAGCCCTTGTTTTCTATCACAGTTAACAGCATGTAAACTACCCGTCACTGTAAATACAATAACTAAACATCTAATTGTTAGCACATAATGCTATCTGTGAGACACCATAGTTAAAATATGGCATAAAAATGGGACTTTACTGGGTTTGTCTACTGACAAGATTTTAGAGGGCTTCAGTTTATGATATCTCATAAATGTGTAGAAATTACACCAGAGGCGGCCTGATAATTTTATAAACAGTTAACAAAAATTACAATCAAAATTATATAAATACAACAAGTTTTACTCACTCAATCTATGTGCTTCCTCATATTCCAGTTCTCGTTTCTGCTTCTGTTCCTGAAGACGTTCAAACAGTGATCGAGGATCATATTCCTCCTCAGGACACTCTGTGAACACCCACAAGCAAAAAGAGATGAATATTAATTAATGATGTATCACACCACACATCCCTAGTGATGGGGACAGTACCATGTTAAACCATGTGTTAGAGTGAAACAGATGGTTGAACTCAAAGTAAAATTCTCAAGATTTTGACACTTACATATGTAATTCTCCCCAACTAGTTCTAACTCTTGAACAAGTTAAGAATCAGAAAAAAATTTAATTTGATTCTTCAGATTCTCTCGGTATATTTCTTGCTCAAACAGTCCATGGGTGTACTGCCAATCCATAGTGTCCAATAGGCACAATATTTCGGCAATCAGACATGTTGCCATCGTCAGGTGTGCTGACGAACTGAGCTCCTGAGGGCGGGCGGCCATCTTAAATTCCCTCCCCCTGTGAAGCGTTCTCTCCACTGTCTGCACCCACGGCCTCGTGTCAGCGGTTGCTGAGACCAGGATATCTGAGTCTTTCACAGCTTGAAGTTGTCGAGACGTCTGCCCCATGAACTGGAACACCTCAAAACTGTATTCTGGAAAAATGGGTACTTGGAATGGCAGATCAGACATACTCTCCGCCCCACCTCTAAAGTACAGCACGTGGAGACGGAAGAAGTCACAGAGGAAGAGATAGCCACTGCCTATATACAGTATACTGGCGCACTATCAAGGACAATAGGACGAATATTGAGGAAACACTGAGTAGGAACTGTCTTTTGACCACCCAATAAAACAACAGCATTATTCTGAAGTGTCAAAGACGATCTCGATTTGCAGAAGGCCAGCAATACCAGATTCCGTGTCAGTGTCGGAAGACTTATATTGGACAGACAGTGCGCACCATCGAAGATCATTGCGGAGAACATCAGATGCACACTCGACTTAGGTACCCCAACAAGTTGGCGGTCGCAGAGCACTGCTTCTCCAAAAATCACAAAATGGACTACCAACATACCAGGGTCTTGGCACAGACATCTAAATACTGGGACAGCGTCGTTGGAGAGGCTATCGAAATTCGTACCAGGGACGGACTCATCAATCGAGACTGCACCTATAACATCAGCAAGACATGGGAACCAGCACTGAGTCTAATTAAAAAGATGCTTATCAAAGAAAACGAACAGGCGACCAGGACGGACGAGGCAATTACACCGATGCCACCACAGATGCTGACGCAAGAGTCTCAGCGACTGTCAATGTGAGGCCACGGGCACGGACTGCAGAGAGCATGCCTCGCAGAGGGAGGTGATTTAAGACAGCTGCCCGCTCTCAGGAGGTCAGTTTATCAGCACACCTGACGATGGCGACATGTCTGATCGTCGAAATATTGTGCTCGTAGGACACTATGGACTGGCAGTAAACCCGTGGACTGTTCGAGCAATAAATTTAATTACTTACTGCAAATATTCTCTTCTTCCCAATAATCAACTACAAAGGAATAAAATAACATAAACACACTACGCATCACCCCAATGCTCTGTTGTCATTCCAGTCACATGCTTTGCATCATTGAGTTATATTAGCAAAAGTGTTGTGCAGCAATGCAAGAATTAAACTTTGTCATATAACTCCATATTAATTTGGAATTTTGGGAAAGTAGAACAATCTCACGAATACATTCTAAAAATTTTGGCACGGAGACTCATTAAGTATGCTATTATATTGTGAAAACTTTCTCTTGCACGCAAACAGTTTGCTATTTAATTCAATAAAAATACTAGGTGAAAAACCTGACATTACCCAGATATTTATTTATAGGTATGCCCGAGACTTTGTAAGACTGGAATTTTATTTTTGACTGATAAGGCTTCTTTGTAGACAAAATTTGAAATAGTATGATTGGGCTTATTTGCTTTACTAACACTGGAAAGAGCAGCATATAGCCAGCCATGTGAAAAGCAACTGACACTAAGCTCCATGCGTGCAACATGCAATGTCTGGCCTTGTGCTTTGTTTATCATAACAAACTTACCAGGAGTTTTATATAATCAAAGTGAAATGGGAAACTGTTAGAAATAATCAGGATTTGGCGTGCAAAAACTTGGTCACTTGTACCGCTTCTCATCAAAATTTCTGGTTCTACAATGTTACACTTGAGAGAAGTAACTATCAGCCTCATGCCATTATGCAGTTTCAGTGGGCTTAAACTTCACAACAGAAAAATCAGGATGCCATTTTTCAAATTAATTCTGTGTAATGGAATGCCATGTGCAGTAAAAGAATTTAAAAATTTCGCTGGATAATTGATATGTGGTCTTGCTTGGTAACTCTGTTAACAGAGACACACTCTACATTTTCTCCTTCAATATTAGTAAGTACGTCCGAGTTAATTCTTGCAGCTTGATCATTTTGAGGTGTGAATATAGGCCTTTCACAAAGCCAAGAGTTTTTATGAGTTGTTATTTGTATCTGCTATATTAAGTCTGGTCTCTCCCTCTTACTCACTGTAAAATTCTCATGATCTTAATGTGTGCATTCACAATTCTCCCTAGCTAATTCTGAACACCGTTGGTGCGCATCATTGCTCTGTAAAAGTCTAGCAATATTGTGACGATCTCAATGATTACTTAAGTGCTCTCATGCTGCATAAACATTTCTGAGACATAAGATAATGAATGGTGCTCACAATCTGTCTCAGTTACACTACTCGTTCGTCACTGCTTTCAAGGGACCATGAAGCAGCTATGCCAAAATGCTGAGAACTTAAGAAGGATCCTCTTTTGGTGAAACTTTCTGAAGTACAAAACAATGTATGGTGCTCATGGTCAGTGCTCAGTCAGGACTCTCTTTCAGAGACACGAGACAATGTGTGACAGTGAGGAACAGTGCTTAGTTACACTTCTCATTTTGTTTTGCTTTCAAAAGATTGAGAAAGATTTGTGTGGATACAATGAGAACTTTGGCAGTTCTCTCTCTGAGTAAGGGTTTGTAAGCAGTGAGATAATGTGTGACATTCTCTCTCAGACTTATGACGTGCCTCACTTGCAGAAGGAGTTTCCAAAGAGTGCATTAAAGCCTGATGTTCTCGAGTTGCAGTGAGTTTCATTTCACTATCTTAATTAGATTCTTAAGATCTGCAAGTTCTCTGTCTTTTAATGGTTCCCCAGTGTATTGAGAAAGACTCTACAGTTTTTGAGGCATTTTTATCACACATAAAACAAAAGTAAGTATCCAAATCTCAAAGAAAACTCAATAAATTTCCTAATCAGAAGTCAAATATACGAATGGTTTGAGAAAAGTAATGAGACAGACAATGCTGCGAGCGATCTACCAACACTGCTTTTCCACTTGCGTACTCTGGTGTGTTCATCCCTTCCAGATTCTCAGTCCAAGCTTCAGCTATGTACAGCCATCACATGATTTTTGAGAGCGCCATCAGTGAACTTGTGTTTTTGTAGTGTTTTACAAAAATGGAACAGCTTAATTTAGTGCAATGTTTTGCCATCAAGTCTAACACAAAACTCGGAGAATCTGTGAGTGTGACCTTTGAAAAGTTGAAGCATACCTAGGTGGAAAACCCCTTATCAAGAGTACAAGGTTATCGCTGGCACAGTTCATTTTAGGAAGGTCAACAATATGTTGAGTATGAACCTAACTCAGGAAGACCTCCAAATTAAAAAACCAATGAGAACATTGAACATGTGTGTGCTCTTGTGAGATCCGAACGACATTTAACAGTAAGGATGATGGGTGACCTGTTAAACACTTGCACTGTAAATCAAATTTAGACCAAAGTATTGTACATGGGACTGGCTTGTGCCAAAAAGAACCTCACAGCTTGGCAGAAGGAATATCAAAGAACCATGTGCGCTGATCTTCTTGAGCGGACTGCCAATGAGCATGAGTGGTTTAGTTATGTGATCACAGATGATGAAACCTGGATTTTCGAATACACTCCTGAGGTAAAGCAACAAAGTGAGGAATGGCACACCGACGCACCTCCTCATCCAAAAAAAGCTGGAACAATGCTGATTTGCTTTTTTGACAGTAAGTGTATTGTTCACAAGGAATTTGTTCCTACAGGACAAACTGTCAGCCACGTATTTTATAAAGATATCCTTAAAAGGCTCAAGAAAAGGGTGAATCAAGTGAGACTGGACATAGCTTACAATTCGATGCTGCACAATGACAACACTTCAAGTCACATGGCCACTTGCTTCTCAGAATTTTTGACCTCAACAGGCATTCCTGTATTCCACAGCCCTTCCCTATTCACCTCATCTGAGTCCTTGTGACTTTTCTCTTTTCCCAAAATTGAAAAATATCTTAAAAGGATGTCGCCTCTGAAGCTTTTCAGTGTTGCTACCAAAACTGGGGACAACAACTCCGTTGGTGCAGAGCTGCCAAAGGGAACTACTTTTAAGGAGACAATGTTATTAGTTGAAAAAAAATTACAATCTTGATAGATAAAAATATCAGTCTCATTACTTCCCGCACGCACCTCGTAAATAAAACCTACTGAAAGAAGCAAAGCAAATTCATTAAGTTTTTAGAACACAAAGCAAATCAGTAAATCCATATATCCTAGCTAAATAAATTCATTGTTAGTTTTATTTTATGAAGATAAGATTGCGGCACTTCATTCTGTCACTGATGTAAACTTTCGAAACTACTTTGATCCCTGTGGTAAAAAAAAAAAAAACAAAGCTAACAGCCCCATCTATTGGTTCTTTGGTGTACTTTGAAACTAACAACACTATCTACTGGTTCTTTGGAGTACTGTGCGATGATGATCATGTCACTGAGGTAAACATCGGAACTACTAAGTTGAACAGACTCCTAAAACATTAAACTGAGATATCCTTTTCTTTCTGTGATCCAGTTTTGATGAAATAAAGCCTGTATGTTGCCCCAAGCTAAGCTCAAGGTACCAGTGAAAACCTCACGAAAAATTGTCCAGTAGTTTTGGATATTAGCATGTTCAGACAGACAGATAAAGTTTTTAAAAACATTTTACATCACCTGAAATTAGTTTTTGGCAAATATTTTCGATGTATAGGTACAGACATGGTGGTTTTATAGTTTTATTGTTAGTATAGATAGAAACCTAAAAGTATATATGTAAATGGTATTAGAATCCTACATAATTATATCAAAATAATCTGTTATCAGTGAATCCTGGCTGGAGTACAAACAATAGGACATTTAAGACAACAAAACCCCCTCTCTCCCTGTTGCTTTGGACAGGTAGTCTGGCTCATGCCCACAATGCCACTAATATATGAACACACCACAATTTGGTCTTCAGGCTGTAAAATAATTTATCGTGCCCAACCTAGTCTTGACCCTTCCACAAAAATCCTGTTTCATTTGTAACTGGTGCATTTATTTTATAAATATCTGTTATTAAGGTGAGGGCAAGGATACAACACATACTTGTTAATGTTGCATCTCTTCAAACCCAGCAGTGCTACGACGATAAGAACATGCAAAAAAAAGAAAGAAAGAAATAAAGAAAGAAAGAAAGCAAATATCTACATCAACATGACTTTCATCTGCCCAGATACGTCTGAGGTGACGCCACATGGCACTGGACATGTTAAAGTGAATCAGTCATTACTGCTTGGGCTCTCTGGTCACCCAAGCGCTGAAAGAAATGGAACAACTACAATAGATAAGGAAAACATAGTACATTGAAAGGAAATAAGGTATAAGGTGATGGACAGTGCCCCCCCCCCCTCCACACAAAATAGAATTGTTTGCAATCAAGTGTATTTCACAGAAGTCAACAAACTCTTAAAAAAAAAAAAAAAAAAAAAAAAAAAAAAAAAAAAAAAAAAAAAAAAAAAAAAAAGTGACCTGAGGAAAATCACCTCTTTAGGGACTGTCACAAGGTCAGATAATCTATCACATAACACAATTAAACACTTCTACAAAAAATTGTTAAGACTTCCGACATTCACATATTTGTTCTAAGAAAAATACTCTAAAAAAGGTCACATGGTTGCATTACATAATTATCCATAAAAAGTTCATTAACAACGAGTTCCCAACTCTCCCCATTTCCTTAACCTCCCCAGTCCTTTTCCTTCACTCATCTTCCTTCCCCTTCAACCCATCAGCCAGGAGGAGGAACCACTGGCTCCGAAAGCTTTCAAATTTAAATACCTTTATACGTGTGTTCTCCTGCTCTCACTTGGTTGCTAGATTTTTTTATCTATCCTATCACATTGTATTTTCAGAATTTTCATGGGAGAGGGAGAGAGAGAGGGGGAGAGGGAGAGAGTACGTCCAGACAATGGAAATTCACATAGCGATGCATTGGTAGAAATGCTTTCCTTGTGTGGTAATGATGATGCAAAACACAAAAAGGAAGAGCACAAACAGGTCACAAAACAGTTTTACTGAGCTTAGTACAGCAGAAATCAAGAAATAAGAATGAAAAGAGACAATGATCATCATCAAAAAAGGCACTCGAAATTACAAACCCGAACCATAATGTACGCCACACATCTCTGGCGCATGAGAGTCCATATGCCAGAGGTGTGAGACTTGCATCACAGTTCGAGTTCATAATTTTGAACACCTTCTTTGGTGCCAATCATAGCCTGTTTTTGTTCTTATTTCTCAGTTTCAGCTATACTATAACAAACTTGTTTTCTGACCTTTTTTATGTCCTTCCTTTCTTTGTTTCATGTTGTTAATACCGTGCCAGGAATGCCATGTGAATTTCCCATTGTCCAGGTGCACTCTATCTTTGCTGAAAATTTGTAAACACTGGGCTGAAACATCCTGTATTACTCCATAGCATTCAGTCATCAGCAGCTAATGGTCATATTGAGTTACAGTCCTGATGATCTTGCCATTCTGTTAGCTAAAGGATACGTCACCTAAATGGCGGCTCTCATTTAATACACTGCACCCGCGAGTAGTAACTATGTTTCTTTCCCAACGTAGATGATATCATGCAACAAATGCAGCCGAAAATGCACTGTTCACAATGTTTGTTAGCATGAGATCTTGCAATGACTTAAACGAGTAACAAGCAATGACTAAAATGAGTCACAGTTCAGGGAGAGAAATGCTGCTTATAGGAAGTGACGATAATTTTAGTATTATCTCCAGGATTCCCAAGAAGGGTACGGTGACTAAAATTAAAGTACACTGTTTCAGAACAATATGATGACAGCTCAGAAGTGCAAAGACCTTTTGCGCTTAATACTTCACCATGCCATCACTTTTGTTTGCAGTTAATAGTGGTATGAATTAAAAATGAAAACCGAAATAGGGAGATAAATAATGCTGCATTGTAACAATCAGAGGTTAATGACAAGCATTTGCAGAAGGAAACTTGAAGAATGGTCTCATGCAGAAGACTCACCCTCGGGTAAATTAAAAAGACATGAAGGAACAAGTACGAGTGATTTCCAATTGCACAGCTACCAAGTAAGTTGACAACACTAAAGGAATATTATAAGAAGCTTTTCTGTTATTTATCAAACGTCTGATACCCCAGTGAGTATAGTCTGTATTCAAAAAGTACACTGGTGAAAAAGCAAAATGATATTACTTACTACTCTCGGAAGACAGTAACCTCTCCACAACAGTTTATAGTTAGAGGGGAATACTGAGCACCAAAAATAACACAGCCCATAACCAGGCACATGTCACACTTCTTGCCAGGCATAATGAATAAAAGATTAACTAGACAATATGGATAAGGCCCAAGAAAGGCCTTTGGGGTGTGTGTGTGTGTGTGTGTGTGTGTGTGTGTGTGTGTGTGTAGAGCCAAAACATCACTGTGTCAGACGCCATCACTTGGAGTACTGCTGACACGGCAAAAAGGTGGACCGACCACAGCAACAGCACAATAGTTCCACACCTACTCACTGCCGCCTTGATTCGCTGTGCGACGTTAGCAGTGGTACCCGGCACAACAAATGAGCACCTAACCAGTATAAATACTTGACATTTCTATCCGAAGTTTTTACTGTCAGGCAGCACTTGCTATGACGGGAGGTACACACCGTGTGATGGGGTAACATGGTTCTGCAAGCTGCCACCACAAGACATTGGTTCTGCCACCACAAGATATTGGTTCCACCACCAACGAGCTCCGTACTGGGACTAAGTCTACTCCCAGAGATTTGGTGCCTTTCACCTAGTGGGCCACCTCAGGCTCACCTCAGCCGCAGCTGGGCTCCTCCCCTGGAGAGCAGCAGTTCGTGTCCTGAGTGGAGTACTTGTGAAGGCAAACTGTCACTGCTCACCACCGCTCATACAGGCAGGTTCCACTGTTAGAGCACGTCTTCCACTATGAGAATCACAGAAGGCCTCCGTGCCTGCAGAAGTACGCTGCCTTAAATTGTAGAGCCACATCAGGCTGGCACACATACCATCACAGGCATTCAGTAACAACAGTCTTATTCTGTGCTTAATTCAAGCTGGCCACTGCTTCCACAACCGCCAGCCTTGCTGCTGTCAACACGTGCCCAGACAGGTGGCATAGCTGCTATGGGCCGATGTTACAAGGGTTGTAACTTGAAACCGAATAAAATGTTTGATTACTGATGCTGTTCACATATGCTACTGACAGCCAACATCCTGACAACAACCTACTGCTGCAACCCAATGGTACCGAGGTAGTGGCCAACCACTCCAGCCCACGACAACATAATAAATGTAAGTGCAGTTTGTTCATGTCTGCCGCTATAGCCCCACAACTCACCCTCGCAGCTACATGGGTGTCACATGGTATGGTAGCCATCCATCTCCCTTCCACGAAGAAGGTTTTAGTTTGGAACTGCAAGTGGCGGCGGTGTGGTTATGGACCACAGTTTGACTCTTAGTGCATTCAGTCTTGCCTACACTCGCAGAGCGTCAACTGCTGGGTGCTCATCCCTGTTGACAAGATTGTCATGGAGCCTTAACTCAGCTGATTCTTTGGTGATGCATTCCCAAAAGCCATTACCAATCGGCACAACAACTTTGTGTTCTCAAAGTCGAAAAAATTACCCTTATTGAGGCTGTGTTCTGCCACTGCTAATTTATCTTTATGCCCAATGTGTACATACCTAAGGTGTTCCATGCTGTGTTATAAGATGCAGCACTGTATTTGTCCAATGTACTGTCAGCCATACTTGCAAGGGATGCTATTTATACTCAGTATTTGCAGTTGGGCCACGCACATACAGTGTGTTCAAAAACAGGTGTCTAATACTTTGAGAGTTGGTAGTACTCATCGAAACATGAAAAATAAGTCCAACAAAAATGGATCCAGGAACACACACTTTTTGGGATGGATCCATGTTTATAGGAAAGGCTGTGTGATGCTTGGTTGCGGATATTAGCATAGTTGTTGCACAAGCGGGCCAGCAAATGTGTCGGTAGGATATTACAATGTCTTACAGTACTCCACCTACCATTAGGTGGTCTGCAGAAAGTTATGTGGTTCAAGTTGTGTTGTAAGCTACATTAGTTTTCATCATGTTTGTGTGCCTTATTGCACAGTACCATCACCCCTGGGTACATATCATGGTGTTTTACTTTCTTCCAAACGTGGATTCACTTATGTGTTTACTATTATTGTGCTGTTTGTACATACAAATGGTGTAGTACATTTACATTTTCTCTCTTCCACCACTTGTTAGCAATGGAAGCCTACTCTCATCAAATGAAATGGTGGACACAATATTCTGCAATGGATGTAGCATGTGAGCCGCACCCTTTACGCATAAAAAATATCCATGCCCTCTGATAAGCTATTTGGCAAACTTTCCAGCATCTGAGGGATACAGGTACCCGATGGGGGACTGCCCCGCACAGTCCACATGCCTGTCGTGGAGAAGTGTGTGCTACATTCAATGGAAGAAAACCCTGAGACCAGTGTGTGATGATTAGCAGCAGCGGAAGGTGTGTCTCACTCTCTTATCTGCAGGGTACTTTGTAAACAATTGCTGTACCTATATTATCTACAGTGTGTTCAGGCCCCAAGACCACAGGATCATCATGGCAGACAGCAGTTCTGTCAATGGCTGTTGTAGAAGTGTGCCACAGATCCACTGCGCACATCTCAGATTTTATTTACCGATGAGGCAGGGTTCAAGAGATGGTGGTGTGAATTTCCATATAACCAGCACATATGGGCAGATGTAAATCCCCAAGCAATTCACAAAACAGGGCATCAACACCGATTCTCAATCAAGGTTTGGGTAGGCATAATTGGCAACAGATTAATAGGGCCACACATGGTACCACAAAGGTTAACTGGGGCACATTATCTGGAATTTCTCATTGATGTATTGCCTACCCTGCTGGAGGCTGTGCCACTGCATCGGCGTATACAACTGTGGTGCAAGCATGATGGCACACCAACACACTTTCCTCACAATGTGCGTGAACATCTGACACAGACATTTCAGGACCGCTGGATTAGTCGGGGGAGGGGGGTAAGGGTGGGGGAGGCACCTTGTTGGTCTGCTCGTTCCCCAGATCTCAATCCCCTAGACTTTTGGTAACAGGGAAACTTGAAGAAAATGCCACGCCAATCAATGCGGTGCTGCACTCCAGGGTCGCATCTTCAATGCATGCCAGCAGGTACAACAACCACTAGGTATATTTCAAAGTGTGTGTCATTCCTTACAATGGAGGGCAGAGGGGTGCATTTCTTGAATGGACGCCATGTTGAACACCACCTGTAAATACATGTTTATGGCAGAAAACACGCACTTCTGGACCCGTGTTTATTGGACTTACCTCAGAAAGTATGCAATTCAAGACCAACATTTAGTGGACTTATTTTTCTTGTTTTGGTGAGTACTACCACCCTTCAAAGTATCGATACTTCTTTAGTAACATGTATTTTCTTTTTCATATGCTTTCTTCAATTAACGTCTAATTTGCACTTTGCTGTACCCGTTTGACAAAACATTCCTAAGCTGTTGAAGCTCAGCTGGAAGATTGTTTTTGTCACAAATGGCACATACCCTCTGAACTACAGTCATCAGCAGAGTGCACCACAGTGTTGAATGATGGCAGCTCATAGCATGAAGGTACAGATCTGTGTGTGTCTTCTTTCTGTAGACTGTATGTCCCGGGGTACTGTCTGTTTTTATTCTTTTTAGAATGTCCAAAAGTAGAAGACATCCATTCTGTTCTAGCTCCACTGTGAACTCGTATGTTTTGATAGACGTTGTTCAGGTGGTCCAGGAACTCTACCAGGGACACACTGCCGTGTTCCCACACAACGAAGGTGTCATCCACATAACAGAAGAAGTGTTTGGTTTGAGCCATACAGTTTTTAGTGCAATCTCCTCAAAGAGCTCCATACAGAGATCGGCAATCCCAGGGGAAAGTGGTGAACCCATCAACTTGCTCACAGAATTACTCACCACGTTTGAAGTACATTGTGGTGGGTACATGTTGAAATGGCTTCACCATTTGCAAGAATCCTCTGAAAAATCTACATCAAGCCAATTTTTGAGCATCACAGAAAACAAGAAATATGTGTGGCTCTGTGAAGCACAAACAACAACTGCAAGTAACTGTTATATATTGCATCCTTTATGAGTCTGGCCATCAGTACATCAGGCAAACACAGTGCTGCATCTCGTAATGCTCCACGGAACGCATTCGATGTGTACACCTGGGCCATAAAGATAAATTGGCAGTGGTGTAAGATAGCCTCTGTGAAGGACTTATGTTTGTATCTGACGAAACAAAAATGTTGTGCTGAGCTAATGAATTTTGGAAGAGCACCATCGAAGTATCAGTGGAGATAAGGCACCGTGACAATCCTGTTAACAGGGATGAGGGCTATCAGCTAAGTTCGGCACGGAACTCTGCACTTGCAGCCACAATGCAAGAAGGCACCCAGCAGTTGACACTCAGCGAGTCTTGGGAAGACTGTATGCACCAAGAGTCGAACAGTGAGCCGTGCCAACCAACACATGTTGCTGAACCCTGTACCTGGGGATTGGGGTGGGCAGAGATGAATGCCCATGATGAATGAAATATTGATACCATGTATTTCTGGAATAGAAACTGCATGAAATTTAATTGGGTTTTTATTGGTACACATGCGACTGCATGCGCTACTGATACGTTCCAAACCTACATGCATAAAAACAAGACTTTACTGGGTCTCAAACCTCAGGTTCTATTGGTGATAGAAAGGTAGGGTCAAGTGTTGTCGATAGCCATAGGGCTAGGGACTATTTATATACCCAACAGAAAGATCAATTTACTGTAGCTATCATACAGTAGTGTCAAAGTTTGAATTAGATGTAGTCTATGGTGTGCCTTAAGGGGCTCATGGAGACACTATTAGTTCCTAAGCGGTTCCTGAGAAAACCTGAAAAAAAGTGTTTTACATCATTTTTTCACCATCAGCATTGGATATCTACATTACTAACAGCAGCAAATTGCTCAAATTTTAAGAATGTATTTTCTAGGCATTACCTAGAAGTGTCGTCTTCCTGTTTTCCTGTGAAACTTACAGGACTAGCTCCTGGGGGAAAGGCTAGTCCAAAGGCACTGCTTAGCCACAGCCTGGAGGATGTTTCCAAACTGAAATTTTCATCACAGCAGATTGTGCACAGATATGAATCTTCCTGTAAGATTAAAACTGTGTGCCAGACACAGACTCAAACCTGAGACCTTTTGCCTTTTGCATGCTAGTAGTATAGCTGTGCAGATAGGTCATATGAAGTGTTTGGGTGGCTCCAATGGTACAGCACTTGCCCGTGAAAGTCATAGGTCCGGAGTTGAAGCATCAGTCATATCAGTCAGTGCGCACTCGTCTGCAGAGTGAAAATTTCATTCAGAAAACGCCCCCAGGCTGTGGCTAAGCGACACCTCCGCAATTTCCTTTCTTCCTGGACTGCCAAACATGTGAGTTTTGAAGGAGAACTACTGTGTAGTTAGGAAGGTAGGAGACATTGTACTGGAAGAAGTAAAGCTGTGAGGACAGGTAGTGAGTATGGCTTGGGTAGCTCAGCTGAGAGAGCAAAGATCCCAAGGTTGAGTCTCAGTCCGGCACACAGTTTTAATCTGCCAGGAAGTTTCATATCAGTGCACACTCCACTGCAGTGTGAAAATTTCATACTGGAAAATAACTTATACCCTCCTCAAGAGACATTCCATCAGATTTTGAGTGTGCAACTAGGATATTGTTAATTCTTGGTCTCATATTTTGGCTGACAATCTTTCACCCATTTTCAAGGTGAGTCACTTGCAAGATTTTTAAATAACTTTATACAACACTATGGAGTAATCATGATTGCCTTGAAAATGGCCGAAAGGTTATCAGCTGAAATAGGCCTCTAAGAATAAGAATTCATAATATCCTAGATGCATGCAGAGAATATGACGGAATATTTGATATGGTGGAAAAAGTTCAAGAAACACATCCTCAAGAAATCCTTTTCTGAAGATGGATAGTGCAACAATATGCCAAGTCTGAAGCAGCTGGTATCCAGATGTCTTCCTTGATGAAAAGAAGATTTTCTCACACATGTGACAGGTGTTACTTAACATGCCACTACAGTTATCAAAGAGTCATGATAGAAGGCAATAGTGTGTATCAACTGTGAATTTCTGCCTTCAAACTATATCACGATTTGATACGAGTGGCTATGGTAAGTTGGTTGGTTTGTGGCGGTTGAAAGGACCAGACTACAAAGGCCATTGGTCCTATGGTAAGTATCAGAGCACTGTGGGTCGTAATTCATGGAAAAACATCCGGCTACCAAGTTCCACTACATCCAGATATATTGTTCAGCCTTTGGTGTCTTGAACATTAGAAGGACAATTGGTGCTCTTGGGACCATGCAAGGAAGCGTAGTGGTAGAGACACTGGACTTATAATCAGGAGAACAGTAGTTCAAACACCCGACTGCCTACTGAGAGTTATATTTTCCATAATTTGACTGAAATTATTAAGCTGAATGCCAGAATAGTTCCTTTGAAAGGACATGGAGAATTTCCTTCCCCAGTTTGAGCTTGTGTCCAATCTCTGACGACCTCATCATCAATGGCATGTTTACATTCTTCGTTTCTTTCTCCGTGGTCGTCTTGGGAGTAAGTTAGTTACGACAGATTTCCTTGTTAGTTGTGAAGACATAACACTGAAGCAGTACATAATTTCAATGGACTAAAAAAAGATCTTAATGTTTCAGAATGGCGATATTACTGGCACACAAGAAGTACAGCACAGTGCATATGCAATTTTTTCAAACATGTATGAGGTACTCAAATGGAAATACATGTTTCCATTAAAAGCTTCCATTAAATATCTTTTCATGCACTAAATACCCTTCTCGAATTTGGAAGACAGTGAACAGAAACCACAAATACGGTCTGGCAGGTACAAAAGAACACGTGTAGTGACCCGCATAGATCCACACCTGAGATCTGGGGAGCAGTCAGAAGGTGCAGCACAGAAGTCGGCAGACACAGCCAGCAGTTGGACAACCATAAGAGGCTGCCACTCGGGGATGCGTGCACTGCCTCTCGTCTGCACACTCTAGTGGCCTGGCTGACAGCTTTTAGAGGCAGGCCCAGTCAGCTACAACTCAGTTACACGTGTGCTATCGGACTGCTATTGTGAGTCATTCTGTGGCTAGCATAACCACTGTAATAAGTTACTTTCTAAACATAATAAAGTTTGTTGTACCAGTCATCTAGTGTGGTTTTGCATGCATTGCTCTCCAAAAATTCATCTCTGTCTCAGTTTCGTCATCAGTACCTGCCAGTCCATGTGGCAGTGAAAGAAGGAGAGATATACGAACACCACCTGGGGCAGCATTTCCATGTCTTCCAGGTTACAGATGCAGAGCTATGTTGTACACTGTTTCTGTCATGGATTTCTCCCACGTTGTACCAGGTGTTGGGGCAGATGGCCCCATTACGGAACCTTCCTCATTGTCATCTGACAACTATGTTTGTAGCCAGCTCCCTATTACAGCAGCTGCACATACATCGTGGCCACTAGGGTTGAATTTAACCAATGCAAGAAGCAGACCCCCTCAGTCTTATTGTACCTGGTCTGCGACCCTCCACGGCCTTCATCGCAAGTGCAACTTTGTCACGGACAAGTCAAAACAGTCGTCTGCAGGCATCATGGTTCGCAATGTTATCATCCGGTCTGCCCTGAATAAGGAAGTCTGGCAACAGGCCTTCCAGTTAAGAGAACCCCTCCTTCAAAGAGGTTTTGTCAACTGCTCAGTAGTATGAGGTCTAACAAGCCACTGGTCAGGAACTGGAAGCTTAGTGCAGCGGTACAGGATGGCCCAGCCTCACCCACTGCAACTGGAGATGATGACATCATGGTGGTGCAAGCCGGCCAGTTTGGTGATACCTGCACAGCCCATCTACAGTGTTCCAGCTGCCGCTCCCTGTTGCCTTCAAACACGACAGATAAAGAGTGTCCCAAAAATTGGGCCATCTGCCTGTAAGTGTTGGAAAAAAGGCCACATTGTGATAGTCTTCTACTCAAATGCACAGAAGGCAACATCAGAGACTGTGGAAAAGAATATTCAGGAAGTGTCATTGTCAGGGATGATTCCCTATCGTGATTCCTAGAAGCTTTTTATCGAGGTTTTGGTTCTCCCGCTACAGCTGCACCTGCAGTCAGTCCTTGGCATAGCAGCTTCCCCGCTTATTGCTCAAACCTATTCAGATTTCAGTATTTCATAGTTGTAGCCAGTAAATAGGCACCTCAAAGGGATATGGTAAACACTGAATCCCCATGCTTGGCCAATTCATGGCGAAAGTCACCCACAAATCAGTGACCCAAGCTGTTACCTTTATTGTCGTCTACAACACTAGTTCAGCAAATCTTGTTGGGTTTGATGCCTTTCAGTCCTTTGGCTTTTTGGTCACAGATTCCATACAATTGGTATGTGCCAAGGTCCCCTATCAGTCTTTTTAATCTCTTTGCTCAGAATTTCAGAATATCTTTGTGAAAAGCCTAGGATGTGTCACAGACTTTTCAGCCCACATAGCCTTGAAGCAGTTAGCTTGTCCTAAATTTTTGTGTGCTACAGATTCCCCAGGCCTTCCACCCCGAAGTCAAGGCAGAGCTGGACTGGTTGGCCTCTTTCAGGGTTGTGGTTCCCATTTCCTCAGGTGAATGTGCCACACCCCTTGTCATGGTTAAGAAACCCTCTGGTAAATTCCACCTTTGCGATTTTAAGGCAACAGTGAATTCACAGTCCTTGGTTGACATATACTCACTGCCGCATACTGACACATTTTTCATGCACTTAGCAGGGGTCAGTTCTTCTACAAACTTGACCTTTCAGAAGCATATCACATGTTGGATGATGAGTCAAAGTGTGTCATGATCATTAACCCATCATTTATCCTTTATCAATACCAACAGCTGATGCTGGGGGGGGGGGGGGCAGTTTTTGGTCTTAAATGCAGTCCTCCTCTTCTCTGCATGATAACGAAGCTCCTCGGGGTGGTCATCCCCAGGCATTTGCAGCAGGACATTTTACAGTTGTTATGTGAGGGGAACTGGCATGTTTCCCACACCGAAGTCTTGGCTCACAGACACATTTATGGCTCAGCACTGACCATGAGCTAGTACACTTGGTTGCCGTGTGACCCAGTGTTGGTAGTCAACAAGAAGCTCCCAGGTCATCACTCTCCATGGCCTCCAGGAACCCAGCCCTGGAAATGCAGGTTCATTTCCGAAAGTGTTCAAGCTGACTGTCAATGATGCGATTTCGCATTATCCGTACACTGTCAATGGGAGGTTTTCCAGTGACCTTCGTTTCTGATAATGGATGCCAGTTCCTGTCCCAGGTATTTCATGATTTCAGTGTGCGGTCAGGCATTCTCCATGTTCACTCTGCTTCCTGTCACCCACAATCTAGCATGGAGGCCAACTGCATGATGAAAAAGTATACCTGCAAGACTCCCCCGCCACAGAGATGTATTTTTTTATTTTTTTTCTGACAACCTACTGCACATGTCCTATTGGTTGTCATAGCTCAGCGATCTTCTCCACGGGCACCAGCCAAGTACACAGCTCCGTATCCTCTGTCCTGTACCTCACTCACTATCACATTCTGGTGTACCAGGTTTTACACAAGAGACAACAGTCTGGGTGTGTGGTTTTGGTCAGCACCCCCACTGGATACCAGCAGTCATCATCCATCAGAAGAGCTGCCACATCTACATCCCATGGACAGGCAACCAGGAAGTCCAGTGGCATCAAAATGAGCTCCGCACCTGGGTGAGCACCCATCCCATCAGAGATGCAACACCACCTTTGCCGGTTACCGCCTACCAGCAAGGGTTCCAACCTCCTCTTCCACTGCAGCAACCGCTCCACCCAAAGAGCCTATGCCTTTGCAGCCTCTGCCAGCAGCTCCAGTGGCGCTTCAGCTGGAGTGCATACCACCCCTTGCCGGTTCGACACAACATGAGCAGCCTCCGCCTGCAGCAACGTCACCTCCACCGCCCACACCAGTGCCAGACATCACCATGGATCCCAACTTGACTGCCCGTCACTGCTTCCATCATCTTATGCTCCAACGGAAGGGCATTGTGATTCTTGCACCAGCCACTTTTGCCCTTATCCTCAGGTCTCCTGCATATATGGGGGCTGTTCACTCCTCCAACCCCTGGGGCCTCCATGGATGTGGATGTCATTAATTTCATATAGATTACACATAGAAATTCAGCTAAGCAATTCACATCAGATGTTTCTAGAACCGTGTAAGTTATTGTAATTCTGTTTTCACTCAGATAAAATGTCAGAAAGTCCTCATTAAATGACGTCTAACTTCAATTTAATTTATATTTAGTAGTTAATACAGCCTTTGGCCCCCTTCCCAGCAATTATGAACCTTGTTATGGTGAAGAGTCTCGTATGCCTTAACAATGTAACCAGCCATACAGAAGTGCAACCACATCAGAGAGCTAGACAAACATTTGGTTTCTGAAGAGGGGCAGCTTCCCTTTCAATACGTGATCTGGTCTTGTAATTCAACCGGTATTTTCTTGTTAAACTGGCACTGTGAACAGGTTAAAGAGGGGAAGGGGGCACTACAGTTGTTCTACTTTCTGAGGACTTGTAGCTCCATTTTATAGTTTAATGATGATGACATCCACCTGGATACAGTATTTTAGAGATAAAATAGTCCCTCGTCTGTAATTCTGAGCAGTCTATTCAGGAACATTTTGTCATTAGAAAAGAACAAATCTGGCAGTCTACAGATCAGAGCATGCTGAAGCTTGAGAATTTAAAAAGAGAAATGGCTGAGTTGAAGTTAGATATAGTGGGAATTAAAGAACTGAAATGGCATGAAGAAGAGGATTTCCGGCTATGTGAGTATGATGTTATCTACACAAAAACAAATAGGAGCAATGCAGGAGTAGGTCTAATAATGAACAAGAAAATAAGAATCCAAACTGAAATGAACAGCATAGTGACTGTATTATTCTAACTGAGGCAGATACATTAAGTAATTATTCAATTAGTGAAGGAAGACATTAAATTAAAAGCAGAAAAGGAAAATCAGTAAGTGGATGTGGGCACAGTTCATAAGCTAATCCATTGCCAATATTTTGTCCAAGAATCATAAAATAACACAGTAGTATAAGGAAGGGACATGAAGACACTGAAAAGTTTAAGACTGATTAAAGGCTATGATGGTAACAGAGGGACTTAAAATAACTGCAAAGATCTCCAGAAGCAGGTATAGAATCCTACAATAATTTACTAGTTATGAAAAGTAGGCTGAAACTGAATAAATCACAGAAAGACAAATTAAAAAAAAAAGAATATAAGTAAGTTTAACAACCAGAGGACACACAGTGGGGCAGAAGGAGACTGATTTGGGGGGAGGTGATGTACAGAGAGGGGGAGGTGGGGGAGGAGAGAATGGACAAGAGAGGGGGAAAAGGAGATGGGCAGCGGGAGGGAGGGAAATAGTTTAGGATGCGTGTCCAATTCGTGTACATATTGAGAAACCGCAAAACATTGCCGCATTCACTATTACTATATAAAGAGAAAACACTGTTGGCAAAAATCTCGAAAAGTACTTGACCGATTTAATTTTTAATTATTACAAATTACTCTAATAAAGATTCAGATGGACACAGGCAACATACATTTTTGAAACAATAATAGATAGGTTTTCTGTTAAAAACCAACTGTGAGTAAGATAACACTATACTTTACTGTGCTACGAAAATGTGTGATTTCATTTTCTTTCTCACACTCAATTTTAAGTATGATAGCATGACATTTAAACCATCAGACAAACTGGTTTTCCCATGCACATTCTTTCATCTTATATAAAATTACACACAAAAATTGCACATACAATTACATCCTGTTTTGATTTCTTACTTGCAATTGATTTTAACAGAAAGCAGGAAAGTTGTATTTATGGTTATGATTAGAATTCTACTACGGAATCTGAATAGCCCAAGACTTCATAATTCTATTAATATATAGATTAAACTTTGCAAAATACTGCTGCTGAAACTACTATCCTCACAGATGCAGCAGCAGGCAAGTTTTCTCATAGCCCATATGCCAATGATCCCAACTGACTTCCCATTCATTTGGAGTGACTTCAAGAAGAAAATGCGCGGCTCTATGGCTTGTGTCAAACCTTTGTCACATACGCTATTGTTATGTAATGGATAAGATAAAAATCCTCCAATTTAAATTCGTGCATACTGCATATGACAGTAATGAACACCATTGTTGCTGATAGTGCAGAGACCATGCTGTATAAGGCATCATCAGCTTCTAGGAGTGAATTTCGAGCTTACGTAAAGACATTTCCAAAATTTTACTGAACTTTACGTGAATAAGCTGTGCTGGCTCATATTAATGATAATGAAGACACATTACATTCAAAACAAGTGGGATATGTTTATCATCATCACTATCTGAAAACCTTTAAACCCCATTTAATTTAAAACATGTTTCTGTTCCCGACAAGCTTCTACTACACAAGACGCAGTCATTGCTTTGTATCCTCCCACCTGTGCCCAACAATACTTACCTTCTGGTTGTCCTGGCTTCCGAACTTTATCCCACTGCTCTTGTCGAATCCTTCGTCGCTCCGCGAGTTCTGCTTCTGAGATAAAGCCTGAACTCATTCCGATATGATGTTTCTTCCTTATGCTGCAAAGTGAAAATTCCGGCTTGTATGCATTTTATACAATGGTGAGACGTCAGTTATTTTAAAAGTTTGAAAGTTTAAAACAGGGTCCGTTTCAGAAAGACTCCTAGCTTTGTCGAAGAACTCGTTTGTGCACGGTTTATTTCAACATTCTAGTAGAAACAATAGTTATAGGGGTAGGGGCAGGGGAAATTAGGAACCAGTGCTTCTATTTACACTTTTAAACTTGGCACTAAATAATACACAATATGTTTGCTTTATTAAAAAGCTGAATTTTGTCGGAACAGCTGGAGATAGCTAAACCGTTTCAGAATTCTCAAGCCCAGTAGTGTTATTCGTTCTTATTTTTTTGCCTTCCTACAAATCTTATTAAAAATGTCTAGCCGTTTTTGCTGTAAATAAAATTACCCTTTCTCAAAACTCACTACATTCCAATACTTCTCCTCACAACTTTCCAAACTCTCTGAAGGAAAGATAACTCAGAGCATAGAGCGACATCTGCCTAATTAATATGTTAAAGAATAAATTCACAGGCTAACGCTTTTTATAAGTTTATGGAATTTCCGACATTAAACATCTGAGATTTTTTACAAATTATGCGTTATTATCAGAAAATAATCTGTCGCATTTCGATACTTCCGAAACCTAAGATCTTACAAACATGCATTCTGTACGAACACCGGTACCCTAGACATCCGTCAGTACCGCAGTAGGTGTTGGGAGGCATTTGAAAAGTGTGAAATGGCATGAGACGATGAAATCAGTAACGTTGTACTGTTGGTGGCTTTATTATAACTATTAAGAAGCAAAGAATGAGGTAGTACTTTTTGTTGCAGGTATGCACCAAAGAAGAAACGGGCTTTAGATTTCAAAATATACAAATTGCACAAAAAATATGACTTGATTGATTTTTGAACATAATGAAATCAATATAGAGTTACGAAAGGGGAACGCCACAACTCTCCATCAGAAAACGCCATATAATAGCATAAATGTGCATGTACAGTTAACAATTTGTCCTGGTCGTAATTTTCCTTTCTCTCTGGAAGCATGGCTTCAGGAAATATAACGGCTCATCCAAAAATTGCCACAACGTTTCCTTTGCAAGAGGAAATTGAGAACGGAAGGAACAGACACGTTGTCAGGTGCCAACGATGCCCGTCGAAGATTCTGAATCCAGGAATGGGTGTCTACAAGCAGGTTGAGGTACATGAATGAAACTTCACAGATGTTCTGTCATTAATATAGAAAACGTAATATTTACTATAATGTCATCTTCACCCTTTCTTTGTTCATTCACAAGCACTTTTCTTAAAGAGGATTGGTAGGCCTATATTAATTGTTACCCTGCTTCAAAAGATAAATTCTCCATATTGCATTACATTCTTTTCTTGTTGGAGTGTCATTACAAGAAGTTATGCTGTAATAGTTATTTCCCGCTTGAGACCACAACAAATTCAGCACGTTGTAGGCTATTTAGCTAAAATTAAACCATATTCTGCATTCTAACAGTATTATATTCATATATTACCTGTTTAATTTTAGATCACTTTGATACACAGAATGATGTGATGTACCAGTTACAACGCAGGACTCCTATTCAGAAAGATTCAAACCACATGCAGAAACGGGAGGGGGGTTAGATTGCTAGTCACCATATAGTGGAGATGCTGAGTCAGAGACAGGCACAATGAAAAGGCTGCTAAACAAGTAAGCTTACTTCCAAATTAGAAACACACACACACAAATAGTCATGGAAATGCAACTTGCACACATGACCACTGTCTCTGGCTTCTGAAACCAGACTGAAGCTTACTTGCTTAGCATTCTTTTCGTTGTGCCTGTCTGTGATCCAGTATCTCCACTATATTGTAAGTACCAATCTGTTGCTTTCATAATATTGTCATTATTCCATCATGGATCTTCCATTGTTCAGTATTTTCTCAAATAGACTCAGTTAAATGCTAAACTAACTCGCCAGACATGTTACAGCTGCATATTATGCCATCCATCACTAACACCGTTGATCTTTCTAATGGCTTTGATGTTCACAAGACATTGGTTAAAAAAGAAAAAGGTTGTACAGACAACAAGAAATCTTTCTGGAAAATTGTGGTGCTTCCATTAAACATGTACTTAACAAGTTTCTTGTGCAGGCTATTCCTGCAGCAGCTGTATATGAATTTTGCAGTAATTCAGAAAATGCCTTTTGCAGGCTGCATATGAAGTTTTCTTTTATTTATCGTGTGCAACCATAAACTTCACATTAGTTGCAAAGCATCTTCAGTCGGTGTCCTGAAATATTACATCATTTTTTCATTTACACATGCAGGTTATCATTTGCACTTATAGGTTATAGATTTAAAACAGTTTTTCAAGGTTTTTATAATAAAATGGAAAATTACTTACAGATCAGCATCCAATTCATTACTTTTAAGCCAAAAAGCTTTCTCTTAGGCACCACATTGGTTGGAAGTTCCTTGTGGTCACTGTTTTCAACATATAACAATTTAACTGTCATTTTCAGTCCGTATAGTGTCATTTGTGCACTAGATAAATAAAAAAAAGCTTAATGTGCAGCACGCAATGCATTTTCTTTTTAAGGACTGTAATTTATCTATTTAATTTTTTAAGACTAAACCCTGGACATAAAAATGGTTTCAAACAGGTGAATGTAACATGTGGAGTATCACAGAGATTGGTACTGGATCCGCTCTCATTTCTAAGGTACATAAATGATGGTCCAATGACTTTATAGGGCAGTTCAAATGCTGTAATTTACTGAAGACACGAGCATACTAATCAAGGTACAAACTCAATCCTAGCAGACACAGTTTAGATGATAACATAACAGAACGCCAAATAGTTCACATCCAACAGCTTGTCACTAAGATACATTATGCAATTTCAAACAAACAATAATTAGCTTTTAACGTCAGAAGTAAATAGTCTTCACAGGTTTACCACCTGGTTGTTGTTGTTGTTGTTGTGGTCTTCAGTCCTGAGACTGGTTTGATGCAACTCTCCATGCTACTCTATCCTGTGCAAGCTTTTTCATCTCCCAGTACCTACTGCAACCTACATCCTTCTGAATCTGCTTAGTGTATTCATCTTTTGGTCTCCCCCTACGATTTTTACCCTCCACGCTGCCCTCCAATACTAAATTGGTGATCCCTTGATGCCTCAGAACATGTCCTACCAACCGATCCCTTCTTCTAGTCAAGTTGCGCCACAAACTCCTCTTCTCCCCAATCCTATTCAATACCTCCTCATTAGTTATGTGATCTACCCATCTAATCTTCAGCATTGTTCTGTAGCACCACATTTCGAAAGCTTCTATTCTCTTCTTGTCCAAACTATTTATCGTCCATGTTTCACTTCCATACATGGCTACACTCCATACGAATACTTTCAGAAATGACTTCCTGACACTTAAATCAATACTGGATGTTAACAAATTTCTCTTCTTCCAGTTATTTTGCTCCCCAAATAGCAAAACTCCTTTACTACTTTAAGTGCCTCATTTCCTAATCTAATTCCCTCAGCGTCACCCGACTTAATTAGACTACATTCCATTATCCTTGTTTTGCTTTTGTTGATGTTCATCTTATATCCTCCTTTCAAGACACTGTCCATTCCATTCAACTGCTCTTCCAAGTCCTTTGCTGTCTCTGACAGAATTAAAATGTCATTGGCGAACCTCAAAGTTTTTATTTCTTCTCCATGAATTTTAATACCTACTCCGAATTTTTCTTTTGTTTCCTTTACTGCTTGCTCAATATACAGATTGAACAACATCGGGGACAGGCTACAACCCTGTCTTACTCCCTTCCCAACCACTGCTTCCCTTTCATGTCCCTCGACTCTTATAACTGCCATCTGGTTTCTGTACAAATTGTAAATAGCCTTTCGCTCCCTGTATTTTACCCCTGCCACCTTTAGAATTTGAAAGAGAGCATTCCAGTCAACATTGTCAAAAGCTTTCTCTAAGTCTACAAATGGTAGAAACGTAGGTTTGCCTTTCCTTAATCTTTCTTCTAAGATAAGTCGTAAGGTCAGTATTGCCTCACGTGTTCCAGTGTTTCTACGGAATCCAAACTGATCTTCCCCGAGGTTGGCTTCTGCTAGTTTTTCCATTCGTCTGTAAAGAATTCGTGTTAGTATTTTGCAGCTGTGACTTATTAAGCTGATAGTTCGGTAATTTTCACATCTGTCAACACCTGCTTTCTTTGGGATTGGAATTATTATATTCTTCTTGAAGTCTGAGGGTATTTCGCCTGTTTCATACATCTTGCTCACCAGATGGTAGAGTTTTGTCAGGACTGGCTCTCCCACGGCCGTCAGTAGTTCCAATGGAATATTGTCTACTCCGGGGGCCTTGTTTCGACTCAGGTCTTTCAGTGCTCTATCAAACTCTTCACGCAGTATCGTATCTCCCATTTCATCTTCATCTACATCCTCTTCCATTTCCATAATATTGTCCTCAAGTACATCGCCCTTGTATAGACCCTCTATATACTCCTTCCACCTTTCTGCTTTCCCTTCTTTGCTTAGAACTGGGTTTCCATCTGAGCTCTTGATATTCATACAAGTCGTTCTCTTATCTCCAAAGGTCTCTTTAATTTTCCTGTAGGCGGTATCTATCTTACCCCTAGTGAGATAAGCCTCTACATCGTTACATTTGTCCTCTAGCCATCCCTGCTTCGCCATTTTGCACTTCCTGTCGATCTAATTTTTGAGACTTTTGTATTCCTTTTTGCCTGTTTCACTTACTGCATTTTTATATTTTCTCCTTTCATCAATTAAATTCAATATTTCTTCTGTTACCCAAGGATTTCTACTATCCCTCGTCTTTATACCTACTTGATCCTCTGCTGCCTTCACTACTTCATCCCTCAAAGCTACCCATTCTTCTTCTACTGTATTTATTTCTCCCATTCCTGTCAATTGCTCCCTTATGCTCTCCCTGAATCTCTGTACAACCTCTGGTTCTTTTAGTTTATCCAGGTCCCATCTCCTTAAATTCCCACCTTTTTGCAGTTTCTTCAGTTTTAATCTACAGGTCATAACCAATAGATTGTGGTCAGAGTCCACATCTGCCCCTGGAAATGTCTTACAATTTAAAACCTGGTTCCTAACACTCTGTCTTACCATTATATAATCTATCTGATACCTTTTAGTATCTCCAGGGTTCTTCCATGTATACAACCTTCTTTCATGATTCTTAAACCAAGTGTTAGTTATGATTATGTTGTGCTCTGTGCAAAATTCTACCAGGCGGCTTCCTCTTTCATTTCTGTCCCCCAATCCATATTCACCTACTATGTTTCCTTCTCTCACTTTTCCTACTGACGAATTCCAGTCACCCATGACTATTAAATTTTCGTCTCCCTTCACAATCTGAATAATTTCTTTTATTTCATCATACATTTCTTCAATTTCTTCGTCATCTGCAGAGCTAGTTGGCATATAAACTTGTACTACTGTAGTAGGTGTGGGCTTCGTATCTATGTTGGCCACAATAATGCGTTCACTATGCTGTTTGTAGTAGCTTACCCACATTCCTATTTTCCTATTCATTATTAAACCTACTCCTGCATTACCCCTATTTGATTTTGTGTTTATAACCCTGTAGTCACCCGACCAGAAGTCTTGTTCCTCCTGCCACCGAACTTCACTAATTCCCACTATATCTAACTTCAACCTATCCATTTCCCTTTTTAAATTTTCTAACCTACCTGCCCGATTAAGGGATCTGACATTCCACGCTCCGATCCGTAGAACGCCAGTTTTCTTTCTCCTGATAATGACATCCTCTTGAGTAGTCCCTGCCCGGAGATCCGAATGGGGGACTATTTTACCTCCGGAATATTTTACCCAAGAGGACGCCATCATCATGTAATCATACAGTAAAGCTGCATGCCCTCGGGAAAAATTACGGCTGTAGTTTCCCCTTGCTTTCAGCCGTTCGCAGTACCAGCACAGCAAGGCCGTTTTGGTTATTGTTACAAGGCCAGATCAGTTAATCATCCAGACTGTTGCCCTTGCAACTACTGAAAAGGCTGCTGCCCCTCTTCAGGAACCACACGTTTGTCTGGCCTCTCAACAGATACCCCTCCGTTGTGGTTGCACCTACGGTACGGCTATCTGTATCGCTGAGGCACGCAAGCCTCCCCACCAACGGCAAGGTCCATGGTTCAAGAAGGGGGACCACCTGATTACGTTGTGCAAATTCCACAATATTTCCTCAGAGCAACTATCCGACATCTTTAGGTGGTTCAATCTTGTTGGTGGCTAGGTATATATTTGTGATATTCTGTGTAATATTGTGGAATTTGCTCATCATGATCCGGTGGTAAACATGAAGACTGTATACAACATATCCGCCAGGAAAGCTTGCAGAGTCGCATCAGAAGTAAACCTTATCATACACCAAATGAAGCACAATGTGACAAATATGTTGGGGTCTTGCTGGATAACAAGTTAAAATGACATCAACACAGGGATAATGTAATAAAGACGTAGCAAAGGGTATAGCAATCAGTTGCATGACTGTGAATTATTGCTCTACCCTTTACTTCTAGAAATATAGTCGTGGGTTACATCTGCTTCCACAGGGAATCAAACCTGATCTTATCAAGATCAGTCCCTGTATAATGCTTTCAGAAGCATGTCTCAACTTGTTCACCTAAAGACAAGTGTGTTGGCTTATTTTGCACATTTTTCACTGCCTGTTGTGTAATGGATTTTTATTGTGGAGAAGTGCACTTAAAATAGATTAAGTATTCAGCAGAATCAAGCAATAAGAATAGTGTGTAAAGTAGATAATCGTGTATCGTACAGAAACCATTTAAGGATCTTTGAATTCCCACACTCACACCAGTACGTTTACTGATTAAGGGTAAGGATTTTTGTTACTGATAAGCTGAAATGGGACATACGCTGTCACAATAGAAGACATAAAAATAATTTTCTTGTAGGCTTGATTTATTCATCCATAGATCATGAAGTCCAACAGTACAAACATAATGAGGTATCTCGAACGGAATGACCTCCCTCCAACTGACATTTATTCTGAAAGCATCAGTCATGCGAAACCCAGCTTGAACTTTTCTCACATGACATATTGAAAGCTTTGGATCAAAGCAGGCAGGTAGATGCAGTATTTCTTGATTTCTGAAAAGCATTTAACTCAGAACCACAGATACATGTATTGTCAAAAGTACGATCAGATAGGATATCAAGTGAAATTTGTTACTGGATTGAGGACTCTGATAGGGAGAATGCAGCATGTTATCCTGGATGGAGAGGCATTGTCAGATTTACGAGTAACTTTGGTTGTACCCCAGGGAAGTGTGTTGGGACCATTGCTGTTCATGTATATTAATGACCTTGCAAACAATATTAATACTAAAATCCATTTTTTGTAGTTGTCTACGAGGGTGACTCAAATGAAAACCTTAAATTTGTAATAACAAATCGAAATTTCGCACCATTATCCTGTAATTTGGTAAGCGTGCTACAAACAGCGTGCAGAATGGCCTGTAGGTGACAGCATAGTGCAAATGCACACATACCGTCGTAGTATCAGTATAAAGATGGCCGTCCCACTTGCGACTTGCACCAGGGAAGAACAGCATTCTGTTATTCGGTTTTTGCGTAGTGAAGGTGTGAAACGTATTGAAATTCATTGATGAATGAAGGTTCAGTACGTTGATGCCTGTTTGTCACAGCAGCAAGTCTACGAATGGAGTAGGAAGTTCGCAAATGGTGTGACTTCAGTGGAAGATGATCCTTGTCCAGGTCAGGCATAACGAGTTGACTCCACAGAACATTGCAGCAGTTGAAGCCATAGTGAAGGAAAACTGCCGAGTGACACTGAATTACATTGCAGCGTGTTTACAGATTAGTCATGGGTCAGCACACCACATTGTGCATGATGTGCTCCAGTTTCACAAAGTGTCTGCAAGATGGGTGCCACGGCAGCTGACTCCTGAAATGAGAGAACAACGTGTTGATGCTTGTGAAGAACTTCTTCGGCGCTTTGAACGAGAAGGTGATGGCTTCCTTGCAAGAATCATTACTGGGATCGAAACCTGGGTTCACTTCCACCAACCGGAAACGAAGAGAGCGAGCAAGGGATGGTGCCAATCCTCATCACCAAAACCAAAGAAGTTTCGAACAAAACCATCAGCAGGGAAGGTTATGCTGACTCTCCTTTGGGATGAAAAAGGCGTCATTTTGTAGCATTACATGCTTAGTGACCACTTTCAGCAGTGCATCATACACAGATCTCCTAAAAAATCATCTGCAGCCTGCAATCAAATCAAGCAACATGGATTGCTGTCAGCAGGTGTTCTTTTGCAACATGACAATGCAGGGCCCCACACTGCCCGTACAACAGTTGGGTCATTCCCTGTCAGTTCAACCAATGGCTCCAGCTCATAGTCTCAGATTTGACTGAAATTCAGTACACTAATTCTACCATGTGTGGAACACTCGTGTACAAAGTATTAGTTTCCCCTACCAATTAATTCCAGAATTATGACTTGTGAAACAAGGTGGCGTGACCCGGAAATTGCAACCCGCATCTGGCAATCTATCTTCAGACCCAACTTCAGGTCTTAATAACTTTGCAAATATTCCACACAGTCCAGTGAAATTTTTACAACCCAGTAACATCCATATGGAGAACACACTCCATGAATCAAAACACCAACATATTTCTGAGGGAAAATAAAAAATTTCAAAATGTGATTAGAAAAATGTAATACGGATTGTAGGTGCCCTCTATGCCAAATATAATTCACTCAAAAAGGGTGTAAATTTTTTTGTGGTAAGCTTAATGTGGCCTAAACACACACAGAACTCATCATGCCCATATCAGTCACAAAAACTGAGTTACATGCAAATGAAAATACAAAAACTTAAAAAATGGCCTGAAAAACATGGATTTTCGAAGTGTGGTAGCACAAAAAGGACAAGTGGTATCCAACCCAAGTTACACACACTGCATAATTAGACCATAATGATATATATCTCAAAATTTCAGCGTGTTATTGCAAGATATTTGTGTACAATTGAAGTTGACAGATGTATTTGGTGATGTGGCCATTGTTCCAAAACACAATTTTGTAAAAACGTATCGTAAACTGTTCTGCCTCTTCTTATCCTCTCCCACAACTGTTTAATCACTAAGGCACAACATATAGACAGATTAACACAACCTATCATTAATGTTTACGGCACCTTAACTGCTAAAAACCAGTCGATTGTGCATCGAACAGAAGTTCTCCCACACTTTAGTTACTGTACTCTGTACATTGAGTGGCAAATTGTACTGTCTTCCTGACACTGTGATAGGAACTGGAACTGTCATAAGAATATGTTCAAAAGGAATCCAGCACTTGTCTGCCAAACGAGGCCAATGAAGTGATCTTTCTGGTCCTATGAAGTTCACAAATACGTCACCTTCTGCTTCACAGCACCCTGCAACACATCCTAAGTACCATTTGTCATCATAAACAGCAATAACATAGCAACCTGGTTGTATGTTGCTGCTTTTGCTTCTGAATCCTGAGTCACACACTGTGAAGACACATGTTGCGCATGAACCTATAGTTATAACTGAACAGTCTGCTCATCTGCACATTGCCGTAGTCCGCTGAAGAGGAGTGATGATGGCTCCTTGTGCCTGCAACAGTTTTAACGTGTTCTAGTCTGCTTTTTAGCAACTCTTCGACTGATTTCACCTCATCTTTCGAAACACAGACTGATTGTATGCCAGAGATATTTTTCTGTACCCAGGTAAATAACTGAAGAGGTGTTAGAATGTGACCTTCTGTAGGGTGCTGCAGACTAGCTCGTGATGCCATGCACTTAATGGTAGCACCAATACCATCACATACATTTTTACCAACGACTTGTTGCGAAAAAATTCCGTTCTGCGTGAATCTGAAAATTATGGTGATGCATGCATAAATTTTTGAGATTTTTACAGTTTTTGCACTGACTAGCTGCCCATCACTGAAGTATTTCGCAAAATGTATGTGAGGCAGCTTGTGTTTCACGTATGTCATGACAGTGCGAATGTGGGCATGAACTGCAGTGGCATCATGAATTAAACAGTCACTAGAAACACACAGGTTCATGACAGACACATCACCTGATTCACCTCTATAGTAAATCGCAAATGGCTGGAGAGTTGCTTGACTGTTGTCCCAATAATATCCTTGGATGGTATCTTGAACTATAAATGCATAATTTTCAGAAAAGTCTAGTATTACTATAATTTCATCTTGTTTCAAATTATCCTTACAAAACTGGAGATAAGCCAATTGTGCTGTTCCTGTGAAACTGTGTGTGGTCAGTTTGTCCATTTCTTGATAACAAATTTCAAC
The DNA here is from genome assembly GCF_021461385.2 of Schistocerca piceifrons. Taxonomy (NCBI): domain Eukaryota; kingdom Metazoa; phylum Arthropoda; class Insecta; order Orthoptera; family Acrididae; genus Schistocerca; species Schistocerca piceifrons. The sequence goes on along the minus strand of NC_060143.1, from coordinate 229,847,898 downwards.
AAAATCTTCCACTGTACTTTGCTTTGTTTCAAGACTTATGCGATCCATGTGTGTCCATTGTTTATAAGAAACAAGTTCATCATCATCCATAAGGCGTTCACCATACAGTTTGTTATTCATGTGTTCTGAAAGATTTGCCTTACCAGGACACTTTTCACACCTGTGTATCATGCACTGGTAGGAACTGATGTCACACACTAGCAGCTTCATTGCACCTTTGTAATTCAGATCAGAATCCTTTATAGCAGCAAACATTAGCTTAGCATTTTGATGGGTCTCACATACACAAACATTGTGTGTGCCCCTTGCACTTACAGGCACAACCCATTTTGGCCGAAGATTGAAAAAAGATGATAAACCTACTTTGGTATTGGGATACTTTTCCTTGAATTTGACATAGTTCTGATATGTTGCATAGCAACAGTCTTTTTTGCATCTGTAAAAGTACATTTCCCATTTTCACCATTACATAATCTTTTTTTCCAGGAATTATTCAGCTGTAGTCATTATTTTCATAAAACTCCGACACTAGCACCTTTATTTCTGAACTCAATTGCTTACCCTGAGCCTGCTGAAGTTGTGGAATCACTCCTTGGGTTGCTTTTCTTTTCCTAGCTTGCTTTACCATATATGTAGAAACATTGAATTCCTTTGTAGTGTAGTGAATAGACCAGCTGGAAGGTGCAAGGGTAAGAAGAGCTGCTTTTTTCTGGCGTGTGGATATGGCACATTTTTCTTTGAAATTGTGCACAATTTTGTTCAAGTCAGAGCATTTCTGGCATGATTTCTGTTCCTTTGGAGCAGATAGTTCTTCGTCTTCCACCACTAGTGTGTGAGCCGTTTTGTGTTTTAATTCCATTTGAGCTTCGTGTAATTTTCTTCTACCATAGCTGGGGCCTGTCTCTTTTCCCAACTTTGTATGTCTTCATGGGAGACAAACCAAGAGCAGTCACTGTGATTGTGGGTGGCTGATACTATTCGTCACTGTCATGTAAATTATCAGAATATTCATCATTTTTTTAGCAGTGTAACACACCTGGAACATAACTTTTGTCCTGGTTTCATGTTAAGTCCCATGCACTGATTTACTCTCAATACTGATTTTATATCAATTTCTCTGAGGCTACACTTCACTGTCTTCTTATGAAACCAAAGTGGACCTCCCTGCGGGTTCAGGGGTAAGAATAGGCCCGCGGTATTCCTGCCTGTCATAAGAGGTGACTAAAAGGAGTCTCAAACGTTTCGACCTTATGTGATGGTCCCCTGTTGGGTTTGACCTCCATATCTCAAAATTTTTCCGAAGAGCGAGCTGATTGGGGAAGGGCGCCTTACTTGGTGCATTGTGTCCATGTTGCATTGAGATCTTTCGCCAGCTTATTCGTCGTCGCATTGCAGTCCTGCCCGCTCTCCATCTCTTGGGCATGGATCCGTTCCTGCGTGCACTTTCCGCCATGCGATGTGCAGTGCCACTTTCTGCACAGACGAAAACCATGGATGACATGTCACTTAAAATCCAGCACGGTAGCCAGTCCGTTGTGGTGGGGCTGCCATGTACCCTGTTGGTTGTAGCCCCCTGACAACACAGGGATCACTCTACTGATGCCTGCGCCATTAACTCCCCACGTATGCCAAGGAGTAGATGCCCATCTCCCTGGGGCATCGGGACTCCCGGCAATGGCCATCCTGCCAGGTGGTCTTTGCTGTGGCTAGGTGGCACCCATGGGGAGCGCCCTTGGTCGGAGTAGGTGGCATCAGGGTGGATGACACACAATGAAGCGTGGCACATCTTCTTGTACTGGTGGCCAGCCACCAGCAGTCTCTAAGCGTTCGAGGGCTCATTTTAAAGCTAATGTTTATGACCCCAAATCGTTTCCCTCCCTGGCCACACCATGGGAGGAATGAAAGGCAATGAATGAAAGTGAGACATATTCGCCCAGGTATCTCGTCTGTACCAGAGCTGATGGGGAATCCTTTGTATCCGTGAAGCCTCGGTTCCTTGTAGAACATTTAGAGGACACATCCTCTGCCCAGTCACATGCCTTGCTCGCTTGTAATAAGCTGGGGGATGTTTCCGTTACCATCACGCCCCATAAAATTTTAAATATGGTCCAGGGCATTATTTTCCACAGGGATCTCCTTTTACAGTCCGATGACGAGCTGCGCGCCAACTTAGAGCGACGAGGTGTCCATTTTGTCGAGCGCGTCCACCGGTGTCCAAGGGATCATCAAGTTGCCACCGGTGCCTTCATCTTGGCCTTTGAGGGTGCCACATTACCTGAGAATGTCAAGGTGATGGTCTACCGGTGTGATGTAAAGCCATGTATCCCTCCCCAAATGCGGTGCTTCAAGTGTTGGAAGTTCGGCCATATGTCTTCCCGCTGTGCTTCCAGCCTCATGTCGCGCGATTGTGGTCGTCCATCCCATCCTGATACTACATGTGCCCACCTCCCATCTGTGTCAACTGCGGAGGGCACCATCCCCCTTGCTCGCCGGACTGTCCGATTCTGCAGCAGGAAAGGAAAATATGGAAATCAAGACCTTGGACCGACTGACGTACACTGAGGCTAAGCAGAAATATGATTGGCTTTATCTGGTGCGCATGACGTCTTCTTATGCCGCCACTGTCACTCCTGTTACAGTTCCATCAGCTCTACCACTTCCAGTCAGCTCTGAAAATCAAAGGACCTCACCTGCCCCTTGATGGTGGGGGCCACTTCACTCCCTGTTGCTCCTGCTCCATCTACTTCAGGAGCAACACCACCCCAACCATCGGGGACATCAGTTCCCCCTTCCCAGCTGGGGAAGTGTAAGACTTCTTCGGCTCCTTTCGCCAGGAAGGAGTCCCTTGGAGACCTCCCTTCACAAGTTCCGACTGGTTTAAAAGCGTACACCCGCAAATGGCTCAAACAACCACCGGTCTCTGGTCATAGGGCGTCACGGTCGTCGTCCGTCCCTGAGACTGACCCAGGGAAGCCCTCCCAGCCTGAACCACAGAAGGCACAGAGAGACACACAGAAGAAGAAAAAGGTTCGTAAAAATCACGACAGTGCGGTGGCACCAGTCCCACCGCTTCCTAGAAGCTCAGTGTCTGAGGATGAGATCGAGATTCTGGCGTCTGCTGAAGACCTGGATCTCGCCGGTCACTCAGACGCCATGGATGTCACTCGCACGGGTACTGAATCGGTGGCAGCGAGTGAACAAGCCGCGTAAATTGCCTTCCCAGTCTCTTCACGCCTTTCTCAGCCATGGACAATATCATCCTCCAGTGGAACTGCAGCGGTTTCTTCCACCATCTAGCTGAGCTCTGACAACTTATCAGCCTTCACCCTTTCTTCTGCATTGCTCTTCAGGAAACTTGGTTTCCAGCAATGCGAACCCCCGCACTCCGTGGCTATCGGGGTTATTATAAGAACCGGGCAGCTTATGAAAGGGTGTCTGGTGGCTTCTGCATCTATGTCCTTCACTCTCTTCACAGCGAGTCTGTCCCTCTACAAACACCTTTAGAGGCTGTCGCTGTTCAGGTGTGGACGCCACAGGCTGTTACCGTCTGCAGTCTTTACCTTCCACCGGATGGTGATGTCGCGCAGCATGTCCTGGCTGCGCTGATAGCCCAGTTGCCGCCACCTTTCTTGTTACTGGGGACTTCAACGCCCATAACCCTCTGTGGAGTGGGTCAGTGGCAACAGGTCGAGGCGCCACCATTGAGCATTTATTGTCACAGCTCGATCTTTCGATTTTAAATGATGGTGCCTTCACACACTTCAGTGTGGCGCATGGCACGTACTCCGCCATCGACCTTTCGATCTGCAGCCCTAGCCTCTTAACGTCTGTCCAATGGAGAGTGCATGACGACCTGTGTGGTAGTGACCACTTTCCGATCTTTCTGTCGCTGCCACAGCGTCAGTCTTCTGGGCACCCTTGCCGATGGGCTATGAATAAGGCTGACCGGGACTTGGTCTCCTCCACTGCCACTATTGAGCCTCTCTCTAATGACGACATTGATGCGGTGGTTCACTCGGTCACCACCGGCATCGTTACTGCCGCAGAATCTGCCATTCCCCGTTCTTCTGGATCCCCCCGGCAGAGGACTGTGCCTTGGTGGTCGCCTGAGTTCACTAAAGCGATTAAAGATCACCAGCGGGTGCTCCAGCGTCACAAGCGACATCCCTCTATAGAACACCTCATCGCCTTCAAACGGCTCCGTGCACAAGCCCTTCATTTTATCCGCCAACACAAGCAGGAGTGCTGGGAGCAGTATGTGTCCACCATTAGCCTCCATGTCACTCCATCGCTGGTCTGGGCCAAGATTCGACGCCTCTATGGCTATCGGACCCCTGTCAGCGTCTCTGCGCTCTCACTGAATGGAGCAGTTTGTACTGACTCCGACATAATTGCCAACCGCTTGGCAGAGCATTTTGCTCTGAGTTCCACTTCTGCGAATTACCCACTGGCCTTCCGCTCCATTAAAGAGCGGATGGAACATCGGAGCCTTTCTTTTCGCACCCACCATCCTGAATCCTACAATGTTCCATTCAGTGAGTGGGAATTTCACAGTGCTCTAGCCGCTTGCCCTGATACCGCTCCTGGGCCAGATCGCATCCACTGTCAGATGCTGAAACACCTTTCAGTGGACTGCCAGCGACGGCTCCTCGACCTTTACAACTGTGTCTGGGTTGACGGAGAGTTTCCGTCGCAATGGCGGGAAGGCATTGTTATCCCCATTTTGAAACCTGGCAAGAACCCTTTTGAGGTGGACAGCTACCGCCCCATTAGCCCCACCAACGTTCTTTGCAAGTTGCTCGAACGGATGGTGAGCCGGCGATTGAGGGGGTTCCGTAAAGGCCGCTCTGCCGCTGACAATCTGGTGAGCCTGGAGTCAGCCATCTGTACGGCCTTTGCCCGCCGTCAGCACCTGGTCGCTGTCTTTCTCGACATGTGGAAGGCGTACGATACTACGTGGCGCCATTACATCCTCTCTACACTTCTTGATTGGGGTCTTCGGGGTCTGCTGCCGATTTTCATTCGCAATTTTCTGGCGCATCGTACCTTCTGCGTGCAAGTCGCGGCCTCTCATAGTTCTTCCTGAGTTCAGGAGAACGGGGTGCAACAGGGATCTGTTTTAAGTGTGTGCCTGTTTTTAATAGCAATTAACGGGCTCGCTGCAGCGGTGGGAACGTCTGTCTCAGCGTCCTTGTATGCTGACGGCTTCTGCTTTTACTATAGCTCTAATGGCATTGCAGCTGCTGAACGTCAGCTGCAGGGCACTGTCCGCAAGGCGCAGTCTTGGGCTGTAGCGCATGGCTTTCAGTTGTCGGCTGTCAAGACCTGCGTTATGCATTTCTGCTGGCGACGCACTGTTCATCCGGAGCCGTGGCTTTACCTTGATGGCGAACTTCTTGCTGTGGTGGAGTCACATAGGTTTTTGGGTGTGGTTTTTGATGCCCGGTTGACTTGGATGACTTATATTCGGCAGCTTAAACAGATGTGTTGGCGGCATCTAAATGCTCTACGATGCTTGAGCCACACCAGCTAGGGTGCCGACCAATCTACCCTCTTACGGCTCTACCAGGCATTAATCCAGTCTCGTCTGGATTATGGGAGCCTGGCTTATGGCTCAGCATCCCCATCTGCGTTGCGGGTGCTGGACCCAATCCTACACAGCGGAATACGACTTGCCACTGGTGCCTTCCGGACCAGCCCTGTGGACAACATACTTGTGGAGGCAGGTGTCCCTCCACTGTGGTTAAGGCGCCAACATTTACTGGCCACTTATGCTGCCCATGTTTGTAGCTTCCCCGGGCATCCAAATTATCGTCACCTGTTCCCGCAGTCAGTCGTCCATCTCCCAGAATGTTGGCCCTGATCGGGTTGTACGATTGCGGTCTGTGTCAGAGATCTTCTCTCCGGGCTTGGGGTTTTCCCTGTTCCACCTCCTTTCTGGGCCCATCTGTGTACATCCCCGTGGTGTGTGCCCCGCCCTTGCCTCCGGCTTGACTTGGCACAGAGCCCGAAGGACTCAGTCCCTCCGGAGGCCTTCCGCCGCTGCTTTTATTCCATCCTCGCCACGTATCAGGGCTCTAGCATTGTTTACACCGACGGTTCAATGGTTGCTGGTCGTGTTGTTTATGCTCTAACTCCAGGGGACCATTCCGAACAACGTTCATTGCCGGCTGGCTGCAGTGTTTTCACTGCTGAGCTGGTCGCCATCTTTCTTGCTCTAGAGTATATCCGCTCCTGCTCAGGTGAGTCCTTCGTTATCAGTAGCGACTCCCTGAGCAGTTTACGAGCTATAGACCAGTGGTTCCCTCACTCTCGTCTGGTGATGGCTGTCCAGGAGTCCCTGCATACTCTTGCCCATTGCAGCCGATCTGTGGTCTTTATGTGGACCCCTGGCCATGTTGGGATACCTGGCAATGAAAATGTTGACCGCCTGGCAAAAGAGGCCACCAGTAAACGTCTCTGGAGATTGGCCTCCCGGCGACTGATTTGCGGGCAATCTTACGCCGAAAAATTTTCGATTTATGGGACACAGAATGGCGCAACCTGCTTGTGCCAAACAAACTCCGTCCTATCAAGGAGACGACGACTGTGTGGTGGTCATCCATGCGAGGCAACCACAGGGACTCAGTCGTCCTTTGTCAGCTCTGCATTGGCCGCACCCGACAGTTATTTAAGGTTGGCTTCTCCTTATTTTGTTTCTATGTTCGGCCAACCACTGTCACCCTCTGTGTGATTTTAATTCATTTTGTCTGGTCTTTGTCTAAGTTTCTCTTGTCCTGTGTCGTCTGTCATCTATTCTGTTGATCGTTTTTTATTCTCTGTGGGTGTTTTTAGTATTTGGAAAAAGGGACCGATGACCGTAGCAGTCTGGTCCCTTTAATCCCACAAACCAACCAACCAAACTGAAACGGATCAAAACAACATCTTTGTAGGAAAGAATACTTATCCAGAAACACTTTCATATGATGATAACAAACGCTAAAGTTTCCTGGAAGTGTACTTCTTGTGCCCACAGGATGTATCCCAGATCTCCATAGCAACAAATCTTGGTCCGATTCATCCAGATCATACAGTACAAAGCGAATGTCACATTTTGTTCCATATGTTGTTTTATGACATTCAGATGCTTGTGCTCTACCAATACTGCAACTTGTTTGAACAAAAGCACCACTAGTACACTCTTCTGCCTCCATCCTGACCTTCCACAACAGTACTGACCAGTCTGAACTAGAATCTTAAAAACATTAGTAACCTGTAATTGTTGCTTGTTTCCTTTGTTGTTCCTGCCTAACAATGACTCATTCTGTCCCTGAAAACTACCATTGTTTAACTTTCTGTTGCCTAATGGTTCCCATCAATTGCTGCAGCTTTATCTGAAACAAGCTGTCTGCATCATCACTATTACTTGCTAAATCGTGTTAAAAGAAACGTAACCATATACATCTCTGTCAACTTTTATTGTACGCAAATGCCTTGCAATAACAAGTTGAAATTTTGCCACAAATTATATTATGGTCTACTTATGCAGTGTTTTAAATTTGGGTTGGATACCACTTGTCCCTTTTGTGCTACCCCACTTCGAAAATCCATGTTTTTAAGGTAATTTTTCAAATTTTTGTATTTTTGTGTGCATGTAACTCTGTTTGTGTTACTGATATGGGCAAGATGAGTTCTGTGTGTGTATTTAGGCCACATTAAGCTTACCACAAAAAATTTATACCCTTTTTGAGTGAATTATATTTGGCATAGAGGGCACATACAGTATGTACCTTTTAACGTATTACATTTTTTAATCACATTTTTAAATTTTTTATTTTCCCTCAGAAATATGTTGTTGGTGTTATGATTCATAGAGTGTGTTCTCTAAGTGGATGTTACTGGGTTGTAAAATTTTCACTGGACTGTGTGGAATAGTTCCAAAGTTATTAAGACCTGAAGTTGGGTCTGAAGATAGATTACCAGATGCGGTTTGCAATTTCCATGTCACACCACCTTCTTTCACAAGCCATAATTCTGGAACTAATTGGTACTCTTGTACATGAGTGTTCCACACTTGGTAGCATTGGTGTGCTAAATTTCAGCCAAATCTGAGACTATCAGCTGGAACATTTTCTCAAATTGGTTAAATTGACATGGAATGACCCGGCTGTAACAGTCACAGACCTGCATTTTGAGTGTCTTCCTCATCCACCATACTCACTGGACCTTGCCCCAAGTGCTTTCCATATGTTTGGAGCACTCGAAGACGCAATGGGAGGAAAGAAGTTCCTTTCTGATGAAGAGGTACGCCACGCGGTACATGAGTGATTACGCGGACTACCAAAAGAATTTTATTCTAAAGGAATTTATGCATTTTGTAAGCGCTGGAGGATTTACATTGAGCGTGGGGGAGAGTATGTTGAGAAGTGATACAGCTTTGTACCACTTCTGTACAATAAATAGTATTTTAAAAAATATTTAAGGTTTTCATTTGACTCACCCTTGTATAATGAAGTACTATCTGAAAGAAGCTGCATATATATTCAGTAAGGTTTTGATATTTCAAAGTGGTGCAGTGATCACAAAGGGAGAAAACATATTATCCTGTGACTATAATGTCAGTGAGTCACTGTTGGAATTCGCCAACTCATAGAAATATCTGGGTGCAACACTTCGTAGGGATATGAAATGGAATGATCACATAGGTTCAGTCATGGGTAAAGCAGGTTTTTTAGACTTCGGTGTATTGTTAGAATACTGGGGAAGTGCAATCAGTCTACAAAGGAGATTGCTTACAAATCACTCATGCGACCAGTTCCAGAATATTGTTTAAGTGTGTGGGATCCATATCAAATAGGAGCACGTGTTGGTCTCACTGCGGACTTCTAGACTGCGCCACACACAACTGATTTCATCAAAGTGTACAGGCCTGAAGATGGCATTGATGCAGTGTCGAAACTAGTAACTAAGTAAATATAAAATCTTAAGTACAGCTGGAGGAGTTTCATTTTTAATAAAAAATATAAGAAAAGGACCAGCACGAGTGATCATAGGTTTGTTTGATCCATCGGAAAGTGTCATGTAGATACTGAAGAAACTGCAGTGGCAGACTCTTGAAGATAGATGTAAACTATCTCGAGATAGCCTGCTAATAAAGTTTCAAGAACCAGCTGTAAACCATGGCTCTAGTATTATACTACAACCCCTACATATCACTCGCATAGGATTGTGAGGGATTAGAATAATTACAGCATGCACAGAGGCATTCAGTTATTCTTCCTGTGCTCCATACATGAATGGAATGAGGGGGAAAATCCTATTAACCCTTACAATGGGACATACCCTCTGTCATGTACTTCACAGTGGTTTCCCCCCTGCAGGCCCGGGGGTTAGAATTGACCCAAGGTATTCCTACCTGTTGTAAGAGGCGAGTAAAAGGAGTCACACCTTTCGGCCTTTATGTGATGGTCCCCTGTAGGGTTTGACCCAATTTTCAAAATTTTCCCGAAGACCGAGCCAATTGGGGAAGGGCACCTTACATGGTGCAAAGTGTCCATTGTGCATTGAGAACTTTAGCCCACTTCTCGTCCAACAATTGCAGTCCCGCTCATCCTCCATATCTTAGGTGAGGACACCTTCCTGGTTGCATTTTCCTCCACCCACTATGCAGTGTCATTTTCTGCGCCAACAATGACCATGGAATTCTATACACCTCATATCTAGCATGGTAACTAGTCCGTTGTGGTTGGGCTGCCATGTACCACGCCATGCCATGTTGTAGCCCCCTGACTACAAAGGGATTGCTCTGCTGATGCCTGTGCCATTAACTCCCCACATATGCCAAGGAGTAGATGCAAGTCACCCTGAGGCATCGGCACTCCTGGCAATGGACATCCAGCCAGCCAGCGGCTGGGTGGCACCTGTGGGGAGGGCCCCTGGTCGGAGTGGGTGGCATCAGGGTAGATGACACGCAATGAAGCATACCACGTCACCATTTGCTGGTGATCAAACACCAGCAGTCTCTTAAGCATTGCAAGTCTCAGGACAATGCAAGGAAGTATGATCCTAAATCATTCCCCTCCCTGGCCACACCATGTGAGGGATGCCACGCTAAGGATGACTGTGAACCTTATTCGCCCTGGTACCTCGTATGTATGAGAGATGATGGGGACTCCTTTGTCTCGATGAAGCCTCAGTTTTTTTAAGAGCATTTAGAGGACAAGTTTGGGGAGGTGGAGGGCTTGGTCAAAATGCAGTCAGTGTCAGTCTTGATATAAACGGCATCCTCTGCGCAGTCACAAGAATTACTTGTTTGTGACAAGCTGGGGGATGTTTCCATTACCATCACGCCTCATAAGAGCTTAAATATGGTCCAGGGTATTATAGTCCACAGGGCCTTCGAGGGTGACACGTTACCCGAGAATGTCAAGGTGATGGTCTACCGCCGTGATGTCAAGCCATATATCCCTCCCCCAATTTGGTGCTTTAAGTGCTGGAAGTTCAGCCATATGTCTTCCCACTGTACTTCCAACATCACATGTTGAGATCGTGGACATCCACCCCATCCCAATACTCCCTGTGCCCCACCTCCCATCTGTGTCAACTGCAGAGAGCATCATTCCCCTTGTTCACCAGACTGCAGCATTTTACAGCGAGAAAGGAAAATCATGGAATACAAGACCCTGGACCGACTTACCTACACTGAGGCTAAGAGGAAATTTGAATGTCTACATCCTGTGGCTATGACCTTCTCTTATGCTGCTGCTATGAGAGAATTTCCGGGAGTTCCAGTCGGCTCTCAGAACCGCAAGACTACACCTACCCCCACGATGGGGTGTGTGTGTGTGTGTGTGTGTGTGTGTGTGTGTGTGTGTGTGTGTGTGTGTGTTGGGGGAGGGGGCACTTCCCTCCTTGTTGCTCCCACACCACCTACCTCGGGAGCATTATCCCCCCAACCATCGGAGTCTTCTTCGGCTCATCTCACTTCCTTCCCAGATTTCTGCTAGTGGGAAAGATGACACCCACCATTGGATGAATTGCCCAAAAGCAGCTGGTTGTAGGGCTTCATGATCATCCTCCGTCCCGTAGATGGAATCAGTGACTGAGGCCCAGCCAGAGAAACCCAAGGATCAGTGAGGGAAATCCAGATAGACGATCCCCAAAACCAAGGGAATTGTAATGGCACCCACACCACCGCTACCTACAAGCTCTGCGTCTGATGATGAGGTGAAGATTCTGGCATCCTTTGAGGACCTAGATTTCACCAGACCCTCAGACACAATGGATATAGCTTGTTCAGGAAATAAGTCAGTGGCTGCTGGTGACCCTGAGGTTTGGACTGTCTCATTGAGTGTTTAATGCCTTCCCAGTCTCATGATCATGTCATCCTCCAGTGGAATTGCGGCAGTTTTTTCCACCACCTGGCTGAGCTACAGCAGCTGTTAAGCTTTACACCTGCTTCCTACATTGTCATCCAGGAAACCTGGTTCCCGGCAATGCAGACCGCTGCCCTTCGTGGCTATAGGAGATATTACAGGAACCATAGTGAATATAAGTGTATCAGGTGGAGTTTGCATTTATGTCCTGAATTCGGCATGTAGTGACCCTGTGCCCCTTCAAACTCCTCTTGAAGCTGTGGCTATCAGGATACAGATGATGCAGGAAATAACTGTCTGCCACGTACATCTCCCTCCAGATGGTGTGGTACCCCAGGATGTATTGACTGCACTGATTGATCAACTCCCTAAACCTTTCCTACTTTTGGGAGATTGTAACACTCATAACCTCTTGTGGGGTAGCACCATGCTTACTGGCCATGGCAGAGATGTCGAAAATTTACTGTCCCAACTTGATCTCTGCCTGTTAAATACTGGGGCCGCCACACATTTCAGTGTGGCTCATGGTAGTTACTCGGCCATTGATTTATCAATTTTCAGTGCAGAACTTCTCCCATCTATCCACTGGAGAGCACATGACGACCTGTGTGGTAGTGACCACTTCCTCATCTTCCTGTCACTCCTCCAATGTCATGCCCATGGACGCCTACCCAGATGGGCTTTAAAAAAGGCAGACACTGTAGCCTTCACCTCTGCTGGCACCGTTGAATCTCCCCCACATGGTGCCATCGATGTTGTGATTGAGCAGGTCACTACAACGATCACTTCTGCAGTGGAAAATACGAGCCCTCGCTCTTTAGGGTGCCCGCGGTGAAAGACAGTCCCTTGGTAATGGCCGGAAGCTGCTGAGGCAATTAAAGGGCATCGGCAAGCTCTACAGTGATGGAGCACCTAATAGCCTTTAAGCAGCTCCGTGCCTGCATTTGCCTGCTTATAAAACGACGACAGGTGCCACTGGCATTAACATCAATGGCATGCTCTCTACCAATGCAGACACGATTGCCGAGCACTTTGCTGAGCAGTATGCTCGAGCCTCTGCGTCGGAGAACTACTTCCCAGCCTTTCGCACTCTCAAACGGTGGATGGAAAGGAGAGTCCTCACATTCACTACATGCCACAGTGAACCCTATAACGCCCCCTTTACAGAGTGGGAGCTCCTCAGTGCCCTTGCACATCGCCCTGACACAGCTCCTGCGCCGGATTGGATCCACAGTCAGATGAGTAAACATCTCTCGTCTGACTAAAAGTGATATCTCCTAGTCATCTTCAACCGGATCTGGTGCGTTGGCATCTTTCCACCGCAATGGCGGGAGAGCACCATCATTCTGATGCTAAGACCCAATAAAAATCTGCTTGATGTGGATAGCTATCAGCCCATCAGTCTCGCCAATGTTCTCTGTAAGCTGCTGGAATGTATAGTGTGTTGGCGGTTGGGTTGGATCCTGGAGTCATGTGGCCTACTGACTCCATGTTGGGACGGCTTCCACCAGGGTCGCTCTACCACTGATAATCTTGTGTCCCTAAAGTCTGCCATCCGAACAGCCCTTTCCAGACGCCAACACCTGGTTGCCGTCTTTTTTGACTTACGTAAAGCATACAACACGACCTGGCGACTTCATGTCCTTGCCACATTGTATGGGTGGGGTCTCCGAGGCTCGCCCCCAATTTTTATTCAAAACTTCTTGTTCCTCCATACTTTCCGTGTCCAAGTTGGTGCCTCCCATACTTCTCCCTGTATTCGGGAGAATGGCGTTCCGCAGGGCTCCGTATTGAGTGTATCTCTATTTTTAGTGGCCATTAATGGCCTAGCAACAGCTGTAGGGCCGTAGGTCTCCCCTTCTGTGTATACGGATGGCTTCTACATTTCATATTGCTCTTCCAGTACTGGTGTTGCTGAGTGGCACCTACACGGAACCATTCACAAGGCACAGTCATGAGCTCTAGCCCACGGCTTCCAGTTTACAGCCACGAAGTCATGTGTCACACACTTCTGTCAGCGTCGTACAATTAATCTGAAATCAGAATTCATCTTATTGAAGATTCACTCACTGTAGTGGAGACATATCAAGTCTTAGGACTTGTTTTTGAAACCTGATTGACTTGGCTACCTCACCTTCATCAGCCTTAGAAGTGCTGGCAGCACCTCAATGCCTCTGCTGCCTGAGCAACACCAAGTGGGGTGCAGATCACTCTATGCTGCTGCAGCTCTACAGAGCCCTTGTTCAATCCTGCAGTGATTATGGAAGTCCGGTTTACGGTTCAGCGGTGCCTTCAGCATTGCGTTTACTTGACCCATTGCACCACTGTGGCATTCACCTAGCGATGGGAGCTTTTAGAATGAGTCCGGTGACCAGTGTCCTGGTGGAGGCTGGAGTCCCTCCATTGTGGATCCGATGTGCAAAACTGCTCGCCAGCTATGTTGCACACATTTGTAGTTCTCCTGGGCTTCTGAATTACCGTCTCCTTTTCCCACTCGCAGCAGTTCATCTCCCGCATCACCAGCCGAGGTCAGGGCTCACAATTGCGGTTCGCATCGATCCCTTCTCTGCGAACTGGAGTCCTTCCCTTTAACATCTCTACTTGAGGTCCATTCACATACACCTCCATGGTGTGCACTTCTGGACCTTTTGCACAGCCCTAAGGACTCCGTTAATCCCGCTGCTCTTCGCTGTCTTTTCCTGTCGATTCTTGATGTGTTCCGGGGCTCTGAAGTTGTTTACACCGACTGCTCGATGGCTGATGGTAATGTTGGCTTTGCCTATGTCCACAGAGACCATATTGAATGGCATTCCTTGCCCGTTGGCTGCAGTGTATTCACTGCAGAGCTTGTGGCCATATCTCATGCACTTCTGTACATCTGTTCCTGTTCTGATGAGTCGTTTCTTCTCTGTTCTGACTCCCTGAGCAGCTTACAAGCTATCGACCAGTGCTACCCTTGCCATCCTTTGGTAGTGAACATCCAGGAGTCCATTTCTGCCCTGGAATGGTCCAGTCGTTCAGTGGTGTTTGTGTGGACCCCAGGACGCTTCAGAATCCCAGGCAGCGAACTTGCTGACAGGCTGGCCACATAGGCTACGCGGAAACCGCTCCTGGAGATGGGCATCCCTGAAACTGATCTGCATTCCGTCTTACGCTGCAAGGTTTTTCAGCTTTGGGAGACGGAGGAGCATAACAGTATGCACAACAAACTGTGTGTCATTAAGGAGACTGCGAATGTGTGGAAGTCTTCCCTGTGGACTTCTCGCAGGGAATCAGTTGTCCTTAGTTGGCTCCACATTGGCCATATGTGGCTCACATGTGGTTACCTCCTCCATTGCAAGGACCCATCTCAGTGTTGCTGTGGCTCCCAAATAACAGTCGTCCAACTCTTGCTGGACTGCCCATTTTTAGCCACTTTGCAGCAGACTTTTAACTTTCCCAGCATCCTACCTTCGATGTCGGACAACAATGCTTCAACAGCAGCTTTAGTTTTACGATTTATTCGTGAGGGTGGGTTTTATCATTTGATCTGAGTTTTAGCGCATGTCCTTTGTCCCTGTGCGTCCTCCACCCTAGGACTTTTAAGGAGGAGGTTTTAATGTGTTACAGAGTGGCTGAGTGTTCTCGTGGTCAGCCAGCCATGGTAATTTTTCTTTCTTGTTTTTAATCTCTTCTCCCTGTTTCTTGTGTCTCTCTCTGGTTTTCTCATCCTGTTTTGTCCATTGTAGTGTTTGCTGTCCTTCTGTTGTTCTTCCTTTCTCCTGTTATTGTGCCATATATCTTCTCTGTTTTCTTCTTTCCCTTGGGTAATTGTTTTACTGGGAACAAGGGACTGATGACCCCGCACTTTGGTCCCTTTCTCCCCTTTTAAACCAACCAACTTTCACAGTGGTTTGCAGAGTATAGATGTGAATGTAGTATTGGTCGTGTCAGATACATTACAGAAATAATATATGATAAAATCTTCTCAGATTTCAAGCCACATTAATTCAAATAAAATTCTTAAGCTTTTGATGGCTATCTCCACCATCATCATTAGGAGTAAAACTACATATTGACTGCGAGGGCTGGCTTGAATTACTGCTTATATACCCACAATTACAGCCACTGACACCAAACAGGGAGGGGCGAAAATATGCACGTGCAAAAGGTGAGTTGGGTGGCTCATAGGAGCTCTGGGCCACTGCGGCACTTTGTGACGTCAGGTGGAGCAACGGTCCAGCGCCGCTTTTGAAACTGCCACTCCCGCCCCCTGACAAGCATTAAGCATCCATTGTAGCTTTCTTTCAACATCCAAATCCCACACCCACACTCTACTCATTTTATACCCCTGGTCTATGTTAAAATTGTTGCTGTTCATTTTAATCTCAGCAGCCTCTTTTATAATGGAATCCCAACATTGTACTGAGCACAAGAGACATATTAAACAAAGGTAGCTCAATAAGTCAGCCATAGCTGAGCATTGCCAGGAAAATGTACACAAAGTACAGTTCGAGAACATGAGAGTCTTGGCCCATGTGTGAAAGTACTGGGGTTCCATTATAAAAGAGGTGGCTGGGATTAGAGTGAACAGCAACAGTTTTAACAGAGACCAGGGGTATACACTGAGTGTGACATGGGAGCAGGCTTTGTATGTCCAAAGAAGCTTCTAGGAAGGTGGGAGCAGCAGATTCAAATGTGGCGCCAGCCCCCCGCGTCATCATTCAGTCCCGCAGCGGGGCCGGAGCTGCCCAACTCACCTTCCACACACGTCATTTCGGCCTTCTCTGACTGGTGCCAGCTGCCGTAATAGTGTGTATATAAGCAGCAAATTGTGCCGGCCCGGCAGGCAGTAGTTCTACTCCAGACGACAATGGCGGGGATAGCCATCGAAAGCTCCAGAATTTTATTCCAGTTCGCGCGGCTTGAAAACTGAGAAGATTTTATACACACATGCCACCGTAAAAGACTCAGAGGACACACAAATAGTGTATGCCTATATGAAAGATTAACAAAGTATTATAGGGTAGGGAAGGAAGTCAGTCATGGAACCATCCCAGGATTCACCTTAGCAACTTGGGAAAAGTATGAAACCCAAGTCGGGATGGACAGATGGGTAACAAACCACGGTCTTCCCAAATGGGAGTCCAGTGCATGAAGACTGGCATAGCCAAATCACAAATATATAGACCACATTGTGATTATAACATGCACAAGACATAAATCAGTGATATAATGGGAACGTGAAATTATTGAAATAAAAACTCTATGCTACTGAAAAAGAGAAAACACATGAGCATATTACATAACATTACACAAATTACACCACTCAATCCCAGAGCTGAAGCGAGTGTTATTTGATGTGTCATACACCTCCCTTCCCATTTAAAAAAAAAATGACTTGAATCCAAAATGGCAGATTTCAAGAGTTGCGGCCCCACGTCAAACCTATGTTCCCATCATCACATTTCAATTTTCCCTTTAATCTTCCAACTTATGAAGATGTCCAAGGACTTTTGACTCGCCCTGTATAATAGCGGGTACACAGAGGTATGCCGGGTGTTTTGGCACAGTAGTCGCAAACTTTCAGGGGGAGGGAGGGGGAAGAGAGAGAGAGAGAGAGAGAGAGAGAGAGAGAGAGAGAGAGAACATCTAGACAATGGAAGATCGCACAGCAATGCCTGATAAGAAATGCTTTCCTGGCACTTTAGTGACAACACAAAAAAGGAAGGAAGGATACGAACAGGGGAAGAAAATGTGTTTAATGTGCTTTGTACAGCTAAAAAGCTAGGACTGTAGGACTGCTTTGACTGGTGTATGCGGTAGATGGCGATATCTACTCCACAATGTCAGATGATGCAGCATCTGTGCGATCATTGTGGCCGCAATCACAGTGAAGATCCATTTCACCTGCCGACAGAGTGGAAGTAGGATGGCACGGTAAATGTACGCAGAGCTTGCTGATATGCAACTGGCATATGGGGCCACTGATTGCAGTGGGTGAGGCACACAGCGGTTATACACTCAATGTTACCCCACAAGGCAAACTAACTGCCACATCTTCTTTGCACACTTGCACAGGAGACTGTCCAAAAGGGGAGCCTTCAGCCGAGGAGACGCAACACCACCAGCAAACATTAACAATGGTAGCTAACAAGAAGACTGCTGGGACTAGTGCAGAACAGTCCTAGTTCCAGTATGCAGGACGTCATTGTGATATTGGGATTTCCCACAGCAGTGTCTTGCAGATTCTGCATGACAACACTGCCCCCCCCCCCCCCCCCCCCCCCTGCATAGGGAGTTCATGGTTCTTTTGTGAGTTTGTGTGTGGCACACATGGGGCCCTGAGCTATTGCAGTCAGTTCTTTCTTCCCTGGCTGCATTTCCTTCACAGTGCCCTCCCTCCCTATCCTCGCTCCTTTCCCGACGCGCCCCTTCCTTCCCCTGTCTCGGTATTTTGATTTGTATCGACCTGGCTATCAACTTGGTTCCCTGTGACCTCCACTTCTCACTTCTAAATTTTCTGTTTTTAGTGGGAGTCATTTCTTCCCCAAATCCCTCTCTAGTGTCTATGATGTGGATTCATCTCCCCCCTTACTTCCCCTCTCCCTTCCCCCCTGTAGTCTCCTTCCACCATGGTAGGTCACCAGCACGTGTAGCCAGTCTGTGTGGTAGGGCTGTTATGTACCCATCTGGCTGAGACCCCTAAAACACAGGGATCACACTACTGATACCTGAGCTGTTCCCGCCCCATGTATGCCAAAGAGTGGTTGCTTGCCTGTTTGGAGGATCGGAACTCCCAACAATGGCCGCCATCCCCTGGGAGAGTTCACCATTCTTTGGTGGTTTCGTGCTTGGCTACCACATGGCCCTAGCCTTTGCAGCATTTTTCCCTTCCATGCTGCGTGTCTGTTCTCTCGCGCTCTTTTTTCCCCCTCCCTTGGGGAACATATCTGGGGAATTATTGGGATGTTCTGCATTCTGTCGCTGACATACGAACAGTCTCACCTTTATTTTTGACTCCCTTTTCCTTTATTTGTTTCCCTTCTGCTCTTGTTCCTCCACTTCAGTGTTTGAGGATCCTCTTCTTTCTTCTTCCTCCCTGTGCACTCCTGATGGCCGGCCCACGTGTCTGATGTGTAACAGGTGACTGGGTAACGTGTATTTCCCAGCCCCGGGTTGACAGGTAGGGTTCGCATGTACCCCCTGTAGAGGCCAGGCCTAGGGAGGGTGATTACCTGAGCTGCAACCTTCCCAAATTGCCGATTGGTTCCTCTGTGAGATGTTCAGGTGGTGTGATCTGAGGTGTGAACAATCACCTAAGGTGGGTGTGCCCCCTTGTGAAGGGAGCCCACAGTTGGAAGGAGCGCGCCATCGGATATGCTGGCAGTTGTGGGCGATTTTCTCGCAACGAGTCACTCATCTTCCCAATTAATGTCTACAAAATGTAAACATTATGAAGCTATTGATTCGAAGACCTTTCCCGCTGCACCACAGTTCCTTGTGGTCTCACGCACTGAAGATGGTCAGTCCTTCGCCACAGTCAATCCATTTATTATTCAGAAAGGCGTTGATTCAATTGCTGGCCCTGTGAAATCCTGCTCTCGTTTACAGAATGGCACTTTGCTTTTGGAGACGGCTTCTGATTCTCAAACACAACAACTGTTTGCTGCCTCACTTCTCCACAGCTACCCTTTTCGTGTCGAGGCTCACAGAAGTTTGTATTCTTCCTGTGGTGTAATTTACACCAGGCTGCTTGACTGTCTAACAGAGGCTGAAATACGATCTTACCTCTCTGATCAGGGTGTCATTGCCGTCCATCGTTTAATGAAAAAGATAGATTCCTCCTTAGTGCCCACCCACACTGTTTTCCTCACCTTTGATAGGGTGGTGCTGCTGTCCAAGCTCAAAGCAGGGTATGAAATTATCACAGTCCAGCCGTACATTCCAAACCCAATGCACTGCTACCAGTATCATTGTTTTAACCACACTAGAACATCTTGTTGACACCCAGCCAAATGTGTAACCTGTGGCAGGGATGCAAATGAGGGCGATTGTCTGCCTCCTTCTTCTCATTGTATCAACTACAATGGTGGCCATGCCACCTCCTCTCGGGATTGTCCCATGTATCTAGATGAGCGGGCTGTCCAAGAGATTTGGGTAAAGGAAAAAGTGCCTTACCCAGTAGCTCTCAAGTTATTGGCTAGTCACAAACCCTGTGTTCTCCCATCTGGCATCTACAGTTCTGTTCTTGTTACCCCTCACTCCATGAAGGACATGGCCACGCTGACATGCGACCTCAGATTTGGCTCGGAGGTTGTGAAATCGCCCAGTGTCAAGATAGCAACGCCATCCCCCCGTTCCGCGCTGTGCAACAAACAGTCAAACTCTCGCATCAGGGGGCGAAGCCACAGATTACACAACCAGTAGGCAGGAAAGGACAGGAGGAGTACTCCTGTGAAGACTTCCTTTATCCCTCCAGCCAAACAACACCGGAGTCTTCCTCTAACTGGAAAGGCTCGAAGAAGTCTGCTAAAGGCAAACTGTCTTGTCCTTTGCCAACTCGAAGATCCTGTTAGACAGTGTCGCCACGTGGTACCTTAGCACGGCCAGCCTCTATCTCACCGGTGCGCACCACCAAACGTTTTTCAGCATTGGACTCCACAGACTGACCGCACAAGCAAGCCGATGCTTCTGTGAACACCATGGAGCAGGATCCTCCTGTGCCCTGTAGTAGCGACTCTACACCAGCTGTCACTTGGCGCCTGCCAAATTGACACTCCTCCATCTCTTCCTCCTCATGACTGTTCTGCAGTGGAACGTTCGCGGCCTTCGGTCCCACAAAGAGGATTTTCGGCTGCTTTTAGCTTCGCAGCATCCCCTTGTACTCTGCCTTCAGGAAATGCAATTGCGCCCTTATGACCGCTTTGAGCTTTCACATTACTTACCAATTCATCTTGACCTCTCCCCATGAGGTTGGCATTCCGTCTAATATGGGCATCATCCTGCTCATACAGGATGACCTTCATAGTCAACCCATCTCTCTGACTATCTGTCTTCAAGCTGTTGCAGTTTGCCTTTTCCTTCCCCGCCTGATTTTCTCCCTCTGTACCATTTATGTACCTCCGTCCTTCGATGTCACCAAGGCAGACTTCCTTCAGCTTATTTGGCAGCTACCTCCTCCGTTTTTGCTACTCGGTGACTTTAATGCACATCATCCCTTCTGGCCCCCTGCGGGTCCGGGGTTAGAATAGGCCTGAGGTATTCCTGCCTGTCATAAGAGGCGACTAAAAGGAGTCTCTCACGTTTCAGCCTTTTTTGATGGTCCCCTGTAGGGTTGACCTCCATTTTTCAAAAATTTCCCGAAGAGAGCCAATTGGGGAAGGGCACCTTACATGGTGCATTGTGTCCATCATGCGCTGAAACCTATCGCATCCTTCGTTGACGTGGATCTGCATTTCTGCTCATTCGCCAACTGTTGGGCGAGGTCATCCTCCTGGGTGTGTATTTTTATATCAACTGTGCAGTATCATTTTCTATGCCTTGATGATAATGGACTTGTTTGCTTGGTTGCATCCGATATCCGGCACGGTAGCCAGTCCATTGTGGTGGTGCTGCCATGTACCCTGTTGCTGTTGGTTGGAGCCCTCTGACCACACAGGGATGCCTGCTGATGCGTGTGCTGTTAGATCCCCAAATATGCCAAGGAGTAGATGCCCATCCCCCTGGGGTATTGGGACCTCCAGCAATGGCCATCCTGCTAGGTGGCCTTTGCTGTGGGTGGGTGGCGCCCGTGAGGAGGCCCCCTGGTCGGAGTGGGTGGCATCAGGGAGGATGACACACGATGAAGCGTAGTACATCATCTCTTGCTGCTAGTGGTCAAACACCAGCAGTCTCTAAGCGTTTACAGGCTCAATTCAATGCACAGAAGTACAACCCCAAATTGTTTCCCTCCCTGGTCACACCATGGGAGGAACGTTAGGCTAAGGATGGCAGCGGCTTATTCGCTCTGGTACCATGTATGTTCAAGAACTGATGGGGCGTCTTTCATGACGATCAAGCCTCAGTTTTTTGTTGAGCATTTAGAGGACAAGTTTGGGGAGGTGGAGGGCTTGTCCAAAATGATATTTGGGTCAGTCTTGATCAAAACAGCATCCTCTGCCCAGTCACAGGCGTTATTCACTTGTGACAAGCTGGGGGATGTTTCTGTAACCATTACGCCCCATAAGAGGTTAAATATGGTCCAGGGTATCATATTTCAGAGGGACCTTCTTTTGCAGTCCGACGATGAGTTGCACAACAATTTAGAATGGTGAGGTGTACATTTCATTCGGCGTGTCCACCAGGTTCCGCGGGATAATCAGGTTCCCACCGGTGCCTTCATCTTGGCCCTCGAGGGTGATACATTACCCAAGAAGGTCAAGGTGATGGTCTACCACTGTGATGTGAAACCCTATATCCCTCCCCCAATGTGGTGCTTTAAATGTTGGAAGTTTGGTCATATGTCTTCCCGCTGTACTTCCAGTGTCACATGTCGAGATTGCAGACACCCATCACATCCCAATACTCCACATGTCCCGCCTCCCATCTGTGTCAACTGTGGAAAGCACCATTCACCTTGCTCGCCAGTCTGCAGTATTCTCCAGAGAGAAAGGAAAATCGCGGAGTACAAGACCCTGGAGCGTTGACCTACTCTGAGGCTAAGAGGAAATTTGAACGCCTACATCCTGTACGCATGACGTCGTCTTTCGCTACTGCTACAACAGTTCTAGCCCCATCAGCTCTGCCAACCCCAGTCACCTCTGAGCCAGAAGACTGCACCTGCCCCCGTGGGAGACACTTTCTCCCAGTTGCTCCTGCACCACCTACCTTCAGGTGCAACCCCCCCCCCCCCCTCCCCTCCCAGCCATCGGTGACATCCATCCCCACTTCTAAGCCAGAGAAGCATACAACTTCTTCGGCTGCTTTGCTAGGAAGGGGTCCCTTGGGTCACTCCCTTCCCATGCTTCTGCTAGTGAGAAAGATTACACCTGCCAGTGGCTGAAAAGCCAAAAATCAGCGGGTCACAGGGCATCACATTCATCCTCAGTCTTGGAGACTGAATCGGTGTAGTCCTCCTAACCGGGGAAATCCAAGGAACAGCGAGAGAAATCCAAAAACATCCCCAAGACCAAGGGAATTGTGGTGGCACCCACACCACCACTACCTCCAAGCTCTGCATCTGCAGATGAAGTGGAGATTCTGGCATCCACTAAGGACCTAGATCTCAGTGGACCATCAGACAAAATGGATATAGACTGCTCAGGCAAAAAATCGGTGGCAGCAGGTGACCCTGAGGCAAAAACTGCCTCATTGAATGTTCCATGCCTTCCCAGTCTCACGATGATGTCATCCTCCTGTGGAATTGCGGCGATTTTTTCCACCACCTGGCTGAGCTATGGCAACTGTTAAGCTTTACACCTGCTATCAGCATTGCTCTCCAGGAAACCTGGTTCCCGGCAATGCAGATCCCTGCCCACCACGGCTATAAAGGGTACTACAGGAACCGTAGAGAGTGTAATCGAGTGTCAGATGGAGTTTGTGTTTATGTCCTAAACTCAGTCTGTAGTGAACCTGTGCCCCTTCAAATCCCTCTTGAAGCTGTGGCTGTCAGAATAGGATGACACAGGAAATAACTGTCTGCAATGTATATCTTCCTCCAGATGGTGCAGTATCCCTGAATGTATTAGCTGCACTGATTGATCAACTCCCTAAACCTTCCCTACTGTTGGGGGAGATTGTAATGCCTATAACCCCTTGTGGGGTAGCACCATGCTTACTGGCTCTGGCAGAGATATCAGAAATTTACTGTCCCAACTCGACCTCTGCCTCTTGAATACTGGGGTCGCCACACATTTCAATGTGGCTCATGGTAGTTACTCAGCCGTTGATTTATAAATTTGCAGCGCAGGACTTCTCCCATCTATCCACTGGAGAGCACATGACGACCTGTGTGGTAGTGACCACTTTCCCATCTTGCTGTCACTGCCCTAGTGTCAAGCCTACAGACGCCTGCCCAGACGGGCTTTAAAAAAGGCAGACTGGGAAACTTTCATTCACCTCAGCGGTCACCATTGAATCTCCCCCACATGGGAACATCGATGTGATGGTTGAGCAGGTGACTACAACAATCGTTTGTGGCAGAAAACATGATCCCTCACTCTTTAGGGTGCCCCCGGCAAAAGACAGTCCCTTTGTGGTTGTCGGAAGTCGCTGAAGCAATTAAGGAGCGTCGGCGAGCTCTACGGTGGCATAAGTGGCACCCTTCCCTGGAGCCTTTAAACAGCTCCGTGCCCGTTTTCGCCAACTTATCAAACAACAGAAGCAGGAGTGTTGGGAGAGAGATGTCTCGACCATTGAGTACCATATGTCCATCACCTGCACAAGTCTGCGCAAAGATCAAAGGTGTTTTCGGGTACCAGACCCCAACAGGTGCTCCCGGTGTTAACATAAATGGCGTGTTACCTGCCGACGCAAATATGATTGCCGAGCACTTTGCTGAGCACTGTGCTCGAGCCTCTGCATTGGAGAATTACCCCCCAGCCTTTCGCATTCTCAAACGGCGGCTGGAAGGGAAAGTCCTCTCCTTTACTACATGCCACAGTGAATCCTATAACGCACCCTTTACAGAGTGGGAGCTCCTCAGTGCCCTTGCACATCACCCTGAGACAGCTCCTGGGCCAGATTGGATCTACAGTCAGATGAGTAAACATCTCTCGTCTGACTACAAGTGACATCTCCTCGTCATCTTCAACTGGATCTGGTGCGATGGTGTCTTTCCATCACAATGGCAGGAGAGCACCATTATTCCGGTGCTCAAACCCGGTAAAAACCCACTTGATGTGGATAGCTATCAGCCCGTCAGCCTCACCAACGTCTTTTGTAAGCTGCTGGAACATATGGTGTGTCAGCGGTTGGGTTGGGTCCTGGAGTCACGTGGCCTACTGGCTCCATGTTAGGGCGGCTTCCGCCAGGGTCATTTTACCACTGATAATCTTGTGTCCCTAGAGTCTGCCATCCGAACAGCCTTCTCCAGATGCCAACACCTGGTTGCCGTCTTTCTCGTTTTTCGAAAAGTGTACGATATGACCTGGCGACATCATATCCTTGCCACATTATACGAGTGGGGTCTCAAAGGCCCACTCCCGATTTTTATCCAGAATTTCCTGTCTCTTTGTTCTTTCCGTGTCCAAGTTGGTGCCTCCCATAGTTCCCCCATATCCAGGAGAATGGGGTCCCGCAGGGCTCTGTATTGAGTGTGTCTCTATTTTTAGTGGCCATTAATGGTCTAGCAGCAACTGTAGGGCCATTCGTCTCACCTTTTCTCTATGCAGACGACTTCCGCGTTTCATACTGCTCCACCAGTACTGGTGTTGCTGAGTGGCGCCTACAGGGAGCCACCCACAAGGCGCAGTCATGGACTCTAGCCCACGGTTTCCAGTTTTCGGCCACAAATTCGTGTGTTATGCACACTTCTGTTGGCGTCGTACCATTCATCCAGAACCATAACTTTACCTTAATGATGATCCAC
This sequence comes from Schistocerca piceifrons, assembly GCF_021461385.2. Classification (NCBI taxonomy): domain Eukaryota; kingdom Metazoa; phylum Arthropoda; class Insecta; order Orthoptera; family Acrididae; genus Schistocerca; species Schistocerca piceifrons. Next base: position 229,822,995 of record NC_060143.1, on the reverse strand, counting down.
TCTGTGTAGTGGAGACACATCTATTCTTAGGATTGGTTTTCAATGCCCGATTGACTTTGCTTCCTCACCTTCATCCATTTAAGGAAGTGCTGGCAGCACCTCAATATCCTCCGCTGCCTGAGCAACACAAACTGGGGTGCAGATCGCTCTACACTACCGCAGCTCTACAGAACCCTTGTTCAATCCTGCCTTGACTATGAGAGTCTGGTTTATGGTTCGACGGCACCCTCAGCATTGCACCAGTGTTGCATTCGCCTAGTGACAGGAGCTTTTAGGATGAGTCCGGTGACCAGCGTCCTTGTGGAAACCAGAGTGCCTCCATTGCAGATTAGGCGTGTACAATTGCTGGCCAGTTATGTTGCTCATATTCGTAGTTCTCCTGAGCATCCAAATTACCGTCTCCTTTTCCCACCCACGGCGGTTCATCTCCCACATCGATGGCTCAGTTCAGGGCTTCCAATTGCAGTCCGTGTCCGATCCCTTCATTCTGAACTGGAGTTCTTGCCTGTACCAGCTATACTTAAAGTCCATTCACTTACACCTCCGTGGTGTACACTTAGGCTGCAGCTTTGCCTGGACCTTTTGCATGGCCCTAAGGACTCAGTTAACCCTGCTGCTCTCCACTTCCATTTCCCCTCAATTCTTGACAAGTACTGAGGCCATGAAGTGGTTTACACTGATGGCTCGATGGCTGGTGCTCACGTTGGCTTCAGTAAGTCCATGGAGGACATATTGAATAGCGTTACTTGCCCGATGGCTGCAGTGTTTTCACTGCCGAACTGGTGGCTATATCTCGTGCTCTTGAGCACATCCGTTCATGCCCTGGGGAAGTGTTTCCTCTGTGTACTGACTCCTGGAGCAGCCTACAAGCTCTCGACCAGTGCTACCCTCACCATCCTCTGATAGCGACCATCCAGGAGTCCATCTATGCCCTGGAATTGTCCGGTCGTTCAGTGGTGTTTGTCTGGACCCCAGGTCATATTGGATCCCAGACAGTGAACTTGCCAACAGACTGGCCAAAGAGGCTACACGGAAACTGCTTATGGAGATTGGCTTCTCTGCAGAGGACCTGCGTTCAGTACTACACTCCAAGGTTTTGCGGCTGTGGGAGACGAAATGGCATAACCTCAGCACGCACCACAAACTGGGTGCCATTAAGGAGACTACGAATGTGTGGCAGTCCTCCATGTGGGCCTCTCATAGGGACTCTATGGCTCTCTGACGGCTCCGCATTGGCCACGCTTGGGTGACACACAGCTACCTCTTGCACCGTGATGACCCAACTCAGTGTCGGTGCAGTGCCTGGCCGACAGTGGTCCATATCTTGGTGAGCTGTCCTCCTTTAGCTGCCCTGCGACGGGCTCTTCAGTTACTGGACTTGTTGCCATTAATTTTAACTTACAACGCCTCATCGGCTAATTTAGTTTTACATTTTATATGCTACGGTGGGTTTTATCATTCTATATAAGTTTTAGTGCATGTTCTTTGTCCGTTTGTGTTCTCCACTCTAATGCTTTTAGGGCGGATGTTTTAATGTGTCGCAGAGTGGATGGCTTTTCCTTTTTATTCTCATAGTTATCCACCCACTGTCATCTGCTCTCGTTTTTTTCCCCCCTTCTACCTGTTTCTTGCTTCTCTCTATGGTTTTTTTTTTTTTTTTTTTTTTTTTTTTTTTTTTTTTTTTTTTTTTTTTTTTTTTTTTTTTTTCCATAGTAGTGTTGGTTGTCCTTCTGTCGTTCTCCCGGTTCTTCCTTTCTCTCGTTATTGTGCTGTATGTCTCCCTTCTTTTCTTTTTTCCGTCGTGTAATTATTTTACTGGGAACAAGGGACTGATGACCTCAGTTTGGTGTCTCCCCCCCCCCCTCTTTCAAACCAACTAACCAACCCCCCCCCCCCCCTTCGGGGTTCTCCCAGTACCGGTCAGAGAGGTGCTCACTTGGCTTTGGCTGATCTTAACCAACTTAACCTCTTCTGCCTCAACACTGGAGCACCCACTTTCCTTTCCGACTCCTCACACACCTACTCCCATTTGGACCTATCCTTTTGCACTGCCCAGCTTGCCCATTGTCTTGAGTGGTCTGTTCTTTCTGACACATACTCGAGCGACCATTTCCCATGTGCTCTTTGTTTGCTGACTCCTGCCCCATCCGCATGCACGCCCCATATGGCAGCTTACAACACCTATACATACGTTGTGCCAAATATGACTTTAACATACAATAAGCATTACCCTCTGGGAGGAATTTTGAATTGTTTGACCATGCATTAACCTAATGGACAGAGGGTATCGAACATAAGTTTCATTACTATGGCAATTAATAGATAATTGAAAGACTTTAATTTAGGAAATAATGTAAGTAGTGAAAGTTTACGTGAACGAAATAATAAATGGTCACCAGTCTAATCAGCCATAATAATGTGGGACATTAAGTTCAAAGAATTTATATATAATTTTGCAAAAAGGACTTTCATTCTTTTTCTCTTCGTAAAGTGCAATGAACACACACGACTACCAGACGAACTAAACAGTATATAGCAGTAATTATCATTTGCATAAATTGGCTATCACAGAAAGATAAATAGCGCTTTCCTCCTATTAATAATAATTACTATCTCAATCATTAATTAAGTGAGCATGACAAGAGTCCTGGTTTAACACACAAACATCACAAATCCAATAAATTAACACAGTACAAACACTTTTTCATGCTCTTTTTTATGGGACTACTTCAGCTTCCTTTTGCCAAAGCAATATTCAATTTAACTTCCTCATAATAGAGGCCTTTACATATGTCTGCTTGTGTCTGCATATGTGTGGATGAATAAGCGTGTGTGTGAGTGTGTATACCTGTCCTTCCCCCCGCCCCCCCCCCCCCCCCCCCCCCCATAAGGTAAGTCTTTCCGCTCCTGGGGTTGGAATGACTCCTTACCATCTCCCTTAAAACCCACATCCTTTAGTCTTTCCCTCTCCTTCCCTCTTTCCTGGTGAAGCAACCATGGGTTGCAAAAGCTTGAATTTTGTGTGTGAGTTTGTGTTTGTTTGTGTGTCTATCAACATACCAACGCTTTTGTTTTGTAAGTTAAATCATCTTTGTTTTTAGATATATTTTTCCCACGTGGAATGTTGCCCTCTATTATATTCATAATAGATAGAAAAGAATATAGTGGGGCCCATTATGTACTCTGCAGGCAAATTCTGTAACTATTTCAGAGACAAATTGCATTACACTAATGTGGATTTCTAACCCCACTTGAATTTGTTTGTGTTTCAACACCATATAGCAATTTGTTCAAACGTTATTCTCAGATAAAACTTCAGAAATTAGTTTATGGTAATAGTCAAGGCAAAAATCAAATTTCCTGTAAGTCAAATTATGTGCCTTTTTCATTACCTTGAAGCAGGTGGTTTAACTAGCAACATTTATACACTTAAACACTGAAACTTTGTCACATTTAGATCAGAAACAATTCAATGATCATTCAGAAACAGGATACTCAGTCATTTGCACGTTTAGGTAAGAGCAGCATATTACAGTTAAAACCACATCCAAGGCAATTTCAACATAAATCAGCTTCCGAATGCCTCACTTGGCACCCACGGTATTGACACGCACACGCACACGCACACGCACACGCACACGCACACGCACACGCGCGCGCGCGCACACACACACACACACACACACACACACACACACACACACACACACACACACACACACACACACACACAAACTTCCACTTCCCCTCTGACAATGCAAAGATCTTAACTAGTACAGAACAATCACTTCAAAGTTACATACACATAATTACATAGCATGACCTACTTACTATTGATAAGGGTGATTGGCAGCTTCACTACTCCCTGGTGACCTTCGCAGAACGAGATTTACCCAGTTGTGATGACCAAGTGGACTATCTCACAAAACATTATCCTTACTGCTGCAGAACGTTCCATTCCTCACACTTCCTCTTTACCACACGGTGTTCCAGTCCCTTGGCGGACTGAGTCATGCTGTGATGCAATTCACGCACGGAGATGTGCTCTCCGCGTTTTTAACTGTCATCCTATGATGCCAAACTGCATTCCTTATGAACAGATGAATGCAAAGTATCGTTGCATTCTTCGGGATAGCAAACAAGCTAGCTGGCTTTCATTCACTGGTTCTTTTAACAGTTCCACCCCTTCCTTTGTCATGTGGGCCAGCCTCCAATGGCTCTCTGGAACCAAGATCCATTCCTCAATTTCTGGCCTGACAGTAGTAGACGATGTTATCGTGGACGCTATTGCTATCTCCAACATCTTGGGCCACCATTTTGTGGAAGTTTGGAGCTCTTTGCACTGTCACCCTGCCTTCCTCCATTGGAAACGAGTGGAAGAGGCTTGGGCGATACCCTTATCTTCTCCAAATCATGAGTGCTACAATGCCACATTTACTATGAGGGAGCTCGATTGTGCTCTCAGTTCATCCCAATCATCCGCCCAAGGGCTGGACACCATTCACATTCAGATGTTGCAGCACCTTTCTCTAGCGGGCAAGCACTTTCTGCTTAACACGTACAACTGCATCTGGGCAGAGGGCATATTTCCCGGATGCTGGCGTGACACCACTGTCATACCTATACCTAAGCCCAGCAAGGACAAAAACCTTCCTTCTAGCCACTCTTGCCAGTTGCGTTTGCAAGGTGATGGAATGTACGATTCATGCCCGGCTGGTATCGTGGTAGAGTCTCGCAATTTATTGATGAATGCACAATGTGGATTTCAACACAGTGTTCTGCAATTGACCATCTTGTTACTTTGTCCACCAATATCATGAATGGCTTTCTGCGGAAATCCCAGACTGTGGCCGTGTTTTTCGATTTCGAGAAGGCCAACGACACCTGCTGAAGAACTGGTATCCTCCATACTCTATACATGGGGCTTCCGTGGCCGCCTGCCCTGTTTCCTTCCGGCGTTTTTACAAGATCGAGTTTCCAAGGTGCATGTGGGTTCAGCCTTGTCGGACAGCTTTATCCAGGAAAACAGTGTGCCTCAAGGTTCTGTCGTGAGTGTCTTCCTCTTTGCTATTGCCATTAACCCTATTACAGCTTGTCTCCCACCAGGCATCACCACCTCCCTTTTTGACGACGATTTTGCCACCTATTGCAGTCCTCCATGGACCTGTCTCACTGAGCGGCGTCTTCAGTGCTGGCTTGATAGTCTTTACTCCTGGAGCATCGACTTCCTTTGCAGCAGTTATGCATGCCTTTTGTCTGCCATGCGTGGCCACCTCTCCTATGCCTCCTTCTTTAATGATTCCTTTGACCGTCAGTATGGGGCTCGTCCCTCTTCTCTGTCACCTCCTGGAGTCTGCTTTCGCTACTTGCTATGGCGGCTTAATTTCACACTACCTGCAACTTTCCCAGTGGGTGTGAACCCTTTACTACCTTGGCTTCGTGAAGCAGCCCATGTTAACCTTGGCCTTCATTCACTTCCTAAGGACGCTACTCCAGCCTCGGTCTATCGCCTCCAGTTTCCCATCCTTCATGTGGAATTTGACGATAGTACAGTTGTCTACACTGATGGCTCTCAGACTGATCATGGGGTCGGGTGTGCCTTCGTCATTGGCACCCATGCCTTTCGATATTGGCTTCCGGCACACTCCTCAGTATTTACAGCCGAGCTCTTCGCCTTGTATCAGGCCACGGAGTACATTTGGCGACACAGCCTTTACAATTGTGTCCTCTGCTCAGATTCATTCAGTCAGTCCCCTCCAAAGTCTGTGTGTTCATCCCTTAGTGCAGCGGGTCCAGGAAAACTGTCACTCACTCACTCTTCGTGGAGCCAGTGTCATGTTTCTGTGAGTCCCTGGTCATGTCGGTCTGCCAGGAAATGAGGTTGCTGACGAGACTGCAGTCCTTGTACCTCAGCCCGCGAGTACCAATATTCCCTGTGATGATCTCTGTGTTGCCGTCTGTCAAGAGGTAGTGTCTCTTTGGCATCACCAATGGTCCTCCCTTCACAGGAATAAGCTTCAGTGTATTAAGCGTCTCCCAGCGCCTTGGACGACCATCTCGTGGCCCTCCCACCAGGAGGAGATTATTTTAACTCGGCTACGTATTGGGCACTGCCTTTTTAGCCATCGTCATTTGCTAAGTGGCGCTACACCACCACTTTGTACACACTGTGCCCAAATTTTAACTGTCCACCACTTCCTGCTGGAATGCCCTTTTTCTAACAATTTATGTTCCAGTTTGGGTTTGCTGTCTGATTTATCAGTTTAGCGAATGACACACAGGGTGTCGACCGCGTTTTACTTTTTATCCACCAAAACAATATGTCGAAGGCCATTTAATTTTTAGTTTTGGACCTCCATTTCTGTATGGTGTTTTTTTAGACTGTTTTCCACGAGCCTGTTTTAGCTGTCTCCTATTCCGTCCACAGGTACTGACGTATATTTGTTTAACTCCTATGTTGTGTTCTATAGTTTTGACTTGGGTGCATATGACCGCAGTTGTTTTTGTGCCCTAAAGCAAAACAAAACAAACGGCCGCCATGCCAGGTGGCCTTTGCTGTGGCTGGGTGGTGCCCATGGGGAGAGCCCCTGATCATGGATGGTATCAGGGCAGATGCTTGGCGCATGAAGCATATCAAGCTGCAAAAATACGGCCGTCTCTTCGAATAGTGAAGGATCATTGAATGCTGCTTCCCATGACCTGGCAGCCTTCCCTTCCCTGCTGCACCATGGGAGGAGGGCCAGGCTCACAGTCTTAGGATGAAACACTTTCTGCGCTACCTCGTCTGTACTAGTGTGGATGGGGACACATTCATCGCCAAAAAGCCATTTTTTTGTGGAGAATATCAAGGACAAGTTCGGTGTAGTGGAATCTCTTAGTGAGATGCAGTTGGTCTCTCTGTTCTTCAAAGCCTCTTCTGTTGCCCAATCTGCAGCTCTTTGTGCTTGTGATTGTCTTAGCAATACCCCAGTGTCTATTACTCCTCACCAACCTCTGAATACGGTCCAGGGAGTGATTTTTCATAGTGACCTCATCCAGCAAACTGATGGGGAACTCTGGGCTAATCTGGAGTGACACACGTTCATTTTGTTAGATGTGTGCAGAAGAGTCACAGAGACAACTGCACCAATACCGACACATTCATTCTGGCTTTCGAGAGGGATATCCTCCCAGAGAAGGTCGAAGTTGTGTGCTACAGATGTGACGTGAAGCTGTAAGTCCCACCACCCATGAGGTGCTTTAAGTGCCTGAATTTTGGGCATACGTCTTCCCAATGTACGGCGGACCCTCTGTGTGCTGACTCTGGTCACCCACTCCATGAGGAAAGCCCCTGTGTTTCACCACCTGTGTGTGGCAATTGTCATGACTGCCACCCCTCTCACTGGCTGGATGGCCCAGCTTACAAGAGAGAAAAGGATATCCAAGAGTAAAAGTACCTTGATTGCCTGTCTTATACTGAGGCTCGCCAAAAGTATGAGAGACACCATCTAGTGTCACTATTTTCCACTCTTGCCTCTGTTACATCCTTTCCCCCTCCTACCTCACCCCTGCGGGTCCGGGGATTAGAATAGGCCCGCGGTATTCCTGCCTGTCGTACGAGGCGACTAAAAGGAGTTTCAACCGTTTCGGCCTTCTATGTGATGGTCCCCCTTGGGGTTTGACCTCCATTTTTCAAAATTCTACAGAAGTACGAGCCTTTTGGGGAAGGACACCTTACATGGTGTACCACTGGTCCTACGTGCACTAAGACCTTGGCACTCAGCATTGCACTGGCGTTGTAACCATACCCACTATTCCTTAAATTGGGCCTCAACGCGTGATGGGTTGTCCAAGTTACGCCCATAGTGCATCTCCATCTGCACCAGCGATCATGATGGACTTTCCATGGCACCAGAAATCCAGCACGGTAGCCAGCCCGTTGTGGTGGGGTCGTCATGTACCCTCTAGGTTGTAGCCCCCTGACAACACAGGGATCGTACTGCCGATGCCTGAGCTGCACCCTCCCCACGTCGGCCAAGGAGTAGATGCCCGTCTCCTTGGGGCATCAGGACTCCCGGCAATGGTCATCCTGCCAGGTGGCCCTTGCTGCGGCTGGGTGGCGCCCGTGGGGAGAGCCCCTGGTCGGAGTGGGTGGTATCGGGGCGGACGTTTCGCAGATGAAACGTCAACATGTATCAGGTCGCTCTGCGGCCGAGTCTTTCAAAAGAAAAGGTACCGTTTCTAGTTCTGGTTCTCCTGCCCTTTCCCCCTTGGCCACTCCGTGGGAGGAGGGACAGGCCCGCCGGCTTGGGGCGAAGTACTTCCCCCGCTATTTGGTCTGTTCTCGAACCGATGGGGGGACGTTCCCCACCTCCAAGCCCATGTTCTTTGTTCAGCACATTGAGGACGTCTTCGGGGACATCGAGGCTCTCAGCAAGATGCGTTCAGGGTCCGTTCTTCTCAAGACCACCTCCGCCACACAGTCGGCGGCGCTCCAGGCGTGCGACCGCCTAGGGGACATCCCAGTATCCATTGTCCCACATCTGGCACTAAATAGGACGCAGGGGGTTATTTTTCATCGTGACCTCCTGCTACAATCTGATGAGGAGCTCAGGGCCAACCTGGAGCGCCGAGGCATGCATTTCGTCCGGCGAGTCCAGCGCGGCCCCAAAGACCGTCGCATCGACACCGGGGCCTTTATCCTCGCCTTCGAGGGGGACGTTCTCCCAGAGAAGGTAAAGGTGATGTGCTACCGGTGTGACGTGCGACCTTACGTCCCGCCTCCTATGCGCTGTTTTAAGTGTTTGCGCTTTGGGCACATGTCCTCATGGTGTGAGGCTGAGCCCCTTTGTGGCGATTGTGGACGTCCTCTTCGTGAGGAACATACATGCACCCCACAACCTCGGCGCATTAATTGTCCTGGCGTCCACTCGCCTAGATCCTCAGACTGCCCCGCATATCAGAAGGAGAAGAAGATACAAGAAATCAAAACTTTGGATCGGCTCTCTTATTCTGAGGCCCGGAAGAAGTACGACCGCCTCCATCCCGTGTCATTGACCACTTCGTTCGCCTCAGTTGTGTCCACTGCTTCTGCGGTATCCTCACCCCTATCCTGTCCCCCCTCCGCCTCCTCCGCCCATCAGGGGGCTCTGCCTCCGCCTCCCAAATCCCTCCCTTCCAAATCCTCCTCCCCCGTGGCCCCCACCCCCTCTGCCCCAGGGGCCACGCTTCCTCCTCCTCCTCTCCCCACGCCACCTGTGAAGCGATCCTCTTCTCAGGCGTCCATCGGGGCAACGTTCCGGATCCCAGCTTCCGAGGTCCGGCGTTCCAAAACGGACCCCGTGCGTGAGGACCTTCTTCGGGTCCAGCCCACCATCCCTGTGCCTCCTCGGCCTTCCAAGAAGGCCTCCAAGAAGAAATCTCTATCCCCCTCTCCACCCCGGTGCGTTTCGTCTGACGCTCCACCCGTGAGTCGCTGCTCCCGGCCGTCCTCAGTTTCGCCGGGATGCTCTGCTGCCAGGCACTCCGCCGGCCTTTCGTCGGCAAATGATGCGGCCCCTCCTACACAACCAGGGACAGCGGCCGCGGCTGGCGACGAGTCGATGGAACCGGATCCGCCTCCCATCGGTTGTAGTGTTGTTCCCTCGCAACCTGGCCCTCCGCGGCCGTCGAGGTGACCAGCTCTTCCCCCGTCTCGTTCCCCCAACCTTTTGACTAGCCATGGCGTTGTTTCATTGGAACATAAGAGGTATTCGATCTAATCGGGAGGAATTACAACTGCTCCTCCGCCTGCACTGTCCGCTCGTCCTTGGTCTCCAGGAAACCAAGTTGCGCCCGACTGACCGTATTGCCTTTACCCACTATACCTCGGAGCGGTATGACCTCACCCCTGTGGACGGTATCCCAGCTCATGGTGGGGTCATGTTGCTCGTTCGGGACGATGTTTATTACCATCCCATCCCATTGACCACCCCACTCCAAGCAATAGCTGTCCGCATTACTCTTTCTGGTTTTACTTTTTCAGTTTGTACCATCTACACTCCACCGTCATCTGCTGTTAGTCGGGCTGACATGATGCACCTGATCGTTCAGCTTCCCCCGCCGTTCTTATTGTTTGGCGACTTCAATGCCCATCATCCCCTTTGGGGCTCTCCTGCATCCTGTCCAAGAGGCTCACTCTTGGCGGATGTCTTCAACCATCTCAATCTTGTCTGCCTCAATACCGGCGCCCCGACTTTCCTCTCGAACTCTACTCATACCTACTCCCACTTGGATCTCTCGATCTGTTCAACCACTCTTGCCCGTCGGTTCGAGTGGTATGTCCTTTCTGACACCTATTCGAGCGACCACTTCCCCTGTGTCGTTCGTCTCCTGCACCACACCCCATCCCCACGTCCTTCGAGCTGGAACATACTGAAAGCTGACTGGGGACTTTACTCCTCCCTGGCGACCTTTCCGGACCACGATTTTCCCAGTTGTGACAGTCAGGTCGAATACCTCACGGCTGTTATCATCAATGCTGCCGAATGTTCCATTCCTCGTACTACTTCTTCTTCACGTCGCGTTTCCATCCCCTGGTGGAACGAGGCTTGTAGGGTGCTCGACGACGTGCTTTACGCACCTTTCGCCGCCATCCTACGTTGGCGAATTGTATTGAATACAAACGACTCCGAGCGCAAAGCCGTAGAGTCATCAAAGACAGCAAAAAAGCTTGTTGGGCCTCTTTCACCAGCTCCTTTAACAGTTTTACTCCCTCTTCCGTCGTTTTGGGTAGCCTGCGCCGGCTGTCGGGCATTAAGGCCCACTCCTCAGTACCTGGCCTGACGTCAGGTAATGAGGTCCTTGTTGATCCTGTGGCTGTCTCCAACGCCTTTGGCCGCTTTTTCGCGGAGGTTTCAAGCTCCGCCCATTACCATCCTGCCTTCATTCCCAGGAAAGAGGCAGAAGAGGCTCGGCGACCTTCCTTCCACTCGCTGAATCTGGAAACTTATAATGCCCCCTTTACTATGCGGGAACTCGAACGTGCGCTTGCACTGTCCCGGTCCTCTGCTCCGGGGACAGATGCCATTCACGTTCAGATGCTGGCACACCTTTCTCCGGCGGGCAAAAGCTTCCTTCTTCGTACCTACAATCGCGTCTGGACCGAAGGTCAAGTCCCCATGCGTTGGCGTGACGCCGTTGTTGTTCCTATACCCAAACCCGGAAGGATAGACACCTTCCTTCTAGTTACCGCCCCATTTCTCTTACAAGCTGTGTCTGTAAGGTGATGGAGCGCATGGTTAATGCTCGGTTAGTCTGGTTTCTTGAATCTACTTACTAATGTCCAATGCGGCTTTCGTCGCCGCCGCTCCGCTGTTGACCACCTTGTGACCTTGTAGACATTCATCATGAACAACTTTTTGCGAAGGCGCCAAACGGTAGCCGTGTTCTTCGACTTGGAGAAGGCTTATGATACCTGTTGGAGAGGAGGTATCCTCCGCACTATGCACAGGTGGGGCCTACGCGGTCGCCTGCCCCTTTTTATTGATTCCTTTTTAACGGAACGAAAGTTTAGGGTACGTGTGGGTTCCGTATTGTCCGACGTCTTCCTCCAGGAGAACGGAGTGCCTCAGGGCTCCATCTTGAGCGTAGCCCTTTTTGCCATAGCGATCAATCCAATTATGGATTGCATTCCACCTAATGTCTCAGGCTCTCTCTTTGTCGATGACTTCGCGATCTACTGCAGTGCCCAGAGAACATGCCTCCTGGAGCGCTGCCTTCAGCGTTGTCTAGACAGCCTCTACTCTTGGAGCGTGGCAAATGGCTTCCGGTTCTCTGAAGAGAAGACGGTTTGTATCAACTTTTGGCGATATAAAGCGTTCCTTCCGCCATCCTTACATCTCGGTCCCGTTGTTCTCCCATTCGTGGACACAACTAAGTTTCTAGGGCTCACGTTGGACAGGAAACTGTGTTGGTCTCCACATGTCTCTTATTTGGCGGCCCGTTGTACACGTTCCCTTAATGTCCTCAGAGTTCTTAGCGGTTCATCTTGGGGAGCAGATCGCACTGTCCTACTTCGCTTGTATCGGTCCATAGTTCGATCGAAGCTGGATTATGGGAGCTTCGTCTACTCGTCCGCTCGGCCATCCCTCTTACACCGGCTCAACTCCATCCACCATCGGGGGATACGTCTTGCGACCGGAGCCTTCTACACTAGTCCTGTCGAGAGTCTTTATGCTGAAGCTGCCGAGTTACCATTGACCTACCGGCGCGACGTACTGCTGTGTCGGTATGCCTGCTGGCTGTTGTCTATGCCCGACCACCCCTCTTACGAGTCCTTCTTCGCCGATTCTCTCGACCGTCAGTACGGGTTGTGTGTGTCTGCCCTGCTGCCCCCCGGAGTCCGCTTCCGTCATCTGCTTCGACAATTGAATTTTGCCCTCCCTACCACCTTCAGAGAGGGTGAGAGCCCGACACCACCTTGGCTCCAGGCTCCGGTTCCTATTTATCTCGACCTCAGCTCACTCCCGAAGGAGGGTACTCCGGCTGCAGTGTATTGCTCACAGTTTGTCGAACTTCGTGCTCGACTTGCCGGTCACACCTTTATTTACACCGATGGCTCCAAAACTGACGACGGTGTCGGCTGTGCCTTTGTCGTCGGGGCCGCCACCTTTAAATACCGGCTCCTCAACCAATGTTCCAGCTTTACGGCCGAGCTTTTTGCTCTCCATCAGGCCGTTCAGTATGCCCGCCGCCACCGCCATTCATCGTATGTACTCTGCTCTGACTCACTCAGTGCTCTTCAGAGCCTTGCTTGGAGCTCCCAATCCGGTCCATCCCTTGATTCAACGGATACAGCAGTCCCTCCATTCTTTCGTTGATAATGGTGGTTCTGTCCGCTTTCTGTGGGTTCCCGGACATGTAGGAGTGCCTGGGAATGAGGCTGCGGATGCTGCAGCCAAGGCTGCAGTCCTCCTGCCTCGGCCAGCCTCCCATTGTGTCCCATCATCTGACGTTCGTGGGGATATATGTAAGAGGCTTGTGTCGTTGTGGTGGGATGCTTGGTCATCCCTCCAAGGAAACAAGCTCCGGGCAGTAAAACCGCTCCCAACTGCTTGGACAACATCCTCCCGACCATCTCGGCGTGAGGAGGTCCTTCTGACCAGGTTGCGGATTGGGCATTGCCGGTTTAGCCACCACTACCTGCTCTCCGGTGACCCAGCCCCGCAGTGCCCTTGTGGTCAGGCATTAACAGTGCGCCATGTTTTATTGTCGTGTCCCCGTTTTAGTCAATTTCGTGTTATCCTGTCCCTGCCATCTACTTTACCAGATGTTTTAGCTGATGACGCTCGAGCAGCTGCTCGTATTCTGCGTTTTATAACTTTAACTGGCTTGTCCAAAGACATTTAACCTTTTTACTTATTTTATCTGCATCTTTGTCAGGTCCTTCTGGTGTCCCCCATCTCCTTGAGTTTTAGCAGATTCCGTGTGCTCTAACACCAGTGACTGGGCGCTAATGACCTCAGCAGTTGAGCGCCCTTAAACCCCAAAAAAAAAAAAAAAAAAAAAAAAAAAACCCTCCTACCTCTTCATTACCCCAGCCCCATGCCCCTCTCCCCTCCGCCTCCCATGCAGTTCCCACGACCTCCCATCTGGGACCCCTCTCCCCCCTATCTCTAAGGTTGGAAGACTTCTACCATAACTCGACCACGAGACACACCATCTGTGCACCTCAAGATCACCTGCTCTCTTTTGGTTCCAGATCTTGCAGATGCCTGTACTCCCTCTGTGCCCTGCCCCCCTCCTCCACTGAAAGAGGAGAAGGAAAAGAAGACGTAGTCCCAAGACAAGGCCCAACTGGTTCCTGCGGAGGTGCCATGTCCCCCCTCCCAATCTGAGTCTGACATCTTATTTATGGATGTCTCCCCATCCTTGTCGGTGATGACCACTGACTGTGTGACGTGGCTTCTTTATGTCTAACCTTGACTCTTGCCACACAATCATCCAGTGGAACTGAATTGCATACTATTGTCACCTACTGGAAATACAAAGTTTTGTCTCCTCCTATTCTGCAGTCTGTCTTGTTCTTCAAGAAATGCATTTCCGTGATGACCACTCTCCAACATTTCATGGTTTTCGGGCGTTCTGTGGGAACCTTGCCGGCCCTGGGGTAGCAACTGGCAGGGTCTGCACTTTGGTTTGCTCTGATGTCATTAATGACTGGATCTCCCTGCATACCAACCTGGAAGCAATAGTGGTTAAGAGTGCAAATGACTCCGGCAATCACCATTTGCAATGTCCATCTCCCTCCAGGTAGGTCACTTTATGTTGAACTGTCTGTCTTAATCCAGCTACTCTGGCCCTCATTTCTCCTCCTTAGGGACTTCAGTGCCCACCACCCACTGTGGGGGGAGTGCCACTCAACAGGTAGGGGGTCTCCTAATTTACCAACTTATTATGGGTATAGATTTCTCTCTCTTCAATGATGGTTCCTCTACCCACTTCAGTGCCACTCATGGCACCTTTACTGCTATCGATCTCATGATCTCCTCCTCTGCTCTCTTGGCATCCCTACATTGGTCATCCGTTGATGACGTTTGTGACAGTGACCATTTTCTGGTGATTCTATCATTCCCCTGCTGCCACCAGGCTGGCAGCAGGCCCTCACGCCGGGCATTCTGCAGGACCAATTGGCCTTTATATACATCTGCTGTGCCCTTTGACACCTCCCTCTCGAATTCCATTGGTGCAGTCATGCAAGGCGTCTCTGCCACTATTCTTCATGCTGCTGGCACTGCTGTTCCCTATGTACAAGTCCCCTCATCATCAACCGGTACTATAGTGGACCAAGGATGTTGCAGTCATTGTCCAGGACCGCCAACAGGCACTGCAGTGATTTGAACAACACCCTTCACAAACCAGTCTCCTCCCTTTAAATGTCTCCGTGCTAAGGCTCGTTACCTTATTAAGCAGGATAAAAAGGAATGCTGGGAGCACTATGATTCCTCCCTGGGGACGTATGCGTCTTCATCACAGGTTTGGCCCAAGCTCCATAGCTTTCTGGGCCACCAGCGACAGTCAACTGTACAGGGTCTTAACCTCCAAAGTGCTCTGTGCTCTGATCCATTGGTCCTTGCAGAACACCTCATGACACGCTTTGCAACAGCATCGATGTCATCTTCCTATCCTGTGACCTTTCTCTAGCAGAAACCAGTAGTACAGACCACCTCTGTTTCTCCCCACACCATGCTGAGCCCTATAATGAACCTTTCACTGAACGGGAATTCTTGCAGGCTCTTACCTCTTGAGGCCCGGATTCCAACCACAACCAGATGATCCAACACTTGGACGTTCCCCAGATGTAACACCTCCTCTGGGTCTTCAACCGCATTTGGCTCACAGGTGCTTTTCCATCACAATGGTTAGTTAGTATAGTTATCCCCGTCCTTAAGCCCGGGAAGAACCCTGCATCTCTAGACAGTTACCACCCAGTTAGCCTGATGAATGTACTTTGTAAATTGCTCGAGAGGATGATTAGCTTCAGGTTATGTTGGGTACTCGAATATCAAGGCCTTTTGTCCCCATATCAGTGTGGCTTCTGGGCAGGAGAGTCTCCAACTGACCATCTACCCAGATTGGAAACAGCCACTCAACAGGCTTTTATTAACTGCCTGCACCTTGTTGCAGTCTTCTTTGACCTACATAAGGCATACGACATGGCTTGGCGCCATCAAATTTTAGTTACCCTCCACGACTGGGGCTTCCGTGGTCCCCTTCAGATTTTTATACATGAGTTTTTATCTCTCCAGCTATTCTGGGTTCAAGGTGGCAATTCACTCAGTGCCACTCGGATTCAGGAAAACGGTATCCCACAGTGTTGTGTGCTAAGTGTCACACTCTTCCTCATAGCCATCATAGGACTTTTAACCTATGTTGGGCCTCTGGTTACCGTGGTGTTGTACGTCAACGATTTTTACATCTGGTGCAGCTCCCACTTGGTAGCACCTGCGCCATATGACGGGCCTTTTGCGTGGGCCACTTCCCGTGGCTTCCAGTTTTCTCCCTCCAAAATGGAGGTTATGCATTTTTGTCATTGACCCACAGTACACCCAGATCGAGAACTTTATTTAGGCGACCAGCTCCTTGATGTTGTATTACAGTCCCATTTCTTGGGCCGTATTTTTGATAAAAAGCTGACATGGCTTCTCAATATTCGCAACCTAAAGACTGTGCATGCGGAAGCTTAATGCTCTCTGCCTCCTGGCCCACACGTCTTGGAGTGCAGACTGTGCCACTCTTGTCCATCTTTACGGTGCTCTAGTTTTGCCCAGACTAGATTATGGTAGTCAGGTTTATGGCTTAGCATCTCCTTCCACTTTGAAGCTGCATGACCCTGTTCACCATTGTGGGGTGTGTCTGGCTATTAGTGCCTTTCGCACTAATCCTGTTGACAGTCTCCTCACAGAAGCAGGGATACCCTCACTACAAATATGTTTCTTATGCAATCGCTATTCGCCAATTCCCTGACCGTCCTGTGTACCCTGTCCTCTTTGCAAACGAGGGATTTCTTCCTCCCGACTCCAGCCCACAAGTGGGATTGCCAGTTGGCATGCGTCTCACTTCCCCCTGTCAGAGTCTCCACTCACTGGAATGCACCCTGTGTCTTTCCTCCCATACACCCCCTTGGATGGTGCCTAGACCACACATTAGGACTGATCTATTATAGAGTCCTAAGATCTGTCACCCCTATGGTTTTCTGGTGTCTTTTACATGCCATCGTTGCAGAGTTCCAGAGTGCACCATCTTCTACACCGATGGTTTTAAGACCATCGATAAGGTGGGATACACTTTCACGTCTCGTGCTGGCTTAGAAGACCATCTATTGCCAGGATCATGTAATGTGTTCACAGCAGAACTTCTAGCCATTCACAGAGCCCTCCTTTTTGTTTCTCAGGCCTCCCTCCACAGTGTTTTAATTTGTTCAGGTTCAATGAGCAGCCTGCAGGCTATCGACCGATTCTACTCTCGTCAGTCTTTGGTCTCTGCTATCCATAACCTCATCTCTGCCCTTGGCTGTGCTGCCTGCTCAGTTGTCTTTCTCTGGGTCCCAAGTCATGTGGGCATCCCAGGGAATGAACTGGCTGACTGTTTGGCTAGAGAAGCAGGTACCTACCCCCCATTTCCTTTCACAATTCCAACTGAGGATAAGCGGATCTACGTCAAATCTCTCTTTGCCCAGAAATGGAATGACATCTGGTGTTCTACTGCTCATAGTAATGCATTCACCACAATCAAGGAGTCTACTGCAATTTGGTGCTCTTCCTTCTGCTCAACTCAGGAGTAGTCCACTGTTTTATGCTGTCTATGCATTGCCCCAGAGGGTCCACAACTCTTTTGTGGATACGTGCGTAGCGAGTACGGGACCCCGAGCTAATGTGGCTCTCCTTCCTTTCTGGGCTGCATACCATCCTTTTCCGCATCCTTCCCCATCCCCCATCTTCGCCCCCCCCCCCCCCCCCTTTTCCCCGCCTCTTTCCTTCCCTTTCTCCCCCTCTGGGAGTATGTTTTGTGCCTACGTCCAGAGACGGACGCTCGAAAATGTAAAAAAATTCTTCGCTTTCTCTGCTTGCAAGTCTTTGTCCTTCCTTTGTCCTTCTCTTTTCCTTACCTCTTCTCCTTACCCTTTTCTCCGCTGTGGCGTTTGAGACCTCTCTTCTTTCCTTTCCCTTTCTTTGTTTTTCCCTTTCTCTTTTTTCCTCCCTGTGCGTGTCTGAAGGTCGACCCACGCATTTTCATGCGTAGCCAATGACGGGGTAACGCATAATTCCCCATCCCGGGTAGACAGGTAGGACACGTACGTACCCCCTGGTAACGGCCAGGTCCAGGGAGGGGTGATTACCCGAGCTGATACCTTCCGAAAGTGCCAATTGGTCCCTCAGTCTGTTTCTCGGGAGGTGTGACCTGAGGTGTGATCAATCACCTAAGGCGGGAGTGCCCTCCGAGAGGGCCCCCACAAGGAAGGAGCGTGCCATCGGAGACGCCAGTAATCATGAGGGATACTTCCGCAATGGTTTCCTCATCATCTACTATGTCTGCTCACAAGTGTAAGTTCAATGAGTCTCAGCCACGGACAGTTCTTCCATCATTGCCACAGTTCCTTGTTGTTTCTCGGTCTGACGAAGGTCAAGACTTCTCCACAGTCAACCCTTTCATTATTCAGAAGGGTGTCGACGCAATTGCAGGTCCTGTAAAGTCTTGTTCCCGATTACGAAATGGCACCTTGTTGTCAGAAACAGTCAGTGCCCTCCAGGCACAAAAATTGCTGCGTACTTCACTGCTACACACCTTTCCTGTCCGAGTGGAAGTGCACCACACTTTAAATTCCTCACGTGGGGTCGTTTATACACGCTCCCTCGACGGATTGTCCGCCGAGGAAATTCAACACTACCTGTCTGACCAGGGTGTAATGGCTGTTCATCGAGTCATGAAAAGGGTTGACACGAACATAGTTCCAATCCGTACTGTCTTCTTGACATTTGACAGAGTTCAACTCCCATCGAACATAAAAGCGGGCTGTGAGATAATTTCTGTTCACCCTTACATCCCAAACCCTACGCGTTGCTATCGGTGTCAGTGGTTCAGTCATACCAGCCAGTCCTGTTCCAATCCGGCCAATTGTGTTACATGTGGCAAGGATGCCCTTGAGGGTGCTTGTCCACCTCCATCCCCTCGTTGCATAAACTGTATGGGTGACCATGCTGCTTCCTCTAGAGATTGCCCCATTTTTAAAGACAAAAAGCTCATTCAGGAAATCAGAATCAAGGAAAAGGCGTCGACCTTTGCTGCTCGAAAATTATTCGCCTGTCGAAAGCCCACTGTGCCTCAGACAGGTAAATACAGCGCTGTCCTTGCCTCTTCTCGGCCAACAAAGGAGGCAGCCACGCGGACTTGTGATCTCACCTTTAGTGCCACGGTCGTGCCCGTTCAACCTCCCCACTGTCACCTGCTCACTCTATGGCTCACCCTTCATCGGGCTCTGCTAAATCTCGAGCCCAAAAGTCAGACACCCGGACTTCCAGAAAAGAGCCTACTCGTGAAGATTTTTTACGTACCCCAACTTCACAACCATCGGTTCCTCGTTCATCTAAACATCCTGTTTCCAAGAAGGCTAATAAGAAACCCAGTTTCTCTCCTTCCCGCCACGGCATGTCTCATCTACAGCACCAACTGGTGTAGCTGCCCTCGGCTGTCTTCTGTGTCGCCGAGGCGCACTGCTGGCAGCCGATCAACCGGCCGATTGCTGGTGGCAGGAGCTGCTCCCGCACAAACTATGGATCAGGATCTTCTGCCTTCGGCTGAATGCCGTTCCACGCTGTCGGTCGCAAGCTCTGAGCAGTCGTTGAGTTGAGGGCAACCTTGGTCACATTCTTCCATTTTCTGTCCACCCTATGTCCATTATCCATTGGAATATCCGCGGCATTCGAGCCAGTCGGGATGAATTGTTGATCCTCTTATGATCCTACTCGCCGATCATCATCTGTCTTCAGGAAACAAAGCTGCGTCCCCACAATCGCTTTGCTTTCCCCCATTTTCAGTCAGTCCGATTTGATCTCCCCTCTGTTGAAGGCACTCCAGCACATGGAGGACTCATGATTCTTCTCCATGATACTCTCCATTACCGCCCAATCCCCTTAAACACTTCCTTCCAAGCTGCTGCTGTCTGTCTTCCCCTTTCTGGATACACCTCCTCTCTTTGTACTGTATACATTCCATCGTCCACACAAATGGCACGAGCTGATCTCCTTCAACTTCTTGGTCAGCTTCCGCCCCCCTATTTGCTGGTTGGGGACTTCAATGCCCACCACCCACTTTGGGGATCTCCGCATCCTTGTCCGCTTGGCTCACTATTGATAGACGTCTTCCACAAAGCGGATCTTGTTTGCCTCAACACTGGGGACCCTACATTTTTGTCTGCCTCCACGACAAATTTCTCTCATTTGGACCTTTCGGTCAGTACTGTTCCGCTAGCTCAGCACTTCGAATGGTTCGCCCTTGCTGATACACACTTGAGTAACCACTTTCCATGTGTCCTTTGATTGCAGCCACAACTGCCATATATGCGCCCGAGACGCTGGAAGTTTGCCCAAGCCGATTGGACACTTTTTTCATCTCTAGCGACATTCAATGACCGTCACTTTCCTAGCATCGACGATGAGGTCACTCATATTACAGACGTTATTCTTTCAGCTGCAGAACGTTCAATTTCTAGCACCTCCGAATTGCCCCGATGCCCCCCAGTTCCTTGGTGGAACGAGGCATGCCGTGACGCAATACGTGAGCGGCGGCGTGCTCTTCGCGTTTTCAGACACCATCCTACATTGGCCAACTGTATCCGCTATAAACAGTTCCGTGCGCAATACCGTTGCGTCATCCGCAATAGCAAGAAGGCAAGCTGGGACTTCTTTACCAGCTCATTTAATACCTTCACTCCTTCCTCGGAAGTTTGGAGTCTGATTAGACGGTTATCTGGCGCGCCTAGTTTCTCCCCGGTCTCTGGGCTCACTGTCGCGCATGATACATTAGTGGACCCAGTCGCAATTTCTAACTCATTGGGTCAACACTTTGCTGAGATTTCGAGCTCTTCAAATTACCGGCCAGTGTTTCTCCCGAAGAAATGTGCAGTGGAAGTGCAACCTCTTGCTTTCTCCTCTCAAAATCGTGGAATCTATAATAGTGTTTTCTCCATGCAGGAACTCCAACATGCACTCTCTTCTTCTCGCTCTTCCGCCCAAGGACCGGACGGTATCCACATCGAAATGTTGCTGCATTTATCATACCATAGTCTGCGTTACCTCCTTCGCCTTAATAATCGAATTTGGACCGTCAGTACTTTCCCAGACGATGGCGGGAAGCTATCATCTTTCCTGTTCCGAAACCTGGAAAGGACAAACGTCTCCCCTCTAGCTATCGCCCCATTTCTCTCACGAGTAGTGTATGTAAGGTTTTGGAGCATATGGTGAATTGCCGTTTAGCCTGGTGGCTGGAGTTCCGCAGTCTTTTAACACCTGCCCAATGCGGTTTCCGAAAGCATCGTTCTGCAGTTGACCATCTTGTTGCTCTCTCCACGTATATCATGAACAATTTACTCCGGAAACGCCAAACAGTAGCAATATTTTTTGATCTGGAGAGAGCATACGATGCCTGTTGGAGGACAGGCATCCTCTGCACACTGTTCTCTTGGGGCTTTTGAGGTTAGCTGCCCCTTTTTCTTTGCGAATTTATGGCAGAGCGCACATTTAGAGTGCGGGTGAACACTACTCTCTCTCGTACTTTCTCCCAAGAAAATGGGGTACCCCAGGGCTCCGTGCTAAGTGTTGTACTGTTTGCCATTGCCATAAATCCAGTTATGGATTGTCTCCTTCCTGATGTCTCGGGCTCCCTCTTAGTGGACGATTTTGCGATCTACTACAGCTCTCAACGGACCAGCCTTCTTGAACGATGTCTTCAAGGATGTCTCGATCGCCTCCACTCTTGGAGCATCGAAACAGGCTTCCGCTTTTCTCCCAGTAAGACTGTTTGTGTTAATGTTTGGCGTCGTACGGAGTTTCTTCCGCCCTCCTTACATCTAGGACCTGTCAACCTTCCGTTTTCGGACGTCACTAAATTCTTGGGTCTTATGTTTGACAGAAAACTGTGCTGGTCCTCCCACGTTTCCTATCTCTAGGCTCGCTGTCTGCGATCCCTCAACACTCTCCATGTCCTGAATGGTACCTCCTGGGGAGCGGACCGAGTGGTCCTTCTCCGCCTCTATCGCACCTTAGTGTGCTCGAAATTGGACTATGGAAGCATAGTTTACTCCTCAGTTCGGCCGTCTATTCTTCGGCGTCTCGACTCTATCCACCACCGTGGATTACGTTTAGTGTCTGGAGCTTTTTACACCAGCCCTGTGGAAAGCCTGTATGCTGAGACTGCTGAACCTCCGCTATCCAATCGGCGAGCTGTCCTTCTGAGTCGTTATGCTAGCCATCTGTCTTCCATGCCTGCCAATCCGGCCCATGACATTTTTTTTTTTTGACGCCTCCTTGGATTTAGGGTATGCAGGCCGCCCTTCCTCCCTACTACCACCGGGAATCTGCTTCCGTCAACTGCTCCATTCTCTTTCCTTCCACTTTCCTAAAACTTTCTTGACAGCTTGGGGTACAGCACTGCCTTGGCTCCGGCCCCGGACCTGCCTGCTCCGTGACCTTTATCAGTTTCCCAAGGATGTCACCCCTTCATTTGTTTATCGTCGGGCATTTGGTGCTCTATGTGCACAAATGAAGGAAGCCACATTTATTTACACTGATGGCTCAAAAACATAGTTTGGTGTATGGAGTGCCTATATTGTTGACGACACCCCAACTCGATTTCGGCTTCCCGACCAGTGTTCGGTTTATACTGCGGAGCTTACGCTGTTCTCCAGGCTGTCCAATACATCCGTCGCCATCAACGGATACAGTATGTTATCTGTTCAGATTCTCTCAGCTCTCTCCTCCGTCTCCAAGCTCTCTACCCTGTTCACCCTCTGGTCCACCGGATTCAAGACTGCCTACACTTGCTCCACTTGGAGCTCTGGTCCACCGCATTCAAGACTGCCTACACTTGCTCCACTTGGAGAGCGTCTCTGTGGCGTTCCTCTGGATCCCAGGACACGTTTGTATCTGTGGAAATGAGGCGGCCAATATAGCGGCCAAGGCTACGGTCTCTCTTCTTCGGCCAGCTATTCACACGATTCCCTTCGCCGATCTATGGAGTGTTTTATGTCATCGTGTTCTTTTATGGCATGCACATTGGTCGACACTTCCCAATAATAAATTGCAGGACGTGAAAGCTCTTCCCTGTGCTTGGATCTCTTCCTCCCGAACGCGTCATCGGGAGGAGGTAATTTTAACTAGACTCCGGGTAGAGCACTGTCTTTTTAGCCATCGACATCTTTTAAGTGATGATCCTCCCCCACTCTGTCCCCACTGCTCTCAGCTGTGGATGGTAAGACACCTTATGCTTGAGTGCCCCTATTTTACTCCATTACGCGCCCGTCTACAGTTGTCGCCTGATATATCTTCCATTTTAGCAGATGACATGCGCTCAGTCGATCACGTTCTCGAGTTTATTAGTGCAAGTAAGATGATGTCAGCCATTTGAAGCTCTTTTTGGGGGCAACCAACCCCCTTCTATAGTGGTTTTTCAAGCTTTCCTTCTGGTTTTAGTTTCTCCAATTTTTTGAGTTTCGTTTCCCACATATTGTCCCCTTCTTTTGGCCCTCCATGCTAAGTATAGTCTTCTTGATTCCTTAAATTTAGTATTAGCAGATGACTCACGGATGGTTGAACTGGTCCTGAGTTTCCTCCGTGAAAGTGGTTTTCATTTCCGGATATAAGGTTTTACTTTACTCTTGGGGCAGGGGCAGGGTGGTTGTAGTTGCGACCTCTCTTCGTGTTTTCTTGGTCTAGGACCCCATGACCACTCCCCCATGGAATGACTGCCCAATTTTTCCAGCTTTTAGATTTGGTCTCAGCTTTTACGCTTTATTCTGTATGTGTTTTATTTTCATTATTTTATAATTTGACTCCCCTGACTGGATCCATCCACTTTTAGCAGACCCTCTTTCTTCTGTGACTAACTTCGGAATCATGGGACTGATGGCCTCGCTGTTTGGTCCCATAAATCCTCTCAGTTAATCAACCAATCAGTCATGAACAACCCCCTGCACCTGCCGTGCAGTTACTGGACAAAGATGATTTTGCTCCACGAGTGTCCTTTGCGCAGTGGTATGTACAGATGTGCACAACAGACTTCCACTTCCCAACCCTGATTTTGTTCACCAATGAGGTGACCTTCATGTGGAAGGGAAAGTTCAATCCACATAACACCCGTGTGTGGTTGGAGGAGAACCCACATGCAACAAGAGCCCGTGCAGCCCAGACAGTTTTCAGTTAATGCATGGATCGGCAATGTCAGGAAACACCTTGTCGGGCTGTACTTGTTGCTCTAACATTTGTCAGGTGCAACCTATCTCATCTTTCTTCAGCAAGTATTGCCCCAGCGATTCGAGGGGGCACACTTACACACTGCGATGTGTTCTGCCATATAGTTTCAGCATGATGGGTCCCCATCACATTGCAGTCTTAATGTGCATTGCCACCTGAATACGGTGTATTGTCAACATTGGATTGGCTGGGATGGTCCGGTGCATTGGCCAATGAGATTGCCAGACCTCACTTTCCTTGACTGCTTCCTCTGGGGGATACGTCAAGACAGTTGGGTTCAAAAGCCCCGTCAACAGTGCTGAGAACCTTGCGCACATTGTGGCAGCCGCTGGGGAAGTCGGAGACATGCCCTGTAGTTTCCAGGACATCACATCTTCCATGTGCCAGAGATGTGAGGCCTGCATCATGGTCGGAGGTCATAATTTCGAAAACCTTCTTTGATGATGATTGTTGTCTATTTTTGTTCTTATGTCTTGATTTCTGCTGTACGAGGCATAATAAACATGTTTTATCAACCTGTTTGTGTCCTTCCTTTCTTGGGTTTTGTGTAGTCCCTACTGTGCCAGGAAAGCATTTCCAACCATGCATTGCTATGTGGTTTTTCCATCCTATAGGCGTACTCCCTCTCGAAAGCTTGTAACTGCTGTGCTGGAACACCTTGTGGTATGAAACTGGGGAAGAAGCAACTTTTTTTAAAGTAACAGAATTCTTACTCATTTACGTGATTAAATTAAGATGGTGTAAATGTGAATAGCATTAAGCAGTATATTTATAATCCATTGTTAATGCTATGTACAAATTAAGTTCTTGTGATGTCTGTTGTCTCATTTTAATGTATACCTTGACTTGTTCCACATCTGTAAAGTTTTTCCTCCTTGATGGGCACTACGCAACACAATATAGGAATAAATTACATTACCTAAAACTGTTACAGTTTTGGCTGCTTGTATTGTGGGCCTATTTAGATTGACAATGGTATACCAGATTTGATACTTCATGGGATTTTGTTATAATAAAAGAACTTGTTTGAAAACGTCAGACTAGTGCCATTAGCATCCTCAGATTCTGATGAGAAAGTAGAAGACCTCTATGAAGAGTTTCAGAAATTGATAAATGAAAGCAAGTCCCGCATGTGCATGAGGAGTTTCAGGGCAAAATCAGCACAAAATCGAGGATTCTTCAGTGAGAAACTTCATTTGTGATAGGTCATACTTTAGTAGACTTTTCAAAGGGCAAAACATGTTAATCTGTATCAATTCTTTCAAAGGTAAGCAATTAAAAAAATGGACTATGCAAGGATCAAATGCAACTGAAAATGGAATGGCCTGTTTCTTTACACAAAAACAATTGTGAAAGATGTGATGGCTCACTTCAGAATTTCAAGTTATCAAAGACGAACAATTCACAAGATAGACAAGCTCATCAGGCAGAAAATCGAAAAGCTAAATTGTGAGAAGTTATTTTTAAAGAGTGCTGCCAGGCTTAATTTACCAACTTCTTAGCAGACTGATCTTTACTTTTACACTCCGCAAGCCATATTACGATGCAAAGTGGGCACCATCATTCGTAACAGTGCTCTTACAGTGTCAACAGCTCTTGTATCGCATGCCGATGTTGGTAACGACTTGCATGTTGAACAATAGGAACTGAATATGACAAGTTGTCAGTCTCGTGTCGAGAGGCAATGGGAGAGCTTGTTCGCAATTTCCTATGTTCACAAATAAAGTTAGCTGGTATGTTGTTTTACTGGGTTAACTTTTAACTACATTGTCACAATTTTTGGCAAAATCGAAAAGACGACATAAAAGTAGGTAAGTGCGACGGTGAATGTATATCTTGGGCTGTGCTACACATCAGTCTATTGTGGCAGTTATATTTTCGTGTGGAGATTTATTGGCTATGCCAACTGTCAACCACGCTGTCACATTTCAACCTTACCAAGGCTGCAGGCTTTGCAACAGATTAGTCTGTCATCACGTGTAGTTATTTTCAGTCACGAATAAAATATGAAAATCAGTAACCAACTGTAAAATTCATTATAACCAGAAAAATGAAAGTTATTCTGTTGCTCTCCATATTGAAAACAAATGTAATCAATTTGTATCTTCTGCTGAAAGAAACCTTTATATTCAGTGATTCTCATTGGCTACCATACACTATCATTTGACTGACTGTGACCAACATCAACGAATTGTGAACATCAGTACACAACACAAGAGCTGCCAACACCGTAAGTGCATTTCATACTTTAGTGTGATCATGATACCTCCACACTTTCTTGTTGCATTCGTGAATGGTGATTGGGAAGAACTGTTGGTATACCTCCATATGAGGACAGATTCCTTGTATGCTAGCATGATAGCCATTTTGCAGAATGGAAGAGGATAATATGTTTTGTAACTCTTTGGAACATAGGTCCTTGGAATATTAAGAGTAAACCTGTGTGATGATGTGCCGTGCCTCCCTTGCAGCATCTACATGAAGTTGGATGAGCATCTTCTTGACACTCGCTTGCTTGCTAAATCAACCCATGGATACATTTTCAACTATAATACGGATCTTCTGTCATTGCTATTAATTCTGCCTGGTTCTGGTTCCTGATGGAACAAACTGTAATCAAGTATTGGTGTTGTCGGCTACATCTTTCATAAATGAATTACACGAATGTAAAATATTCCTTCATTAAATCAACCTGCCTTTTCTGTAATTATTGTGGTGTTTCTGAAATCAGTCAATAGGGGCTCTTTCTGCCTATATATGCAGTGTGTTTAATTTAGGTTGATCAAATGACAGTTCCTTCACTAATTGTCAACCTGGAGCAAGTTTTCTTTCATTTTGCTAAAATTTTGTGGAGTTGGTCTCTCTACGTACAAGAGCAATCAGCAAACAATGTTCTTGAGCTTCCAGTGTTATCCAACAGATCATACATGTAAATCACGGATGGCAATGACTGTACAACTCTCTTGGGGCTTGCCCAAAATTACTCTCACAGCCAAAGAGTTCTCCTCATTAAGAATTACTTGCTGAGTTCTGTATGCTTGGAAGCCTTCAATCATTTCCCGAAGTTAGTCTGATATTCTGCAAGCTCTGTTTTGTTCACTCGACCTTCTGGAGTCAAGGAACATAATCTGCTGTGATCTCTAAACAATTTTGTTGCTTGTGGGTTTCATTTCTTGAAGTAAAGACTAGTACTCAATAAAAATTATTTTGAGATCAAGACTAACTATTGCAGTGCAATAAATTCTTCTATGATCACGATTTACCATTGGCATCAAGTCTCATAAAAGAAAACAAATGAGTGTTTCGCAAGATTAGTATTTGCGAAGTCATTATTGAGTCCTACAGAGGAGATTTAAACATGTTCTATAGTTCCAAAACAGTAATATTGGCCTTTTGGCCTGTAGTTATGCTCTTGTCAGATGATCATCCTGGAAAATAAACTGACGGAGGCCTTTTTTCAGTTGTTTGAAGTGCCTCACTTCTCAAATGACCTACAGTAAACTGCTGTTAGGTGAGGAAGTTGTTTTGCATAATTTATATAAAACTTACAGGTGTCCCATGAACTCCCATTGTCTTTTCTCCATTTAGCAATTTTAGTTGATTTTCTGTTCTGTAACCCCTTGTTATTATCATTTTGATATTTATGATGTTATTGCAAAGACAAACCATAATACAAGACATCTAATTTCAGAAGACTTAATTTAGTATTTTGACTTTCCTCATGTTCTGTTTCAGTAACAGGGTGATCACTGACTGACTGTATAGTGACTTTGACATATTTACTAACTTTACATACTTACACATTGTGTTTCTGGAAGACATCATCTAACCATTGCAGTGTCTCCCATGTTAAGTTTTCCTCCACCTACATCTGCTCATAAAATCATATTGAGTTGAAGTCTGAACTGATCACACTTATACTCTCTGTCAGGAGACTAAACTAGACCTGAATGTGTGGCAATAAGGTGGAAACAGTCCATATATGCAAGTTGGAGAGGATTTGGCTTTTGAAAGACATTACTAGAATGTTTTCTCCTGAGGGGAAAAAACAAGACATTCAAATTCCCTTGTTGAATTGCTATGAGATTACGAGGTGCGGCTAGAAAAAAACCGAACTGATGCTGGAAAAAACATTTATTTACAATTATTTACAATTTCATGTTATCTCCTTCAATGTACTCTCCTCCTCGGTGTCTACACCGCTCCATACGAATTTTCCACTGTTCATAGCAATGCTGCAGATCATTTTCGGTAAGTCCATACATTACTACCGTCGCTTTTTCTTTTACTGTTTCAACAGTCTCAAATCTAGTTCCTTTCAAAGCTGACTTGACTTTAGGGAAAAGAAAAAAGTCACAGGGGGCCAAATCAGGTGAGTAGGGTGGATGATCTAAGATGGGAATGTTGTGTTTTTCCAAAAACGTCTTCACTGACAACGCTCTGTGAGCTGGGGCATTGTCTTGGTGAAGGATCCATGACTTTTTTCTCCACAAATCGTTCCGTTTTCTCCGTACTCGCTCACGTAGGGTAGCCAGGATGCTAATGTAGTAATGCTGATTCACTGTTTATCCCTCTGGTACCCAATCAATGTGCACAATCCCTTTGATGTCAAAAAAAAAAAACAATCATCATTGCCTTGAATTTCGATTTTGACATTCGTGCTTTTTTTTGTTGTGGAGAACCAGGAGTTTTCCAATGCATTGATTGGCGTTTAGTTTTGGGATCGTAAGTAAAAAACCACGATTCATCGCAAGTAATAACATTTTGTAAGAAGGTGGGATCACTTTCAATGTTTTCCAGGATGTCAGAACAAATCATTCTTCGGCGTTCCTTCTGTTCAGTTGTGAGACACTTTGGAACCATTTTTGAACACACTTTGTTCATGTTGAAACTTTCATGAAGAATCTGCCTAACACTTTCCTTGTCAACTCCTGTTAACTCAGACACTGCTCTGATTGTTAAACGGTGATCTTGTCGAACAAGTTTACCGATTTTTTTTTTTTCAATTTTTGCATCAGTTTTTGCTGACAATGGTCTGCCAGTGCGAGTGTCATCACTGGTGTCTTCGCGGCCATCTTTAAATCGTTTAAACCACTCAAACACTTGTGTTCGCAATAAACAATCATCGCCGTACACGTGTTGTAACATTACAAACATTTCACTTGCAGATTTTCCTAGTTTGAAACAAAATTTGATGTTAACACGCTGTTCTTTCTGTACACTCAACATTTTCCGACGCACAGACAAAACGTCAACTACTTAAAACAGACGCCACGGGCAGACTGAGTGCAGGAGGCAGATGAAACTCGAGCAGTAGGCGGAGCGAGAGTCACGTGACAGGCCACACGACTTTCAGCATTATTGCATTCGTTTTATTGTTTCACCAGTACTAGTCCGGTTTTTTTCTAGCCACACCTCGTATGTCCCAAATTACTACCAGAAGTAACCTGAAGCATTGTTAATGCTTATCCAGGTCATGACACAGTGACGCCAGTTTGAAAGGAAAAAAGAAAAAAAAGTATTCCTTCTGCAGAAACCAGGAGAACTAATTCTGTTACATCATAAACATTCCTCAACATAACTTGTTCCTACCGTATGGCTGTCATCTTGAGACTAAATAAGAAAAAGGAAAATGTCACAGCAAAATCTGCTAAGTTTCAAACTTCACTCTACAAAAAACATAAAACAGTGTCATACCCAACATGTGCTGCATACACTGACACTAGTATGAGATGGTGCTCTTGTCTGTAAGTAAGGTCTTTATTGTTAATGGGACATTAAATCCTAATCTTTATTCCTTACTTTTTTGTCTTACTGTGACTTTGGTAAACTGAGAATTCTTAATGGGACTATTGGAAAAAGGAGTGGCAAGAGATCAGTACAATTTGTTATATATTATTGTAAGCTCTGCTGGATTAACTTCGCCAACACTCAACAAAAATGCCACCTTCCAACCTAACATAGATCTTAGGCTTCGCTACAGGTCAGTATGTCACCGCACCTAAGATCTCGTATCCATATTTGTTGGCTTCACCAACTTGCCACCAGACTGTCACCTTCCTGCCTCACCTAGACCTTGGATAACATTACACTTCAGTGTTACCACACAGTCTACATTCTAGAAACTAATATAGACACCCAAGAAATATTGTCAATGTTCTTTTCGCTTACTGTCTGTACGCATGTGAAATCACATTTCACATAATTGGGGTACAGGATGGGACCTAATGTTGGTAGGTTCAGTTAATCTGCTACATTCATGCTCAGTGTCACAGAAAATAGATCTTGGATTTTTGTGGATTATAATATAGTTCATTCCTGCTCATTGTACTAGACTCAATGTTCAGTAACCATCCCAAGAGTTATATCAGGGAAGAGGCCTGGTCTGAGTTAGGCTCATGATTATTAACAGAATATCTGATGATATCCAGAGTGTGCATGCACAGCGAAGTGAAGGGGAAGAAAGCAATATGTAGAGAGACTGGTTTGTCCACTAAAATGAGTGAAGTATTCCTATGAAGGCAGGTAGATGGAGGTACGTCTCACCTGTGCCGGCATACATGAATGTCAGTTCTAATAAAGCGGTGGTAATGCAGATCTATAAAAAAGAAAGTTAACATAGCTTCCAATGTAATTAATACCTATTGATTGTATAAGAGTACAGAGGCATCTGCCTTAGGTCTCCTGCTCGGATATCTAACCTGTCATTCTGTTTCCATGGACCAATTTCGACTGTACTGCCTTGGCCTGCTAGAACTATGACTAAGAAATCTGGTGTTGCTCATTGTGGGCCTAAGTGACTGCTCAAGCATCCATATCACTTGATGAAGAAAACAACAATTGTTGAGCAAAGGAAGATTTGAGAACTGAAAACAGTAATGTAAATCTTGAAATGTTAGAACCAGACTGATTTATCTTAGCTTTCTGGCTATTGGTGATCAGTACAAAAGTCTGATGGACCTCTTTCGAAATGCACTGCTCATTGATATGCCTCTTGTTGCCCATCATAGTTGGTTTACTTGGCCAGTTACTTCCGTACTCCTTTTGCTGCCACAGTTTCCCAGGTTTCATTACTATATTTAAAGCTGAATGCTTCCTATGTAGCCAATAAAGCTATCATCAAATCCCTTCCGTTTTCATGTCATTACAAAATTCTTCCATTTTGGTTGTTCACTTTCAGCTACCATAGGTGGGAAATGAATTGAAAAATTTTGTAACAAGGGTATGCTAGTACCTACCAATGCTATTCTGACTTTCCTTAATACACAGCATAGCTATTTACTTGCAGTCTTAAGGATTTGCTTCTGATTCAAAACTTTGAACTTAGAAGTAGTTGAGCAGTTTGTTCAGATTGAGAGGATAATTTGTTCAGCTGGTCAGATTTCATCTGGTTTGTAATTATCTGTCTGAATTAAATCACCTTTACTTGGTTAATTCTGTATGGAACAAATCATCATCGTCATCATCTGTGTATCAAATTTCCAAAACTGAGAATGGTGGGGTATGGCAGATAAATTTGAAAATGTAAAGCCATAGAGTAACAGTAGATTTCAGAGCTTTTAGAGCAGTTGTTTTAGAAAGTAAAAAATAGGAAAAACTTATTAAACATTACATTGCCTGGCGGAAGAAGTATTTCTCTGTTTCAGCAGGCATAATAAATTACTAAGCTTGCATAGTTTTGTACTGCTGCACAATGTTCATAGAGATGTGCACCACATTGTTTCCACGTGTACAGCAGTAATTATTCTTGTTTTTCTTTGTGTTGTCGCATGATAGAGCAGTCTCAACATGACACAATATTAGAGTGCATGATCATACTCAAAAAAATTTTATGCAGTAGAGTGCGCCCCCCCCCCTACACACACACACACACACACACACACACACACACACACACACACACACACCCCAGGGGATCCACAACTCTTTTGTGGATACGTGTGTAGCGAGCACGGGACCCCGAGCTAATGTGGCCTTCCTTCTTTTCCGGGCTGCATACCCCCCCTTTCCGTATCCTTCCCCATCCCCATCTTCGCCCCCCCCCCCCCTCACCTCTGGCTCTTTCCTTCCCTTTCTCCCCCTCTGGGAGTATGGTTTGTGCCTACGTCCGGAGACGGACGCTTGTAAATGTACCGCACTCTTCGCCTTCCTTGCTTGTATGTCTTCATCTTTCTTCGTCCTTCTCTTTTCCTTACCTCTTCTCTTTACCTCTTCTCTTTACCCTTTTCTCCGCTGCGGCGTTTGAGACCTCTCTTCTTTCCTTTCCCTGTCTCTTTCTTCCTCCCTGTGCGTGTCTGAAGGCCGACCCACGCACTTCCATGCGTAGCCGGTGACGGGGTAACGCGTAATTCCCCGCCCCGGGTAGACAGGTAGGACCCGTACGTACCCCCTGGTAACGGCCAGGCCCAGGGAGGGCTGGTTACCCGAGCTGATACCTTCCGAAAGTGCCGATTGGTCCCTCCGTCCGTTTGTCGGGAGGTGTGACCTGAGGTGTGAACAATCACCTAAGGCGGGTGTGCCCTCGGTGAGGGCCCCCACAAGGAAGGAGCGCGCCATCGGAGACGCCGGTAATCATGGGGGATTCTTCCGCAATGGTTTCCTCACCTTCCACTATGTCTGCTCACAAACGTAAGTTCACTGAGTCTCAGCCACAGACGGTTCTTCCATCGTTGCCACAGTTCCTTGTTGTTTCTCGGTCTGACGAAGGTCACGACTTTTCCACGGTCAACCCTTTCATTATTTAGAAAGGTGTCAACGCAATTGCGGGTGCTGTAAAGTCTTGTTCCAGATTACGGAATGGCACCCTGTTGTTGGAAACACACAGTGCCCTCCAGGCTCAAAAATTGCTGCGTACTTCTCTGCTCCACACCTTCCCTGTCCGGGTGGAACCGCACCGTACCTTAAATTCCTCGCGTGGAGTCGTTTATACACGCTCCCTCGATGGATTGTCTGATGAAGAAATTCAGCACTACCTGTCTGACCAGGGCGTCACAGCTGTTCATCGGGCTATGAAAAGGGTTGACTCGAACATCATTCCAACCCGCACTGTCTTCTTGACATTTGACAAAGTTCAACTCCCATCAAAAATCAAAGCAGGCTATGAGATAATTTCTGTTCGCCCTTATGTCCCAAACCCTACGCGTTGCTATCAATGTCAGCGGTTCAATCACACCAGCCAGTCCTGTTCCAATCCGACCAAATGTGTTACGTGTGGCAAGGATGCCCATGAGGGTGCTTGTCCACCTCCATCCCCTCGCTGCATCAACTGCATGGGTGACCACGCTGCTTCCTCTCGAGATTGTCCCGTTTTTAAGGACGAAAAGCTCATCCAGGAAATTAGAGTAAAGGAAAAGGTGTCGACCTTTGCTGCTCGCAAATTATTCGCCAGTCGACAGCCCACCGTGCCTCAGAAAGGAAAATACAGCACTGTCCTTGCTTCTCCTCGGCCAACAAAGGAGGCGGCCACGCAGACTTGCGACCTCACCTTTAGTTCCACGGTCGTCAGATCGGCCAGCACAAAGATCGCCCGTTCAACCTCACCACTTTCGCCTGCCCACTCAATGGCTCACCCTTCGTCGGGTTCTGCTAAATCTCGAGCCCAAAAGTCAGACGCCAAGTCTTCGAAAAAAGAGCATTCTCGTGAAGAGTTTTTACGTACCGCAACTTCACAACCATCGGTTCCTCCTTCATCTAAACATCATACTTCCAAGAAGGCTACGAAGAAACACAGTTCCTCTCCTTCTCCGCCAAGGCGTGTCCCATCTACAGCACCACCTGGCGGAAATCGCCCTCGGCCGTCTTCTGTGTCGCCAAGGCGCACTGCTGGTGGCCGGTCAACTGGCCGATCGTTGGTGTCTGGAGCTGCTCCTGACCAACTTATGGATCAGGATCTTCTGCCTTCGACTGAATGCCATTCCATGCTGTCGGTCGCAAGCTCTGAGCAGTCGTTGAGTTGACAGCACCCTTGGTCACGTTCCTCCATTTTCTGTTCACCCTATGTCCATTATCCACTGGAATATCCGCGGCATTCGAGCCAATCGGGATGAATTGTCGATCCTCTTACGATCCTACTCGCCGGTCATCTTCTGTCTTCAGGAAACAAAGCTGCGTCCCCATGACCGCTTTGTTCTCCCTCATTTTCAGTCCGTTCGATATGACCTCCCCTCTGTTGAAGGCACTCCAGCCCATGGAGGACTCATGATTCTGCTCCACGATACTCTCCATTATCACCAAATCCCTTTAAACAGTTCCTTCCAAGCTGTCGCCGTCCGTCTTTCCCTTTCTGGATACACGTTCTCTCTTTGTACGGTATACATTCCATCGTCCACACCAATGGCATGAGCTGATCTCCTTCATCTTCTTGGTCAGCTTCCACCCCCCTATTTGCTGGTTGGGGACTTCAATGCCCACCACCCGCTTTGGGGATCTCCACATCCTTGTCCACGTGGCACACTATTGCTAGACGTCCTCCACCAAGCGGATCTAGTCTGCCTCAACACTGGGGTCCCCACATTTTTGTCTGCCTCCACGACAAATTTATCTCATTTGGACCTTGCGGTCGGTACTGTTCTGCTAGCTCGGCGCTTCGAATGGTTCGCCCTTGATGATACACACTCGAGTGACCACTTTCCATGTGTTCTTAGACTGCAGCCTCAACTGCCATACATGTGCTCGCGACGCTGGAAGTTTGCCCAAGCCGATTGGACACTTTTTTCGTCTCTAGCGACATTCGATGACCGTCGCTTTCCCAGCGTCGACGATGAGGTCACACATATTACCGACGTTATTCTCACAGCTGCGGAATGTTCAATACCACGCACCTCCGAATTGCCCCGGCGCCCCCCAGTTCCTTGGTGGAACGAGGCATGCCGTGACGCAATACGTGAGCGGCGACGTGCTCTTCGCATTTTCCGTCACCATCCAACTTTGGCAAACTGTATCCGATATAAGCAGCTCCATGCGCGATGCCGTCGCGTCATCCGCGATAGCAAGAAGGCAAGCTGGAAATTCTTTATTAGCTCATTTAACACCTTCACTCCCTCCTCGGAAGTTTGGAGTCGGCTTCGACGGTTCTCAGGCGCGCCTAGTTCCTCCCCGGTCTCTGGGCTCACTGTCGCGCATGATACCTTAGTGGACCCCGTCGCAATTTCTAACTCATTGGGTCAGCACTTTGCTGAGATTTCGAGCTCTTCAAATTACCCGCCAGCGTTTCTCCCGAAGAAACGTGCAGCGGAAGTGCGACATCTTGCTTTCTCCTCTCAAAATCGCGAAAGCTACAATACTGTTTTCTCCATGCGGGACCTCCAACATGCCCTCTCTTCTTCTCGCTCCTCCGCCCCAGGACCGGATGGTATCCATGTCCAAATGTTGCTGCATTTATCAACCCATAGCCTGCGTTACCTCCTTCGCCTTTACAATCGAATTTGGACCGACAGTACCTTTCCCAGGCGATGGCGGGAAGCTATTGTCGTTCCCGTTCCGAAACCTGGAAAGGAAAGTGTCTGTAAGGTTTTAGAGCGTATGGTGAATTACCGTTTAGCTTGGTGGCTGGAATCCCGCAGTCTTTTAACACCTGCCCAATGCGGATTCCGAAAGCATCGTTCTGCAGTTGACCATCTTGTTGCTCTCTCCACTTACATCATGAACAATTTTCTCCGGAAACGCCAAACGGTAGCAATATTTTTTGATCTGGAGAGAGCATACGATACCTGTTGGAGGACAGGCATCCTCCGCACACTGTTCTCTTGGGGCTTTCGAGGCCGGCTGCCCCTTTTTCTTCGCGAATTTATGGCAGAGCGCACATTTAGGGTGCGGGTGAACACTACTCTCTCCCGTACTTTCTCCCAAGAAAACGGGGTACCCCAGGGCTCCGTGCTGAGTGTTGTACTGTTTGCCATCGCCATTAATCCAATTATGGATTGTCTCCTTCCTGATGTCTTGGGCTCCCTCTTTGTGGACGATTTTGCGATCTTCTACAGCTCTCAACGGACCAGCCTGCTTGAAAGACGTCTTCAAGGATGTCTCGATCTCCTCCACTCGTGGAGCATCGAAACCGGCTTCCGTTTCTCACCCAGTAAGACCGTTTGTGTTAATTTTTGGCGACGTAAGGAGTTTCTTCCGCCCTCCTTACATCTAGGTCCTGTCAACCTTCCGTTTTCCGACGTCGCTAAATTCTTGGGTCTTATGTTTGACAGAAAACTGTGCTGGTCCTCCCACGTTTCCTATCTTTCGGCTCGCTGTCTGCGTTCCCTTAACACCCTCCGTGTCCTGAAGGGTACCTCCTGGGGAGCGGACCGAGTGGTCCTTCTCCGCCTCTATCGCGCCTTAGTGCACTCGAAATTGGATTATGGAAGCATAGTCTACTCCTCTGCTCGGCCGTCTATTCTTCGGCGTCTCGACTCTATCCACCACCGTGGATTACGTTTAGTGTCTGGAGCTTTTTACACCAGCCCTGTGGAAAGCCTTTATGCTGAGACTGCTGAACCTCCGCTGTCCAATCGGCGGGCAGTCCTTCTGAGTCGTTATGCTAGCCATCTGTCTTCCATGCCTGCTAATCCAGCCCATGACCTTTTTTTCGACACCTCCTTTGATGTCGGGTATGCAGGCCGCTCCTCCTCCCTACTACCCCCGGGAGTCCGCTTCCGTCAACTGCTCCATTCTCTCTCCTTCCGCTTTCCTAAAACCTTCTTGACAACTTGTGGTACAGCACCGCCTTAGCTCCGTCCCCGCATCGACTTGCTCAGAGACCTATGTCAATTTCCCAAGGATGGTACCCCTACACTTGTCTACCGTCGGGCATTTGCTGCTCTATGTGCATAAATGACGGAAGCCACATTTATTTACACCGACGGCTCGAAAACATCGTTAGGTGTAGGGAGTGCCTATATTGTTGGCGACACCCCAAATCACTTTCGGCTTCCCGACCAGTGTTCGGTTTATACTGCGGAGCTTTACGCTGTTCTCCAGGCTGTCCACTACATCCGCCGCCATCAGCGGATACAGTACATAATCTGCTCAGATTCTCTCAGCTCTCTCCTAAGTCTCCAAGCTCTTTACCCTGTGCACCCGCTGGTCCACCGGATTCAGGACTGTCTGTGCTTGCTCCACCTGGGGGGCGTCTCGGTGGCGTTCCTCTGGCTCCCGGGTCACGCTGGTATCTGTGGGAATGAGGCGGCCGATATAGCGGCCAAGGCTGCAGTCTCTCTTCCTCGGCCAGCTATTCAGTCTCTTCCGTTTACCGATCTACGGAGCGGTTTATGTCGCCAAGTTGCTCATTTATGGCATGCGCATTGGTCAACACTTCCTCACAATAAATTGCAGGAAGTGAAAGCCCTTCCTTGTGCTTGGACCTCTTCCTCCCGAACGCTTCGTCGGGAGGAGGTAATTTTAGCTAGACTCCGGATAGGGCACTGTCTTTTTAGCCATCGACATCTTTTAAGCGGTGATCCTCCCCCACTCTGTCCCCACTGCTCTCAGCTGTGGACGGTCAGACACCTTTTAATTGAATGCCCCTATTTTAATCCGTTACGCTCCCGTCTACAGCTATCGCCTGATCTATCGTTGATTTTAGCAGATGACACGCGCTCAGCTGACCGCGTTCTACAGTTTATTAGTGACAGTGAAATGACGTCAGTCATTTGATTTTTTTTTTTTTTTTTTTTTTTTTTTTTTTTTTTTTTTTTTTTTTTTTTTTTTTTTTTGGGGGGGGGGGGGCAACCAACCCCTTTCTATAGGGGATTTTTAAGCATTCCTTCTGCCTTTAGTTTCTCAAATTTTATGACTTTGTTCCCCTTGCTGCTGATTTTAAATTTCGTTTTTTTCCTGTTTCCTACGTCACGGGCTGGGCGCTAATGACCATAGAAGTTTTGCGCCCTAAAACCACAAAAAAAAAAAAAAAAAAAAACACACACACACACACACACACACACAGAATTTAGTGAGAGAGATTATTTGAATTCATTGTAACATATGACAGTCGTAGAAAAATACCTAATTGTGCTCA
Source organism: Schistocerca piceifrons (assembly GCF_021461385.2). NCBI lineage: Eukaryota > Metazoa > Arthropoda > Insecta > Orthoptera > Acrididae > Schistocerca > Schistocerca piceifrons. The sequence goes on along the minus strand of NC_060143.1, from coordinate 229,785,009 downwards.
GTTGCTGTTTTCATTTGAACACTTGTCCACAGTTCCCGTTGCCCCACATGAAGCAGAAATCGGAAGTGCCGAGTAACCCTGAAGAAGAAGTGATAAAGGACTACTGGGTTGTTGAAGATATGTATTCATTTGAAAATGTGGGATTCTCAAATACAGTTTCTGGCGTCAAGTACTTGGCGTGTGCTGACTGCGAAGTGGGCCCTATTGGTTGGTACGACATTGCAGCACGCACCAGCTACGTAGCACTTTCACGTGTGTTACATGGCAATATCTCTGGCAACATCTAGTGCATATCAGTTATATTTTTTATGTCTGCTGGTGCACTCTGGTCTATGCAGTCCATTTAGTTTTTTGCAACAATATGCCAGGCACCATTCTGTGTCTTCCTTCTTGTTATTTCTTTCATTGTAATAGCAGGTGCATACTCTGAGAAAATGTTAATCATTCTCTCTCTTCAGTGAACTTCATAGCCTGTTACTTATTAAATGTATTGTGCAAAATACAGGTTTATACTTTCATTAGAATACAGTTTTGGTTCACATATCAGCTACCACAGACTGCACAAATGTGTGAGGTTTTTTGTGATAGTTTCTATGGAAACCGTTAATTGTGTGTCATGTATTGTGTATAAGTTCTGTCAGTATCATTTGGTGCTTCCAGACATAGAAGTTTCATTTCACTCTAGAGGAAGTAGTGGCAACAGAGATTGAGTTTGAGACATGAAATTTTCCAAAGTTTGAGCTGTAATTTCTATTGTAAGATAAGGTTAACTTGTGTAAGACATTGTGGGCATGTGAAATGTAAACAGACTGATCTAATACATTAACCTGTTGACTGCTTGAGTTATTATTTGTTTTCATTTTTACAGCTGCTGAAATACTTAGTAATATTTTATTAAAATATTCATAACAGTAAAGCTCAAAGTCTAATTTGCTTTAAAAATTTTATTATCCATTATTTGCTTGATTGTGATGGCGAAAGTTCATATTTTGTGATCCACCGGCAAAGGGTTCTGCATCAGTGCCGTTGGACTGCACCTATATTTGCTTGTCACAGAAGTAAATGGTAATGTAAAGCTAATGTAAAATGTTATAAAAACCATATTGATTTACATTATTCTCAAATCCTGCACAATTTTGCACACAGAACGTATACTAGAGTAAAATATGAAATAATTGAATAAAATCTTAGATGCTGCATTTCCATAACTTCAGGGCTAATATCTTACTGTTCATCAATTACATGTGTGTTTTTTCTGTAAATTAATGTTCGTTATAATGCTGTCTCAGGTTGGTCTGATAACATAGATGTTGCTTTCATGTATGTTATTAGTGAAACATGGTTTACTTGAAGTTTTTGGTTGTTATAAATATTATCCAGTGTGTTTTACGTTTCTCACACTTATAAGCAGTATGCTTATTGTGCATGGTAGAAACACTGCCAATGTGAAATTAATTTTTGTTTTTCCGCACTGCTGTCAGTCATCATTCATTTTCAGAGATTTTAAGAGTTTTATGTTGGAAAATTAGAATCCTGAGGTTATTACTGAGTTTATTACTGTTGTGATATTATTGCCGAAGATTATGCATGCATTTTTGATAATTAATGCACATTGCCAAGCTGTTCTGCAGCAAGTGTGAACTATTACTCGTGATTTGTAATTATATGTTGTATATGTGCACACATTTTTAAATGAAAATAATTATGTTTCAAGTTCCTAATGTAAGTGGTTCCTCAGTGTTTTCACTAGAGAAAAATATGGATGCTGAGTGAATCATACTGTTACATAATAGACTTTATGTGAAGCTGATTTGTCTAACAGAACCAGTGTATTTTCTTCCTTAAAGTAGCAATTCCATAATGGAGAGTAAAACTATTGTGTATATTATTATACAGAACTATTGACTTCGTTAGTTGAAGTCGTATCTTTTTGAGGGTACTGCTAGCGAATAATACATTGTTCATTTAGGCTATTGCCATTTATCAGAAGTGTCCTTCAAAAATTATATCATCTTTCATGTATCAGATGTGCCTGATGATTGTTGGACACATACCATATGCATTTGAATTAATCATAATTTAAAAAATATGGTTTTATATGACCAGGCAAGAGAACAAGACAGGATGAAACAAGTCTACATTGACATTAGTATGTATGTGATCAAGGCCCTTAGTTACCTGTGGACATTAGTTTTATTTTTTATTTTTCAGCAGTTGGTACTCATAACTTCAGCTTTCCTTTGTTGTCTTGGTTTCATTTTGTGTCAGGATATGCTACATTGGATATTACAGTTCCCAGTTTCCGTTGCAAGTGACTGGGAGGTGACAACACCACATAGCTGCTTTGCTTCAACAGTCCTCCTAAATGTGGGCTTGCATGTTACAATAAAGAAAGCATATAATTTAGATTCTTAATTCATTCAATTATGTGCTGGTATTCAAAGATTATTAAGTTGTTTTCTGTTATGACTGGTAACACAGATTTGATATATGCAAGACACTTGTGTTTGCACAATAAGTAGTTACATGTTAAAAATTGCACACCGTCTCAGGTCTCTCCCCCCCCCCCCCCCCCCCCCCCCTCCTCCATCTTCCTTAAACATTTGGAGGGATATGATGATTAGTAGATTAGAGGAAGGGAAGGGCATATGAGCACCAATACTGCCAGAGATAGAAAGGCACTATAGTTGAATAAGCATCATTTTGATCTATTTGGTGACTTGTATATAATGATAGAAAAGCAAGGAATAGTGTGCCCAAATTTTGGCATGATTAGGTGTGACTGGACTACACTTTCATCTTGTCTTCTTTGTTGAAAATGTAACTGATTTGCTTCCATGTGAAGTATTCCATTTTTTAATTACAGTGGTGAGATTTTACATAAATCATTAATTAAAAGTTGTCATCTGTGTAGTTGCTTCTCACATGAGATGCAGTGAAGTGTTAGTCCACTTCTTGACTGTCTTATGCATTGAATTTTCATTTCATGGTATCTTTTGTCTGGTTCTAGACCCTAAAGAGAAACATTTTCTAATCCACTGCCAAAACAACAACATGAGTATAGGGTCGTCTCCTATACTGCGAGGGAAAAGTAAATTAATAATATATTTATGAAAATAAAATGTTGTTTCAGAGTAAGGATGACAGTGGAAAATGTTCAGTGAAAGCTTAAGAATGTCTGTTTTATGTTCTGTTCTGCTCTGATTCTCCTGCTTCAGGTTGTTAAGTGGTAAGTAGGATTTCCTCTCTTATGTCATTGATATACATTTTTAATTTTGTGCCAGTAGTTCATCCTCTGAGTTAACCCTCACTGCTACCTACTATTAGACAGAGGAATGTTGTTTAAATGAAGCGCCATTAATGTTAAAGTGTCTATTGTATAGTTTTTACATTACTTCAGCATTACTACTTGCCGAAAAACGTGACATTTTTATCTCAGCTGCCTCTGTGCAACACGTTTAAGTTGGTTTTGAACAGTAGAAGCAAACTGCTTGAGACTGTTGCCAATAGAAGGTGTAACACATGCATGTGTGAAGGCAAGGTTTCCATGCTAGACACCTGTTAGTCATACCACGCGACTTGGAGTGGAGTTTATTCTAGTGGGTAGCATGGTGGTTGTGCTGCTCTGTTGGAGTAGGATGTGGGCTGGAGCACTAGTGTACAGCAGGAAGTTCTTTCCATGGGACACATTGTCTTCCTGTCTTCAAGTGCAGCTATGCCTCATTTGGTATTGGGGATGAATGGCAGTCAAATAACACACGAGACATAGTGAACAATACTGCCACCAATATGGGAGACACTGTCACTCTTTGGCTGATAATAAAACTTGACAGTTATGGGGCTGTACTGTACAGAGTTAGTCATTCCTTGCATTCTTTGGATCGCTTCTTCGAGGAATACCTTCTGGGATGTGGGAATTTACATTAACAAAGTGAAACAGCTGTTGAAAACAGCTTTAACAGCTGTCAATTAACTGCTACGTACTATTGTGCTAATTCGAGCTATACTGAGCATAGTGAAACAACAAGAAAGCAATTATTTTGATACCTGCAGGTTGTCTCCAATTGCCAGTTTAATATCTGCATGGTGACAGTTACATTTATCACAAGTAGTTACCTTTGTTTCGCAAAACAGAAGTCGGTTTGCAAAGCGTATTGCTATTGTCATGCAGCTAACAGGAATTTTCAATCCTAGATAATTTGTGAAAGGGTTGATCTTGGCCATCAGCATATAAACCATACATCACCAGAAACACCCTTTTCATTAGACGTTACTGTTTCTTACCCCTCCAGTAGTTTGGCACCATTGTTAAAAATCACCCTTTATTTTGATAATTTCATTAGTCTCTTTCATTACTATAAATGTGCTGTCAATTTTACCTATCTAAGTAGCAACTATAAAACTAGAAAATGAAATATACAGTTTTGAGAATGAGTTGTAATTGAACTTATTTTGCAATGTGTGGTAAATTTACTTCTATTTGTATGTCAACATTAGGCAGTAGCAAAATACTTGACGTTAACAATCTTTAACAATGTTCAAACACTGTTAGAAAATAAGTGAAGCTTTATGTTTGTCCACAGAACCTGTGAACACATTAGCTGATGTTGTAAGATCTAAATCACTGTTCTCCCACTTATACACAGTGCAACTTTGTAGAGTCTGGCATCTAGAAATACTTATTGTTTTATTCTGTCTGTCTCAAGTCTTGTGCAAAACTGTTTCTTTCCATAGCAGTGCAGAGTAATTGTACATATGTATCGTTTATTCCATGATTGTGCAATTCACCCATCACTTATTTCATTATATAAAGACATTACATATTGTCGTCTACATTTTTCTAAACACTAAAATTAGAATTCCTGTGCTAGTGTTGTTAACATTTCTTCAGTCATTTTATGTGAGTCAGTATTTCAATCTTTGTAGTTTCTCATTAGAATGTTATGTTTATTCAAACTTTTACATGCTTCTTGAGATAGTTTACTGCCTTATAACTATAGGAATGAAATTTAGTAAATATTTAACTGCTTTGTGTCCTTCAGCATTTTCTGAATGTGATCACCTACAGTGTGCAGCCTCAAGCACTGGAATTTGGCTCTGAGGCAGGGAAGTGCACTCACCGCCAATATGGGACCACTTGGGTCGAGCCTTCACTGCAGCTTTCGCTTTTCTACGTGATATAAATATCTAGAATATTAATTGTTTGATACCCTGAGTCTTTCAGGCATTGAATAAAATTATTTTTGAAGCAAATATTTCCTCTTTGTAGTGTAAAATATTGCAATTGTTAAATATTGTAACTTTAGACTTGGAGTATGACTAAATTAATAGATATTGTAAATAACTGAATGGACGATATTTTGTTACATTTTCTGAGAACTCTGTCTATTATGTGTTTCATCACAAAAATGAAAGGGAGAAGGAAACTGCTCTGTAGTTTGAGAGAAAAATAATCTTTATCATTAACATGTTGGGAAGTTGTAAGGCCAGCAGATCTGCACTAAAAAAAAATCAGAAGTTAAATTTTTGTAAAGTAAAGGCTTTTTAATAACTCTGTAGAAGTGTATCCTTATCCCGCTTTTAGTAAAGCAGTATCTAATGAGAAATTGCAGAAAGATATCACGGTGATTCAGTCAAGCCTCGGTAGGGCAGTCAACAGTAGAAAATTCACACATCTCGTGGCAAAAAAATCTAATTGAGATATAGTATGTGTTACTGAAATGATTTATTTGTAGCTGTGTCAGTTTACAGCAATTCAAATACATGTCTTACGTTGCTGGTCATATTAATGAAACTGTAGCATTGCTTTCTAGTTTCAAATCTATTTTGTTTCTCTGCCAGGCGCACAGATTTTAGCGTCAGAACTAAAATTTGCTTTCCTGGCACTACCATTGTTTTGAACCAGTTATTACTCTCTCATCATGGTGAATTTGTTCAGTAGCAGCTTCATATTTTCATTTCTGCAGTACCATACATGTTACTTATTGTTGTATTTGCTAAGTTGTGAACAGTTTTTAGAAATTTCAGATTGATTGTCTGTTGTTGTGGATACATAGAGTTATTTGCTGTCATACCTGTCCAAACACTTAAAATTTTGATTAATATAATTTTATGTGGTACTTTGTTGTTTTTAATAAATCTTTGTGTGTTTCACCAGCAGATTTTACGTTAAGACAACACTGTTTCCCTGAATCCAACAAATGCAAGTTGTTAAGTGCCTCTAGATCAGCTTAATAACTGTAGAAATGTGTAATTCACTTTAATGGTTCCTTTTACAATACATTATATGTTCTTCAGTTTGGTCGTATTGATGCCACAGGAGTATAAAAAAAGCGTAACATAAGGGTTTATTCATACCTTTACTATCCACTCAGTGTGTGTACAGAAGTGAAAGACTGCCTTACTCCCTTGATTATTGTGATTGTAGTATGCTACATATGTAAGGATATTAATAACTTTTCAGATTTCTTCTGAAAATACTTTTCGAGAGTAAGTAGTCGTGACGGTGCTTGAGGTTTGTGTCTGTGAACTGAAGTAAGTGACTTGGTTGAAGCATTTCAACAATTCTCACTTATTAGTGATATAAACCACATGAACAGTACTCAGGGATGGGTTGCTTTGGAGTTAAAGAGCAGTTTCCTTTTGCATTATTTGTCACCTACAATAATACATCTGTTTTTGCTAGGAAGGGATGCACATATTCCTTCAGATGACAACTGCTGTGGTATTAGATGGATGTGATTGTGGTTTACCACAGTGGCTATTTTTGATCTACTAATAAACATTAATTACTTTGTTACTGTTTAAGACAATAGTCACTACAAAGAACTGGTTCTGACAAGCACTTTAAAAACAAAAATAGCCCTATGACATGCCACACCACCAGGCTTTTTTGAAATAGTCCACCATGAACATTGTTTTTCACCCAAATATATTGCATAGGGATCTACTGGTCAGGGAATTGTTAGCTAAGTCATACGACGTAGAGTATACAAGAAGCAGTGAACAGGCACATTTGAAAATAGACTAAGCTTTTGGGCAAAGTTCTGCAGATTTAGAAAACACACACACACACACACACACACACACACACACACACACACACACACACACATATTCAAACATGCACTGCACTTACTGTGTATGGACTGAACCCCAACTGAAGTGAGTAGTGATTTCAGCTGGTGGTGTTACTAGGTGTACAGAAGTAGCATAGCAGGATAGGAATGGGAGATGATGATGCGGTGCTGTGTCTGCGAGTGTGAACGGTACGCTGTTAGGTGCAACACCCGGAGGCTATGCTTGGGGGAGGGCACTGGAACACCTGTGTGAGGCTCGAGCAGGAGCAGCAGCAGCAGCAGATATGGGCATAGAGGTTGGGAGAACACACTATCTGTTTCACTGGTAGCCTTGATTTCGATGGAGTTTGAAATGCTTGTGACAGGACTGAAGTGGGTGGTAATGGGAAGGTGTGTGGGATAGATCTTGCATCTCACCTCTTTATGAGGATATAATCTGTAGGACAAAGTGTTGTGAGCAGACATGGAATAGGGACTGATGAGAATATTTGTAGTGGGAGGCAGAGTACCTTAGTGGGAGGGGTAGAGATAATATTTTCTATTTCAAGGCACGAGAGATGGTTGAAACCCTGACACATAAAATAATTCAGTTGCTCCAGTGCTGGGAGGTGCCAAGTTCCAGCCTTTGTGGCTGGACAGTGGGTAGGTGAAGAACGGTAAGTAACTGAGGAGACAAGGCACGGAGGTCTGCTTCTGGACTAGGTGTGGAGGGTACTTTGTCTGAAAGCCTCTGTGGGATACTCGATATATTTGAAGAGGGGCTGCTCATCACTGCAGATGCAATGACCATGGATGTGTGGAATTGATGACAGCTATCAAAATGGAGGTATTGTTTGTGGTTGTAAGTTTGATGTGGACGGAGGTACTGATAGCCATCTATGAGGTGGTCAACATCAAGGAAAGTGGCTTGATGGTCTAGAAAGACCAGGGGAAGCGATGAATTGGGAGGGGGAGGTATTGAGATTCTGAAGGAATCTGGATAGGGCATCCTCATTCTCGGTCAAAATGATGTTATCATCAGTGAACAGTGAATCTGAACCAGGGGAGCTGTTTGGGATTCTGGGTGGCTACGGTGCTAATGGAAAGTGGTTGGTAGAATATAAATAATAGGTGTGAAGAGTTTGTCAGATGGAGTGGACAAGGAGAGAAAGGGGATGAGGAGCAAGGGGGAGGGTTGGGAAAGGGTGGCTGATGGCTGGGAGGGAGAGGTAACATTTGCATAGGGTAGGATTGTGGCACCAACAGTTCTATGCAGACACGCCGTGGCGCAGGGGGAGGGTAGGATTGGCTGGGTAGATAAAACAGAAGAAGAGTTAGACTGTGGAGAGGAGGTACGAGTTAAGTTAGGGTCATGGGACAGGGTCTAGGAGAATTGAGATATCGAAGGACAATTGCAAGGCCAACCACCATGTATGTAATTCAGAGGTGCTGATGTTGGAGGAAATAGTCCAGATGACATGGGTTGTGAAACCTCCGCAAAGCTTTTTATCTGGGGAAGACCATCAATCGGCTATCCATCAGAATGAATGGTCAGTAGCAAACTGTGGCCAAGAGCAGAGTTCACCACCATGTGGTAGAAAATGCTGCTAAGCATAACATGATCAATTTCAGTGACAGCTGTTTCATCTTGACAATAAAGTAAGTTAACCTCTAAACCCTTACTTATAAGACTCAAGTGCCACATGACTGCTGATCCAAGTGTTACGAATTTTCTATAGCTCACAATTTTAAGGATGGCTAACAGCAGCAAAAACAAATAAACTTTCAGTAATTGATTTATATAGCCAAGTACTTGCTTAAAATTTTTTGTATAAGGTCTTGATCAGGTTTCAGTACCATTAAGGGGTATCTTCTTCAGAAGGAATAAAGTCACATGAATTACATTGTGTTAGAACTGTAAGCATACATTATGAGCTAAGATACTCAAGTTAGACAGTAGAAATTATGGATTTTATGTATAGCATGTTAGCTCATAATACGAGGGCTATTCAGAAAGTACAGAATGTTTCCGTCCAATGCCGCTAAGCATGCGCTGATCGCGTATATTTTGGTATGTGCGTGCTCGGCAGCTGTCGGCATCCATCCGTGACAGCGGGAACATATCTGGACATCTGGTTTTTTCAATATTCTAATTTGAAATTTGCTCTGCAATTGAAAATCCCACCAGTTGTGAGGTGTGGTCTGCGATACGATTTTGTTGAAAAAAGAAAAAAAATACCCTAAAACCTACAGAAATTTATCGTGAACTGTGCGAAGTGAACGGAAACAACATAATGAGTGAATGTTCCGTCCAGAAATGGTGCATTCAGTTTAAAAATGGCCAAACCAACGTTCATGATGAAGAGAAGAGTGGACGTCCAAGCATTGTGACTGATGATCTTGTTTCTTAAGTTGATGAAACGATCTGTGAAAACTGCTGTTTCACAATAACGAAGGTTTCACTTTCTTTTCCACAAGTTTCACAAACTATGTTGTTTGAAATTGTCACTCAAAAGCTAGGCTACCACAAATTTTGTTTTTGCATGGCAATGCCCGACCTCACATGGCAAACCACAATAAAAAAACCTCCTTAATTCAAATGGGAAATTTTCCCTCATCTGCCCTACAGCTCTGATCTTGCACCAAGCAACTTCCACTTGTTTCCCAAGATGAAGAACTGGCTTGCAACGCAGCACTTTGATGACGACGCGGAACTCCAGGTGGGCGTGACTCACTGGATGAAGTCTCAGGCGGCAGAATTTTACAACGGTCTTTCAAAGCTTGTCCACGGCTCTGATAAGTGCCTCTGTGTGTGTTTGTTGACTATGTGGAAAAGTAGTATGTCATTTGCTTTTTCGGATGTATATAATAAAATGTATTTCTTGTACTTAGTTCTCTTTTTTTTATGCCAAAACATTCCTTACTTTCTGAATAGCCCTCGTATATACTTACAATTTGAATGTAACTTAATTAATGTGACTGTATTCCCTTAGTGGTATTGAAACCTGGTCAGGGCTTTTTACAATGAACTTTATGTAACCAGTTGGCTGTATACATCATTTACTGAAAAATTTTATAGCTTATATTTCAAGTCTAACACACATTCTAAAGCCAAATTTTCTAGATGATAACTTACTGAATGGCAAGGGACCAAATCATTTGAACAGGAGAAAGGGACCTGTTGTGAATCTTGCATACCAGTAGGTTAGTAGAGTGAAAAAGTTCATAGAAAATGCACGTATTTTCCATCTGTCAATCACTATTGATAGCTTTGAAACCTAGAAGGCAATTCAAAAGGACTATAGAGTTAAGAGAGAAATATAGTTTCACTGTATGTTGGTCAATAGTTATTACAGTCATGTGAACAGAACCATTAGAAAATATGAGTGTGTTACAAGAATACAGAATGGCCGAGCAGTGCTAACTTTGAGTAGAGAGAGAAAATATATATATATATATATATATATATATATATATATATATATATATATGCACTTAGGTTAGAAAGGAGAATCAGGTCGCTCTACTGTGCGACAGAGATGAAAGGTAGGGCAACCAAGTATAGGAAGTCAAAGATAAGTGCTATGTCAGTCCTAGTTCAGCGATGATAGGGCAGCCTGAGAAGTGGAGATGAAAAGTGTAAAGAATTATGTCATTGAGAGGTGGAGTGGGAGTACGTAATAAAATGGGATATAGGAAATGCAAAAATGTTATTCCCTGTGACTACAATATTAATGAATCAAGATTAGAATCAGACAGTTTACACAAATATTTCACTGTAATGATTTGTAGGTATGTAAAATAGGTAAAACAGATTACAGACTTTGGTTCATTGAAAGGATACTAGAAAAATGCAATATGCTATGAAGGAGATTGCTCACAAAACACTTGTGGAGCTCTCCTTTAATACTGCTGAAGAGTGTGGTACTCATACCAAGTAAGTCTAATAAGGGATAACAGATACAAAGGAGAGCAGTATGAGTCACAAGTTTATTTTACCCATGGGAGTGTGTCATGATGCTATGGTTGCGAACCTTCCCTGGCCTCACCCTTAAGACAGACACAATCTTTTCCATGAGAGTCTACTTACAAAGTTTCAAGAACCAGTTTAGGTGAGGAAGCTAGGAGTATACTCCATCCATCCTACTGTGTGTAACTCCCAACGAGAGCATGAAAACAAGATTAGACTGATTGCAGCACACACACACACACACACACACACACACACACACACACACAGAGGCATTTAGCAATCATTCTTCCAGTGATCCATATGGGAATGAAAAATGATGAAGCACTAATAACTGGTATATTGGGAACCGTCTTCCATTCACTTCATAGAGATTTGCAGCTTATGGAAGCAGCTGTATTCCACAATATGCAGGCGATTAGATATTTCCAAATATATCTGAGTATGATATGTATAAGTTGATCTTACGTAATGCTTACATTGTGACACTTCAACATAATTATCAAGGAATTTATAAGTACAAACACCGATCAACCAGAACATTATGATCACTAGCTAACAGCTGGTATGTCCACCTTTGGTGCAGGTAACAGCAGCAACGTGTCGCAGCATGGAAGCAATGAGGCCTTGGTAAGTTGCTGGAGGGAGTTGGCACCACATCTGCACATAATTCCCGTAAATTCTTGGGAGGGGGCCATTGAGCTCTGACACCTCATTCAATCACATCTCAGACGTGTTTGACTGGGTTTAGAACTGGCAAGTTGGGGGGCCAGCACATCAACTGGAACCCCCCACTGTGTTCCTCCAACCATTCCATCACATTCCTGGCTTTGTGACATGGTGCATTATCTTATTGAAAAATGCCACTGTTGCTGGGAAACATGATCATCATGAAGGGGTGTGTGTGGTCTGCAACCATTGTACAATACTCCTTTCTCGTCCTGGTGCCTTGGATGAGCTCCACTGGACTCACGGATGCACCTGTAAATGTTCCCCCCACAGCATAATGGAGCTGCCACCAGCTTGTCTCCGTCCCTCCATACAGGTGTCCGGGAGTTGTTCGCTTTGTAAGACGACAGATTTGCATCCTCCTACGGCATGAAGAAGGTGTTGGGATTCATCGCACTGTGCAATTCTCACGTGCTCATTTGTCATAGTTGCTGATGTCTTGGTGTTAACATTGGCACATGCACGGCTTGTCAATTGCCAGCACCCATTGTTAAGAGAGTTTGGTGCACTGTGCGTTCAGATGCACTTGTACTTGTCCCAGCATTAAAGTCAGATGTTAGCTCTGCCACAGTTCATTGCCTGTCCTGTTTTACCAGTCTGCCCACCTATGACATCCGACCCCACAATGTCTGGATGGTTTGACCTTGGTTGAAGATAATCACCACAGCACTCCTTGAACACTTGACAAGTCGTGCAGTTTCAGAAATGTTTGTGCTAGGCCTCTGGGCCATTAGAATGTGCCTTCGGTCAAATTCAGATAGATTGCGCACCGTCCCCATTCTACGCACAGACAGTGCGCTGACAGATACTTGGTGCACTGTGCATGTGTCCAGCTAGCAGTCATTCCTTGCCAGATGATGATGCTATTGCCTGGGTGGGTGTATATGACCACTGTCCTACTATTGATGTAAACCCAATAGTAGGTTGGTGGTCATAATGTTCTGACTAATCAGTGTATGTTACAAATCAAAATGTTGTATGGTTATCCATATTCTAAATCTTTTAAGCATGAACTTTAAAGTTTTGGGAACTAGTGATGTGAACTTTCGTCAGTAGTTGCCAGCTGGTTTATTATGTAAGTACATGATGCTATTGAACAGTAACTGTGCTCTTACATATTGATGATTTCTATATTTGAAATACTGTAGGGATCAGTAGCATGTGACTCTTATACTAGAAGAATGATGAAGTGTGGATGGGGGTGGTGAGGGTCTGTCAGTAGCCCAGGGATACTGACAAGACAGCGTTACCAGTTTACACACTTATTGGTTTTGGTTTTACAATTGAATCGTCATCTGCACAGCATTGGTGATGGCAGTGGTACCAACATGTGAGCTTGGAACATGATGATGCATACATGTCTGTACAGTTGAGGGCATCATCACAGCAGAAGCAGTGATATGCAAGGCAGCCAGCCCAGCTGGTGGCAGGCGCTACTTGTCTGGCAATGACACCCAACAGCTCAACGACACTGTGTACTAGGGCACATTCATGGACATCTGAGATAGTACTCCAGCAGCACTGCATGGGACATGATGGTCATGCAGAGTTACTCCACAGCCTCTCCATTAGAGGAAGTTCATGGATGCTGATGTCCACTCACAGATACAAGTTGGGGAGGGAAGTGGTGTGGAGGGCTGGGCAGCAGCTAGCGTGCCTCGCTGGAACAGTGACTGTATGACAGTGTGCTGAACACTATCAGTTTGCCCCCAAGTGAGCCAGTAGTACACTACTGGCCATTAAAATTGCAACACCAAGAAGAAATGCAGATGATAAACGGGTATTCATTGGACAAATACATTATACTAGAACTGACATGTGATTACATTTTTACGCAATTTGGGTGCATAGATCCTGAGAAATCAGTACCCAGAACAACCACCTCTGCCCGTAATAACGGCCTTGTTCCGCCTGGGCATTGAGTCAGAGCTTGGATGGCGTTTACAGGTACAGCTGCGCATTCAGCTTCAACACCATACCACAGTTCATCAAGAGTAGTGACTGGCGTATTGTGACGAGCCAGTTGCTCGACCACCATTGACCAGACATTTTCAATTGGTGAGAGATCTGAAGAATGTGCTGGCCAAGGCAGCAGCTGAAGATTTTCTGTATCCAGAAAGGCCCGCACGGGACCTGCAACATGTGGTCGTGCATTATCCTGCTGAAATGTAGCGTTTCACAGGGATCGAATGAACGGTAGAGCCACAGCTGAAATGTAACGTCCGCTCTTTAAAGTGCCGTCAATGCGAACAAGATGTGACCGAGACGTGTAATTAATGGCACCCCATACCATCACGCCGGGTGGATACGCCAGTATGGCGATGATGAATACACGCTTTCAATGTGCGTTCACCGCGATGTCGCAAACACGGATGCGACCATCACAATGCTGTACACAGAACCTGGATTCATCCGAAAAAATGACGTTTTGCCATTCGTGCACCCAGGTTCGTCGTTGAGTACACCATCGCAGGCGCTCGTGTCTGTGATGCAGTGTCAAGGGTAACCGCAGCCATGGTCTCCGAGGTGATAGTCCATGCTGCTGCAAACGTCGTCGAACTGTTCGTGCAGGTTATTTTTGTCTTGCAAACGTCCCCATCTGCTGACTCAGGGATCGAGACGTGGCTGTACTATCCGTTACAGCCATGCGGATAAGATGCCTGTCATCTCGACTGCTAGTGATACGAGGCCATTGGGATCCAGCACAACGTTCCGCATTACCCTCCTGAACCCACCGATTCCATATTCTACTAACAATCATTGGATATCGACCAACGTGAGTGGCATTGTCGCGATACGATAAACCGCAATCGCGATAGGCTACAATCCGACCTTTATCAAAGTCGGAAACGTGATGGTACTCATTTCTGCTCCTTACACGAGGCATCACAACAACGTTTCACTAGGCAACGCCGGTCAATTGCTGTTTGTGTATGAGAAATCGGTTGGAAACTTTCCTCGTGTCAGCACCTTGCAGGTGTCGCCACCGGTGCCAACATTGTGTGAATGCTCTGAAAAGCTAATCACTTGCATATCGCAGCATCTTCTTCCAGTCGGTTAAATTTCACGTCTGTAGCAGGTCATCTTCGTGGTGTGGCAATTTTAATGGCCAGTAGTGTAGAAGGCTCAGAGTTTTCATGACAGCAGAGGAGACAGTGCCAGCTCACAATGGATAAGTCCAGCAGGTCAGTGAGCTGCTTGCTGTCTCAATAGTAGTAGTCATCTGGTGAATGGTAGTCAGCGCATCGTAGGTCCTGCTATGGAACTGGCTTACTGGAACTGAATACCTGCAGGGCTCAGGAACCCAAATATTTGTAGCTGTCTGTCAAAGACGATGTCTCTTGGCAAGGATGACTAAATGTGACTTGGTTTTTTGGGCTTATCAGTATACTTCAGCGCACTGCAGTAATCTGACCTTTTGTTTCAGGCTTTCAACTTGTTACTTGCTGCAGTGATAGTGGGTTGGAAGTCGAACTTGCCTACGATTTGTGTGTTATTACTCCACTGTGCGTTGTTGGCAGGATGCTATGCTTCCTTCACAGTGAGGTCATAACTGCTGCATTGGCGATTCAGCTGTGTGTAGTAGTTGCCTTGGTTGCGTGTTGTGCTATTTGCAATATAAGATCTCCTGCCTGTTTGACATTCCAATGAAGACATTGTCTTGGCTTGGCTCAGAGGTGGCCAGGGGAGACTTCAAAAATTTTACATTTGCCCAGGATATTTTTCTGCTGTGCAACACCTCCATCTCCTTTAGAAAATTTTCCCCAAATTTTTCTAAGATTACATCTGAAATAATCTCATTACACATATTTTTACATTGACAACTGTACAGGTTTTATGATTTGGGTGCTCGTGAGAATTGAACCACAAGATTCTTGTTTTGTTTTTTTAATTGTATAATACTATTTTCTATGTTCCAATATTATGAGAAGGATAGTTGCTACTCACCATATAGTGGAGATTGCTGAGTTGCAGATGGGAACAAAAAAAAGATTGTCACAAAACAAGCTTTCAGCCGACAAGGCCTTTGTCAGAAAACACACACACGCGACAGCAGTCTCTGTGGCAGCTGTAGCCACACTGCGAGCAGCAGCAGTGTGTGATAGGAGAGGCAACTGGGTGAGGGTAAGGCAGAGGCTGGGGCTGGGAGGGGGAGCGATAGCAGGGTAGGGATAGGGGACAGTGAAGTGCTGCTGGGGAGTGTGCAGCGACGAGGTGGAGAGAGGGTAGGGCATCTGCACTATGTCATCAAAAGTATCCATACACCGCCAAAAACAAGTTTTTCATATTAAGTGCATTTTGCTGCTACCTACTGCCAGATTCTTCATATCAGCGACCTCAGTAATCATTAGACATCATGAGAGAGCAGTACAGGGTGCTCTGCGGAACTCATGGTCTTCGAACATGGTCAGGTGATTGGGTGTCACTTGTGTCATACGTCTGTAGACGAGATTTCCACACTCCTAAACATCCCTAGGTCCACTGATTCCAATGTGATAGTGAAGTGGAAATGTGAAGGGACACATACAGCACAAAAACGTACTGGCCAACATTGTCTGTTGACTGACAGAGACCGCTGACAGCTGAAGAGGGTCGTAATGTACAGGGTGATTCAAAAAGAATACCACAACTTTAAAAATGTGTATTTAATGAAAGAAACATAATATAACCTTCTGTTATACATCATTACAAAGAGTTTTTAAAAAGGTTTTTTTTTTCACTCAAAAACAAGTTCAGAGATGTTCAATATGGCCCCCTCCAGACACACGAGCAATATCAACCCGATACTCCAACTCGTTCCACACTCTCTGTAGCATATCAGGCGTAACAGTTTGGATAGCTGCTGTTATTTCTCGTTTCAAATCATCAATGGTGGCTGGGAGAGGTGGCCGAAACACCATATCCTTAACATACCCCCATAAGAAAAAATTGCAGGGGGTAAGATCAGGGCTTCTTGGAGGCCAGTGATGAAGTGCTCTGTCACGGGCTGCCTGGCGGCCGATCCATAGCCTCGGGTAGTTGACGTTCAGGTAGTTACGGACAGATAAGTGCCAATGTGGTGGCGCTCCATCCTGCTGAAATATGAATTGTTGTGCTTCTTGTTCGAGCTGAGGGAACAGCCAATTCTCTAACATCTCCAGATACTGTAGTCCAGTTACAGTAGCACCTTCGAAGAAAAAGGGACCAAAAACTTTATTGGCTGAAATGGCGAACAAATGTACAACTAAATGAAACTTTATAGCTCCCTTAATTCGCCGACAGATAGTGCTTAGCTCTGCCTTTTGTCGTTGCAGAGTTTTAAATTCCTAAAGTTGTGGTATTCTTTTTGAATCACCCTGTATAATAGGATGTGATGGATGGAGAGGGTTTTAAGGGTGCACGACGGCAAGGTCTTCAGCGCCCACTCAGTAACAGATTGAGATGGGTGTCAAGAAAAGACTCAGAACAATAAGATAAAACAGAACGTAAGACACAGGAAACTAGCTTGGAAAAATATGTGCCTACCCACACTGAAGCGTGGGACGAAGCTGGCTGACCGCAAGGAAAAAGGGAGGAGCCAGTCACTTTGCAATACACTAAAACCCCCAGCCTAAAAGTTTAGGCCAGAGTCCAGACACATCACAAAACTTTAAAACCCTAGACACACACGTCTCATCATTAGCTAAAACACAGGGCAGATTCCCATCAACTTGTGCTTCTGCCCTTGCATCACGGTATAAAATGCAGTCTGTTAAAATGTGCCGGACAGAGATGTGCACACCACAAGCATCACAAATCGGGGGATCCTCCCGCCGTAATAGAAAACTATAATAGGCAGATGTCCATCCAGACCATCACACAGGAATACCGAACTGCATCAGGATCCACTGCAAGTTCTATGACAGTTAGGTAGGAGGTGAGAAAACTAGGATTTCATGGTCAAGCAGCTGCTCATAAGCCACACATCACCCTAGTAAATCCCAAACGACACCTCGCTTGGTGTAAGAAACGTAAACATTTGGCGATTGAACAGTGGAAAAACATTGTTGGAGTGACATATCATGGTACACAATGTGGCGATCCGATGGCAGGGTGTGGGTATGGCAAATGCCCGGTGGGTATCATATGCCAGTGTGTGTAGTGCCAACAGTAAAATTCGGAGGCGGTGGTGTTATGGTGTGGTCATGTTTTTCATGGAAAAGGGTTGCACCCCTTGTTGTTTTGCATGGCACTATCACAGCACAGGCCTACATTGATGATTTAAGCAGCTTCTTGCTTCCCACTGTTGGAGAACTATTCGGGGATGGCGATTGCATCTTTCAACAAGATTGAGCACCTGTTAATATTGCACAGCCTGTGGCAGAGTGGTTACACAACAATAACATCCCTATAGTGGGATGACCTGCATAAAGAAACACCTGTTCTGCTTATCTAATGCAAAACTGATTCTACTGAAAAACACTCCACAGTAACAGATCCTTATGCTAAGGCAAACTTAACCCTCATTACTGATCAGACACAATTATCACTTAGAAAAAACTATTATTTCACTGTATTCCATCAAATTGCTTGAGATTCTAGCCTGAAGGGTGATATACATACAATTCTTGCATATTCTTTCCACACATTACTCCAGGCAACTATGTTTAAAGTTATAATTCCTTAATGTTAGGAAAGGCTGCACCATGACACACTTCTATGGGTAGATAGTTATCTCCATATACTGATTGCAGTGAACACAAACACTTCTATTATACCACAATTAATATTAAGACCTAACATTCAAGATGGTTCTTACTGCATATTGCCTCTGCTATGGCACCAATGAGCTGATTACTTGAGATGTTGATTACAGTTTTCAGATAATCTGCACCTTCACCTCCACATAATGCTGATACCTTTCACCATCTGTTTACCTTACCTCATTGTTTGACAGAAATTCTTTAATCATGGTACCAATTTACTTTCTTCCATCCTCTTGTGATTCCATTACTTATAACTAACGCAACATAATATACAACGCTGGAGAAATTTTTTCTAACATATTCCTATACTAAAGTATGCTGCTGTACAAAATCACATGACAGTCAAAGAAAGAATGTTTCTGATTCACTTATAAACTACAGATAAGATAGTAGAAGAGTTTGACTGCCTCAGGAAACATGAAAAATGAGACAGACAGCTGGGGTAAGTATTTTTGCCACATAATGAATCCAATACAAAATGTTGAACCCCCTACTTGCTATTTGTACAAGAAATTAGTTCCAAATGTTACATCAATGCTGAGATTTTGAATAATCACCAAGAAATTGCACTCCAACAACTGTCCTGCCAGTTCCACAGTTAATCATATCTCTTGTTTCACACTCTTTGACAGCTTACCAGTAGCACCAATAATTTTTATTCCAGACACCTGCATCACCAATATACCCTCTGTGTTCGTAGTAGACTCAAAAAATGCCTGTGAAATTCCATTCAAATCATTACCAATGTCCAGTAAACACTTGACATGTATACTTGTGTTATTACAGGGTGCCACACTTCCTTTTTACTTACCATGTGATCTTCTTCATACAACGAATCCTCATTAATCTTTTCCCTGGAAAATCTACCATCCTGCTTACCAAATTGATTATCAGACCCACCGTCACTTTCTGTGTGCTTTAGATTTTGTGCCTCTTCAACCTTTTTCTTCATTTCAGTCAATTTGGAATCTATATTTTCATTTACTTTTACCGGCATTTCCTCTACCACTACTGCACACTTGGTGTATAACTCAGTTTCTGAATCATTTTTAATGTGATCGATTTGGTTCTCAAGTTTAACTCTACTTTCAGCACCACTGACTGTCTCGGGACCAAAATTGGGCCCTTATAAGTCCTCACAATAAATTAAAACTTAACTCATTAAATTAACTGAATACATCGAAAAATTCCGCCAATTTAACAGTTTCTTCTACGACAAGAGTTCGGCCAAATTATTTGTTTAAATGATGAAATTAACAGATATTGTTAAGCAAACAATACTTTTGACAAAACTGTTAATTACTTTGGAATTAATTAATGGTTGGCTTTGCTAACATGTTTTTGAATAGAGCCAAATAAATGCCAAAAGAATGGCAGTGTTTCGTTGTCCTAATGTTCATACTTAGCACAGAACTTATATTTGTTTATAAGCCAACAATAGAATTTTTAAGTTACGAGACAATTACTGATTTCACCATATCACAAAAGATACTAACTACGAATAGTCGAAATAAATTAGAAAATCAATTACATACATAAAACGAAGCACAAAATTGGATCTGGTGTTATTTTCTTTAAAACTGAGGGCCAACCCTTTTTCTTTTATGAAAATGCAGATTATACTCACATATGTTAATGGTGATTAGTCAGACACGAATAAGGAGGCAGATGGCAAAACAAGAGGAGAAGTAAAAATATCCCAGCTTGCTTCGTCACATGTTGGCAGGCTGTTGGAAATAGTGAAGGAGAACGTTATTGACGGCTAAAGCTTCTGTTATGTTTATTAAACTTATGGAAAAATGCTATGAACTTATGCACCTACCCAATAAATGAAGAAAAAGCTGCCTGATTTGACACCAAAAAACTTCTGAAGCCTATGAAACATATCACAAAAATAATTAAATTTATAGGAACACTTGACAAAATAACGATAATGTGTTTACACAAAAACCCCAGGAAAAGCATAAAGACAGTCACAAACTACTTATCCTGTGACTGAGTGCAAAAGATGTACTGTATTTATGCTTTCATACTTCCTTAGAGGTTTTCATTGGTACTATAGTTGGAGTCATGAGCGATGGCGGTTGAATTTAGGCTTGTTCTGTGCACCTACATCACATATTCTCCACAGCCAATGAGCATTCAGTAGTGTTCTGAGCACTCTACTGGGAATGCAATAGCTAATGCGAGCATTCAATGTGATTGTAGAGAGCTGTTTAGTGAATTTTGATTCCATTTGTTAAGAGTTGTCATCGCTGATTGTGGTGGAAATTCTACATAAGCAAGCGGACATAATTTGCAGGATACAAGCTTTCTTCAAGTGAAAAGTATGCATACGTGTGTAGCGCAACTGTCGCTTGGAATCATCAACAATGCAATCCCCATCCATGCCTCGACATGCGCGAACCGCTATTGTTCATGGATTGGACTCTAGTGTAGCTGATGGAACTTGTGGAAATTCATCGACAGCTCGGTTGGCTTGACCCTACTCTCATTAACAAGGTATGTTTTGGTTTGAGACTGTAATTTAACATTAACTGGTGAAGTCATTTCAATAACTTGGTATGGACCATGGTACTTGATTAAAAACATGTTACTTTTATCTTTAGGTGTATATCGATTCATTGCTAGTACCAACTGACCAGTTCTACACTTCAGCAGTTTTCCTACATTTTACCCCATCTGTTCCTGATATTCTAAGGCTTTCTTGTTGGCTCACTTCACCCTTTGCCAAACTTTGCATAAACATTTTGCAAATCACTTTACTGATTCTCTACTAGCTTCAAGTTTAGCTTTTATCATGGCAAATGGAGAAGGCATCTTTCTGCCATAAACCAGCTCATATGAAAAAGGCTAGTGAATTCAAGGTATGTGTTCTGTTTACATAGTGGCTTAACATTTTATACATTGTTCTAAGCACACTTTGTTGACTTTCAAACATACAGTCCTACAAAGTTAAGGGAAGATCTGCATCAGCTCACATACACTTCCGAATGCAGCATTTGCCAATGAAAACCCCTTACCATGGTTTACATTCTTTCAAGGGCTCAGAAGAACCTCATCTCATCCTCCTCCTCTTTCTCTTTCCTTTACTGAATCCACAAAGTGGCTTGGTCCACTTGCCTTGAACAGTTGATCAGAGAACCAAATCGTGAGGATAACACTAGATCTCCTGGTTACAAGAAATTGTGGACATTTCAACTCAGTTGACAAAGAGCACAGAATCAGTGATCATGTAGTGTCACTGACTACCAGTGTCAACAGAAATCTTACGAGAGGTACAAACATAGTTTTGCTTAAGAAATGAGAAAAGAAACAGATTTCAGGGCACCTGAGCAGTCAGTGTCAAATATCCATCTCAGAGCAAAAATGTTGAGCATAAATGGATAAGTTCTAGATTATTGTACAGCACTCCTTAGACACTTACATGCTGAGCAAAACTATGAAGGATGGAAAAGACAAACTGAGGTTTCACAGCCGTATTCAAAACCTGCACTGAAAGCAGAGAAAGATTCACTATAGATCCAAATGTAGCATGAACCTCAGACAAACAAAAACTGGATGAAGCCATGAGAAGCTTGAGAGCTTTATGTGAAGTGTTCAATGAATTCAAAACTAACATTGTAACTACAAATCTGGCAGAGAATCCTAAGACATTTTAGTCTTATGTCAAATCAGTAAATGAATCAAAGCCAGTCATCCAGTGATCATAGTGGCATCAAAACAGAGGACAACAGAAGTAGTCCAGTCAAATTGTGCCCAGAGAGAACAAATAGTGGAGATTTTTTGACAAGCTACCTGTACACTTTCAAGGGTGCTGAATCCAAATTTTCAGAGTTCCACCAAAATTTCAGCCCAGAAATGGGTCAAAAATGGAAAAACTGATGAAATAATTTGACTTTTTGTTTTTTCCCTCATAACTTGGGAATGACACACTTTTCAGCACAGTTAACTATGTATGAAAATACAGCAGATACGATTTCCCACATAATAGGCCTGAGTGGCTTTTTTCGTCAGACCAAGTGTACGGCATTTAGCGCACTTTGAAGTTAGCACGATTTCAAAGCTGATGAAATGGGTCTTCTCAGAATCTACAATCCCTTGCCCTTACCATACTTTGTTGCACACCCATTGCCAAATTCCAATCTCCAGTAGTGTCACAATGTTATTAGAGTGGTTGGTACTTGCTGTGGTGAAAGGGTAACATGTTTATGAGACAATCACATAGGCTTGAAGTTGGCTTTAAGAATGTTCTTGAAGCAAGTTAGAAAGAGAAAGGATGGGAACTGCCCTTTGGGCCAAGAAAGTTGCAGTCGGAAAGAAACACTATCTGCTCAAATGGATTTTGATTTCAAAACCAACTTTTTTTGTGTGAATCGGCTATTATGCCATAATTTCTGGATCAACAAATCAAGCTCCCAGCCAATCAACAGAACCTAGTGTATTGTGTGCATAGTCTGGGGCTGTGAGAGACTGTTCTGATCCTGGTTGAAAGACAAAACAATAAATCAGGATGGTCAATAATATGTCGTACTGGAAAAGTTCCTGACTGGGTTGCAGTAGAGGCCCAGTACCACATCAGATGCATGAAGGTCCTGCACAGCAATGAAAAGCATGTAAAACACACACACACACACACACACACACACATTCCATATGCCACTGAAACTGATGGTTCTATGAAGCAAATTTTCAACTAACTCAGTGAAATTGGTAAGGAGCATCAATTTCTTTTTCAGCTGTTAATATGCCAGATCCACAGTGACTACTATCCTGATATCAAGACTGTGAAAGCTCAATTGTTGAAGTATGGAAGTGATATAGTGATTGCTCCATCTGTGAAGAAACCAACTGTTGCTTGTTTAAAAACGCTCGTTACAAAATTCTTACACATAGTTGGTATCAGTCAAAAAAGTCATCTCTCCAGAGAAACAGCATCAGACATACTTGTTGAAAATATATGATTGCAGGTCTCCAAACCTGTTGCTTATGGAGGTCCTCATCCCTGATACTGTGCAAAATTTAGTTAATTGACTTGTAACAATGAAGAATGGAACCAAAAGTAAGCCATACCACACAGAATGGTGGCAGCTGTCTGACCTTACTCTTTCTTGTCCCCATTCAGGTTTGCCTGGCCATATTTGCACTACTGGCCATTAAAATTGCTACACCACGAAGATGACATGCTACAGACGCGAAATTTAACTAATAGGAAGAAGATGCTGTGATATGCAAATGATTAGCTTTTCAGAGCATTCACACAAGGTTGGTACCGGTGGCGATATCTACAACGTGCTGACATGAGGAAAGTTTCCAACCGATTTCTCATACACAAACAGCAGTTGACCGGGGTCACCTGGTGAAACGTTGTTGTGATGCCTCGTGTAAGGAGGAGAAATGCGTACCATCACATTTCCGACTTTGATAAAGGTCGGATTGTAGCCTATCGCAATTGCAGTTTATCGTATCGTGACATTGCTGCTCGCGTTGGTTGAGATCCAATGACTGTTAGCAGAATATGGAATCGGTGGGTTCAGTAGGGTAATACGGAACGCCATGCTGGATCCCAACAGCCTCATATCACTAGCAGTCGAGATGACAGGCATCTTATCCGCATGGCTGTAATGGATCGTGCAGCCACGTCTCGATCCCTGAGTCAACAGCTGGGGACGTTTACAAGACAACAACCATCTGCACGAACAGTTTGACGACGTTCGCAGCAGCATGGACTATCAGCTCGGAGACCGTGGCTGTGGTTACCCTTGATGCTGCATCACAGACAGGAGCCCCTGCGATGGTGTACTCAATGACGAACCTCATGAATGGCAAAACGTCATTTTTTCGGATGAATCCAGGTTCTGTTTACAGCATCATGATGGTCGAATCTGTGTTTGGCGACATCGCGGTGAACGCATATTGGAAGCGTATATTCGTCATCACCATACTGGCGTATCACCCGGCGTGATGGTATGGGGTGCCATTGGTTACACGTCTCGGTCACCTCTTGTTCGCATTGACGGCACATTGAACAGTGGACGTTACATTTCAGATGTGTTATGACCCGTGGCTCTATCCTTCATTCGATCCCTGCGAAACCCTACATTTCAGCAGGATAATGCACGACCGCATGTTGCAGGTCCTGTACGGGCCTTTCTGGATACGGAAAATGTCCGACTGCTGCCCTGGCCAGCAAATTCTCCAGATCTCTCATTAATTGAAAGCGTCTGATCAATGGTGGGCGAGCAACTGGCTCATCACAATACTCCAGTCACTACTCTTGATGAACTGTGGTATCGTTTTGAAGCTGTGTGGGCAGCTGTACCTGTACACGCCATCCAAGCTCTGTTTGACTCAATGCCCAGGCGTATCAAGGCCGTTATTACGGCCAGAGGTGGTTGTTCTGGGTACTGATTTCTCAGGATCTATGCACCCAAATTGCGTGAAAATGTAATCACATATCAGTTCTAGTATAATATATTTGTCCAATGAATACCCGTTTATCATCTGCATTTCTTCTTGGTGTAGCAATTTTAATGGCCAGTAGTGTATGACCTACCCATATATATTCTCATTGTGCAAACAAACTGAGTGAGGATGACAGTAGAGCATGAAGCTCAAAAAGGATAAAACTTCTTTGAAATTTTTTTAAAATTATGAGAACAACAACAATAATTACCAAATAACAAATAGAGCATAATTACCATTTAGAGCATCATAGTCATTTACATAAGTTATTTGAACATTTTTTAACCGTAGGAGTGATGAAAGATTTCATTTTGGTTTGAATGAACATCATAGCATACTGCAGAACGAAGGTTGGGTTTTGATGGCGGAGCCTGAACATTCACTATTTCAACATGCACTACATGCCATATGGTTGGTCTGATGAAATGAGTCATTGAAACTTAATTCTGGGAAATGTTATCCTCTTCATTTTCATGTATAGTCAGCTTTGTCGAAAATAGCATTGTGTCAGAGTTATAAGCAAAATCCCAAAAATAGTCGCACTTTTTGTGCTTTTTTTGCATTACATTTTTGACCCATTTGTGGGCCAAAATTTTGGTGCGACTCTGAAAATTCAGATTCAGCACCTTAAAAAACATATTGAAAACTTGTCACTGAAACTTCTACAAGATTGTCCCACTAAGAATGACCATTTTACTGAAGTAAAGACCAAAATATTTAATTCCTTATTCCATGAGTTTCACTGAAGGAGAGTCATATGAGCAATAAAATAACAGATGAAAATAAGTTATCAAGAGATAATTGTAAAATGTTCCAGGCTATTATGCTGTGGTCGAATGGATTTCACCTTAAAACCCGGCCTTTTTTCCCCACCTACAGAGGACATTTTCAAGGGGAATCGTAGCTTTTTTGAATGTCCGATACACACCCTGCCTCGCTATTGCCTGCGCCAAAATTTCACTTCCGCACAGCGGTGTGACGTCACATATTTTGAATAGGTGAGCACAATTGGCTGTTGTCAACTGCCATTGTCCTCTTGTTGCTATCATCCTACTGTGGAAGACTAGTACACATCATCTTCAGCACTGGAATCCAAATGTCACTCAAATTCATGCCCTCCTCCTTCCTACTGAAATTCCTGTGGTATTTTACAATTTCTATGGCCTCTCTGTATAGACTTTCATGGTATCCACTTGTGGTTGCCAGTACCTGAGTCCTATGAAAATGTGTGTGATGGTCTTTTGTCTGCAAAGCATGTTTCTCAACAGCTGATCTGTTGATCTCCCCTCTTATGCAATTGCCCTTGTGTTGTTCTAGTCGGTGTTAGTTATTTTTGCAGTATCCACATATACCTCCCCATAAATACACAGAATCCTATAAATTCCAACTTTTTCCAGCAGTTGGCAAGCATCCTTTCAGGAGTTGGCAAGTATCCTTGGCCAATTTTAGGTGATCTTGTATTTTCTGTATGGGTGTGTAAATTACTGTGATGTTCCACCTTTTCAAAATTTTTCCTATGCGGTCAGTCGTGGCCTTAATGAATGGCAGGAAAACTTCCGATTTCACTGGCGCCTGAGCATTGCTACATTTTCTACATGGTGGTCTTAATGCTCTTTTCTCCTCAGCAAACGAATAACCATTCCTGAGCAATTCATTGGTGAGATGCTTTAATTCTGCGTCAAGCAGCTCTTTGTTCGTAGATTTTCCTTGCTCTGTCTGCCAACATTTTTATGAAGCCTCGCTTTTGTTGTGTGTGGTGGTTCAAACCCTACTGTAGGTAATGGTCTGTGTGCATGAGTTTTTGGTAAACCTAAACTACCATCTTCTTTCTTGAAAACTAGCACATCAAGAAAATTTAGTCTTCCATGAACCCCCTCCTCCTTGGTAAACTGAATCTTGAGACTGATCCTGCTCCGATGTTTCTGGAAATGATCCAGTTCCTCCCTGCCACGACGCTACAAAACATTAACAGAACCCAATATTCAATTTCTCGTTTGCAGTAACCAATGCCTGCTCCTCGAATTTTCCCATAAAGAAGTTCGGTATAACCGGGCCTAAGGGGCTCCCCACTACAACACCATCTGTCTTTTCTTAGAATCCTTAATTCCATTTGAAATATGTGGTTATGAGGCAATATTTAAATAGTTCTGCAACATCGGGAGGAAAAATCCAATTCAGCTGTTGCAACACTTCTCCAAGTAGAACCATAGTGAATAGTGACACCACATCAAAACTAAGTAATATATGCTCCGGCTGTACCACTGTGCCATTTAATTTACTGATAAAATGTGCTGAGTTCTTGATATACAAATCTGATCGGTCCACACACTGTTGTAATAATGTTGTCAAGAACTTGGCAATCGGAATACTTGGGTACTACAAAAAGAAATGTCACAAACGACTAGAAGAGCACAAGGGCAATTACAGAAGTGGCAAGATTGACAGATCAGCTGTTGTGGAACATGCTTTGCAGCCAGGAGACCATCACACTCATTTTGATAGGACTCAAGTACTGGTAGCCACAAGTGGATACCAAAAAAGGCCATACAGAGAGGCCGTAGAGATTGTAAAACACCCCAGGAATTTCAATAGCAAGAAGGGGGGCATGAATTTAAGTGACATTTGGATTCCAGTGCTCAAGAAGATGTGGAACAGTCTCTTCCACAATAGGATGATAGCAACAGTGGGTGATGGCAGTTGACAACAGCCAATTGTGCTCGTGTATTCAAAACGGGATGTCACACCACTGTGCGGAAGTGAAATTTTGGCGCAGTCAGTAGTGAGCCAGGGTGGGAATCGGATATTCAAAAAAAGCTATGACCCCTCTTGAAAATGCCCTCTGCAGATGGGGACGAAAAATTTGTGTTTTAAGGTGAAATCCATTCAACTACAGCATAGTAGCCTCGACATTTTATTAATTGCATTATGAGATAAACTATCAATTTAAACTGCTCAACAGAGCAAAGGCGACTGATGATAGAACTATTGTGATTTTCTACAGAGCTTGCAAAAGAACTTTGTCCTCTTCTAGCAGCAGTCTGCTGCATTTTACTGGAGGAACGAAGCATTCCATGTGACTAGAAACATGCATAGGGCTATAGTGACTATTCTTGGGCTGTGGGTTGATATAGAGTCAAGACTGAGCAGACTGGGATTCTGCTTAACATGTTAGAATAGAAGGAATGACAGGGAGAAAGCTTCGTCTACTGGTGGTTGTGAATTTAGGAAAGAACAGGTGTATTTCGTGTAAGGTGTTGTTTGACAATATAAATGCTATTACTGTTCAGTGTTACAATCAATGGAGGAAAATGCACTGATTATTCCCCAATTTAGTCTGTCTCACGTTGCTCACTGTTAACAGGTACAATTTCCCCTTTATTCTAGCACAGCTACGATGTATGAGACACAACAGCAGGCTGCATGTTGTTCTGACAATGAACTGAATCCTTTGAGACAAGTATCTAGTGCTACTTCCTGATGTTATTTCATGAAATGAGTACTTGATAGGAGATGGGAATATAAAACCGCTCAATTTGTGACAATAGCAGGAACTGGCAGTGGTGCACAAAGTACCCTATACCAGATACCATCAGGTGACAGGCAGAATATGGATGCAGAAGTAGATACATTTTATTTATTCACTCCTTCTGAAGAAAAATAATACTAACTGGTTTATAGTTGGTATTTTCAAAGCATCAACCAAAATAAATTTTCCTTTACCATAAAAAAACCAGTCATTCTTACCTAGTCACCAATTATGTCACCTCTTTCTACACTTACATTCCTTATGTACACGTAGAAGTGGTATTTATACACAAAATTTCTCATGATATCAACTTTACTGCACACAATGGCTATCCATGTGAAACAGGTTTACACTGGAGCATCTTTTAACAAGAACAAATTGTTCCGCAGCAAAAGCTGTTTTAAAAGATTTGTTTTGAATATAAAAAGTCTTCCAAGAACTCGAAAGGCATACAAACACCATTCAGTCCCATTGCAAATTGTTTACAGTTTCTGTCAAATTAAGATAGTCAAGTATTTACCTTGACGATATACAGTCACTAGTGAAGTGCTGCAACGCTCAATGTTTGACCGGTCATGGCTCGCCTGTTGATGGGAGGACTGAGCCGTTCGTGTCCGGCCCCACACGACTCAGCTCGGTCACATACTTTCCCCATGTCTGTTGTCCGGATTCCGGACAACTGGGCATGACCGGTCACCACAAAAGTAACATTTCCAAGAACGGGTACGTGACACAGCTAAATACATAAAGCACTTAGAAAGTAAAATGATATTTTAATACAATTGTGGATAGAAGACAAGTCTCATTTCCAAACAGAAGATATATTTTTCCTTTCATTAATGGGAAACATTATATAAGTGCTGTCCCTGTAATCTAGAAGACAACCATCTTCATAAAGAAAGCATACAAGGAACATTAAATATTTACAGACATAACTTGTTATACTTTTCACTTGTTTGCAATAGAAACAAAATTATAGTTATTGTTGATCAGCAGTAAATCACTAATGCATTCCAGATTTAATTGGCTGCGGCGATTTGTTAGTAACATGCCGGCTTTACTAAAGCATCTTTCACTGGGTGCGCCTGTTGCTGGGATACATAAAATACGTCTTGCAACTGCAGCCAGGCCTGGCAGATCTGTTTCATGTCTGCTCCACCACTTTAAGATGTCATCATCATCATCATCATCTCCAGGGTGCATTAAAATGTAGATAACTACTTAATCTGCTGCGGATGATCTGTTGTTCCTCCATTCCTTGAAACAATCTCTCTTTCTAGGTGGTGATGAGACAGTACTTGAAGGATCTATGATGATAAACAAAAGAGACAAGTAATACAGAACTGATGTAGAAATAATCAAAACATTCCCGTAAAAATGAGGTGTTTTATGTTAACGAAGTATTATACGAATTATAACATTCCCGTTTCTCTGTAATACACTATCCACTAACTACACAAAAATGATTTTGTTAACGATTGCATGTTGTACCTGAGTAAGTAGCACACATTTGTCGCACAATGCTAAGAATTTCCTGCTTTTCATTTACTTCAAGCATATTAAGATTACGGAAAGACAGCAAAAGAAATGTAGCAATTTTATGTCTGGAAGTGATCACAATCTTCTCACAAACGGAAGTCAAGGCTCGATTTTTAATCCTTCTGTTAAAAAATACATATGTTAGCACACATCAATTACGCTAGTTAATTATAAATCTATCACGTATCATAATGAAACAGTGCTTTTAACTGCAGTAATTACTCACCTGAGAGTTAGTGTCATTGATACTGCAAACTTGTTGCAGTTTGTGAAACCAAAGAAGAACTAATTGGTTTGTCAGTTCTTTTTCACCTTCTAATTCATCTGTGGCCCCTTTAAATGGTCTCAGAAAATGCAGAATTTTTCCTGAAAGCTCATTATCATACCCTTGCAATCTGTAAGTGGAGTCCTTTTCTGTCAGCAAAACAGCAACTTCATTATAATGAATGTTTAAGGATCCCAGCATACTGTACAAGCTGTTCCAGCATGTGCAGACCTCTTGTTTCAACGATGATTTCAGAGACTAGCAGAGACCACTTTCCTTAATGTACCTCACAATGCATTTTGCAGTATTTACTGTTGATGCGATGTTCAGTGCATGATTTAACAAGAAATTATCTTCATCGAAATTATGGCTAAGTGCTGTGTTTATAGAATGAGCAGCACAAGGAATCCTTTTGTGATTTTCCAAAGCCTTTATTACACTGGCACTCTGATCAGAGACAAAAACAAACCTGTGCAACATGTCCAGCAAAATGTGCCAATCAGCCATCCTCTCTTCAGTTTCTTTCATAATATCTACTCCCATCTTCTTAACATCTGGGAATTTTGTTTTAAATAAAACATTGTTCACGAGACCAATCTGTGTTAATGTAGTGTGCTGTAAGCGTCATATAGTGTATGTGATTATGCGAATCAGTCCACATATCAACTGTCGCAACACGTGTTTTACTGATCGTCTTGCTGTAATACTATTTTCTTATTACTGCCGGTATCCCTGAAGGAGCTTAGCATCTACATCAATATTATTACATACGGAGCACAAGCTCAGACTGTTTCATGGATGGGGAAGGAAATCTACCATGCCCTTTTACAGGAACCTTCCTGGCATCTGCCTGGAGGGATTTAGGAAAATCATGGAAAAGAGGTAAGGTTGTGGCTCCATCAACAAAATCAGACATTATACAGTGGCGGTATCAACAAACTGGTTTCTTTTTGGGAGAAATGTGTTCATTTCCAGGATGACTATGTTGAGAAATAGATAAGCAGGTATGAAGAATACACGTAAAATGTTAATAAATTTGTTTTATTTAAAAAGCTTTAACAATTTACACATAAAAAATTCAGAGGCATTAATTTTCAACACACCCCATACATCCACATAATTAAGCTACTACCATCATAATTACAAAAAACAAATACAAACCTTTAAGCCAACACGTAATATGATTTTGTAAGTTATTACTCTCAATGTTGTCTAAGTTTTTGTCATCAGCTGTCAAGATGAAGAGTCTTTAAGAATATATTCTTTTTACTGTTATTGGAAAAAAAAGGTGTGGCAAGTGTCTCACTTCTGTCTTCATAAAATTCCATCATATAATTGATAACTTCAACTACACGTGAATTTCAGGGTTTAAATGGACACAAAAAACATACTTCAGAAAATGGCACATTTATTTTGGAACATTTGAAAAACAAATCAGTCTTCAGTCTTACAATTAGATGAAGTATTATATACAATCTTTGACAAGTGCAGCATACAACTACAACTTGTCTTACATTGTTTCCAATATAGAAACTGTCGACTGGAGGGAAAATTTACTGAAACCAGGCCACACACAGCTTGTGGACTGCTTTAACAGAAAGCCAATTGTTTCACACTGCTGATGAAAATAAAGCAACATGGATCATGTAGCCAGTCTACTATTTACTGCTGGTCTTGCTATGTCTTTGCTTTACAGGTAATGTACAAAAAGATGCTAGTGGTGCCTTGCTGATACAGCTTCTAAAAGAATTTACTATTTATCAGTGCCAGAATCTCAATATGAGATTACTGAACAGCTTCTGATATGTCATAAATGTAAATGTCATTGGAAATACACTACACACTTCAAACACACAATTCATTTAATGGTCAATACCAACAGGATACACTATATCAAATTAACAAAAACTAACTTGACTGCTTGAGTATCAATGAAGTTTTTGACAACAATAAAACCTACTATACAATATTTTTACCAACTGCAGGTCCCCAAAGGAAAATCAGAATAAAGTTTGAAGTATACACCTCAGAAATAAAATGAAACAATTCAGGTTACAGCAAAGGATCCAGCTTGATGTTTAAAAACATAATTTCATAACTTCAAAATAAATGTATTAAATACTCTGTGCTTGATGCTCAAAGAAATAATCAGCTGTTAATAGTTTAAGGGATGAATTGTTAATAGTGAAGCAAAGCAAACAGTTAATGAAAACTTAAGAAGACTGATTATATGTATGCCATAATCTACGCACTTTAGGCAGTACATAATAACTCATTCCGTCTAAGAACACTGTAATTAAGAGAATACTACTCTTGAGGAGATGATTTTGTATACAATTCTCTCTCTCTCTCTCTCTCTCTCTCTCTCTCTCTCTCTCTCTCTCTC
Source organism: Schistocerca piceifrons (assembly GCF_021461385.2). Taxonomy (NCBI): domain Eukaryota; kingdom Metazoa; phylum Arthropoda; class Insecta; order Orthoptera; family Acrididae; genus Schistocerca; species Schistocerca piceifrons. The sequence goes on along the minus strand of NC_060143.1, from coordinate 229,752,346 downwards.
TCTCTGACAATTCTGAACCTAAAATACTGCTTCCTTACAACTAAGAAATTTGCTTATCACACATCACAGGCAGCAGATGTTGATCATTGTGGTGCTGAAACTGACAGTCTTTATAAGTCAGTACAATGATTGCAAGGTTTAATTTATGAAAATCACCCAGACATCAATACTAAATGTATACTTGTTACCGAAATTAAATATGCTAAAGTTGAAACATAGACTGAAATACAAAATCAATGTCAAGGTGCCAAAAAGTCATACAAAGAACTCCCTGTACTTTGTACTTAGTGTCAAAATAATGTGCAATATATGAAGAAATGAATAAAAAATTATAAATGTAGATGGAAAAAACCAATAATAATATGACCATCTATTACAGTGAACAGAGAGTTCTACAGTGTGACAGGTACTACTGGAACTTCAGCAGAACGTTGAGACTTCTTGTGGCGCCGACCATCACGGCGCCTGCTCCTCGATCATACATATCCACTAGTTGGTCTCCAGTCTGGTGCAGACGGTGGGTAGCTAGGTGCAGCAGCTGAGTTAGTTGAATGGTAAACGTTTGAAGAAGACAACGGTTGCCCACTGTTGCTTGCATTAGTATAGGCAGCAGCAGCAGATGGTGGTGCTGGAGTAGTGTAAGTAGGTGGGAAGGCAGCTGCAGCAGGTGGAGCAATTGTAGTCGCAGTGTACTGAGGTGGCAGCACTGCAGTTGCAGGTGGCGGATACTGCGGGTATGACTGAACAGATGACTCGTCTGGCTGCAATGGCCCTCCAAGGCCTGGGATAATGGTCTCGTTATTGCCATTAGGAGTTACCCTTGTCTCTGCAATGCTGTTCAGGACTTTTGGTGGAATACCTGAAAAATAATTAGGAAAGTTTCTCATTATCGTAGTGGTTAGATGCTTCAAATATACTGAAATTAGAAATGCTGTTTCAAAAAGAATGTTTCTAGAGGGTGTGACAGTTAGCCTGAAGATGAATTTAATCCAAATTTGGTTACTGACATACCCGAGTCCTCAGTCTTCTGACTGGTTTGCTGCAGCCTGCCATGAACCTCTCTCCTGTACCAACATTTCATCTCAGAGCAGGCAACCTGCATCCTCAATTATTTGCTGGATGTTTTCCTCTACAGTTATTACCCTCTACACATCCCTCTGGTAGCATGGAAGTTATTCCCTGATGTCTTAACAGATGTGCTATCATCCTGTCCCTTCCTCTTGTCAGTGTTTTGGATATATTCCTTTCCTTACCAATTCTGCAGTTAACTTCCTCATTCCTTACCTTATTGGTCCACATAATTTTCAACATTGTTCTGTAGCACCATATCTCAAATGCTTTGATTCCTCTTCTGTTCAGGTTTTCCCACAATATATGTTTCAGCTACCATACAACACTGCTCCAAAAGAACATTCTTCTAAATGTCTTCCTCAAAGTTAGACCTATGTTTCATACTAGTAGTCTTCTCTTGGCCAGAACAGCCCTTTCTGCCAGTGCTAGTCTGCTATTTTGTCCCCCTTGCTCCATCCGTCATGGGTTATACTGCTGCCTATGTAGCAGAATTCCTTAACTGCGTCTGTTTTGTGATATCCAAATCTGATGTTCAATTTCTCACTGTTCTCATTTCCACTTCTCATACTTTTCCCTTTCAATTCATATGTTGTACTCAGACTGTTCAGATCCTATAATTCTTTTTCACTTTTACTGAGGACAGCAATGTGATCAGAGGGTCTTATCATTGCTATACTTTCACACTGAATTTTAACCCCATTCTTGAACCTTTCTTTTATTTCCATCATTGCTTCTTCAATGTACAGATTGAACAGTAGGGCGAAAGACTACCTCCCTGTCTTACCTCTAATCCAAGCAATTCATTCTTGGCCTTCCAGTCTTATTGTTCCCTCTTGATTCTTGTACTTATTGTATATGTTGATTCTGATGAGAACAACCCTATCGCTGAACTGTAAACAGTAATTCACTCTTTGCCCTACCTTCCTACTCATAACAATCCTTCTCCCATTAAACCATTTTCTGCTGCTGTTGGTATTACCCTATACTTGTCTGACCAGCAAGCTTTGTCTTCTTTCAATTTCACTTTACTGACACCCACTATGTCTAAATTGAGCCTTAGCATTTTCCTTTCCAGATTGTTAACTTCCCAACCATGTTCAAACTTCTGACATTCTTCACTCCAAATCTTAGAATGTTACCCTTTCATTGGTTATTCAATATTTTTCTCACGGTCATATCCCCATTGGCAGTCGCCTTCTGGAGATCCGAATGGACAGAAACAAATCCAGAAAATAAAAGTCATTAAGGAAGTAATGTATTCTGGACCAAGAAAGTTGACTAAGCAGAAAGAATACCAGTTTTTGTTTCAGCATTCACTTTTGCGATCAAAAAGGCATTTTGGTATCCTCGATACAGAGTTCTCCTGTCAACTGAAGCAGCTGATGAGCTGTTAGGGAGATATGGGAGCCCTCAAGTAGAACAGAGTACCGAACTCTCTAGGTGAGCCGAATACAGCATTGTGTTGGCCAGTACTGAGCACTTTACTTCATCATCATTTGATTGCCTCAGTGTGTAGGTGTACCCTGCAGTTACTGTTAGGGTGGTTTCTACCATCTGAGTAATTATCTGCAACAGTTCATTCCATCATTGCTTCCAAATGTGGCCATTGGACACAGCTTCCAGTAGCAGACTGGTCACCCTGACAAAACAGTAATTCAGCAACCTGGTGTCATCACCACTCAACACAAGTGTCACTACCATTTAGCACCTCTTAGCCTACACATGTAGATTATGGAGAGAAAAGTACCAAGTTGGTGTGCTTTCAAGGATAACCCCGTTTAGCGAGGCTGACTGGGAGTACAGAGCCAGCCAAGGTAAATGGAGCAACAGGTCCAAGTCATCAGTGTCACATGAGAAGACAAAGTAAGCAAGTCGCTTTATGGCAGACCTTCAATGCCACCTATTTTTAGTGCTACACGGGAGGATCTGTGTATGTTCAATACCAAATTAGAAATAAGGTAAAGCAAATCATCTTTGGAAACTGAGTTAGCAAGTTTCATTATGCCATACCCAGCAGAAATCTATTCTGTAAATATTACGAATGAAATTCATTGAACTATAGAGTGATAGGGAATTGAAAGGTAAATATAAGACCAGAAAGACTAAGTGGTTTCTACAAACATTTACCACAGAAATATATCTCAACTTCATGGACATGCAACATGAATGCTTAAATTATTCAGATCAGCACACACTTTTCCCTTGTGGAAACACAGGACAGTAAGGTGAAGTGTTCCATAGCATATTATCATCCGAAATTTGTTTTGGGAATGACTCAATCATTTCCAAAACCGAGGGACCTACTCAAGGCAAAGAAAATATGGTTGCAATGGCTCTGAGCACTATGGGACTTAACATCTGTGGTTAGCAGTCACCTAGAACTTAGAAGTACTTAAACCTAACTAACCTAAGGACATCACACACATCCATGCCCGAGGCAGGATTCGAACCTGCGACTGTAGCAGTCACGCGGTTCCAGACCGAAGCGCCTACAACCGCACGGCCACACCAGCCGGCCAAAGAAAATAAACAGAGATGGAAACATTGCAGCAACTGTCTTTAATTTACAACACCACCACTGGCAATAGCATGAACTTCGGATCACAGTGCATCAAATTTGATGAGACACCTATAACTTCATGATGTTCCTTCTAGCAGGGAGTACTTCCACTCCCAGTGCCTGCTCCACATAGCAAAAGCAAATCACGCAGCTCAAAAGAATGCTAGCATGAACACTACTGTTTTACAATTTAAATGTTAGCAAGCACATTATAATGTGACAAGAGGATTGTTACATACCTGATACAGGCGGTCCCACAGGTGATGCAGGCGAGAGAACTCGCCGGTCAAGAGTAAGCCCACTTGCTCCAGTACGATGCCTGCCACCAGTCAAAACGTGTGGTGATAAAACAGCTGCTAACTCATGTGGGGCTGCTGGTGGCTGCTGAGCTCCCGGTATAGCAGTGTTCGCTGATAATTGTGCAGCTACCGCCAACTGAGCAGCAACTGGTAACTGTGCAACAACTGGCAGTGTTGTAGGCACAGCAGCAATAGTAGATGGTTGATGTGGTGGTGGCTGCTGCGGAGGGGAGTCACCTGCTGTCATTTGAGGCTGAGCTGAATAGAGGTCAAGCACCTGGTGGCAAATGTCTATAAAAACAGAAAAAAAGAATGTAATAATGTAAAAGGTTTTCTCAAAGATTTTGAAATTAAGCGAGAAATTTAAGATATAGCGATTCCTACTATGTGCTTCCTCTTACACTCCCAACTTGCTTCTTTTTCAACAAATCTCATTTTTCAAAGTGTAAAACAATGCTCATCACTGTTTCTCTGAACCACGAAGTACTGCCAGCTTAAAAAGCAGCTTCTGAAAGAGGGGGAGTATAAACACACAAACAACACGAGGCCACAACAAGTTCTTACAAAGTTCTCCACCAGCACTTGTTTGTCTCGTCTGCAGGTACCTTATGATCTCAGAGGGTAATAAACAAGTTTACACCAAAGCTTGTGGATAGTTAAGACGTCAATTCATGGATCATTATTTTCTTTTCTCTAATCTTATTCCACAGACTGAGCATTGTATATTATTATTGGGCACATTTGTGAATGTATCCCCTGTTGAAGTCAGGATAAATATTTCCATTCATAAATCAGTAAATGTAGTGACTGCCAAACCTTCTTATAGGAACAAATGTTTTCTGTAGATAATTCAGGCTTTGTAATATAGTTGTCTTAAACAGGATGATGACTGATGTAGCTGGGCACTTAACAGGATGGTACAGAATGGTCTAGCTTTTCAGGGATAAAGTAGCATGGTTGACACCACCGAATCAAATATGACTGTAATTCAGGTAAAGTATCCTGTTTGCACACATACCCGACTGGAGCAAGGTCTATTATTTATTCAAAATGAAAACTGAAAACAAATTTTAACAATATTTGGGATGAAAGAACTATATATATTAAATATGAACCATTAGATAAATTTAAACACAGCTTAATCTCTAGCTTTGAAAAATTACAGATTAATTCATCATCATGAAAATGAAAGTACAGGAAACATGAAAAAGAACGTGTCACAACTTACAGGCACAAAGGGCAAGCATAACTGGCCCCTAATGCTGATTAAGGAGGGAGAGGGGGGGGGGGTAGGGTAGGGGGAGGGGAGGGAGGGAGGGAGGGAGGGAGGGAGGGAGGGAGGGAGGGAGGGAGGGGGGAGAGAGAGAGAGAGAGAGAGAGAGAGAGAGAGAGAGAGAGAGAGAGAGAGAGAGAAAGGGGGGGGGGGGGGGCGAGGAGAAGGAGGAGACAAGTGAACCCAAAATCAATGGACCAACAGTCCAGAGTCATATTTTTATTATAGTTTCCAGAATCTGGAAATAAAGATGAGAGAAGGATAGAAAATGATAGTCAACACTTCATACCTGAAATATGTTTATAACTAAGTCCACCACAAATCACAGACCAGATAAACTGCCCCTAAATGGAAAGTGGATACAGCATTGAAATTTCCAAAATCATACAAATATTATGTCATAAAACGTCCCATATCTTGTAGAACTCAAATATTACATTATAAATACAAACCTGGGACACACACACACTACTAGTCTGCAGCTTTTACCACTGCATACTGCTGGATATCACACACTGTTGTGATTTTACATGTGGTTGTTGTTATTGCCAGTCCAAAAACTGCTTTGATATAAATCTCTGCACTATTCTGTCCAAGTTCTCATTTTTGCCTAACTACTGCAACCTGCATTCATATGAATCACCTGCTTCCTGCATTCAGGTTTTTCTGTCCTCCTCCCATATTTACCTCCTGACATTTTTCTCCACTACCAAATTAATAATTCCTCAGTGCCTCAAGAAGTGTTCATCAATCTATCCCACATTTTAGTCAAAAAGTGCCATTAATTTCTTTTCTCCCTGACTCAATTCAGTACTTCATCAGCTATTATGTTCTCCACATCTAATCTTCAGCAGTCTTCTGTAGCGCCACATAATTAAAAATGCATTGAAAAAAGGGAAAGCAACTACTCATCCAAAGAGAAATTGTGTGTGGTGCGTATGTACTTTTGAAAGATTGCAAAATTACACTAATGTCTGACTACTTTTTTTCCCCTATGGGTGTAAGCATGCAGCCAGTCGCATTTTTTGATTTTCTGATACCACTGACTATCATTAACTTGTTGAGCCACTGCAGGGTCATGCGGTGGAAGAGTTACAGCAGCATTTTATTGACCAGACGACGTGTTTGTCGTGCTGGCGGAAATTTAGTTATAGGAATGGAAAAATGTATGATACAAAAAAGCTGACACATCTCAGTACCAAAACACACACACACACACACACACACACACACAGTTGCTGATCAGTTATGTCACTGCTGCTTGGTGGCATAGTGGGTAAGCACCAGATTATAAATCCTACGATTCAGGGTTCAATATCCATGCAGCTCTTTGATTTTTCTATTACACACCTCTTATTTCACATCCAGCATTGATTTTCTAATGTGCCAAATGCCAAATCCTGCATAGTTCGAAACCCACCTTAAATTGCAAGTTCATTTACAACTGTGTGTGTAAATCAATCCAGAGGTCAGGCACAAGGGCAAACCATATCCAATATGACTACGCATGGTAAAGCACTGTGATTTCCAAAACAGTATATCACTGTCTCAACTGAGTACTGATTATGAGAGCAGGGTTGTAAACCAAGAACTATCACTTCACATTGTCAGCATGCTTATTTAGCACACATGAAAATTTTACGTGGATCTGAACTGCCTGCCTCAGTGCAAAGTGCTCAAATATAAACATACATAGAATATTATAGCAAATTACAACATTCCAAGTCCAATAAACTTTCAGAAATACAGAATGATATACAATTTGAGGAGGCGGCAGTTAAACCAATGACCTCTACATTGCCAGCCAGTGACTAACCACTACACTGCAGCAGACAACATTCAGAATACAAGATTACTCCCTCTCCACGCAAGACAGTCTTTTATATGGTGTAGCATGAGAATCCTCACATTCAGGTCCTTTGTCAGATCCTCATTGTTATGGTGACATTCAGGGTTATTCCCACTGAAGCACTGTGATCAATGTCTAGATTTTTACATCCTTTCTACATCATAATCCACACACCACTCTCTTCCCTGTTCCAATCGTGAGTAGCACATGGGAGGAATGAGTGTCCGCAATCTCTGTATTAGCTTTAGTTTCTCGAATTTTCTTGTCATGGTCATTTCATGAGATGCATGTGGAAGGAAGTAATATGTTGTCCGATTCTTCCCACAATCTGCTCTCTTCAAACTTCAACAATAAGGCTCTCTGTGATGCACAACACCTCTTTCTTAAAGTCTACTACTGGAGTTTCTGTAACCTTCACACTTCAACTAAATGATTCCATGACAAAATGTGCCAGTCTTTGTTGGATCTTCCCCTCTCTGTAGCAGAGGTCACCGTTGTCGACCTGCATGTCACAACTGTGATAGGGCTACGTGCAGGAGACAAGGATCATCAGTTTGTGGTTTCAGCTCTGATGGACAATCACCTCTTCAATTTCGTACAAGATGTCTGACTAGTAATGTAGGGTACGGGTGAGCCGAAGTAGGGCTTTAATAATTTTTTCATATTGCAATGTAATACTTGTCAAACATTGTTCTTTCTTTACCATAGCATACAACTGTTCTGGATATCATCAATAGAAATACATGATACCCATGATTAAAGTTCCAGTTTTGAAACACTGTAGAAAGAGAAGCACTGCTGAGAATGATGTCAAATTTAAACAGCATATTATTAAGAGGACAGATGAACTGCAATATGACTATGGCTCGAGTTGCACATTACACCATCAGTACTGTTCCATGTGCATGACTGCACAACTTGGGCAGTCAACAGTTGTGCCACTGTTTGTCAGGCAAGTCTGTCCACCATGGCAAGGCTGTACCACATCAGATGGAAAAAATCTGATTTTTAATTGTCCAGAGGCCAAGAATGGCATGAAAACTAAAACATCAGTTTTTAATTGTTCTGGGGTCAAAAACCACACAAAAAGCAAAATGACATCTATTTTGAATTATCATGAGATGGGCACAAGATATGTTTAATACACTGCCCGTCGTTTGCTGCCGTAAGTCGAAATCAAGAAACAGCATGTTAAACAACATACTAAGTGTCTTGGGGATCACATTGAGAATATGTTGTACAACACATATCTTCAATCAAGCTACATTCATAATTGGAGCACTGAACGTATCACCTTTCAGATAACCCCACAGCCAGAAGTCACATGAATTAATATCAAGTGATCTGGATGGTCAGGCTGAAATGACAGCTGATTATTCTAGAATTTCCGAAATGTCTTTGCAGCAGCCACTTCACTGGCTATGCAATGTCTGTTTAAAAATGATCCCGCCTACACATGCTGTTGAAGGGAAAATATGGTGCTATGATAAACAAATCCGTCAACCAGAACACTCTCCTCCCCCCCCCCCCCCCTTCCAAACACACACACCTTCCCAGGATGAAGTGGTACTGATTGATAAGCATGCAAATTTTCTATTGTCCATATTCTGCATATTGACATGTCCTTTGAGATGGAGATGGGCTTTGTGTTTCCACTGAATATTCCATGGCCATTCATTCACGGTCTACTTCCATGCAAGTGAGAAATCCCTCTGGAAATGTAGTCCTTTGAACAGGTCTACAAGAAGCAACTCCTGAGCATAGGTGATTTTGAATGGATAGCAATGCAGACTGTTTTGATTTTATGTACTGTGTTCCCGGACTTGTCCAACATATGTGAAATTACTCTTTTTCTGCTGCAGTGCCTCAATGTGCTGGCATAACTTTAAAGATTCCTCCGTTGTGGCGGCATTCCACAAAAGAAATGCTTGACACTCATTCTCCATGACTGTCTTCACTAGATGTGAATCTATCGTCTTCCGTCATATTCGTGGTAACTGTGTGACCAAGTGCCTAAACACTCTGTATACAGGGTGAATCATCTAAAATTTGCACCGCAAATACTGCAGAAATGGAAAGTGCTATTGATGTGCAGTGTTCACAGAATGAATTGGTAGTCAGGTGCTCACACTGTTAGCCAATAACAGGTTGTATTAATACTTAGAAAGTGTATTTTTTGTGTGAACATACACACTCTTAAATGAAACAATGCCTATTGACATTAACACAACAAATGTAGGTTAAATTAAATGTCAGTGGGGTTTGTTGCAGGATTCTAGTGCAAGTCATTTACGATATATAGTATTTTCAAAAGTTTCTGCTTGGACATTTATTTCTGTTATTCAACCTGCACATTTGATAGATATGATGTTGCTATGTTTGTTTACAGTGTGCTTGTGTGTTCCTCAAGTGCACTGTCACTTGCTAGTCAGTGTAGAACAGTCCAGGCAGTAGTTTGTGAGTGGATGATGGGATTTACCAATGCAGAAAAAGCTGCAATGCTCATGGTGTATGGAGAGTGTAGGAAGAATGCAGTTCTTTCTTACACGGTATATGGGGCAAGATATCCCAATAGATGTTAACCATCTTGGCAATTACTTATCAACTTTTTTGACCAGTTACATGAAAGTGAAAGTGTAACATGTAGACAATGTAACAGAAGGAAACATGATGACATAAGAGAGGGAAATTAATGTTCTTGTTGCTGTTTTAGTTGATCCACAGTTAGCTCCTACACAATCACATGAGGAAGTGGCATGAATCAGGCAAGTGTCCTAAGCATTCTCCATTAACTGAGGTTCCATCCCTATCACAGCTATCCCCATCAAGAGCTCCATGGAAACTATGAGAATTGTGTTAACTTCTGTACGTGGGCATTAAGACAGGATACATCAGATGAATTGCATATCTTGTTTAGTGATGAAGCTACATTTACGAATCATGGCTAGATAAACCACCAAAACATGCACTGTTGGTCTGTTTACAATACCTATTGGCTTCATCACCTGGAACTTCAGTGTCCATGGAGTGGAAATGTGTGGTATAGGATAGTGAACCATGAGCTCAGAGGCCTGTTTTTCATAGATGGAACACTGAACATGCACAAGCAGTGCAGTCTCCTAACAGATCACCATCCATGGACACTAGAAGACATTCTTCTGCAGACTAGGAGGAACCTGTGATATCAACACGATGGCTGTCCAGCCTGTAGTGCACAAATTCCTACAGCTTGTCTTCACGAATTTTTTCCAAATCATCAGATTGGATGCAGAGGACCTGACTTTGGCCGACCTGTTCCCCAGATTTGACACCTGTTGACTTTTTTCTGTGGGGAAAGCTGAAAGACGCTGTCTACAAGGATGTACCAACTACACCCGACTATATGGAATGACGTATTACTGCAGCCTACTCTGACATTTCCACTGAAATGCTAGCATATGTGCAACAGTCGTTCCATACCAGACAAAGTGCGTATTGCCACTGCCTGTGGTCATTTTGAACACAATCTGTGGTGGTCAATTGTCTTGTAACTGATCAGAATTCATGTAACTAGTGTATGCACTTGTGTTGTTCTTTAGTGTGTGGTAGCACAGGTATTTTACAATTGTCCATGTGGGAACTTTTCAAAATATGATATGGTGAAAATGACTGGTACTAGAATCTTGCAACAAATGCCACTGACATTCTAATTTAGTTTCTTAACATCAATAGGCATCATTCCATTTCAAAAAAATACACTTTCTAAATATTACAACAATCTGTTTACTGGCTAACAATATGAAGCCCTAACTACCAATTCATTCTGTGAAAACCACAAATCAGAAGCACTTTCCATTACTGCAATATTTGCTATATCTGTGGTGCAAGTTTTAAGTGATTCGCCCTGTTTAAGGCAGTGTCTCCTCCTGGCACTGGATTCTGTTACTCAGCTATACAATGGAGTGACCTGCTAGCTGCCATCACATGCTGCTTTATTTCCTCCTAAAATTTCTCCACACTTTGTAGCTTTTCCTCAATTTTCTCAAACCACTGCTGGGTCGTACCGACCACATCAAGGCAGATACACTGTAAGTAAATAACTTTGGAGTAACAACTCACCAGGTAATAGAAACACTGTCATTGACTGGTACACAAAAAATAATGAAAACCTTGCTAGCTTTCAGGTGAACCCTTTAATGAACTACAGAAAGCGTGAGCATGCACGCACGCACACACACACACACACACACACACACACACACACACACACACACACGCACGCACGCACGCAATCTTCCTACATTGTACCAGCCACACAGACAATGGCAGCAGTTCGGCAGATGGTCTGGGGTGAGGAGTTGTGTTGGGTGGAGTGACTAGAAGGAGAATAGAGGTAGGAGAAAAGAGGTGGAAGATGAGAGGCAGGGAGGAATGGAGAGAGGTGAATGATGGCTCAGTAGGAGGGAGCTGGTGTGTGGAATAGGAATGTGGGAGGGAATGGCAACAGAAAGGAATCTGAGCTGATGAGCTTGTGCAGTGCATGTTGAGGAAGAATGGACTGGGAGGGGGTGCAGGGTGAGGAAGAGAAGACTGTTGGGTAGAGAGTGTGGGTGCAGTGGGTTAGTGGAGACTGAGGATGTACCACCTTTTCTGACTGACTCATATGGGAGTTATACTTGCAGCACATCCTTCACTCCCGCAATCATCCTGGCTTCAATCTCAGCTAACCCACTGCACCAACACACTATACCCAACATTCCCCTTCCTCTGTCCTGCACCCAGACTCAATCCACTCTGCCATGTCATCATTATTGTGCACCACACACTGCACACACATCAGTTTTGGTACTTAAGTGTTGCTCCTCATCCCAAACACCCACCACCTCTCTGTTCCTTATTCCTATCCTACACACCTACTGCCTCTTTCCAAGCCATCAGCCACCTTCCCCAACTCTCCCATCCGCCTCTTTTTTTGCATTACCCATTCCACCTGGCACAACCCCTCACCCTAGTCTACCTGCCGAACTGCAGTCATTGTGGGTGCAGCCAACAGAATGTAGTGACACAGGTGTGTGTGTGTGTGTGTGTGTGTGTGTGTGTGTGTGTGTGTGTGTGTGTGTGAGAGAGAGAGAGAGAGAGAGAGAGAGAGAGAGAGAGAGAGAGAGAGAGAGAGACTTTTGCACCCGTTTGTATATCGAGAAAGCAGACTGTTTTGTTTCTGCCTGTGAAGGCAGGGGCTATTGCAGTCAGGATAACGCTTTATGTCTCTCTGTTGCCTTATGTCTCCACCAAACTAAGTCACATTGAATCTGGAATTGAGCATCAGGGTCATCAACAAGAACTAATACTTCACACTGAAAACATGTTTATTAGGTGCAGAACCTGGAAAGTAAACATGGAACTGAACTATCTGCTTCAGCATGAAGTACTCATATTTATACATACATATAACATCTAGCAAAATACAATATTACACGAAAAGCAAGTCCCAGAATCTTTTAGAAACAATACATACTGAATTATTATAAATAATTGCAGACAGTGAAACTGGTGCTACGCATGTTGCCAGCCAGTTAATATAACTGCTACACCATAAAAGATGACAGCATACGGGGTAATACGTTTCTTCCACTAATACTAAATAAAAAAATAAATAAAAAAAAGTAAGAGCAGGGAGTCAAAAGCTAATGAGTGTCTGATCTTTTAAGTGTGCCTATGTCACATTCATTCATTCATCTGGAGACAAGAAGTTGCCTTTTGTCGGTTGTTTCATTCTTATATCCATCCAGGAATTTTCATAATGAAATACACACTTACATTGGGCACATGCTGACAGAAATGGAGGAGGGATGACAATGTACTATATAAAGAAAAAGGCAGAAATTTATATTGGGCAGATGATGACAAATGGAGGAGGGATGGCAATGCACCATATGAATAATAAAAGCAGAAATATATATCAGAACAATTTGATTATGTATGACACTACTGCCAGACTTGCACAGTATCAACCATTGTAAGATGTAAATACATATAATTCCCTACTTGAATATGAAATCACGCACAATACAGCAGAAACACCACAGATGTGTCTCACCTTCAAGAAGTTCCATTGTAACATCTTCTATGAACATGTCCCACCATCGCGTATGTTTAGCAGTTCGACCAGCCCAATCGACAACCTCAAACTTGCTAAGCTTTCCAGCAAGGTACATCAGGGCAACAGCAATTATCTCAGGCTCCCACTGAAGACACAGGGTAGTGCAAAGACTAAAAGAAATGAGGTCAGATTCAAAATTCACATGTATTAGTTAATATTTGTTTAGGTAAATAGTAAAAATTAATGTACAAGAAGATGGCTCATCATGTGACAATTAAACTGAATATTATAATATAGGAGTGATATGTGAGGCTCTCTATGGTGCCAAAACACGAACTACTGTGGAAATGTAGCATAAACCAAACTGTGATAAGACTTATGAACATAGAAATAAACCTAGTTAGAAACACACTTGGCCCAAGGACAACAGAAACAGAATACAAAAGGTCACAACCTAACAAAGAAATCTATGAACATGTACAGAATGTACAGTGCGCAAAAGAGGGATGTCATTTTGACATCTGGCTAGAATAGATGCTGACAGACTGACAAAGCAAACCTAGAAATAATTATGAAGCTGAAAAAACAACTAGTGTGGTTTACAAAGACTCTCATAGAAGCAGACATTAACATAATGGACACACTTAACAGGAATTTTCCTAGCAGCAAAATTCAGAATGTGGTCTTCAGGGATGAACAAGGGAAAAAATAAAAAGATCCTCATAACCTTGAACAGCTCTGGAAGCAGAGATCGTAACATATGAAAGGAATGTGGGTGAGGACGAAAGAACAAGTACAGCAAGAAATCAAATATTGATTCTGTCTGCTCTGTAGAAGGACTATTTGAATAAATAAATATATAAATAAAATTATAAACAATGTTGAATGTATCTCTGGCAGAAAAGCAACACACACTTAAAAAAATTTTTCCACAGATATCATTCAAGTCTATGGACTAAAGACGACATTTCTGACAATGTGGTAGAAGAAACAGCTAATTATAGTTAGCACCACTACAGAATGATAACGGAGGGTTTTCATGTTTTATTTTAAAATTTTATTTACATAAATCTCACAGATATACGGTGTGTTGCTTGGATGTATAACGAGTCAGCATAGATACCACCGAGGTAATAGTAATAATTAAGGTTATCAATAATAGTGAACTCTATATTTAACAAACAACAATACTTACTGAGAACCATCAATTTCATTCACATCAACTACACAGACATTGTACTATACTATACACATACTCATTAGCCACCGACACAAGACAATTATACTTCAATACACATGACATGTAAGCCAACAAAATAGTGTTAATTACGAAAAGAGTTGTACTAGGTAGAGAACAACAGGAATTCATCTACTGCAGATCTGCCTTTGTGATTTAATTTGTCTTATAAAAAGATGCTTTCATTTTCTCTATGCACAACAAAACAATGACTATTTTCTACAATCTGTCCTCCATATCATAAGTGCAGAAACAGTGTACGTAAGCACACCTACTGGCCATTAAAACTGCAACACCAATGAGGAACACAATAATAAAATTTTACTTATTCATAATGTTTAGCCTTTCATGGCTGGCATCTCCATTAGTTAAAACTTCTGGGCTGAGAGGCCGTGGTTGATCCGTAAAATTACTACTTCCTGACATTTCGTTGCCAACTGCAGGCAACATCTTCCGAGGTGAGCCAATGACTGGCTCCCAGGCTGTGGAGGTCTTGTTTATATAGAGGGCGCCACCAGATGTCATGTGGGACTGACTGTAAGTCTATCTCTGCCTAAAATCATTATTCTCGATTGAAGGTAATCGATTGTCACATCGTTGGCGCAAAGTCAGCCCCCATAGCTTATTTTATCTAACTTTAAGCCTTCCTCTTTTCTATTAAAATTATTGTGATCATGAAATAAAATTTAGTGGGACAAGCGTGCTAGCCCAGACCTCGCATTATTATGCACACCCGTATAGAGAAGCTATACGGAGTCAAAACACCTTATGACGACGACAAGTGCAATCACACAACATTCATTCTTGAAGCCTCGTGCCACAGTTATGTCCTTTGTGATGGTGTACGCAGAATCGGGACTCATCTGAAAAGATGACATGGTGGCACTCCTGTGTCTGGCTTTGTCGTTGCATGCACCAGTCTTCTGCCACGTCAATGGAAGCAGCAACAGTGGTGACTGATGACAGTCCAAGGTGCTCCACTGACATCGCACTGTCCATGTGTGTACTTGTTTTGTTGTAAACAAGCCTGTTTCCTGACTCCAAGCATGTGATGTGGCTGAACAACCTTGCATTGCTGAGTGAATAATGTCTGTATGCACTGTCACCAATCACATGGGCCCCTAAGGTTCTGCACGACAGGAAATATGGTCATCCTGAATCCATGAGATTCATATTTGCATGAATGACATGGAATCCCAATCAATGCAAGCAGCATTATCATGGAACGATGAACTACGGAAGCTCACTTTCTGACAGTCTTTTCGTTGTGCCTATCTGTGACTCAGCATCTACGCTATATGGTGAGTAGCAACTATACTTTCGTAAGACTTTTACATTCTAGTAGACGTTTCCCACGTTTAAACAAAACAGTCTTCTCATAAACAAGCATCACTGAAATTTGATAAAATTCAGGCTTCCTGCTGCATCAAGTGGCTAAGAAACCATGAGTTTTCACTCAAGTGCTCCTCAGCCATTGTCAAGTGTTGGCTGTCTTTTAGCTACTAGTACTGTCCCACAACTGTGCTGTCTACTGTAACATCACTGGTGCTCTCCCCAGCACCATATAAGGTAATGTTTTCCTTGCAAACCTGCCGTGCCTGCTTCAAACTTCCATTGGCCATGTCCCAAGCTGTGCTAGGCTGCAGGCTACCATCTTTATTGAGGGAGCCACCACACGTCACAAATTTTTA
Source organism: Schistocerca piceifrons (assembly GCF_021461385.2). Classification (NCBI taxonomy): domain Eukaryota; kingdom Metazoa; phylum Arthropoda; class Insecta; order Orthoptera; family Acrididae; genus Schistocerca; species Schistocerca piceifrons. Next base: position 229,736,287 of record NC_060143.1, on the reverse strand, counting down.
TCTCAATTGCTTCTTTTATTATGCTATCCCAGAGACTATTAGCCCATGTAATAACAGATTTTTCATTGCATACAAGACTGTCCACTTTCTAGAGCACGCTCTGCTACTGCTGATTTCTCAGGGCACCAGAAGCAAAAGCATCTCTTGGGCTCTACACAGCACTGTTCAACAGTATGCATAGTCTGTCCAACATAAAACCGTGCACACCTACACAGACCTTTATATACTTATGGTGTTCTGAGGTCTTTCACAGGCCTCATGAGATGCCAAACTTTTGATGGAATTCTGAATAGTGAAACTATTTTATACCTCTTTAGGAGCAGGCTAATTTTTCCTGTTGCCGAGTCACAAAACAACGAAAATGCAAGCTTCATTGAGTCCTCCTCAAGGTCCTACTGCTTACGTGTTTTTGGAAAGACGGCTTATGAAATCTGGTTGGTTGGTTGATCGGGCTGAAGGGACCAAACAGCAAGGTCATCAGTCCCTTGTTTCAAATGTGGTCCATTCAGATGGATCGACATCCCAGAAAAGTCAAAACGATAAAAGGTAAAAGGCTAAAAAAATGTAAAAGTGTAGCCGTGTTGTCAACGGGGAAAGCAAAATGAGGGAAGTCAGCAAGTGAGCAACCCCAAGGTTATGCTAGAGGCAATACAGGCAAGACCACCTGCTATTCAAAAGCGTTCAACCGCTAAAGTGTGTTTTGTAAAAAGAGACTAACCAAATCTGAAAAGTGATAAAAACAGAGTGAAAGGGAAAGAAAAAAGGATCTCTGCCTGCCAGGGAGGGGAGTCACGAATCTCCTAACACAGCCTACAGTGGGAGACACCCCAACCCTCTCCGCCCTGCCCCTACTCCAGAGAGAGATTAAGAACCTTAAAACTGAGAATAAAAACCACTTTCATGGAGGAAACTGCAACCATCCGGGAATCGTCTGCCAATATTAAAGGTAAAGTGTGGGGAAGTCTGTACTTAGTACGCAGAGCCAAAAGAAGGGAGCATTCCACCAAAATGTGGGCTACTGACTAGAAGGCTCCACAACCACAAATTGGGGATGGCTCATTATGCAAAAAAAAAACCACAGGTCAGCCTAGTATGGCTGATGCGGAGACGACGACAGGGTGGTCGAGTCCTTTCGGGAGAGGCGCAAGGAAGAACGCCATGGGACAGGTGTCACCTTAATTGCATGATGTTTATTAGACAGGGAAGTAGCCTCCCAAGAGTTGGCCCACGATTGTGCGAAGTGGAATTTGATGTGAGGCTGTAAATCCGCCGCAGGAGGGGTTACAGAGAAGGGGGGCAAGTGACTGTTCCTCCAGCCAAATGATCAGCAAGCTCTTTACCTGGGATACCCACATGGCCAGGGACCCAAAGGAAGTCAACAAAACAAGCAGCATCCTGAAGATCAGCAACACTGTCATGGATGGCAGAGACCAAGGGATGGCAGTTAAAACACCAGTCAATAGCCTGAAGGACACTCATTGAGCCCGTACATAACAAAATGCGGTTGAATTGGGACCGTGTAATAAATGTAAGAGCTTGGGAAATCTACATCTATTCCGCAGTAAACACCCCACATGTAGTTGGCAGGACATGATTTTCCGTGCCAAAAGAGGACTTTAAGGCATATCTCACATAATCAGTAGATTTAGAGCCATCAGTGTAAAAAACAACAGCATCCTGAAAGTCCTATAAAATTCGGCAGAATAAACAACGGAACACCATCGGGGGGGAACAGAATGTTTCGGACCTTGGCGGAGATCCATCCGAATCCCAGGCCGAGGAAACATGGGAGACAGGACAAAGAAGGAAGCTGAAAATCACGGCAAAAAGACGCAAGGCGGAGCCCAACCGGTAAATCCGCCCGAGGGTGGGAAACAGGTGGGCAATGTCCTCGGTCTGGGAACAGGATAGAATAGGAAGGATGAGTGGGAGAAGAACGGACAGCGATTGCATAAGAAACCAGAAGCTGGGACTGACCAACAGAAAAGGGGGAATCCCAGCTTCAACCAGGAGACTATCAACAGGGCTAGTAGGGAACGCACCGGTGGCCAAACGGATACCACAATGGTGGACTGGATCAAGGAGGCACAGTGTGGGAGGAGCAGCCGAACCATAACTTGACAACCATAGTCCAAGCGAGACAGTACTAAAGCCCAATAAAGGCGGAGAAGGGTGGAGCAGTCTGCACCCCAAGAGGTGTGGGCAAGGAAGCAAAGGACACTGAGTTTACGGAAACATCCTACCTTCAGAAGTCTGATACGGGGCAGCCAAGTGAGCCTGTTGTCGAAAACAAGACCCAGGAAACAAAACTGTGGGACCACAGGTCATCGTTATGCATTGAGATAGAGCTCCAGATCAGGGTGGACCGTGGTACGGCGACAGAAGTGGACCACCCACGATTTTCAAGGAGAGAATTGAAACCCGTGTGTGGGTCCATGCAGAGGCATGCCGTATAGCGCCCTGGAGCTGCCGCTCTGCAGAGGCCATCGAAGAGGAACTAACCCAAATGTAGAAATCATCCACATACAGAGCAGGGGTGACCACAGGACCGATGGATACCACAAGTCCATCTAGAGCAATGAGGAAAAGAAGTACACTCAATACGGAACCCTGTGGGATGCCATTCTCCTGGGTCCATGGAGAACTAAAAAACAGTACCAACCCGAACCCTGAATGACCAAAGGAACAGGAATTAGCAGATAAAAATTGGGACTGAGTCCCAAAGACCCCACTCAAGATGTGTAAGAAAAATGTGATGGCACGAAACCATGTCATAGGCCTTGCGAAAGTCGAAAAATACTGCAACCAAATGGCGGCGCTGGGAAAAAGCCTGCCGAATTGCAGATTCCAAGTGAAGTAAATGATCGATCTAAGACCGTCCCTCTCGGAAGCCACAGTGGTAAGGGGACAATAGATCCCGAGATTCGAGGACCCAATTGAGCCGATGGGCTACCATCTGTTCAAGTAAATTGCAAACAACGTTTGTCAGACTTATTGGCTGATAGCTTTCGACAAACAGGGTGTTCTTACTAGGCTTCATGACGGGAACCATTATGCTATCCCTCCATTGAGAAGGGAAGTCACCCTGGAGCCAAATATGGTTAAACCCTGGAGAAGATATAGCCGTTGTGGAGCACTGAGATGTTGAAGCAATTGGTTATGAATGGAGTCTGGGCCAGCGGCCGTACCATGAGAAGACGAAATTGCGGAAACAAGTTCCCATTCAGTAAAAGGTTCGTTGTAAGATTCTGACTGACAAGGGGTAAGGGACAGTAGAACCGAGGGAAGAAAAAAAAGCATTACTAACACACCCGTTTGCTCTGTTTGATTAAGTAACGAGCTTTGGTGTGAAGGCGTTTAAAGGTAATAAGATTGACAGCAGATGGGTGCCTCTTACAGTGTTCCAAAGCTCGACGATCACGGATGCAACAGCAATGGCCAGACTCCACCACGGGACTTGCCGGCCGCGAAATGGTCCGGATGAGCGTGGGATAGCAAGGCTAGAGGCACGAACAATCTCATAAGACACGTCACAGAGGACGTCATCAATACAACCAGACAAAGAGGCCAATCGGCACGTTGGAAAGACCAACGAGGTAACCTGTCCATCAGGGAGCGGGAAGGGGGAGAGAGAATCAAAGGAAAGTGGTCACTATCGCAAAGGTCGTCATGTGGGGACCAGTGTAATGAAGGGAGGAGGGAGGGAGAAGAAAGAGAAAGATCAATGGCAGAAAAGGTACCATGACCGGCACTACAATGAGTAGGAGAGCCATCATTAAGAAGGCACAAGTTGTGGTTTGCAAGAGCCTGGTCTATGAGAAGACCCCGACTAGATGGAAATGCACTGCCCCAGAAGGGATGAGGAGCATTAAAATCCCCGAGAAGGAGGAAGGGAGGGGGCAGTTAAGGCAGTAGGTGTAAGAGTCCTGTCAGGAGGGGGAGAAAGATTTCAAACCATGACCTCAGAGTCCAGGTGGACCCTAACAGCAACCACTTCCAATGTAGTTTGAAGAGGAATCCACGTGCTAGCAATGTCCGTACGGGCCGATGTACAAACGCCACAAGAGGCCCACAGTGGGCCGACCCGATTTCGACAGAAAGCACAGAAACCACGGAGGGTCGGTGAGTGATCATCAGTAAAACGAGATTCCTGTAGAACCACACAAGCTGCAGAGTAAAATCAAATAAGGGATTTCAACTGCGGAAGGTGCCAATAATATCCATTACAATTCAATTGGATAACCACAGAATGACGATTCAAATAGGGAGTGAACAGGCTAAAGCCAGTTATGCCGCCGGGTCACCACCGTCACCGACAAGGAGGGAGCAACATCCATGAACAGCAGGTCAGAGTCAGGTTGCGAAGGTGGGGACAGGACCTCTGGCGACACCAGAGGCTCCTTGTCCCGGGACTTGTGTTTCTTCTTCTTTTCTGTTTGAGATCGAGGAGGGATGTGCGGCAAAAAGGAGCCAGCTGCAGCAAGATCTGGAACAGAAAGAGATTGGGCGATCTGGGAGTCCACAGACTGTGGTTCTCGTGGTGGTCATTTGGCAGCAGACCTTTGGCCTGGAAGGTGCCAGGAAGGGGGATCCCGGAAGGGGTGCCCTTGACCAGCAGACACTGAAGCAGTGGGACACTTCTCCAGCTGGGGAGGGTTATGGGGGGGGGGGGGGGGGGGTTTCGGGACTGGGGGAAGGAAGGAGTGAAGATGTAACTAAAGCATAACTAGACGTCATGGACACAGGATGAAGACGTGCATACTTCTTACGAGCCTCAGCGTAGGTTATATGATCAAGGGACTTATACTGCTGTATCTTCTTTTCCTTCTTATAAACTGGGCAATCCGGTGAATGTGGAGACTGATTACCATGACAATTAACACACAAAGGAGGGGAAACACAGGAACTCCCCTCATGGAGTGGACGTCCACGGTCACCACAGAGAGGGGCCTGCGATCAGCAGGAAGACATGTGGCCAAAACGCAAGCACTTAAAACATCTCATAGGTGGTGGGATGTATGGCCTCACGTCACATTGATAAACCATAATCTTGACCTTCTCAGGGAGGGTATCCCCTTCAAAGGCCAGGATAAAGGCACCAGTATCAATGCGATTGTCCTTCGGACCCTTTTGAACACACCGAACAAAGTGAACACCCTGCTGTCCAAGATTGTCCCCAAGTTTCTTATCAGTTTGAAGGATGAGGTCCGTGCGAAAAATTACACCTTGAGCCATATTCAAAGATTGGCGGGGGGTAATGGACGCAGGAATTGTGCCAAGATGGTTACAGGCACGAAAGGCCGCAGACTGGGTGACTGAAGCAGTTTTGATCAACTAGCCCGACCGCACCTTGCTCTGAGAGTACACTTCACCAAACTCTCCCCACAGGTGCCACCCAGCCACAGCAAGGGCCGTCTGGCACAGCGGCCATTGCCGGGAGTTCCAATGCTCCAGGACGACAAGCAACCACTCCTAGGCTTACATGAGGTGGTCACAGCTCAGGTATCAGAAGTGTGATCCCAGTATTTTCAGGGAGGTCAACCAAAAGGGTACATAGCGACCCCACCACATGGGCTGGCTACCATGCTGGCTATGTACCCTAGCATCAGACAATGATGTGAAGGAAAAGGTGGAAGGAACTAGGACGACGACACGTCGGAGACACTAGGTAAGGTGCTCTTCCCCAAATGGCTCACACTATGGAATAGAAATTTAGTAATGGAGGTCAAACCCCAGAGGGGGACCAGAGAATGCCAAAAGGATGAGGTTATTACGCAACAAAACCAGCCAACATAACCAGGAGGATTGCGGGGCCAACATAAACACATAAACAAGGACACCAATAGAGGAAGAGAAGAGGGCAAAGAGGAAAGAGCAAGGACACAAAAGGAGGGGAAAGGAAAAGAAATGCAGCCCAGGAAAGAAGGAATGCTGCAAAAGCTTGGGGCCCCATGCTTGCCACGCACATACTCACGAAAGGAACGTGAGTCCCCTGGGCAGGAGGGGGGGGGGGGGGTTTCAGCTCGATCTTGATGCATCCCCCCCTAGAATAGAATATTTCTGTGACAGATGTTAACTTTTAGTGTGCAGATATCAGTCCATGTAGGTGAGTTTATGGTAAACATTATGGCTGAGACATACATTTTCTCCGCGGTGGACAAGGACATCAACAAATGGCAAGGCACCATCTGTCTATCGCTACTGTGAACTTGACATTGTGACGGATACTGTTGTTGTGACCCAAGAATTCTTCCAGCTTTTCACTTCTATGAGACCAGACAATGACTTTGTCATCAACCTAACGATGAAAGCAATTAGGCTTTGCAGGAACGATATCCGGGGTGATGTCCTCAAAGTACTCCACAAACAGGTCAGCTTATAACTGGAGCTAATGAGATCCCGATCGTGATGCCATCCATCTGTTTAAAATAGTCTTCATCACAAAATGATTGACTGACCTGGCCTTTTAACACTAACCAAAACGGCCTTGCTGTGCTGGTACTGCGAACGGCTGAAAGCAAGGGGAAACGAGGGCTAGTAGAAACCCTTGGGTAACAGAAGAAATATTGAATTTAATTGATGAAAGGATAAAATATAAAAATGCAGTAAATGAAGCAGGCAAAAAGGAATACAAACGTCTCAAAAATGAGATCGACAGGAAGTGCAAAATGGGTAAGCAGGGATGGCTAGAGGACAAATGTAAGGATGTAGAGGCTTATCTCACTAGGGGTAAGATAGATACTGCCTACAGGAAAATTAAAGAGACCTTTGGAGAAAAGAGAACCACTTGTATGAATATCAAGAGCTCAGATGGAAACCCAGTTCTATGCAAAGAAGGGAAAGCAGAAAGGTGGAAGGAGTATATAGAGGGTCTATACAAGGGCGATGTACTTGAGGACAATATTATGGAAATGGAAGAGGATGTAGATGAAGATGAAATGGGAGATATGATACTACTGCATGAAGAGTTTGACAAAGCACTGAAAGACCTGAGTCGAAACAAGTCCCATTAGAACTACTGACGGCCTTGGGAGAGCCAGTCCTGACAAAACTCTACCATCTGCTGAGCAAGATGTATGAGACAGGTGAAATACCCTCAGACTTCTAAAAGAAAATAATAATTCCAATCCCAAAGAAAGCAGGTGCTGACAGATGTTAAAATTACTGAACAATCAGTTTAATAAGTCACGGATGCAAAATACTAACACGAATTCTTTACAGACGAATGGAAAAACTGGTAGAAGCCGACTTCGGGAAGATAAGTTTGGATTCCGTAGAAATATTGGAACACGTGAGGCAATACTGACCCTACGACTTATCTTAGAAGCTAGATAAAAAAAGGCAAATCTATGTTTCTAGCATTTGTAGACTTAGAGAAAGCTTTTGACAATGTTGACTTGAATACTCTCTTTCAAATTCTGAAGGTGGCAGGAGAAAATACAGGGAGCAAAAGGCTATTTACAATTTGTACAGAAACCAGATGGCAGTTATAAGAGTCGAGGGACATGAAAGGGAAGCAGTGGTTGGGAAGGGAGTGAGACAGGGTTGTAGCCTCTCCCCGATGTTATTCAATCTGTATATTGAGCAAGCAGTAAAGGAAACAAAAGAAAAATTCGGAGTAGGTATTAAAATCCATGGAAAAGAAATAAAAACTTTGAGGTTCACCGACGATATTGTAATTCTGTCAGAGACAGCAAAGGACTTGGAAGAGCAGTTGAATGGAATGGACAGTGTCATGAAAGGAGGGTATAAGATGATCATCAACAAAAGCAACACGAGGATAATGGAATGTAGTCGAATTACGTCGGGTAATGCTACGGAATTAGATTAGGAAATGAGCCGCTTAAAGTAGTAAAGGAGTTTTGCTATTTGGGGAGCAAAATAACTGATGATGGTCAAAGTAGAGAGGATATCAAATGTAGACTGGTAACGGCAAGGAAAGCGTTTCTGAAGAAGAGAAATTTGTTAACATCGAGTATAGATTTAAGTGTCAGGAAGTCATTTCTGAAAGTATTTGTATGGAGTGTAGCAATGTATGGAAGTGAAACATGGATGATAACTAGTTTGGACAAGAAGAGAATAGAAGCTTTCAAAATGTGGTGCTACAGAAGAACGCTGAAAATTAGATGGGTAGATCATATAACTAATGAGGAGGTATTGAATAGGACTGGGGAGAAGAGAAGTTTGTGACACAACTTGACTAGAAGAAGGGATTGGTTGGTAGGACATGTTCTGAGGCATCAAGGAATCACCAATTTCGTATTGGAGGGCAGCGTGGAGGGTAAAAATTGTAGAGGGAGACCAAGAGATGAATACACTAAACAGATTCAGAAGGATGTGGGTTGCAGTAGGTACTGGGAGATGATGAAGCTTGCACAGGATAGAGTAGCATGGAGAGCTGCATAAAACCAGTCTCAGGACTGAAGACTACAACAACAACAACAACAACAACAACAACACAAAAAAAACATGAGAATCTCAGTGTTATTAAATAAGTCCCTAGCAATGTCGTCAAATAACTGGAAGAGCAGATCTACACAATCTTTGATGGGAATGCATGTGGACAGTGACAGCACATCAAAGCTGACCATATCATCTCCTTTTCCAAGATGCAAGCAAAATAATTCAACTGATGAAGTCAGCCGTATCCTTGATGTGGTACACACAGTGACCAATGTGCAGAGTAAGGAGACTGGCCAGATGTACTGGAAGTCTAAGTTGGCTATCCAGTGGTGCTCACACTGGAAAGTAGAAGTGTGGTGTTCTTACAAAGTTTTAGAGGGTCATACAGTGTATGTGGTCGAGGATCCTGAGGGAGAAGACTTTTAATGACATTTTTATACTGAAAGACTCTTGGGAATCTCTGATCTCTTTCACATTATTTTGTATGTTGTGTCCCTTGATAATTTTTGGTGTGTCACCTCCTCCAGTATCAATCGAAGCTTTGTGTCATAGTTGACTTGTTCCATAATTATGGCTGCATGGCCCTTGTCAGCAGTCAGGGCTACGAGGAGAGGAAGCTTGAGAGAATTTTTTTGGTACATATCACTGGGAAACCATGCATCCGTATGTCATTCAAATTTGCCTTCTGAATGAGAAACTTACTGCATAATTTTTCCTTATACGCAAAATGTAGATGGTGTTACTCCTAGCAGTATTCAGTTGCACAGCTATGGTATGCTAGTCTCTTTCATATCCAAGCCTGTGGAGCACTTTATGCCAATTGAAATTTTACACATAGGCATAGACCTTCGGGGCACTTTGGCATAGAATATGAAACCCAGCAACAAAAAAAAATTTTTTTGGAAAGATCTTTGATGTGCAGCAACATGTAAGCTGCATACCTTCATATTAGGAAATTATAAATTTGAATTCCACCAAAAACTACACGTTAGTTTCCAAAGCATTGAAATTGAGATTGCTTTTGTAAGCCAATCATAGCACATCTCGCATGATCTCACCAGCCATTGACAGCAGATGTTCAAAGCATAGAACATGTGATGTAGTCAGCCAAATACGAAAAGTTAATGCTTTAAAGTAATATATATACTGCAGCTATAAGAAAAGCTACGCTTTCACATATAATATTGATCTCTAAGATTAATAAGCTACTAGAGAAGCTAAGCTTTCACATGCAATTTTGGTCTTTTTTGCGTGTGTTACACTTTAAGATCCATTTAACAAATGTGGCAGTAAAATTTGAAATAATGGCAAATTTCTGGTCTTCTGGGCTTGAAATTATTCTAAGTGGCTGGTTCTCAAAGGGTTAAATTCTAAACAAAAGTCAAATGCTTTGTGATTTATGAAAAATCACACACTCTCACAGGTAACATAATTCATCTTGTATAAAAGGAAATTTACTTCGAAAGTACCACTTTTCAAATCATCATTCATAATATTTTCTTGAGACCTGTTAGAAATAGGTTCATTTCAGCAGTTGCCAGAAAGCACCAGGAAACAGGCATTAATGCGCATGTGCAGTTATGACAGCATAGGAAGCCTGTATGTTCATACATATAAAGCATTAAAAGATCTTACATTACATGATAAAAGAAACAGAGGATACTCCTAAGAGCATCAGAATTTCATAAACCACACTAAAATGCATAATCTGACTTGACGTGCACATTCATATGTCCAGATTCACAATGCAGTAGGCCCCAACGTGATATTAAGGTTTAATACCATAAATTATCTGGGAGTAGGCATTAGGAGTGGTTTAAAATGGAATGATCAAATAAAGTTGATCATCAGTAAAGCAGATGCCAGACAGATTCATTGAATGGGTCCTAAGGAAATGCAATCCGAAAACAAAGGAAGTAGGTTACAGTACAATTGTTCGCCCACTGCTTGAATATTACTCACCAGTGTGGGGTCCGTACCAGATAGGGTTGATGGAGGAGATAGAGAGGATCCAATGGAGAGCAGTGCGCTTTGTTACAGGATCATTTAGTAATTGCAAAAGCGTTACGGAGATGATAGATAAACTCCAGTGGAAGACTTTGCAGGAGAGACGCTCAGTAGCTCGGTACAGGCTTTTGTTGAAGTTTCGAGAACATACCTTCACCGGGGAGTCAAGCAGTATATTGCTCCCTCCTACGTATATCTCACGAAGAGACCATGAGGATAAAATCAGATATTACAGCCCACACAGAGGCATACCGACGATCTTTCTTTCCACGAACAATACAAGACCGGAATAGACGGGAGAACCGATAGAGGTACTCAAGGTACCCTCCGCCACACACCGCCAGGTGGCTTGCGGAGTATGGATGTAGATGTAGATTTTCGCGACGTAAATTTTCTTGGTGTACCAGTACTCTTATCATCTTGTTTGGTTCTTTATTATGGCATAATGTTATGCGTGCCAGAAGATGAAAACGTGCACTTAAAATTCAGTGAACAGTTGGGACTAGCCTATACTGTGGAATGAAACACTTCGTTTCAAATAAATTAACTACCTCAGTGGAAAAGATTAATTAAAGCCAAATTTCTTTAACAAACTGACAAAAATAGCTTCAGTGTTCTGTAAGATGATTAATGCTTGTCTACCAAAAACTTGGAAATAAAATAAAATCAGAAAACTGAAACAAATTATATATTTCAGCCTTCCGCAATTATGTGAATGTATTTTAATTCACTTGATAGCTCCCGGCCACAGAAATTGGTTTTGTTTTCATCTGACGGAGCTGTAAATGAAGAGGAAACAGCAAAATCACTAAATGTAAACAGGGGACCCCCTCCCCACAACAACTCAGATGCTCTGTGCATGCGTGAAGCTGGCTGCTTGGGCGTCCCACAAAAATTTTTCCGTTTAGCATCTGGTTTCATGTAGCCAGAAGCGGGAGAAGGTACTGCTCATATGCGACTGACTGTACATGTGCCTGACCCCTCTGGCAACTGCTCAAACTAATCTTATGTAAACAGTTGTGATGTTACGCTCATCGAAAGCAGTTCGTTGTTACCAAGTATTGCATAGTCTTCGTGCTATGGTCTTTGACACATTTTGCTGTTGGCAGATGCCTTTGTGTACATGGTATTTTGTTGTTGTAAAAGGCGCATTTCCTTCGCAATTAACATTTTTGTTATTTTTTCTTTTTTTTGTTTATGTTTTATTGCTTCAGTAGTATTCTGCAGTAGCGGGATGCAGTTTTTTTTTTTTTTTTTTAAGGAAATCAGTTATTACCAGTCAAAATTACAAAAATGTAACTGAAACAATGAAAAATTCTCGGGATCCCAAAAAAGTCTTGGGTTATTATTGGTTTTCTCCCAGCAGAAAAAATTCCCGGATTTTCCCTGGATTTCCCGGGGCATGTACACACTGTAATATACAGATAATCCAGGCAGGAATAACAAGAATGTTATGTGAAGGATACAACGCTACTCACCATGGACAGAAATTGATTCACAACTTGACTAACCTTCCAATGTAGAGTGTTAGCTTGTTAGCTGAGTTACAGTAATCATGACTATTTTTGTACAGGCCATTGCTGTAAATCCCTTTAATGCATTGAATGATTCTTTCCTTACACCACAGTTAACATTAGAGCTAAGCTATCGGCCATTAACATTGTTAACAACAGGGGGAAAAAAAAACCACCTACTGAATACCACACGTAGGAGCAACACCATCTGGATTTTGTGTATAAGGAAAAATTATGCAGTAAGTTTCTCATTCAGAAGGCAAATTTGAATGGACATACAAGTGCGTGCTTTTGCAGTGATATGTACGGAAAAAATTCTCTCGAGCTTCCTCTCCTTGTAGCCCTGTCAGCTGACAAGGGCACTGCAGCCATAATTATAGAATGAGTCAACTATGACACAAAGTTTCAGTTTAAGCTGCAGGCAGCGACATCAGAAGTTACGAAGGAACCCCACACACAGAATAATGAGGAAGATGTCGGAGATTCTCAAGAGGTCTTCACAGGAAGAGAATGTTATTAAAAGTCTTCTCCCTCGGGCTCCTCTACCATCTACATTGCAGGGCCTTCCAGTTTTACAAGAACAGCACACCTTTATGTCCCATCGTGAGCAATACTGGACTGCTAACTTACAGACATGCAAAACATCTGGCCAGCATCCTTACTCCACAAACTGGTCACTGTGCACCACATCAAGAAGACGGTTGACTTGATCAATCAAATTAAATGAATGCATCTTGGAAGAGAAGGTATTATGGCCAGCTTTGATGTGGCATCATTATTCGCGCACATTCCCATCAAAGATTCTATAGCTCTGCTCTCCCATTTTGTGTGTGATGGAGAATATTTTAACTAGAGGGGTGGCATTGCAATTGGGATACAAGCTTCTCTGGGTACTCTTCTGGATCCTCCGATTTACATATTTTCGGAAATACAGCTTGCAAAATCTGACAGTTGTTTTAGCTGTTTTCCTTCAATACTTTCTGCAAGTGGCTCAATTCCTTTGGCAGTTTTTCAGTGTCTGAGACAGCTTCCACTCAATGCAGAATGAAAACAACTGCTATACATTTATGATGGCAGTGTTGTCATTGTGTCTGAGACTAACATCTCCTCTATATAGTGAGTAGTAATCTACCCTTTTCACAATACTGTTGTAATACATATACCGTATTCTTTCCACAGCATTTCTTGGAGTCTTAGTGAGGCATAAATTTGGTCTGGAATGAAAGTTACCAAACATTATCAAAATTGTGTATATTAGAATCTGTCAGTCTGCAGCTAGCGATCTAGCAGTTAGCATTGCTGCCTTTAGATCATAGGGTTCCGAGTTCAATTCCAGGCCAAGTTTTAGATTTTCTTTCTCAGAGACTGTGTTTGTTTTACATACCATTTCATCTCTTCATCACAAAGATGCAACAATTGCCATAGTTTTGTCAAATAGATTGGAACCAGATGTTTAACATCTCCAAAGTTACCTCCCCGGTCAATAATGTTATATGATTATTTCTAAGTCCATTACAATCTGACAATTCCTATATTACATAGTTTCTGCACAACAGAGAAAATGGATCATAATTAAAACCTTAAATTTATGTAATTATTGAATACCACAGAAATCAGTTTACCTATCATTCACAAAAGTCCATGCCATCTGGACCATCTTCTGTAATTTGCTTTTGTCTCCTGCAAAAGAAACATCTCACTGTAAATTCACGAAAATGTTGCAACAGAATACTGAACTTTTAATTTATAAAGGATGTTCAAAACATAATGATTCACCTCACCTTTAAGACATTTGGCATACTTCAGCAGGTAGCTATAAGGATGTTCAACTTGTAAATCAAATTTGATCGTCTGAAGCAATATTCTCTCAAGCGTCATGACTTCTTCCTGTAAAGTAAGGAGATTGACACACTTTTAAACTTTAATAGTTCGTAAATTCGAGTGTCTATAATAATGAAATGGATTATTACAACAAAAAAGGGCTCTCTCTCTCTCTCTCTCTCTCTCTCTCTCTCTCTCTCTCTCTCTCTCTCTCTCTCTCATGGTGATTTTTTCTACCATGTCCAAACTGTAGGGATTGATTGATGAGAGGATATAGAATTAAAAAAAGGTCTAATGAACTTAGTCCAAAAATGCATAGTTCCCATGCTAGAGACCATTTATTCAATCATACTTTGTTACAGAGACTGCAGTCTAATATGCAGTGTTCCTTGCACACACAGTTACAGTATGCATGGTTTCCTCCTCGAGCTTGGTACTGTTCCTCATGCATCATGCCCTAGCTCCCTTTCCTGCCATAGTAACTGGTAATACTGTGTTCGACTCACTTCTCTTGCTGACTTACCTTGCAGTCGATGCAGTACAGCATTGTACACAATGGGTCTCTATTCGAACTGAGAGCTTGCCAACATGGTGTTTACTTATGGAAAGGCAAATGGCAATGGCCAGTGTGCAGTAAGGTTGAATCAGGAGACCTATCCTTGCCAATAACAACCACAGACAGCAACAATGTTTTGCCATTTGTCTGAAACAGGGTAACTCAGGAAACAGGAAATCACAAAGGACGTACCCAAAATGTTTGGACACCAGACTTGGAGGAAAATGTGATTAACTCAGTGGGAAGCAACCACCGTGTCAGTACCAGGCAGTTGGCCCACCAGTACGAGGTAAGCCAGACAACTGTGTTGAACATTCTGACAATTGTTACTACCCTTAACACTTACAGTGTGTGTAGGGAATACTAGTGACAAACTTTCCACATTGGAGGAATTTTGTCACTGGTTTCTTCACAGGATTCATGTCATCCATCCTATTCACAGATAAGGTCACCTTTATATGGAGTGGTATCTTCAACAAATTCCATAACAGTCATCTATGAGAAATATGCAGAACCCCCATGATATGGTGGCAGTGAATCATCAGCATCAGTGCAGCTGTAATGTATGGGCTGGGATAACTCATGACCATATTTTGGGACCAGTCTTCCCTCCACATCACCTAACAGGCCAGAACTACTGGCGTTCCTTGTGGGTGACTTTTCCTACCCTGCTGTAAGATGTACCACTTATGTTTCAAAGGGTTATGTGGATGCTACACAATGGTGCTCCAGCCCACTTTGCCATTAATGTATGAACGTATCTCAATCGTGTCTTCCCTGGTCGATGAATTTGACGAGGGGGGCCAGTTGCATGGCCTGCTCGTTCACCAGATCTCAACCTGTGCAATTTCTGTTTATGAGGCCATCTCAAAAGTATCATGTATGCAGATCACATTCCAGATGTGGAGACACTGGAGCAATGTATTCATGCTATCTTTGACAATGTTCACAAGCAGCCTGGCCAATGTGAACATGTGAGATGGAACATGGCACGAGTTGAAACCATTTTCAACACATACTGTAACTGTGGCTGTATGATACAGTGTTTATTAGACCGCAGTCTCTGTAACAATGTATGCTTGAGTAAGTGGTCTCTAGCATGGAAACCAAGCATTTGCAGACAAGTTCATTAGACTTTTTTTGTTCCGCATCCTCTCATCGATCAATCCCCAGAGTTTGTACATAGTGGAAAAAAATCACGCTATATATAGTGCTGCACAGGCACACTTAAAGGGGAGAAGGTACCTTCTAACTCTGCCATGTCATTTCCAGTGTACCTTTTCTCAGATGTATTAACAACAGAACAATGAAATTTTTCTTACGTACATTTACATTATTTGCTAAAAAGCTGATACTTTTCTCAATACAAGGGCTGTTCAGAAAGCATCTGACATTTTTTATTGTTGAAACCAACAATGGTACTGGGGCATGCACCCACTATGTCCGTAGGCACGCATAGTGCACATGCCCGATTTTTTTCAAAAAGTTGCTGGCTTGTCATTGACAAGTAAACACATGTAAGTGGCAGTAGTCTGATTTTGCGTTGAGGGCAAGAAGACAAAAAGTGGAACACTATTACTGCCTCAAATTTTGTTTTAAGCTTGACAATTCTCAAGTTCAAACAATCTGCAACATTTGACAAGTTTTTGTAGAGAAGCAATGAGTGCCACAGAGATAAAAGAGTGGTACAACCACTTTAAGGTAGGTCCTCAACATGTGCAAATTATGTTACTGATCATGTAAGTACCCTAGTGATGCAGAATTGATGAATAATGATCAGATGACTTGTGGATTAGTATTGGATCCATTCATTCCATTTTAACGTACCATTTGGACTTCAGGCAGATCTCAGCAAAATTTGTGCTGAAGTTCAGAGATCGTACAGGACATGCTGGATACTGTGAACAGTAAGCCCAGCTTTCTTAACACAGGGATCAATCCTGGGTTTATGGGTATGACCTAGAAACAAAGTTCCAGTCATCATAATGGAAGATCCATCATCCCCTAAGACCCAAAAAAGTGAGGCAGGTCCACAACGATGTAAAAGTCATGCTGACTGTCTTTTTTATTCCAGTGTTTTAGTCTATTACAAGTATGCCCCACAAGGTAAGAACCACTACCGAGAGGTTCCGCATAGCATTAGTAAAGCAGTGAGATGCAAATGTACATATCTGCGAGCAGTGGACACCTTACCATGATAATGCAACCACTCATTGTTCTCAATTGATTCAGAGTTTTTTGTGCAAATACAACATGGCTGTGGTTTGGCAGCCTCCCTATTCTCCTGGCCTAGTACTGAGTGACTGCTGGCTTTCCCTAAATTGAAAGATAATCGCAAAGGGACCAGATTTCAGAACAGGAAGACATTATGTGCAATTTGAAAGAGCAACTGCAAACCATATCAAAATAAGCTTTCCTGCGATGCTTCCAGCAGTGGCAGCAACATTGGGGGAGCTCTTTTTTTTTTTTTTTTTTTTTGGGCGCAAAACTTCTATGGTCATTAGCGCCCAGCCCGTGACGTAGGAAACAGGAAAAAAACGAAATTTAAAATCAGCAGCAATGGGAACAAGGTCATAAAATTTGAGAAACTAAAGGCAGAAGGAATGCTTAAAAATCCACTATAGAAAGGGGTTGGTTGTCCCCAAAAAAATCAAATGACTGACGTCATTTCACTGTCACTAATAAACTGTAGAACGCGGTCAGCTGAGCGCGTGTCATCTGCTAAAATCGACGATAGATCAGGCGATAGCTGTAGACGGGAGCGTAACGGATTAAAATAGGGGCATTCAATTAAAAGGTGTCTGACCGTCCACAGCTGAGAGCAGTGGGGACAGAGTGGGGGAGGATCACCGCTTAAAAGATGTCGATGGCTAAAAAGACAGTGCCCTATCCGGAGTCTAGCTAAAATTACCTCCTCCCGACGACGCGTTCGGGAGGAAGAGGTCCAAGCGCAAGGAAGGGCTTTCACTTCCCGCAATTTATTATGGGGAAGTGTTGACCAATGCGCATGCCATAAATGAGCAACTTGGCGACATAAACCGCTCCGTAGATCGGTACACGGAAGAGACTGAATAGCTGGCCAAGGAAGAGAGACTGCAGCCTTGGCCGCTATATCGGCCGCCTCATTCCCACAGATACCAGCGTGTCCCGGGAGCCAGAGGAACGCCACTGAGACGCCCCCCAGGTGGAGCAAGCGCAGACAGTCCTGAATCCGGTGGACCAGAGGGTGCACAGGGTAAAGAGCTTGGAGACTTAGGAGAGAGCTGAGAGAATCTGAGCAGATTACGTACTGTATCCACTGATGGCGGCGGATGTAGTGGACAGCCTGGGGAACAGCGTAAAGCTCCGCAGTATAAACCGAACACTGGTCGGGAAGCCGAAAGTGATTTGGGGTGTCGCCAACAATATAGGCACTCCCTACACCTAACGATGTTTTCGAGCCGTCGGTGTAAATAAATGTGGCTTCCGTCAGTTGTGCACATAGAGCAGCAAATGCCCGACGGTAGACAAATGTAGGGGTACCATCCTTGGGAAATTTACATAGGTCTCTGAGCAAGTCGATCCGGGGACGGAGCCAAGGCGGTGCTGTACCCCAAGTTGTCAAGAAGGTTTTAGGAAAGCGGAAGGAGAGAGAATGGAGCAGTTGACGGAAGCGGACTCCCGGGGGTAGTAGGGAGGAGGAGCGGCCTGCATACCCGACATCAAAGGAGGCGTCGAAAAAAAGGTCATGGGCTGGATTAGCAGGCATGGAAGACAGATGGCTAGCATAACGACTCAGAAGGACTGCCCGCCGATTGGACAGCGGAGGTTCAGCAGTCTCAGCATAAAGGCTTTCCACAGGGCTGGTGTAAAAAGCTCCAGACACTAAACGTAATCCATGGTGGTGGATAGAGTCGAGACGCCGAAGAATAGACGGCCGAGCAGAGGAGTAGACTATGCTTCCATAATCCAATTTCGAGCGCACTAAGGCGCAATAGAGGCGGAGAAGGACCACTCGGTCCGCTCCCCAGGAGGTACCATTCAGGACACGGAGGGTGTTAAGGGAACGCAGACAGCGAGCCGAAAGATAGGAAATGTGGGAGGACCAGCACAGTTTTCTGTCAAACATAAGACCCAAGAATTTAGCGACGTCGGAAAAAGGAAGGTTGACAGGACCTAGATGTAAGGAGGGCGGAAGAAACTCCTTACGTCGCCAAAAATTAACACAAACGGTCTTACTGGGTGAGAAACGGAAGCCGGTTTCGATGCTCCACGAGTGGAGGCGATCGAGACATCCTTGAAGACGTCTTTCAAGCAGGCTGGTCCGTTGAGAGCTGTAGTAGATCGCAAAATCGTCCACAAAGAGGGAGCCCGAGACATCAGGAAGGAGACAATCCATAATTGGATTAATGGCGATGGCAAACAGTACAACACTCAGCACGGAGCCCTGGGGTACCCCGTTTTCTTGGGAGAAAGTACGAGAGAGAGTAGTATTCACCCGCACCCTAAATGTGCGCTCTGCCATAAATTCACGAAGAAAAAGGGGCAGCCGGCCTCGAAAGCCCCAAGAGAACAGTGTGCGGAGAATGCCTGTCCTCCAACAGGTATCGTATGCTCTCTCCAGATCAAAAAATATTGCTACCGTTTGGCGTTTCCGGAGAAAATTGTTCATGATATAAGTGGAGAGAGCAACAAGATGGTCAACGGCAGAACGATGCTTTCGGAATCCGCATTGGGCTGGTGTTAAAAGACTGCGGGATTCCAGCCACCAAGCTAAACGGTAATTCACCATACGCTCCAAAACCTTACAGACACTGCTCGTGAGAGAAATGGGGCGATAGCTAGAGGGGAGATGTTTGTCCTTTCCAGGTTTCAGAACGGGTACGACAATAGCTTCCCGCCATCGCCTGGGAAAGGTACTGTCGGTCCAAATTCGATTATAAAGGCGAAGGAGGTAACGCAGGCTATGGGTTGATAAATGCAGCAACATTTGGACATGGATACCATCCGGTCCTGGGGCGGAGGAGCGAGAAGAAGAGAGGGCATGTTGGAGTTCCCGCATGGAGAAAACAGTATTGTAGCTTTCGTGATTTTGAGAGGAGAAAGCAAGACGTCGCACTTCCGCTGCACGTTTCTTCGGGAGAAACGCTGGCGGGTAATTTGAAGAGCTCGAAATCTCAGCAAAGTGCTGACCCAATGAGTTAGAAACTGCGACGGGGTCCACGAAGGTATCATGCGCGACAGTGAGCCCAGAGACCGGGGAGAAACTAGGCGCGCCTGAGAACCGTCGAAGCCGACTCCAAACTTCCGAGGAGGGAGTGAAGGTGTTAAATGAGCTAATAAAGAATTTCCAGCTTGCCTTCTTGCTATCGCGGATGACGCGACGGCATCGCGCACGGAGCTGCTTATATCGGATACAGTTTGCCAAAGTTGGATGGTGACGGAAAATGCGAAGAGCACGTCGCCGCTCACGTATTGCGTCACGGCATGCCTCGTTCCACCAAGGAACTGGGGGGCGCCGGGGCAATTCGGAGGTGCGTGGTATTGAACATTCCGCAGCTGTGAGAATAACGTCGGTAACATGTGTGACCTCATCGTCGACGCTGGGAAAGCGACGGTCATCGAATGTCGCTAGAGACGAAAAAAGTGTCCAATCGGCTTGGGCAAACTTCCAGCGTCGCGAGCGCATATATGGCAGTTGAGGCTGCAGTCTAAGAACACATGGAAAGTGGTCACTCGAGTGGGTATCATCAAGGGCGAACCATTCGAAGCGCCGAGCTAGCGGAACAGTACCGACCGCAAGGTCCAAATGAGATAAATTTGTCGTGGAGGCAGACAAAAATGTGGGGACCCCAGTGTTGAGGCAGACTAGATCCGCTTGGTGGAAAACGTCTAGCAATAGTGAGCCACGTGGACAAGGATGTGGAGATCCCCAAAGCGGGTGGTGGGCATTGAAGTCCCCAACCAGCAAATAGGGGGGTGGAAGCTGATCAAGAAGATGAAGGAGATCAGCTCGTGCCATTGGTGTGGACGATGGAATGTATACCGTACAAAGAGAGAACGTGTATCCAGAAAGGGAAAGACGGACAGCGACAGCTTGGAAGGAACTGTTTAAAGGGATTTGGTGATAATGGAGAGTATCGTGGAGCAGAATCATGAGTCCTCCATGGGCTGGAGTGCCTTCAACAGAGGGGAGATCATATCGGACAGACTGAAAATGAGGGAGAACAAAGCGGTCATGGGGACGCAGCTTTGTTTCCTGAAGACAGAAGATGACCGGCGAGTAGGATCGTAAGAGGATCGACAATTCATCCCGATTGGCTCGAATGCCGCGGATATTCCAGTGGATAATGGACAGAAAATGGAGGAACGTGACCAAGGGTGCTGTCAACTCAACGACTGCTCAGAGCTTGCGACCGACAGCATGGAATGGCATTCAGTCGAAGGCAGAAGATCCTGATCCATAGGTTGGTCAGGAGCAGCTCCTGCCACCAACGATCGGCCAGTTGACCGGTCATCAGCAGTGCGCCTCGGCGACACAGAAGACGGCCGAGGGCGATTTCCGCCAGGTGGTGCTGTAGATGGGACACGCCTTGGCGGAGAAGGAGAGGAACTGTGTTTCTTCGTAGCTTTCTTGGAAGTATGATGTTTAGATGAAGGAGGAACCGATGGTTGTGAAGTTGCGGTACGTAAAACTCTTCACGAGAATGCTCTTTTTTCGAAGACTTGGCGTCTGACTTTTGGGCTCGAGATTTAGCAGAACCCGACGAAGGGTGAGCCATAGAGTGGGCAAGCGAAAGTGGTGAGGTTGAACAGGCGATCTTTGCGCTGGCCGATCTGATGACCGTGGTACTAAAGGTGAGGTCGCAAGTCTGCGTGGCCGCCTCCTTTGTTGGCCGAGGAGAAGCAAGGACAGTGCTGTATTTTCCTTTCTGAGGCACAGTGGGCTGTCGACTGGCGAGTAACTTTCGAGCAGCAAAGGTCGACACCTTTTCCTTCACTCTTATTTCCTGGCTGAGTTTTTCGTCCTTAAAAACGGGGCAATCTCGAGAGGAAGCAGCGTGGTCACCCATACAGTTGATGCAGCGAGGGGATGGAGGTGGACAAGCACCCTCATGGGCATCCTTGCCACACATAACACATTTGGCTGGATTGGAAGAGTACTGGCTGGTGTGATTGAACCGCTGACATCGATAGCAACGCGTAGGGTTTGGGACATAAGGGCGAACGGAAATTATCTCATAGCCTGCTTTGATTTTTGATGGGAGTTGAACTTTGTCAAATGTTAAGAAGACAGTGCAGGTTGGAATGATGTTCGAGTCAATCCTTTTCATAACCCGATGAACAGCCGTGACGCCCTGGTCAGACAGGTAGTGCTGAATTTCTTCATCAGACAATCCATCGAGGGAGCGTGTATAAACGACTCCACGCGAGGAATTTAAGGTACGGTGCGGTTCCACCCGGACAGGGAAGGTGTGGAGCAGAGAAGTACGCAGCAATTTTTGAGCCTGGAGGGCACTGTGTGTTTCTAACAACAGGGTGCCATTCCGTAATCTGGAACAAGACTTTACAGGACCCGCAATTGCGTCGACACCTTTCTGAATAATGAAAGGGTTGACCGTGGAAAAGTCGTGACCTTCGTCAGACCGAGAAACAACAAGGAACTGTGGCAACGATGGAAGAACCGTCTGTGGCTGAGACTCAGTGAACTTACGTTTGTGAGCAGACATAGTGGAAGGTGAGGAAACCATTGCGGAAGAATCCCCCATGATTACCGGCGTCTCCGATGGCGCGCTCCTCCCTTGTGGGGGCCCTCACCGAGGGCACACCCGCCTTAGGTGATTGTTCACACCTCAGGTCACACCTCCCGACAAATGGACGGAGGGACCAATTGGCACTTTCGGAAGGTATCAGCTCGGGTAATCACCCCTCCCTGGGCCTGGCCGTTACCAGGGGGTACGTACGTGTCCTACCTGTCTACCCGGGGCGGGGAATTACGCGTTACCCTGTCACCGGCTACGCATGGAAGTGCGTGGGTCGGCCTTCAGACACGCACAGGGAGGAAGAAAGAGACAGGGAAAGGAAAGAAGAGAGGTCTCAAACGCCGCAGCGGAGAAAAGGGTAAAGAGAAGAGGTAAAGAGAAGAGGTAAGGAAAAGAGAAGGACGAAAAAAGATGAAGACATACAAGCAAGGAAGGCGAAGAGTGCGGTACATTTACAAGCGTCCGTCTCCGGACGTAGGCACAAACCATACTCCCAGAGGGGGAGAAAGGGAAGGAAAGAGCCAGAGGTGAGGGGGGGGGGGGGGGCAAAGATGGGGGATGGGGAAGGATACGGAAAGGGAAGGTATGCAGCCCGGAAAGGAAGGAAGGCCACATTAGCTCGGGGTCCCGTGCTCGCTACACACGTATCCACAAAAGAGTTGTGTACACCCTGGGGGGATTGGGGGAGCTGTGTAGTAGCTGAAGGGGACTATTTTGAAGGTGAGTAGCATCAAATAATTGCATATGAGTAAAGATTGATTTTATAAATAAAAGTCTAATATCTCTTGAATAGCCTTTGTATATTAAAATTGTAATTTTGAAAAATGTTTGAATAATGGTCCACTTACAGTGTCTTTAGTACATTTCTGCTCTGCACTCATCACTTAAGTTCATAGTTTCTTTCACTACATGTGTCAGATTCCTCTGGCACTGATTTGCAAGCAGCATGCATTAAACTAGTTCCATAGTTTTATAGGATGGCTTCGTAAATTAATAATAGCACTGCTATTAACCCTTTTCCAATAGTACTCATGCCATACATACTGTGATGTATTGATGACTTACTAACTTGTGTATTGTTAAGCTTGAGATGCTTGAATCCAGAGAGAACACTCCAAGATAGGAAAGCAGACACACTACGCAGAGAGCAAACCATTGGTAGTGTTTAGGTTACATGAGGTAAACAGCAATGGCAGCAGTCTGTAAATTGCAGGTGGCCAGGACAGTCGCCCCAGGGTACAAGTTTCAGTTCAGAGAATTAATTGATAACTCCATCCAATATCTGCGCAGTTTTGTAAGGTGTCACTGTAGATGGTGGTTGCAAACAGGTATGTCTTAGAATGTGTAACAAGCCTAACACTAGCTCCTGAGAACAGTAATATCAGCTTGTTCACACAGGTTAAAGTGACACGGGAAATGAGTAAAACTGCTGGAATAGTGATCCCTACTCACAAGAATCCCCAGGAAACAGGAAAATGATGTAAAACTCTGTTGCTGCTAGCCACAATTGGAAGGGCTATGATTTTTAGCTTTCAGTTGACCACTGTTGCTACCCCAAATGGGATTTTATTACAAGAAATCCCTACCTATAGGTAAGGAAGAGGAGGGGGAGGAGCTGAATGTGGTTGGCCAAGAGGCACCCTGTGGTTGCAGAGTTGCACGTCAGATTGTAAGATGCCTGTAAGGTGCTGGTGGATTGGCAGGCTCATGGCAGCTAGGGAGAAAGCAGTGTGCCACACCCAATCCTTTAAAAACTCCAACTTTTCGTATTCAAAGTGTTCTCGATCAGATCTTTGGGATGTGAGCCTTGAAGAAGATTCAAACACAGTATTTTCTCACTTGGAGTGCTGCTCTCAATGTTTGTACTTTACATTGCTGATAGTGATTGCTATTTCTGTTAGTTCTTGACCTATGACCTCAGACACCGACTTCTGTTGTGTCAACAGTCGAATCCTTTGCTTTTTCTAAGGTTTAGAATTAGCCTTCAGTGGAGTAGTTTAGTCTGAATACAATGAATGTGTTATTCAGACCCTTGTGTTCCTTGAATCTCTTTTTAAAAGTATCCTTATCGAGTTCCAAAGTCCGCACCTCACGCAGGTACCCAGCGACAATGTTTGGTGCTGATCTAAGCAATCACCTGCCATCACTGGAAATTTGTCTTTCTGCATTTGCTCCAAACTGCTCAGATTTGCAGACCAAACTGTATCCCACCTCCCCTTTATCCTCGGTTTCTAACGTTTTTTTGGATGACAAGAGACAGTGGTATTGGGTTGCAAGGCACACACTTGTCTCAATTCAGTTATCTTGCATATTGTGTGTAGCCGATCTTCTTCTCTGGGTAATAGCTACGTCGATCTCCCAAAAGCTTCTTCGCCGAAGACTATAGCTGGTTAAAGAAATTTATTAAAATACTTCTCTATCCTTGAAATAATTTTGGTACTCGTAAAATACTTTTCAGTTCAATCACTATATATTTTCAACTTTCACAGACAACAACTTCTGCAAGCTAACTTATTCCTCAAACATTAGACTCATTTACACATATTCAAATAATATACATGTGTCTTGCTTCGTTCATAGCCAAGACTTGAAGTAATTCAAAAGTCTCTAGTCTTCAACAAGTCCAATACATGAATGAACATAGAAATCTATATTCAATTTTTCATTAGTCTTTTTACAATCAACATAGACACTAAAAAGCACAGAATACTACATGAAGTTTCCTTGTTCTTCTCAACCCATACATGGAGACTGTGGACCGTGCAGCAGGTACTTGTCTGCCACCGTTATCTTTTTCTCAATACCCCCCCCCCCCCCCCGACCTGCACATACAAATAGGCGATGCGCAGGAGGACGTATTCATTTCTCCCACTCACCTCTAAAATATTGGGTGTTCGAAATGGTGGAAGGCCAAGTGTTTCTAGAATTTGCTCTGAAATTCTCTAAGCACTACATATGCCCCCCCTTAAATCGAACACGAGGTATTTTATACAATCATTATGTAAATTTATATCACACACAATTCTAGCAATATACACACCAACATAGATCTTTGTACTCATTTAGAATAAACTCTAGCTAATCTTTCATATACTCTCACTCTATTTTGGCATTGACCCCACATATTCCATCATGATCTGGTAAGTTATTCTATTATTTAAGATTTGTTAGGACTCTGTCTCAATTTCCAATCACAAACTCCAGGTGTTCCCGACACTTGAGTGCTTTATTCTTTATTCTAATTCTTTGCACTGCTTCTTTAATACACAATTGTCTTATTATTTATACACTTTTTGTAGTCTGGAGGAACTCTGGGCAAAATAAAAGTGTTCCTATTGGCACTCATAGAACATAATAATACTAGTGAAGTATAGAATTGAAACCTACCAGACTCATCCCTTTAAACGTGTGACTCGTGCCACGATACTGCCCTTTTCCCTTTAGGAACAGTGCCTATATCTTACATGGGTTGATCCCAGGAGTACCATTTCTCCTTCTGTTTTGGTAGGTACACCCCTTTCTTAATCCTATCCTTCTATGGTACAGGTCAATCCTCTTCTTGATGCCCCTGTCGGTGCAGTATAGGTCAGCCTTTGATAGGTCTGCCTATCCACCCTTTTTTTCATCCAATAAATGTCGAGTGCACTCTCTGTATCCTTCTTGAGTTGGCCTCCTGGTTCATTGCCCTAGCATACATCTTTATGTATACTATTCTTAAATATTCTCTGGTAAAATTACAAATTACTTTACACCTCAACTTCACTTTCCAATACTCCATCTTAATACCCTAGAGTCCTCTTTCACTCCTCACTCCTACTATATAAACGGATATCATGCCTACACATAGTAGATGCTATGTCTACCTGTATTTACCAACTCCCAGTAGATACTATGCATTTTCTCAAGAGACTAGCACAACTGACTCCAATTAACTTATCCCTGTTTTATACTTATTGCCCCAGTTCTCTTGCTCCTGCTTCTCTAGGCAAATGCATTGATTGTTATTTTCTTATCCAGAACCATCACATATCAACAAAGTAATATGTGCATCTACTCAGATTTACAGATGTCTATTCCCTTACATCCCTTGGCGATTCGGACATTGCTTCAGTTTTCTAATCTGTAATTTTCATGTTTGTGTGTGTGTGTGTGTGTGTGTGTGTGTGTGTGTGTGTGTGTGTAGCCTGATTCTTCAGCCTACTTATGTGAAGTTCAGTTGTAGGTTCTTTGTAACTACGGCAAAAGAGAAGGACTTCTGCGATAGAAGTATATGAATATGGAAAGAGGGAAAAGATAGGTAGATACTCAGATGAGAAGTAAAAAAGGGAACTGTAGAAATGGTTGCTAAGATCGAAGAAGAGAAAGCAGATAGCCTCAAAGACAGGAAACCCTTCCCACCCCCCTTCCCCAGGATCCCTACTTTGCCGGTACTTGAGTAAGAAGCCTGAGGAGGTATGATGTTAAACGTCTCCTACAGAATGGACATTCTCACATTCACCTCTGAAGTCACCAAAGAAAAATATTAGCAAGCCCTATGGAATGGCAAATGGTGAACAATCAATCACACTTGTCTGAGAGGGTTGTCTGAAAGGTGTGGTGTGTGTTTAGTGTTAGTCATACTTGTACTTAAACTACCCACCCCTTCCCATATTAATATAAACCCTCCCCTATACATCACATCTCAGAAAATGTTGTATAAAAAATAGAAAATTATACACTACGATAATATAGTTGTTTAGTCATTCAGTTTATACTATACTTTTATACACACATAAAATCCTCTATTCATTTTATGTTGTCTCGACATCACTTGGTTTAAATAGTACCATCATATTGTACCTTTCACTCATATAATATTTTATTCGTTTCATTTCATGTCTAGAGATCACTGTTTATCCGTGATTCCCTTGAACTGGTCTCAATGTTTTAGTCATATCCGATTTCCTAATTACTAACAATATAGGATAGTTTAAGAATTCAAGAATAGATTACAGAATAGTTTAAGATTTGAAGGGAATTTGGTGCAGGAAAAATAGTACAGAAGAAACACCGTAAACAACTCGGGATCCGACGGTCGTCACTCCACCTGTTATGACAGGACATTAACATCCCTGGGAGATAAATGTGACTCTGCCCGTATCCCATGGATCTGATATTAACCTCACATGAGCAAGTGCAGACCAGTACTTCTCATTAAATTGTGTGTGAAGGTCTCCCCACAGCAAAACACTCACCACTTTACTCGGTAACACAACATTAGGTAAAGTTATTCTATTTTCTACTTTGTCATGGACAAGTTTGAATTCTTCGCACAAGTCGTCCATAACCTTGCTAGCATCATTAAGTTCTGAAAAAGCAACCGTTGAAATGTTTCTGGAGATTATACTCTCGGTAGCTTATCAATCTTTAATTAGTTCAAATGGTTCTGCCAAACTACTTACATTTACAATGTCCAAGTTCGCTATTTTTCCTTTAAAACTTCATCCTATATTATCTACTCGGGAACTAAAAATGCGTGCAGTAACACCTGGGATTTTCGACTGAATAATTGACATTACTTCCTTAGGTCAATCCGTGCTCTTTTTCAAAGTATTCATTTCCTGTCTTATGGAATTAAATTTAACATTACATACAATTTTACAAAATTTTAATTTTTCACTAAATTCAGATTCTACATTATTGTATTTATCTTCAATATCAAATTCTAATTTTTTAGTTAAATCTCGAAGTTGCTCAACCTGTCTCTGGCTAAACTCCGTAAATAGTTGATTAACTTGAGTATTCAAGAAACTAGTGAGTTCACTCTTTAAATCTAAC
This sequence comes from Schistocerca piceifrons, assembly GCF_021461385.2. Taxonomy (NCBI): domain Eukaryota; kingdom Metazoa; phylum Arthropoda; class Insecta; order Orthoptera; family Acrididae; genus Schistocerca; species Schistocerca piceifrons. Next base: position 229,708,427 of record NC_060143.1, on the reverse strand, counting down.
TTCACATTTTCTACCTTATTATTTAAAGAGTCAATTCAGTCTACCAATTTCTCATACCTTCACGCAACTAGCTAAATTCCTTATTAGGTTCATCTACTTTTGCACTTAGCAATCCTAAAGTCTTATTCTGAACGTCCAATTCATTATTTACTTGAATATTCACTGTGTATTTCTCTACTTAAATTAGCACTCTGTTCATCTAGCTTTTCACTTAAAACGGCTGAATCAGCCTTCTGGTCATCCAACTTAACATTCAACTGAGTATTTTGAGCTTCTAAATTTTTACTTAGAGTAGTAATTTGAGCATTCGACTCTGTTCTCTGAGTGTAGCTTTAGACATGGTTCTTTAATTAAATTTGCTACTTCAGCCCAGTCTGGCATTTTCTTATTCACTGTCATAGCCACAGCTGGTTCTGCTAGTTGCTGTTCTTGATGCGTAACTTTATTGATTTTAGACCTAGTAATCACCTAAAAGAAAATTCACCACTGAGTACAATAACTACGCTAACAGTTTATCATTCAACAGTTCCTTCAACTTTATCAAACAGTGTTTTTCCTCACCTGGCGTAGAGTTCTAGCTACGTTGGTGAGCAGATGTGTAGTCAGCACCAGTGGACAGAACTGACACCAGCGGCATTGAATGTTGGTTTCAGCATCGTCGGCGGCAAGCAGATGCGAAGTCAGCACTGGTGAGCAGCAGCTGGTGCATTTGGCGTCTGTGGCTGGTTACTGCGGTGACGCAATGTACGTGTGTGAAAACTGCTTACTCTTCACACCCAAGCTTCTTAGTAGAAAGGTTGAGGTCTTTTCTCCCGTTTTTTCTTTGTTGCTGCTACGTTCTCCCGTCTTTTACTATGTTGCACTCGCCTCTTTCTTCCATTGGTTTATTGGACTCAAATCAATTACTGGAAACAGTTCTCACATCTTGTTAGACCTAGTTGCTATGGCAAATCATATCTTCTTCCTGTTTCTGTCTTGAAATTCCCATTTTCTTTGGGTCCTGCCCCTTAGGTCGCCACATTCTCATGGTTTCTGACGATACGAGACAGTGTGGTACTGGGGTGCAAGACTCGCATGTCTCTCACAGTTGACTTACGTATTGTGTGCAGACGATCTTCCACTCAGGTCAGACGGCTGTGTCTGATCTTCACAAACTCTTCTTCCCCAAAGACTACAGCTGGTTAAAGGAATTTCAAAATAGACTTCTTTCTACTCTTGAAATGATTCTATACTCTCAGGATACTTTTTGTTCAACTCTCTTATATTTTCGTCTCCACAATAAAACAACTTCACAAGTTTCACAATCAAATGTAGGTGTCTTTAGTTCAATTCATAGTTCATTTGTACACAACAAATACAGTCGTTACACCATCACGGAATAAAGCATGCTTGCTCCTTGTACTGGACATACAGCTTCTATGGCGCAAGTGGCAAACACTTGTCCGTGCCGTCACTATTGCAGCATTCTCCCGATTCACATCCACCCTGCACACACAGAAACTGGTGGCGAGATAGACACATCTTCACTCTCTCACCCTCGTACTTAAAATATCGGATGTTCGAGATGGTGGAAAGCCAAGTGTCTCGAGAACTTACACCGACATTCTCGAGGCACTACAAGTTAAGACACAGCAACAAACCTAACAGTGTTTTTGTTATATACAATACTTTCTTTCTTCCAAGTCCTCACAAAAGCTCAAAGCAACAAAAAAAATGTCACTAGGTTTATGAATCCACAGAAATGAAGCCAGAGCAACAATCAGGCATGTCCCATTCCTCAAGCTGCCATTTAAAATGAGTTAGGACCTGTATTTGGTCTAAAATATTTTTATGTTCGCACGGCGTATACTTCATATCATCATAACCAACAATCAAAAAAAAAATTATTTTCATGATACCTTCTGCCTTTAGGATCACAAATTCACATTAGTTTTTGACAGTGGTGAAACTCCTTGTGACTATGGAGGTTTGTGCAGTTTTACTAACAACAGTAGCAGAAGAGCAAATTTTTGAAAACAATGGTAGTATAATTATCTGATCTTTAAGTGTGACTATGCATCATCTATTATCCACCTGCAAGTGAGTGGTCCTCTATTCTCATTTTGCATATGACTGATGCATATCAACAAAACCTGAAGATGCAAACCAAAGTATCTAAAACTGTAAAATGAAATGTTCAGAAGGAACACATTTGTTACACACAATGAAACAGTTTGTTCAGCAACCACACACATTATTTTTACTTTTTCTTTTTGCTCAAAAGGTAACTCCATAACAGCATGAACCAAAACAATGACTACAAATCTTACAGTGAACAAGAAGAGCCCAGACTGTTTACATCTTAAGGCTGTTCTACACATTTTCCCATTAGAATATCTTACTAACACACATTTTCATCTTTGCATGTACATTCTCAGAGTTCCTTGTAAGGTCAAACTGTTGATGGAACTCCAGATGACTATCACTCTGCAATCATTGGCAGAGCTTTTACCAACTGAACTATCCACTGGGGAAATGGCTTAGCCACTATCTATAGGCTTGTTTCCAGAATGACAAATTCTGCAATGCACATCTGCGAGAGATATCTTCTGAAGTCGACTGGCAGTTGCTGACTGATCTCTGACGATATTTCCCCAGACAATGACGGAACATCAGTGAATAGTTTTGATCTTTACCAGAGCCTCTAAGGCCACAATTTACAGCTTGAGAAAACACTTGTTGTGAAAGCCTGCACTCTATTACAAATTCGTAACAAATGTTTGCCAATGTTATCAATGATGATAAATGATCACCTGCACTACAATATCATTCACATATCAAGATTATCTCCCCCCAACCCCCCCCCCCCCTCCCCGAGATGTTGGGACTACCATTCATGAATTGTTACTATCATATTTGTTGTACCAGGACTATCCTGTCAATTCAAATGGGTAATGCATCTCCTTAGCAAACGTAACGACACAAATGCTGTTGTGATATTGTCCACAGTGCATGCATACAATCAACTGTCAACCAACTTGGTGTTATTGATTACACACTCCTCTAACCAATCTCAACAAGGATAATACTGTACTCAAATTTTCCAGCAATTTTGTCCAGAATCATCTACTGGTAGGGATTCATTGGTTGATCTGCTATGACATTGTCAGTTTCCATGCATACTGACCTTCTACTTTAGTGTCAACTACTGGAATGGTATCTTACATTTTTGAATTCAAGCAACTAGTCATACATTCTCTGTTTACTTTAACAACTGCATTCATAGTGGCCCTCATTATACCAAGAATTCAGCTGTTTTTCACTCCCTCTGCCACAGAAAGCTACCAACATCGATATTTTATGGCAGCAGTGGGTCCACACTAACGCAATTCTGCACAGGAACATACCACTCGGTAACCTTAATAGTTAGGTGCAGTGCCATGCATCACTATTTATCTATTCTGGTGGTAGCAAGTGGCTTCATACTGGTACTGACAAGTCAGGGCTACTTGGTGGCAGATTTGCTGTTACTATGTAGTAGTCACTAATAGTTACGGTTCCAACCATGTATGTCACTATTAGACAGGCAACAAAATCCTACAGGCAACAGGTAAAACAATGTATTTTTATAAATAACTGTTGTCTCCTGTCAATATTATATTGTTTGTCAATTACTGCTGATTAAATGTATTTGATCATTAGAGTGATGGAGATATAAAAGAGAAGCCATGTGATAAGCAAAAACTGACGTCTATTAACTGTGTAAATGGTAGCCTGAGGAATTTTAACTGGATAGTGCGAGTCAATGTTGTCGTGTTGTGGTCTTCAGTCCAAAAGCTAGTTTGATGCAGCCCTCCATGCTACAATCTCGTGTGAGCCTCTTCATCTTCGAATGAAGGATGCACCCTACACCTTCTGAATCTGCTTACTGAATTCGTCTCTGTCTCCCTCTACAATTTTCATCCCCCCCACACTTCCCACCAGTTCAATTGGCGATCCCTTGAGGTCTCAGAATGTGTCCTATCAACCGAGCCTTTATTGGGTCACTAATTTATTGTCTCTCCAATTCTACTCAATACTTCCTCATTAGTTACATGACTGACCTATCTAATCTTTGACATTCTTCTGTAGCACCATATTTCAAAAGCTTCTTCTCTCTTTTTGTCTAACCTGTTTATCATCAATGTTTCACTTTCATATGTGGCTACACTCCACAGACAAATACCTTCAAAGAAGACTTTCTAGCACTTAAATCTATACTCTATGTAAACCAATGCCTCTTCTTCAGAAATCCTTTTCTTGCCATTGCCAGTCTACATTTTATATTCCCTCTACTTCGGCCATCATCAGTTATTTTGCAGCCCAAATAGTAAAACTCATCTACTACTTTAAGTGTCTAGTTTCCTAATCTAACTCCCGCAGTTTCACCTTATTTAATTCGACTATATTCCATTATTCTCATTTAGCTTTTGTCGACGTTCATCTTGTATTCTGCTTTCAAGATGCTGTCTGTTTTGTTCAACTGCTTTTACAAGTCCTTTGCTGTCTTTGATGAAATTACAATGTCATGGCACATCTCATCTCAAAGTTTTTATTTATTCTTCCTGAACTACTCTTAATTTTTCTTTGGTTTCCTTTACTGCTTGTGCAATGTACAGATTGAAGAACATCAGGGACAGGTTACAAGCCTGTCTCAACCACTGTTTCCCTTTCATGTCCCTTTACTATTATAACTGCCGCCTGGTTTCTGTAAAAGTTGTAAATAGCCTTTCGCTCCTTATATTTTACCCCTGCTGCCTTCAGAATTTCAAAGAGTTGTCACATGCTCAAGGAAAATTTGCTGTGCAAGTTGCCAGTTTATGATACTGCAGAAACAAGAAATATAGATAATTCAGTCCTTTAAAGAGGGGATTATTTTGCTATGTGTGCATTTTCTGAAACTTTCATTTAATAAATTGTTTCAGCAAAAGTAAAAGATGCAGGAAAATGTGGTTTAGAACAGCAAGGTGGTTGGTTATGATGTTTCTCTGTGAATCATAAGAGGGAAGATTCGCGCACAATTTTGGGGCTAGAGACTGCTTTGTGGAGTTGAATACATTCGGGACTCAGGTACCATCACAATCTGACACATTTACATAGGCTCTGAAAAGAATTCTGCAGTACTATGGCTTTACAAAGACAATGGAGTGCCATAAAGTTTTAATTGGTGAATGATAGAACCGGTTGTGCAAATTCTGGATGTTTTGTGTTGTTTAGCTTTTTGAATAACTAACATCTGCATGGTGTGTTATAAGAATTGTCACTGAGAACTGTATATTTAGAATGATCAACAATTTGTGCAATACAGAACAAGCACTTTGTTTCACAGACAATCTGTTTTTAAATTTTTTGGTAACAAGTTACGGTGGATACCATAAGCTGACTACTGAGAGTGGATTGCATGTGAATTTTGAAAATGTAACTTCAGACTAGTACGGAATCGGTGGTTAACATCTAACAAAGAAGTACCAATACATTGAAAATCTTGTTCGAAGTCTCTCTCTTTTAATGGCCAGTTAAACCTGGTACCAGGAGAAACTTTTAATGGACCCTTTAAATACGAATAGAGCATCCAGTCCTACTACAGTTTTGCCAGTGGAGTAATATTTGTTTTCTAACAGGGCAGGTATGAGTGCTGCAGAAGAAGATACCATTGTTACCCTTTTAAGAAATAATCTGATAAAATAATGATAAAATTACTGTTTTTTCATTATGCTCCTTATTAATAGGGTTATGGTAAAATAATAGAAAAATTATATTAATGGAGACCTGTAAATATCAAGGGAAAAGTCCCAAATTATTTAAATCCTTATACACTGAACATTCCATTACAAAACATGTAATTGCAGTTGCAAATGGCGTAAAAGGCAAATACACAACATGTAGTAAAGATGACAACCATATAACCTATAGTCTTCATTATATCCTACAATGAATTCCAGTTTATATTCAACACTTTAAAAAACTGCCAGGTTTAAAATTTTGGAATATAAATGTTATTCTAGTTTTTAGTCTGAGTGAAAGATAACACTGAAATGCTCAAAATGCCAATAATGAATAAAAAAATTCTTCATTAACTGGACATTATGTGCTGTTAACCACTAGAGTATAACAATAACTACCAGTAATGATGCCATGAAGCCAACATTCTTACCTTTGGATCATCCCCAAATGTCAAAAATTTCTGATCAGTCAGAAGAGTTCTTGCTGTTTTAATTATATCCTTACATTTTTTTGGTGTTTCTTCAACTTTACCAGCAAGGAATAGGCAACAACATGCAGTGACCTAAAGCAAGAGCAATAATTAGCTGTGATAATATCTACTAATTCATGACCAGTAGCACAATAAATGAAACAAAAAAATACACATTTTGGAAAAACTCACACGGATCGCAAATACATTATACTTTAATGTATAATTAATTTTTTAATACACTATCCTGGATTTTCCATTGTTTCATTTTTTTAATAGTAATACAACACCCAATATGAAATCTTATTACAGGTCACCAGAAGAAGCACAACATACGACTGAAATATAAGCAAATGTGGAAAACCTTAAGATCTGACACTGCCAAAGCATACAAATAATAGAAATTAAGGGAGGATGACAAGGACAAAAGATAATCTGCATCATGTAAGCAAAAAAACAGTTTATCTTTCTTAAGACCAACATGTCAAATACCTTTTTCCTTTTGTGAAACTTATCTACCTAAACTTCCTAGCAGGTTCAAACTGTGCCCCAGACTGGGACTCAAACCCAGAACCTCTGCCCATCTGGCAAACAGTTTTAATCTGTTACGCAAGTTTCAAATCAGTCCATACACTGCTGGTGATTGAGCATTCATTCTGAATTCATCCTGTTTGGTATCAACGTTTAATTTTACTCAACCAACTCAAGGGATTTCTATTATACCTTTATTTCTGGCACACGCGAATTCCGAATAGTCAAGTCTGAGCTCTTGAAACGCAGCAGTCTGAGCCACTGGCATCATGTTTGGTTACTGCTTCACAGTGTTCACATGATATCTTCCTTGTGTCTTGCAAACATGAACTACCCATTCCAATTTTTATCCAACAAAAGGTTTAAAGAAACTTCCCCAGAAAACTGTAAACCCAATAATGACAATGGAATTAACTGTAGAGTTCCATCCATTCCACTGAATATCTTGGAAATGCTGAACCTTGTAGTATCAGGTGTCAGCTTTGACACATGATGTCATCAAAACAGCAGACAGAATTGACTTTTCAGGCTATAGATAACAGCACATACCAGTGTTATATTGAAACTAACACCTCAGTCAGTCAATGTGTGCATACCAGTTACTGGCAGCTAATGGAGCCAACATAAATGTTCCATTATTTTAGTACCTTCACCCAATATCTTTTTTTACTACAGCGGTTACACAGGTAAAGTTTTTTTTTTTTAAATATATCAAATTGTTGCTAGTACGTTATGGAGATCAAGACAAACTACAGAAACATGATGTTATTTCCACTGAGAATGTAATTTGTACTTATTTAAACCACTATAGGTCAATTTTTGCTATGCAACAATTTTCACCTAATCAAATTCATAAATATATGTCATATGACAACCAAGCCACAACCATGGTCTCTAAATTCTTAGATGAAGCTAAGGGATGGTCTCATTTGTGAACAGATGGATATGACTTCTGTTTAAAATATGTATTTGTGTATAAATATTTTGACTTATCAATAAAGTTATTATATGGTAGACTTATAATATATGCAAGAATTTATAGATATTAATTACACTGTCTTATTTTTGTTCAAGATATAAATTTAGTAATTTCTTCTTACACAGTCACCAATATTGTGAACAGTTTTGAGGTATGAAGGAAGTTTTGACCGTTGTCTAGAACAGGACTCACTTTTAGGGCAAACGCTATAGCAAGTTATACAATAAACTCTTTTGCCTTAATATTCTGAGAAGGCTCTTTGTGTTAGAAGGAAACAAAAGCAAGACGATTTATTTTCTTCAGCACTGGCACCAAAGTGAAAAACAAAGCCACATTTCAGAGAAACTGCAAAGCATGTTATCTAAATCAGACAATGAAATGCAAGATGCATTTCACATGTGCTTTAATTGATATGATCTTAAAGAAAACGATTAATGTAGCCAAATAAGAGCTGTTACTAATTATCAGAGCAAGGAAAATAAGGAAACAGAGGATAACTCCATTATGCTACTGAAGTTATATTCTTGCAGATGTTAGTTATAAAATTTTGCTACATTGTATTAAGGTTCATTGCAGGAAGCTTAAATTTATGCTGAGCTCTGGATCCAAAAGTATATGAATTACGAAGATTATGAGGCAACAAAATGTTAAAGTACTGGACTCACTACAACAATTTGATTAATGATCAATATTTTTCGATATATTCCGCAATGCATATCAATACTATTTCATTATCTGTACTGGATTTAGTAACGGCCAAAAGACAAACACCTATTTTGTGTAGAAACAGGACTTGATAAATGAAAGTTTATGTAAGTTCTGATAACAGCATAAAAAACATTTCAATTGCATTTTGAGGAATTATCTGACAAATCACTTCGTACCACACTGATCAGGTGTCTCCTAGTCTTGCACGAAAAGTGAAACAGTTTATACACTCTGTAGCACAGCAAGGGAAATCTCAGAAGACAATGTAATTCTGACATTACAATGTAACAAACCATTTTACAAAACTTTTACAAGAAAGACTGATAAAACAATAACTATTGCATTAACACAGAGAAATTTCAGCAATAAATTAGAAAAATGGTGACTGTCAGTTCCACTTCACATAGCACTTAATGACAGTGACCACCTTTTATGCGACTCAGATGGTCTCAAAGCAGAGAGTGGCAGAAATAGGAGTATATGTATCTATAATCTAAGAGTAATTAATCTAATTTGAAAATGATGCTATGACATACCACATATTGTGCAGACATTTAACATATCAGCTTTAGGTGGAGAGTTTTGAACTACAGTTCTTTAAGATACCATGTTTATGTCAATTGCACTGTAGCACAACTGAATACTTTGTGTACTCTGGTTTTCTTTGTGTTTTTAAAATGAATGAAGAGTCTAACCCTCGTCCATGAAGGGTTTCAAGTAGGACCCTCACAACACCACCAGGGATTGGCAATCCCTATGACCACTGCATGTCTGTTCTGCCTTTGTATGAGCACAGAACACTGACGCAGGCTGACACCAAGAGAGGGAGACTACGATTGTTCCCCACTTCACTCCACTCCTCTTCAATGGTTTAAGGTTTCATTTTCTTATGCTCATGCCTGACTGAAACAATATAGTGTCTGAATTCTACTCAACCATAACTAAAATGACAACAACAACAGAACTTCCAACAACAAAACTCTTTGAAATAATTAAAAACAATACATCACTAATGAGACATCTGTAGAAATTTAGGGTTTTTGGACAAGGACAAAAACTGAAATTAGCCAATGAAAAAAACAACTGAAAACAAATAAATTGATGAAGCTACAGTTAAATACACCATTCAAAGCATAAACTTAAATTAGTAAGTATTTCTACTTTGAGCATTTGGCATAACAGTATATAATAAGTCTGATACATAGAGAACTAGTGGATTCATAGATAAACATAAACACTGAGATCGCAAAAGCAAATAGAAGTTATAGCACATCTCACCACTACAATTCAGACATTATACATTAATTATAAAATAAGGACCTGTATTGTAAGGACTCTGATATTAACCAAGGAGTCAGACTTCATTGACCACTGTCGTTCACTCTTTTTAATGTTTGTATTGATGACATCATTCATAAATGGTTGATTACATTAAAAGACACATTAAGAATTGATAATTTTAATTTTATTGTGCTGCTATTTGCTTATGATCAGCTTATAATAGGAAAGACTGAAGAAAAGGTTCAAATTTCACAACACAAGTTGAGTCAATTGCAGCTAAATAAAGGAATGAGAATACAGACAGATAAAGCAGAAGTAATAGCATTTCAAGGATTTGAAACCATAAGAGCCAAGATAGGTGGACAAATAATTTAATTATTAAGTCTGTTTAAACACCTAGGGTCCAATTTTAAATTTTCCAAGTCATATGTCATAGAGCTAAAATTGGTCAGATTCAGAACTTCTGTGGAATCATAGAATGTACATTAATATGTAATGTACAGAAAGAAAAAGTAACTAAGCTTTACAAAGCTGCTGTATGGTAGCAAATGTTGGACTCTAATTATAGATTAATTACAACCAAATGTATCATTAAAGATAAAGTTCCTTTGCTTTGTAGCAGGATATTGGATTACAAAAGAAACATTGGTATTGGTCATGAACTAAAAGTAGAACCTATCCCAAATATGATTGAAAGATGAATACTGAACTGGAAAGGCCATGTCTAACATATGTCTGATAATAGGATAACTAAAGCTACAACACTATTCAACCCAATAGGAAAGAGAAATGTTGGACATCCTTTAGAGAGATGATGATAGCAATTCTGAGGTGGAACAGGTGAAAGGCCTAATTCTAGGAGACTGTGGAGGTGATCTAAAGTGTATTTCACAATTCATGTTACAGACTACTACAGGTTGTAGAGGGGACTTCATAGATCAAGTTCTACGCAGCAAGCTATGTCCCAAAACATCATCCAATGACACTACAGAGCATCAAAGTTATAGGCAGTGGCAATTTAAAATGTATGTATATACAACAGGATTCTGTAATGATGTTACAAACTTTGTAGGATGATGGAGATGGATAAATGTATCAATTTGAAGTAAGGGTCCTTGTACCAGAAACAAATGAGTCTAAAGTTACAATTGAAAACCATTCCGATACCTCTGATAGTGGAACACATGCACCGGTAGTGTTGTTGCTAACATTGCAGAGTAGGTGACTTTCAGAGGTGGTAGTATGGACAAAACAAGAAAAAATGTCTAATACACATGGGCTCTAAAATGCATGTCTTAAGCGCTACAAGCACTTGTTCAACAGAGAGGTGTTTCAAATAGTAGCGAAGGTGAACAAGTGCTCATAGCTCCTCAGGTATGCATTTTAGAGCCCATGTTTACTGGACATTTTTCCTTGTTTTGGTCCATACTGCCGCTTCTGAAAGTTGTGCGTCCTAAGAAAGTTCGTAACATCATGGAATCACCCTGTATATATGTACATTTACAGACACCAGCACCTATAACTCTGACATTCTGTAACATTATTGGATGACATTTCTGAACATGGGTTCTCATGTAAAACTTTATCTACTAAGTCCTCTCTACAACCTCTAGAGGTGTGTAACACGAATTGTGAAACACACTGTATACGAACATGTACAAAGAAGTGTAGGATTGGGAAACAATAGGCAGGAAGCTCGACTCACGACACGTCCTCACGGCTTTATTTATGCCGGTACGTTTCCTACCTTCCAAACTTCACAGAAGCTCTCCTATGAAACTTGCAAGACTAGCACTCCTAGAAGAAAGGAGATTGCACAGACATGGCATAGTACCAGCCTCGGGGAGGTTTCCAGAATGAAACTTTCATCCTGCAGCAGAGTGTGTGCTGATATGAAACTTCCTGGCAGATTAAAACTGTATGTCAAACCAAGACTTGTAACTCGGGACCTTTGCCTTTTGCAAGCAGATGCCCTATTGACTGAGCTGCCCAAGCAGGGCTTATGACCTGTCCTCACAGCTTTACTTCCAGCAATACTTCGTTTCCCACCATCCTATGGGTAATGAGTTATGCTTGAGTAGTTCATTTGGTAGAGTACTTGTCTGCGAAGGGCAAAGGTTCCGAGTTCAAGAGTCTGTCGAGCACACACTTTTAATCAATAAGAAAACTGCAGTGCACACCACACTGCAGAGTGAAAATTTCATAGAGAAATTCAAACATATGAACGCCTGTTAACACTACATCCATCAATGAGAATGATTTATTTCACTACACCTGGAACAGAGAAAAGAGGAAACCAACAGAAGAAACATTTTTGTGTAAAGACAGATGATTATGAGGTCCCATACTCTGAGGAGCGTAGGGGATGATGAAGGAGACCAGCACCGCCATACTGGGCAAGGTCCCAGCAGAGGTGGTCTGCCATTGCTGACACAGCATAAATGGTGCACCTCATAACAGATTACCAAGTACTCAATGGTAAGCAGGGGCCTAGTATCTGTGCAAGCTAACATATTTAATTACACTGTAGAAACACTTCTCAACAAGAAAGGTTTTTAACTCTAACAGCTGTTACCCTCTCCAACCTCTTTATGTATCTAGGCAGTTCAGTGCACTCATGGGAGTACTTTTTTAGGCTAAGTTCAGTGTCCAATGATCAAAACTGAATGAAATTAAGCTTAATGAGATGCTCACTCAGGCAAGTACTAGAGACATTAAAATATCAAGAGATTCTCATAAAATTACAGTGAAAAATAATATTAGTATGTCACAAGATTCTCATAAAAACACCGAGAAAAATAATGTTAATACATTGTATCAGAATATCAGGGGAATAAAAAACATAGTAGATGAGCTTCTTGTTTGTGTAGCAGATTTAGAAACTGAGGGTGGAACAGATGTACTATGCTGTCTGATCATAATGTAGTCACAGATATGGAAAAGATAATGTAGATGGATGTAAGCTTTCAGTATATGTAAGTAGACTCACTATGGAAAGAGGAGGAGTTGCCATAATGTTAAAATTTATCATAGTGTGAAAAATTTAGACACTAAAATTTTTTGTTTAGAGCAACATATATAAGCATGTGCATGTGAGTTTAAAATAAATAATGGTTCTTTTATGATTGTAGCTGTGTATAGGCCCCACTGGGAGATTTTTAGCTGTTTTTGAAAACCTTGGAGTTTTTGTTGTGCTATCTGTCACACAGAGGGAAGCAAATTACTGTTTGTGGGGATTTCAATGTATACTTTCTGGAAGAGTTTGATAGAAAGCTTGACCTTTAAGTATTATTTGGTTCTTTCAGTTTGATGTCAGATATTGATTTTCCTACTTGGGTGGTACAGGAAAGCAGCACACTGATAGATAATGCATTTATACGCCACGATACAATTTAATCAAAGAAAAACTTTTCCTGTTAATAATGGTCTGATCTAATCATGATGCACAGCTAGTTACAGTATATGACATAGCTCCATACTTTAATCCAAAACAGTCCTCCTAAATAGTATGTTAAATTAACAATTTAAAAACTGCAAATTTTAAGGAAAGCCTGCAACAGACTGTGAACTTGATGCTAATTTAAAATTTAACCTATTTCATGATAGCTTTGTGAGTATAGTTGAAAACAGTTTCCCTACGAAAACAATGCAATATAATTGTGAGAAACCACCTGAAAAGCCATAACTTACTAAGGGATAAATGTAAACAGCAAAGGGAAACGTATCTTACAGCTAGGAGGAGCAATGATCTAGAAACAATGGAACATTATACAAACTACTGCATTGTATTAAGAAAAGTTATTAAAAATCCAGACGTATGTGCATTATGTCTGAAATTAGCAACTCTGATAGTAAAATTAAAACAATGTGGAATATTGTTAAAAGGGAAACAGGGCAACCAAGAGTACAGGAAGACTATTTCTATCACACTCAATGAAAAGCTTGTTAACAAAAAGTGAGAAGTAGATACTTTTGAATAATCATTTTTAAGTGTTGTAGAGAAAATAGGATCCAGCTATTCATTATAAAACTTAAGGCAGTATATGGAAGAGGCAATACCTATGTAATTTACTAAAACATATTCAACCCACTTCTCCTACTGAAATTAGGAACATAATAAATTCACTCAAAAGCTAATGCACACATGGAATTGACGGCATGTCCCACAGAGTGCTAAAAACTTGTTCCCAACAGGTAAGTAGGATTCTCAGCAATATATGTAGTAGTACACTGAAACAGGGCATTTTTCGAGACAGACTGAAATATGCGACAGCTTTTTCCTAAATTTTTGAAAGAGTGCTGTATTCAAAAGTTGTATATAAAACAGATAGTGAGAAAGGCAGACACAAGACTCAGATTCATCGAAAGAATCTTAAGGAAATGTAGCCTATCCACAAAAGAAGTGACTTATAAGGCACTTGTTCGCCCGATTCTCGAGTATTGTTCATCTATCAGAGATCCCTGTCAGGTAGGACTGATAGAGGAGATCGAGAAGACACAACAAGAGCGGCACTTTTATCACGGGATTGTTTAGCTGGTGAGAGTGTGTTATGGAGATACTAAACAAACTCCACTGGCAGACGTCACAAGAGAGACGACGTGCATCACGGAGATATTTACTATTGAAATTTTGGGACAGCACTTTTCAGGAGTCAGACAACATATTACTTCCCTCCACATACATCACGCGTACTGATCACAAGGAGAAAATTCGAGAAATTAGAGCCAATACAGAGGCTTACCGACAATCATTCTTCCCACGCACTATTTGCAACTGGAATGGGGTTGGAGGGATCAGATAGTGGTACTGAAAGTACTCTCGGCCACACACCATTAGGTGGCTTGCGGAGTATGATGTAGATGACATTTTTGTAAATATGAAGTACTAACAAAATTTCAATTTGGTCTTCAGAAATGCATTTCAACAGAATATGCTATATCTGCTTTCACTGATCAAATATTAAATGCTCTGAATAACTGAACATCACCCATTGGGATATTTTGTGATCTCTCAAAGACTTTTGACTGTGAATCATGAAATTCTTCTAGATAAGCTTAAGTATTGGGGTATGAGTGGGACAGTGCACAGATGTTTTAATTCATACTAAACTGGAAGAATGCAGAAGGTTGAAATTAACAGTAAAAATAGTCTGCAAAAATCAGCAGAGTCCTCTAACTGGGTACGTATCAAGAATTGTGTCCACAGGGTTCACTCTTGGGTCCCATATTGTTCTTAATATACATTAACAACTTGCCACTCCATATTCAAGAAGATGCTAAGCTAGTTTTTTCTGCTGATACAAGCATTGTAATTACACCCAACATACAAGAATCAGCTGAGAAAATTGTAAGGAATGTCTTTCAGATAATTATTAAGTGGTTCTTTGAAAATGGACTCTCACTAAATTTTGAGAAAAAACAGTACGTACAATTCTGTATAGTCAATGGCATAACATCATTGATAAATAGAGACTTTGAACAGAATTCGGTTGCTAAGGCAAAATATTCAAAAATTCTAGGTGTGGGTGGGTGCGCGCACATGCGTGTGGGCGCGCACGTGCACATTGATGAGAAATTGAATTGGAAGAAACACATTGATGATCTGGTGAAACTAGTTCAACTGCTTATGCTATTAGGGTTATTGCAAATGTTGGTGACAAAAACATCAGTAAATTAGCCTACTGTGCCCATTTTCATTCACTTCTCTCATATAACATAGTTTGGGATAATTCATCATCAAGAGAAAAAGTATTCATTCCACGAAAGACATGTAATCAGAACAATATCTGGAGCCCACCCACGATCGCCCTGCAGATGTTTATTTAAAGAACTCTGGATATTCACAGTACCTTCACAATACATATATTCACTTATGAAATTCGTTATTAATAACCCATTCCAATTCAAAAATAATAGCGAAGTGCATAACTACACTACTGAAAGAGAGGATGTTCTTCACTATTTTGAGTTAAATCTGACTTTGGTACAGAAAGGGGTGATTACACCGCCACACAAATCTTTGGTCATTTCCCAAGTAGTATTAGGTCTGGCAGATACTAACCAACATTTACAGAACAAATTAAAAAATTTCTGAATGACAACTCCTTCTAATCAATACATGAATTTTTGGATATGAAGTAGTGGCATATATTGTGCAAAGAAAACTTGTGTTGAACTGACATTCCACATCATTGCGAAATGTTGTATTCACGGAAAAAGTATAAATGTAAAGAATGACATCAAAGTGGCTCTCATGTCCAAGTATTAATTGTTCTCCCTTTTTCTACTCATATAATGAGGTACACAGTTGTGTTTTAACTAAGGTTAACACTACTCGTTTGCAGATATCCAATTTCAGTTCGTCATCAACACACATTTATTTATGTATAGGGCAACTAAAGTAAGTGCATATAAGTCTTCAAATAGTTGCATGCAGGGAGCTCTTTTACAGCTATGTGATAAGATTCGAACAGTAATTTTCCGTACTGTAAAAATTCCATTTAATAAACTATTTGTCTTCTCACTGCCTTTCAGTACTTACTTGAGAGGGGCACTGGGCTTTGTGATACCTATTACATTGAAACCACAGTTCACTATTTGCTACTTCCCTTCCCTAAATGTCCAGTAATATAGTAACTTAGTGAGTTTATTTTATTTATTAATATTTTTGTGTTAGCTGCTGTACTTGTTTACGTAGTGGGCATGTTCACACAAACTACTGCAGCATCTGATGAGACTGATAAAAGTGAGTCCGAGCTAAATTCATCCAAATCCACAGTTGGAATCTTATTTGTCCCTAAGAAAAACTATAGATCACTTTACGTAATCTGAATTATTTTCTTGGCCTACTGTCACTGAGCACAAATTTGTGTTTCATATTTCAGTCATAAATTGGTGTCCAAAATTAAAGCAATAAACGGAAATTTTCCAAGGTTGTGTTTTAATTTGCCACAAAACAGTATAAACAGGCAAAGGGAAAGTACAAACAATGTAAAGAATACAGAACGTAAACAACCAACCGCATAACGATAGATAAAAACATTTTTTGTTTTTTCAACACGTATCTGCGCATAGATTCTGACAACTGTTTAACGTGCCCGGTGTGGGGTGTGACCACCTCTGGCAGCAATACAAGCCTAATGACAACAGGGCATGCTGTGAATGATGTCAACAATCTTGTGTTGAGGCAATAATGCCCATTCTTCCTGCAGAGCTGCTCACAAGTCTTTGAGAGTGGTTGGTGAATCCTGATGTGATGCAACCTGTCTGTCTAGTGCATTCCAGACATGCTCTACAGGATTCAAATCCGGAGAGCAAGCAGGTCACGCCATGCATGATGCAATATCTTCCTTTCCCAAGAAAAATGTCAACCACCTGTGCTCTACGAGGTCGAGCATTATTGTCCATCAATACGAAGTCTGGGCCCACGGCACCTCCCAACAACCACACACATCGTCCAAGATCTCATCACAATACATGGCATCAGTTACACCTTGCCAATTCACCCATACAATTTCATGAAGACATGTTCGAGTGGTCCCTTCCCACACCATCAGGGATCTTCCTCAATATCGGTCTCTTTCCACAATGTTTGGGTTCCGAAATCATGTTCCACATACCCTCCAGATGCAAATCTGTCCAGAAAAAATCGGGACTCATCTGTGAAAAGAACATTGGCCCACTGTTTGGTCACCCAGGTGGCACGTTGGCAACTCCACTCTAGATGTTCTCTAATGTGAAGAGGTGTCATAGGTTCATATACAGCAGGGCTCCAATAATAAAGGTCACTCTGCCGAAACCTTCTGTGCACTTTGCCACATCTAAGAAACAACATCAGTTTGCAAACATCATGCTTAGACACTTCTTATGGCCCTCCAATACAGATAGTCTGGTATGCGTCTTCTCTGTGCCATACTGACCCACCTGTTACGGCACACACAGCAATTGTGTATGTGGGACTACTTGGCAAACACTACCCCATTTGATAGGTGCCCTAATGTTGTAATTGGCATGGTTGTCTGTTGACCTGAATGCTATCTTCTGTGCCGAACAAGATCGTACAGATATCTGTTGACAGTTTGTGTGATTATATCGTGAATTAGACACAGGACAGGAAAATAGCAGTTTGTTGCTTTAATTTTGGACCCAAGTGTATTTAACTCATCTTCAACGTTCAATGAACTCTTAGTAGTGAACAGTGGTGAAAAGGTGTGTTTCGAACAAGCCTTTTTGCTACTGAGAGTTAATACTGAAAAGTACTTTCCACAGATTCTTCACGATTTTAGACATATTTGGTGATGGTTATTTCTGACTGAAATGCATACATTCATAAGTGTCATACATATTGTACCTATTTTCACCAAACATGCTATGTGTGCCTATACATGCAACACACAACTTCGCAGTCTTTAGCTTCCAAGCCTCGAGAATAATTCTTTCTTAAACTGCACCAGCTTCCTCAAAGAATCTCAGTTTTACAAATTATTTCTTCACATGTTTTCAAAATGAATGTGAAATTGTATCACATTTTTCTGTTACTTCTTATTCCTTTGACAGTTTTGCTACCACTATGTGTCTTCTCATTTAAAATCTTAAGTCTATTACATAGTTTACAAATTTAACCATACAATTACATATTTTTAATGTTGTGGAGACACTCCTGTGCTAGTTGCTTGTCTTATCATGGAATGCTGACAACTTATCAGTGAGACTTACAACGATACTATCGAAATCAAGAGAGAGTAACAACACAGCTAGCTGCTTGTCACACGGTGTTTCAGTAAAAGTGTTTGTCTCTGTAACTTACAAACTAATAGGTGATGGAAAATTTATATGAGCAGATCAACATAAGAAACATTTTCTGAAGAGCTATGAACATAATTCATTGTTTTATTTTCTGAAGAGTTACAGCAGAGATACAATTTTTAAATGGAACAATAGTTGTTTCTATTGTGTACTGGAATCATTTAAACCAGTTGCACATAAATCAATTTAAACCACATTCCTATAACATTTAGTTTGGGAGCTACAACCCTTCAATTTTACAGGGGCAGATACCAGACACTGTACCTAATACATGACTGTGTGGTGATTGATGTTCTGGCAGTGGAATGTTGTCCGCCTCGACATCATCATCATCATCATCATCATCATCATCATCATCATCATCCTCCCCCCCCCCCCCCCATCAGCACACGTGGTGTAAACTCAAAAGACTTGCACCAGGTGACCGGCCTACCCGACAGGAAGCCCTAGCCACACAACATTTCATTTTCAGTGGAATGTTGATTAAAATCTGTTGTCCAAATATGTATCCATGTTCCTGAATGCAAAACACTATGCGCCTTCTAAAGGATCTATGGACAAGATGTAACACTGCTAATGTCATGACACGCCGTTTTAGATCATCTGGGGCTGTGGGGGCTCAGTGACAAACAATTCATTAGATATCCTCACAAAAATAAATCTTCTGGTGTTAAATCGGATGACAGTGCATGCCATTCATGAGGACCATGGAACACCAACCATACTCCAGAGAATCTGTTGTTCAGTTCTTCCAAAACAACACGCACAGAATGGACTGTGTGACCATTTTACTGTATCCACATTCAGATTTTGATGTCTAGACACACATGTTCAAGGGGAGCACCCAAACTGTCTACTAAAGAAGTCTAGTACATCTCACCTGACAACGTACCTGTGAAGTAGTGTGGACCGATGATTTCATCCCCAAGGATTCCACACCATACATTAACAGACCACCAACATACTACATATACACTCCGCAAGCCACCAAGAGTTGTGTGGCGGACGGCACTACACATGCCAAAGCCATACCAGGTGATCAAAAAGTCAGTATAAATTTGAAAACTGAATAAATCACGGAATAATGTAAATAGAGAGGTACAAATTGACACACATGCTTGGAATGACATGGGGTTTTATTAGAACCAAAAAAATACAAACATTCAAAAAATGTCCGACAGATGGTGCTTCATCTGATCAGAATAGCAATAATTAGCATAACAAAGACAGACAAAGCAAAGGTGATGTTCTTTACAGGAAATGCTCAATATGTCCACCATCATTCCTCAACTATAGCTGTAGTCGAGGAATAATGTTGTGAACAGTACTGTAAAGCACGTACGGAGTTATGGTGAGGCATTGGGGTTGGACGTTGTCTTTCAGCATCCCTAGAGATGTCTGTCGATCACGATACACTTGCGACTTCAGGTAACCCCAAAGCCAATAATCGCACGGACTGAGGTCTGGGGACCTTGGAGGCCAAGCATGACGAAAGTGGTGGCTGAGCACACGATCATCACCAAACAACACACTCAAGAGATCTTTCACATGTCTAGCAATACGGGGTGTTTATTTGTTCTAATAAAACCCCATGTCATTCCAATCGTGTGTCAATTTTTACCCCTCTGTCTACATTATTCCGTGGTTTATTAGGTTTTCAAATTTATACTGACTTTTTGATCACCCGGTATTTCCCCCCTCTCTGCTCCACTTGCAGATCGTTCAAGGGAAAAACGACTGAATGCCTTAGTGCGAACTCTAAGTTCCCATATCTTTGAACGGTGATCACTGATGTTCAACCGGTCGTACCCGCCAAGGAATATCTGTGGCCTGGTAGTGCTTACTATGACAATTCACTGCTCCATAATTTGTGAACATGCACTCATCAAAGAACGTAACATCTTGTAAGCAGCCAGAGTGAAATTACACATGGCACATTCACAGAAAGTAGCTCTCCAACTGAAATTGTTACCATACAACACCTGGAACAGTGACAGGCGGTACCTGTGACCCTGTTCTATACACCACCAGATGTAAGGTTAAAACCAGCAAATGCAGCAATGCCTCGTAAACTGACATGCAGATCATGATGTATTGCAGCTAAAACAAACACCTCTGTCTCCTCACTTCTTGCAGGTCTTCATCTGTTACTGCTGCACCTTCCTAAGCTGTCTGTTTCCCAAAGCAGTTGTTCAGCACATAAGAATTTAACGGCAGCCACAGTTCTTCTCCTGAGATATCTCACATCATATGCCTTGGCTGCTTCAGTGACTGTGTTGGCATTCACCGAGCATCAGCAACATATCAACATACTCACAGTATGTGTATGCCATCTTCATTCGAAGGCAGTAACTGTGGCACACTCAACCCAATTTGTTTGTGTGGTTCAACCTGATGCGTATACAGCCGTACATGGCGACAGGCAGCAGGCTAACAGCGCATCGAGGAAGTTTGTCACTCCATGACACCAGCACATTACATCTTGTCCGCAACCTTCAGAAGGCACACTGCATTATACAGAGTATGGTATCTGGCCCTGAAACTTTGAAGGGTTGTAGCTCCCAAAATACTATAGGAATGTGATTTAAATTGATAGGTACACAGCTGACACACACACACACACACACACACACACACACACACACACACACAAAAAAAAAAAGCATATATATATCTGCTTGTGTCTGTATATGTGTGGATGGATATGGATATTTGTGTGTGTGTGTGTGTGTGTGTGTGTGTGTGTGTGGGTGTGTGGGTGTGGGTGTGGGTGTGTGGATGGATATGGATATGTGTGTGTGTGTGTGTGTGTGTGTGTGGGTGTGTGTGTGGGTGTGTGTGGGTGTGTGGGTGTGTGTGGGCGCGCGCGCGAGTGTATACCCGTCCTTTTTTCCCCCTAAGGTAAGTCTTTCCGCTCCCGGGATTGGAATGACTCCTTACCCTCTCCCTTAAAACCCACATCCTTTCGTCTTTCCCTCTCCTTCCCTCTTTCCTGATGAGGCAACAGTTTGTTGCGAAAACTTGAATTTTGTGTGTATGTTTGTGTGTCTATCGACGTGCCAGTGCTTTCGTTTGGTAAGTCACATCGTCTTTGTGGATTGCATTGATTACACTATTGTTAAATATTATTGCATAATCGTAGTAGTCTGTACACTAAAATAATACAAGAGAATGGGCAATTTTAAAATACACTCACATATCGTGGGAAATTCCGAAAGGAATGGAACATATAGAATCGATGGAAGTAAACAACTCCAGTTGCCATTGTATTATATCCAAGGTCCATCTTTGTTCCAGTGTCAATGATGAAACGGGCACCTTCCTTTCTGTAGCGACATTCTGTATCATAGTCAATACCATCTTGTATTGATGGGGTATTATGCAACTCCTTTTTGTCATAATACCAACAAGGTGTGACAACATTGGAGCTCCTTCTTTTCTGTAGGCACAAAAATACACTCATGAAATAGGGAATCAAATTTTTAATCTTACTACAGGCAACAGTTTATAAACAACTGAATGCTACGGGACTATATATTTTAAACTATGTCTCATGAACAGACAAAGCTACAGTGCAATAGTTATTCAATTTCACTTAACCAATGAGGATTAATTGGTACTGAATTCCAAGTTACTTAACCAACGGTCAACATCGAGTGTAAACATGCATTTAGCATAATGAGAATCACAATGCAGGGAGCAAACTCTACTATAACTGAAGTGATGCTTACAGCGCAAAGCGAAACCCCCAAATGTAGATATGACATATTTGGTTTACAATGAAACATAATGTAAGTTAACTTTTTTTATCCTAAAGCAAATGCGGGCTCTTAGTCATCTGACATACGTAAACCATTTTAATTGCTGTATCCACGTGCCCATCAATAAACACCAGGAGTTATAATACATAACAATAATAGTAGTTTGAAGGGACCAATATTTTATTAATAGATACAGGCACTTCGAGTAACATAATTGCTTGCAATACCTTCTTCGGCGGCTGCATTATCATTCTAAGTCTAATATTTCCGGTGCCAAGCACTCCTGAACAACTAATTTCATCTACCTAATAACCTAGTTGCCCAATACTGTCTGAATATACATCACTCACACAAAATTATCGCGTACATTGCTAAATCAAAGATGTAACAGAAGCCAGAGATGAACTATTACAAAAACAAAATCTAGAGGTTGCGACCATGGACGCATCAACGAACCGTCAGGTCAAGTCACGTCGGGATGTATAAACACTAGGTCAGTTTGCAGTTTGCATAAATGGTGGTGTAGGTATGAAATGAGGCGTTCGGTCGTAAAACATGGTAACCAACAAAATGAAAACTTACGGGAAAACGGCTGTTAAGTTTTGAGGAAAATATCATATAGTTTGCTCTAACAAAACTCACATAATTATGTTGCGCAGATATCCTATGTGTACTGAAAAGTAAAATTCGTCTTAGCTGCTCCTCATAACATTTTGTTTGCGAATATAAGAACTAATATCAGAGGAAAGATGCCCGTAGATACCATATTTTTCATTCACGTATGAGACGTTCCTACCTTGAGCTCTGTCAGATACTACGTTTCACAACAACTGACGTTAAATGTTGCTTCTGGTAGGTGGCAGTTACCACATAGATGGAACCTTACCAGGATGTTTACAGTGCAGTGGTGTAACATGATAATTACATTGGAAATAAAATAAAGTAGCCAAAAGTTGCATTACCAATTGTTTTATTAGTAGTTTTTAGGTACAATAATTTTACATTTGATGCTCAGGATCTAAGCTCGTGTAACATCCGTGATATGCCTTTGGAATATACTTGAACAGGCTGAGGACATCGCGCAATTTTTCCTTATTGACTGGTATTGGTGTATTATACAGCAGTGGAAGAGGTGCGTTAAATTTCCCCAGAAAATCTTCTGTAAGAGGACGACCTTTCAGCTTCAATGATATTTCTTCACCAGATCCGAAATATGATTTATAAACAGTCAGAGAATCTGGTTCTTCGCGGACCAACAGAAGTTTGACAGACGCAGCAATTGCATTCTTGGGTGCTCTAAACAATGCCTTCAGAGAAGAAACTTGAAAGAAATCTCCCTGCTGTATTCTATACACATTAAATGGAGGTGAGCGTTGGGCGTTTTTCAAGATCTGTCCCCATTTCTCCGGGCAATACACATACTGAATGTGACCCCTCACATACTGCTCTACTCAGCCGAAATCTCTATCTGATGGCAACATGGCATGTCCAACTACTGGAAAAACATGTTCAACACGTTTTACACTGCCACTTGCCAATAATTCAAGCCAGAGAGCGACTATTGTCCAGTTTTTATTTTGACCACAGCAGTTATCTGATATTACTATCAGTTTCTTGCACTGTATGTCATTCACGGTGAAGTGTTTCAATATGCAACTTGCAATTTCATCACTTCCTCTCCTAGCAGCAGCCTCGTACCAGTAATATAAGTACCCTACGTTATTGGAGCAATCATGAATGCTGAGGTTGTAGCAAAACAATTTTCTGTTGTAAAATGCAGGTCTAGTGGATAATTTTGGAATGGGCAACGCCTGTTGGAGATCAAATGTTAGGACAAGGGCTTCTTTGTCCTCTGGGGCAACTTGCAAAAATTTTTGGCCGGCAGCAGCATGTAGGCGGTGTCTCTCGATTTTGTGTCCTATACCTTGGACCTTTGCGTCATTTTTATCGTTTTCGGCTTGTTGCAGTTCAATTCTAATTGAGTCGCAGTCCTTACATGTGTCTGTCTTAGGAGACTTGAATCCTATATTAAATTCTTCCGTAAATATTCTTCTGAACTTGTCTGAAGATACAGGACTGCTACCACTTTCTGAACAGAACTGAGTATATTCTTCAAAACAACGTTTAACTGTGTATTCCATAGACATAAACATCTTATAAGGATTTTTGCGCCTGGAGTAGTGACTTTCGTATTTGGGAAGTTTTGATATAAAAGTATGCACAGTTTTTATATCGTCTTCTGAATACTTTTTCTTGCGGTGCCCATGTGCACCTCTTTTATCTGATGGTGGAGTATGAGCACCATTGGTTTTTTTTTAAACCAAAATTTCGACTCTCCCCCTACTTTTTTGCAGTCCGTGGATGTTGAGGAAAGCAGTTTTACATACTTCTACTTTTTGCCCTTCAACCAAGATATTGTAAGTAATGGTAAATTTTCTTCGAGAGGGACTTCCACTCTTTTTCGTACTTCTGGCAGTTTTTTTAACATCTATTAGACCAAATAGATAAGCGTTTTGGATGTTGTAGTTTCCCATTCTATTGAACTCTTCAAATACCGAGTGTCGTTCATCAGCATCAATCTTTGAAAAACATTTTTTCTTACAAAGGCAATCTGGGCCTGCTTCTCGAGGTGCTTGTGGATTTCCTTTTCCTCGATAAGACAAATAGCTTTTACCTAAATTTCTTAATTTTTTATTTTTTTCCTGTTGGTTTACCCCGCATTTCCTTTTTCTACCTTTTTTGTTTGATTTTTACTGATCATCTACACCATCCTTTTGTGCAAGAGGTACCGACGATCCTGCATAACGGACACTACTAGTCGGATTAGATTTTCCAGAAGCAGTAGGTGACCTTACATCCACATTGTTTTCATCATGACTGTTGCTTGTAGACCTACTGGTGCATGGTTCCGATTCACAATCCTGGTTGATATTGAGCGCGATCGATTTCTGAAACCAAATAAGGAATACTTGTATCGAAAAGCTCATTACCCTTCTTTCTAAAAAAAAAAAGTGCTAGGGATAATAATAAAAATCTCGTGTGCCTCCCGATTCTGTTGCTAGTCTATCAACTTGAATCCACTTGGGAGGTTCCCGTATCCCCAACCTGCAAGAGAAGGGATCTACAGTTCATCGCGGAAGCCGAGCCGTGGCTGTATCTGGCGTAATTCTTATCTTATTGAAAACGATCGGTCCGAAGAATAACTGAAAACGCTTCTTGATCCGACCAGGACTCAATCTCGTGACCTTTGGCTTGGTAGTCAAATGCGTAAGTCGATACAGTACAAGACCTAAGTTAAAAGTGTTGTGTTTGCGTTTCAGGTAGACATTTCTTCTGAAGAGCTGAGTTACACCATGATAATAGGGAAAATCCTGAGTGATTTAACCTAGTGGGTGTAAAACATGGTAACTCTGGTAGATACCATGGTCACCTTCGCACATATTTATAATTTGCGAGTCAAAATGAAACCTATTTCCGTTATTTATATATAATGCATTGTGGTTATGTTTTACGAAGTTTGGTTACCACGTACTCAGTTCATATTTGATGAAAGGAACGTTCAGAATTTCCGTTTTTGAAACGTTTCAATACGGAACAGGCAGTAAAACTTGGTAAGTGCAGTACATACCATCTTTTACTTCAAACAGATTAAGAAATAAAGGCATCTGTTCTTACCTTTTTAAGGAGTAATTTGCATCCGATTTGTTTGCACTTGTTGTTGTTGTTGTGGTCTTCAGTCCTGAGACTGGTTTGATGCAGCTCTCCATGCTACTCTATCCTGTGCAAGCTTCTTCATCTCCCAGTAACTACTGCAACCTACATCCTTCTGAATCTGCTTAGTGTATTCATCTCTTGGTCTCCCTCTACGATTTTTACCCTCCACGCTGCCCTCCAATACTAAATTGGTGATCCCTTTATGCCTCAGAACATGTCCTACCAACCGATCCCTTCTTCTAGTCAAGTTGTGCCACAAATTTCTCTTCTCCCCAATTCTAATCAATACCTCCTCATTAGTTATGTGATCTACCCATCTAATCTTCAGCATTCTTCTGTAGCACCACATTTCAAAAGCTTTTATTCTCTTCATGTCCAAACTATATTTAGTAGTTAGTTTGCACTTATAAACCGGATAATACTCTGGGTTTTCATCTTCGTCATTACAGGAAGAACTGTAGTCAGAATTATTGTTAGCGCTCGAAATTTCGATTCAAGTTCCTCATAATTACGGAACAGACAGTGTCGGGCCGCCTTGTTTGTTACTTACAATGTTTTACCTACAGTCAGCTGTCATTTACCATAACATAATACCAACATAATTTCTTACAACGTACACATCTCCCACAGATTCCTTCACCAGCCTACGAATTCAGCTGTAAGGAGGGCGACGTTGCCAAAAACGTCAATTGGCAAAAATTGTTAGATACCATGTTTTACGACCGAGTGCCTCATTGTTAATTTTTATTTTTTATGGAAAATTGTTGTTTGGAGTTTTCTCTTAGATTTGATGGATATTTCGTTCATTTTGGATGTCTTTATGTATCTGTAATTTATTTTGAAATAATTATTGTCCAAGTAATTTCTACGGGTTCCATGAACACGTATTCAGTTGCGACAAAATATTACGGGAATTGTTTGCTCTAGAAGGCGCTGATTTATGTTAGCTTATAGTAAACATCCTGCTGCATGGGTTGGCTACTTTAGTTCTGTGATATCACTTCCTGTTTGTGGTATAATGCATGGTATCATGCACTTTTTGTAAGGCATGTTATACCTCTCATTTTATATATTTGGACTTGTTGGTGATTGAGTTATATTTCTCTATTTAATATGTTTATAACTTTATTTATTAGCTATTCAGCATGTTTACCTTGCAATTGCCTTCATCAAAATACATTTTACATATTCTTAAAAGTATAGCTGTTACTAGTGTTTACATTATACCAGTACATTTTATATATATATATATATATATATATATATATATATATATAATGTCATATTGTGGATGACTTTATGTATGTGTAATTTATTTTGAAATAATTTACTGTCCAAGTAAATTCTATGGGTTCTATAGATATATATTTAGTAGTTAGTAATTTTAACATGATAAATACATCATTATTTTACATATAGCCATAAATATATAAACTTCTTACTAATCAGAAGATTTCAGTAATAATCATTATATGGTTTATATTCAAGAATTAATTATACAGTTTTACACATTTAGTTAACAATACTTCCATTATTTCATCGTTTATATATTCCTTCCAAATTACTTCCAAGATATTCTTCAATTGAGTAATATGCTTTATTTTTAAACCATGTCTCTAATACCTTCATAAATTTAAAGAGGGTGAGGATTTTGACTCCAACAAGGGGAATATTTAGGAAGAGAAGAAATAAGGGAAACAAGTTCTCAGAACATGCACTGTTGGAAATTAAAAGGCAGGGCAACCAACCCTGAACAAAGTTCTTTGGTACCAAGTGCTTCCAAGAAGAAACTAGTGAACACTAATGCACTAAAAAAATTCAGAAGAAATGCCTCACAGGAACAACTCAAAATGTAAATCAGTCTTTCAACAATGTTGTATGAGCCAGGGTGCAAAAAAACTTATTTGTGGACTTGAGAATAATGAAGACTAGGGTCAATGATGCCGTAGTCACATTCAGTGATGGAAATACAGGCAGAATAAGGGTTCTGAAGCAAGTTGGAATTACGTCTGGCGATAACACAGAAGAACTGGATGGACAGCGAGTCTCCAAGGCAGAAATTGTGGTAAAAATACAGCAGAAGCAGTAACTCCCTCAGGCATAGAACAAGACTACATCTAGTTGATCCTCAAGAAGGTAAATATTACAAAGCTGTATAGTTTTAAGCTGTCTCTTCCTTCAATAGTGAACTTTCCTTTACTTCAACTTTCAAGTGGGACTTTTGATACACTAATTTTCTTTTCTTTTTTTCAAATACTTGCTATTATTTCAGAAACTACTAAAGCTAAAGGTCTGAAATTTATATCTCTTATTCAGAGCAGGAAGGATCTGAATTGAGAAACTAGCAACGATAAAGTCTATTACTGGCCAAAATAGAATGTATATTGTTGATCAACTTCGTGAGGCTCAGTGTTGACAAGTGAAACAACATTTCACAACATTGACATGTATTTTACAGTGAAAATAAAGTAGTTACATGCTCCATAGGTCATTCTGAATTATTCATTTATCGAAATTATGTGGAGTGAGTCAGTTTGCAGGATACATATACATGATAGAGTCAAACAGTAATGAACACATTATCATTTTATTCTTCCTCATGCAACTAAGTAGAAATGAGTTATCCAGGAGAAATGATTTTAAATTAGATTTAAAACTTGCCTCTCTACCTATCAGATGTCTTATGTTATTGGCCAAATGATCAAATTTTTTTATTGCTGTATGTTGAACTCCTCTCTGAGCCACTGGCAGCTATAACAATGGGTAATAAAGGCCATTTTTCCCATTATTGTTGTTGATATGAACAACACAGTTCTTCTCAAATTGTAATGACTTATTTATGACAAATTAAGTTAGTGAATGTATTTATTGTGATGGTGCAGTTAAAATGCCTAGTTCCTTGAAGATGTACTTATATGACGTCTGTGGGTGAACACAGCATATTATTCTTGCTCTTCGCTTTTGCACAATCAATACTTTCTTTCTAAGGGATGAATTACCCTAGAAAATTGCTCTGTAGGACACTATTGAGTGGAAATACCCAAAATATGTCAGGACAATGATATATTTGCTTGTTTGATTAACAATTATATGAAGGGGAAAAGTAGTTAAACTCAACTGTTTGAGAATGTCAGTAGTACACTTCTTCCAGTTCAAGTTTCCATCAATATGTAACCCAAAAGTTTGCAGCACTCTACCCTTCTTTCTGACTCCTATTCATGTGCTACATCAATTG
Source organism: Schistocerca piceifrons (assembly GCF_021461385.2). Taxonomy (NCBI): domain Eukaryota; kingdom Metazoa; phylum Arthropoda; class Insecta; order Orthoptera; family Acrididae; genus Schistocerca; species Schistocerca piceifrons. The sequence continues at coordinate 229,679,202 of NC_060143.1, read as the reverse complement.
CTTGTAGGACTCTGTTTGTTGTACAGTACTGCATGAAGTGTTTCAAAATTTAGGTAGAGTCCATTTTCGGGGAACCACTTAATAATTATTTGGTAAATATCATTTACTAACTCTTCTGTTGCTATGTATCTAATGGGATTTACTGTAACATCAGTATCATCTGCAAAAAGTACCAATTTTGCTTGCTTGTTGAATGTTGAGTGGAAGATCATTCACATATTAAGGAATAGGGGTAGACTCGAAATTGAACCCTGTGGGACTTCCTTTGTGATTTTTATTTTTACCCCAGTCACTAAAATTTTCTACCTTTCTAACCTTGTAAGAATTATTCAGCACAATCATTAGCATTCTGTTAACGTGTAGTGTCTGTTCTTTTGGACACAGAATCTGCAGCTGTGATACATACTATGTAAATTGAAGGTGGAGGTAGGAGAAAGGAAAGGGAAGGAGCTATTGATGTCAGCTGTATCGGTACTTTATTTGGAATCAGAGGTGATGAGTGAAAATGTGTGCCAGATCAGGATTTAAACCCGGGATCTCTGGCTTACTAGGCAGTTGCATTAACCACTGCGCTATCTGGACACAGAGGTCATCACAACTGAATGGAATATCTTGACATACTCCCATCTAGCGCCACCTAACCCCAGTCCGTTCCATGTCTTCCATGCTTGCTACTTTGAGTTTCCAGCAGGAGGTCGAATGTGATGGTGCATTCACACTAAAGGTTGTGGATTCATTGCCCATCAAAGCAAACCAATGCATTCTGTTTGTGAAGTATGATTCAAACCAGCTGTGAGAAAAGTCATTATTTACATAAAGCTTGAGTTTTTCTAAGAAAGTATTACGATCTACACAGTCGAACACCTTGGAGAGATCACAAAAATTGTTAACTGGCGATATATTATTATTTAAGGCTTGCACTATTCAGTGGGTGAATTATAAATAGCGTTATCAGTCAAGCAACCTTTTTGGAATTCAAATTGTGATATGCTAAGTAAATTGCTTCCACTTAAGTTTGTGACTACTCTTGAGCACAATATTTTTTCGAATACTTTAGAAGACAATGTCAGTAAGGAAACTGGATGATAATTTTTTTAAATCTGTCATGTCACCTTTCTTATGAAGTGGTTTCATAACTAAATATTTTAACTGTTCTGGAAAAAATTCCCTGTGCCAGTGATGCACTGCATACACATTCAATAAGGACATCAACTATTAAATTGGAACAACCTTTCAGAATTCTGTTTGAAATTCCATCAGCCTAAAGAGCTTTTGTTTTTCTTAGAATTTTTAATAATATTTTATTTTCAGTGAAGGATGTTGGTACTACTGATGAAAGTTTTGTGAAATAGTATTGTTAATATATTCTCTCACTTCTTCAGCTGAGCAATTTAATCCTGTATTTGTTGCGACATTTAGAAACTGTTTGTTAGAAGTACTTGCAACTTGTGAATTGTTTTCACTCAAAACACTGTCATTTTAGTTTAATTGTTATGGAATCTTGTACACTGACTGCCTGTCCTGTCTCTGATTTGATACCGTCCCATATAATTTTAATCTTATAATCTGTCTTACTGAATTCTGTCAGGACATACATATTTCTGGACCTTTAATGACTTGCCCTAAAATAAAAATATATGAATGAAAACTGAACAAAGATATTTATATGGGATAAATGGAGCTTGTTTTCCTTGTCCATCATGTTTTTTCCCCTTACATAACTAATAACGATTTAAACAACTGTATTTTTCTCCTTCATCAAACCTGAGTTTTTCACATAGGACTGTTCACACTGGCCATCACAGCACTGTCACATTGCAACATTGTCATGTCAGAGTGTATTCATGCTGTCTGTCACATCAAGTCAATTCAGGTCACATGATTTTAGCTCACAGGGCAGCCTTCACCTTTTTTCCCACAGGAATTGCTTTCTGTGCAAGATGATTCTCAACTGTTTTTACATGCAAAGTACACATACACATTGTGATAGTATATACACATGGCTGCTGGAGTCCACATTTTAACGAAAATGACAGCCATTGGACTTAAATGGCTTGCAGCTTGCAGTGATGGCTTGTATGTAAGAGAAGGAAGACAGAAGTGCGAAACAACGCAAAAAATATAGTATGGGTCCAAAAAATGTCGATCTGTTGTACAGAGGCTCCAGTTTTTTCATTTCTTGTGTCAAATTACACCCACAGTTACTAAAAGGGATACAACGTTATGAGCTGTCAGTCCAGGGAACATTTTTGTGCAGTAGTCATATCTCCCTTAACACTTTCCCCTTCAAGATTTATAGGTTTTCTTTACATCTTGTATTTGGCTTTTAATAGTCCAAGTACCTTATTTTTACAAGGGTTTGCTAGTGAAACCACATAAATATTGATCACTAATGCTTGCAAAACTGTTTCACACACAATCCAGAGAGCTACTTAAAATAAATAAGCTTCCCACATATACGTATTTAAACAAATAATCTAGTACATTGCTTGATGTGTACTTCACAAAAAGCCATCTTGCCCCTGTTGCTGTGTCTGAAGGTTTTGGTCCACGTCTTTATCAAACATTATAAACGCCTGCCAACCTAAAAATAAATGCCACTTAATAATCTATCTAATTATACCCACAGTACGTTTTATGCTTCAAGTTGTAGCCATACTGCAAACCATTTCATTGTAAAATTTTAAATACAGTACCATATAAATATCCACCATATGACTGTAGTGGAGAGCAAGTAATTTAGTATTCTCATGTCATACAGTTCAGACTGCTGCTTCATTGCTTCAATTAATCTTTTGTCATTCATTATAGAATTATGAATTTTGACAAAAGAAACAACAAAATGACACAATTAATAACAAATAACAAAACTGTCGAGTAACTACAATGGAACGAAGTATAAAAATGAGTGCAAGGCTGTGTATCAGATGAATATAAGCTTCTCGATCATGTGATCAACAATAAATGATGATGTCCACTGTCACAACTTTCTTCTTGAGATACCTTGATGGTGGTATGCTGTGGCATGATGTGGCAGCTAATGTGGAAGATGACATTTGAAATGCATTACGGAATGTGTTGAAGGGATATAACATGATGGCCAGTGTGAATTATCCTTTTAACATGTTATTTACCGAAAAATTTCTTCATCAACTTATGTTCTTATTTATATACAGTGTCAGACTCAGCTCTGTTCTGTTACTGTAAAACCAACATAATTTTTTGCTTTCAGATATCTGAATGAGTTTGTGAAAGAACACTCAATGGAAAAAATATCCAAAATTTGCAGTTTACCACAAAAAGAAAGCAAAATAATAAAATAAAGAATAAGAAGGAACAAAAGCATAAAATCCATTGGTATAACATGAAGGAATGCAGTGACACTATGACTTTACCAGACAACATGACCGTCAAAACGTTTTTCCCAAGAAAACTTCACGTGATGTGATGTGATGGTCCGTTGGTGGGCTGTATGACTGCCAACACTTGAAACATATTGTTGAACGTTTCGACATTACGTGACAGCCAGTGTGAATTGGGCTTGTACCTTATCTGTTTTTTTTTCTTATGTAGCTAATAATGTCATAAACAATGGTTTCTCCTTCATTAGAGCTGGTTTTCCACTTAAAATGTTATTTAATGAAAACTACTTGGTCAATGTAAGTTCTTATTTATGCAAAGGGTAGGCATTAGCTCTGTTCTGTTATTGTAAAACCTATACCATTTTCCTTTAGAGTTACCAGACCTCACTTATAGAAGAACATTGTGTGGAAAAAATATCCAGGTCATCACTAAACATGCGTTTTAGCCAAAAATATAAAGTAATATAAAATATAATAATATAATGTAATTCACAATCGTCTGTTGGTAAGAAGCGGAACTGGAATTCACCTGGTACAGATCCTCAGCGATTTTACTGCAACAGATATTAGCAGACTTTGGAAACAATCATTTACTAATTTGTAATGACATGATATTCTTTCGTACCTCTTCTCACAGGAAGAAAATGTTTGTCACAGAGAAGCATGTAATAAGAATAATATGTGATGTCCTAGACCTAGAACCTCTTGAAGACAACTTATTAAATTGTTAGACATTCTGACCACAGCCTTATAGCACATTTGCTGCTACAAGAAGTTTGTTGCCAACAATTGACTACAATACGAAAATGACAGTAATATACATCATGACAATAATGAAAGAGAAATTCCTTACGCTAATCTATCATCCATAACATGGCACAGAAATGAATGAGGTATTCAGCCAAAAAACTCTTTACAGTTCTTCACTTAAACTTAAAGCTTACATTGTATGATCTTTGACAGTTATCCACTGAAGTGAATATCTAGTAGACAATAAAATTAATTTCAACTTAAACAGAAACCATTTGTATTTACCCAACAATTCCTTCTACTCTGCAGATTTTAAAAAAAATTCTAATTTTGTAATGCATGTGTGTTGGTATGATTGAATGTAGTTAAGTATAAATCACTGTGCATAAAAAATTATAAATAGCAAAGATTAACGCAAGGAAATATCGTGTAAATGGTCAGTTTCAGAGTTGGGAATGTTACATTTTGAAAGTAACTAAGTTACAACTAAAGTTACTTTGCAGGAGAAGTACTTAGTTATAGTTACTATACACGGCGATTCATTTCAGTTGTTTATTACAGACAAACTGTGAAAGATAGAAGCACATTGCATGCATCACTGGATGGAGGAAGGTTCTAGGTTTTATGTTCGCGCAGACAGCATACCTTGACCTCAACAAGAACGTTATTTGTTGCTCAGGAAACATCGAAATTGTAATCCATTTCATTCCACGCACAAATCAACTGGTCTCCGTTTATTAAATCGCTGCCACCGTGACTACAACTCAATTTCCCCTCAAGCAGTGCAGAACAGTGTGCAGAGATTTACACAGATTCTGTCCATATGATGTCCTTGCGTTAATGTTGTTAGTAACTCATATCTGCATTATATGTAGTGCTAATGTATTTTGTAAAAAATACACCCGCCGCCGCTTCCCCCTCCACCCCGAGCATGTCTATTCACTATGTAGCCAATAGTTCATAAGATATGCTGTGGAAGGTCGGTATGACTTTTTGAAACGCCCTGTAGTTGCTTCTTGTGACGCAGGGGGTAGACAGAAAGTGAAATCACCTGCTCGATCTTCAGTTTGCAGGTCTGTGAAGGAGGGAAGTTCATGAACACATTGCGGCAACTTATTTTCCCTTGCGACTCTACCCCCTCATCAGCCGCCACCCCTCCACACTTTTACAGCCCCAAAACACAGTTTATCCCTTAACACGGCTCTAATGTACTTAGATGTAGTACACATTTTAATATCTGATTTTAATGCAGTCCATTTAAAGATACAATTAATTTTATACCGTTAGAACAATATTTTTTCCATCGCCTGCAACTTGGAAACTATTAGTTCACAGAATAATGAATAGGACTTTGTCATAGCAAATTTAATGTAGTTCAATTTTTTAGTGGGAAACATTTTCGTTAAAAGCCGTGGTTTTCGAGTTATTCGAGGAAAACGTAAAAAGTGTCCTCTAAGTGCCTCTACCTCGACCTTCGCAATCTATTGGTCAGGATTTTTAGTATGTTGCTCAAGAAACGCCCTCTTAGCACCGTAAAAAGTTTGCCATTACACGTGTTTTTCCCCCAGTCGGCATTTTTTGGTCTTTGTTGACTAATACTGGGGCAGCAGCTACCGCCGTCCTCTTGACGCTGATTCGAGTCACCATGGGCTGCAATATCGACGCCTGACCCCGCCCGTAGAATATGGACGCAGTGAATCAACGCCAGGTCACGCTATTGGAGAAGGGAGCACCTGTATTTGATGAATCTTGTTGGAGAAATGGTGGTGGTAAGTTCCCGTGGGACCAAACTGCTGAGGTCATCGGTTCCTAGGCTTGCATACTACTTAATCTAACTTAAACTAAGGAAAACACACACACAGACACACACACACCCATACCCAAGAGAGGACTCAAACCTCCGACTGGGGGAGCCGTGCGAACTGTGGCAAGCCGCCCTAGACCATGCGGCTACCCTGCGCGGCTGTTGGAGAAGTAAAGCGTTTCCATGCACACTGTCTGTCTTGTTGCAGCCACTTTCATCTCCGATGGACTCTTGTAGCCCCTGCCAAACCCATCAAACTCACAATACTCACTGCCAGTCATGGTCCCGACCAGCAGAAGGATGGTTTTTCTACCCCTCTGCAGCGGGCATTGCAACCCAGACCATCTACATTTTAGCGCCCATCGTGGGGCATGCTACACCCAGCGATATGCGACCATCCATCTTGCGGCAGCGCTACAGTTCAGTGACAGCAGTGGGGTTGGTGAAGATGCTACAGTCATCAACAACTCAAACAAGTAGCAGCATGTGTTTATTGTAACCTTTTGTGTGGTCCTGGTTTCCATTTTTTCTGGTTTTGTGTCCATCCACTTTTTTTCCTTTCTGTGTGAGGTACGTCAGGAATTAAGGCAAGTGTATGTTGGTGAGGTTCAGGCAAGTGTAATTAGAAGACGATTGTGTAAATAGTAAGCCACTATAAAAGATGTTAATCGTTGTTATATAGGTTATAAGATTAAGAGTTCTCCAAGAGTTTAAGCTAGTAGATATGTGGCTTGACATACAGAGAGTGCCTGAGGCGTGTGCTGAGTTTCTTTTCTCGTTTACTTTTCTTGTCATATTGACGATGTAATGACGTGTACACTGTTAAGCTTAAGGCTGTTGGAAGACAGCAAGAGCACTCTAAGATAGGAAATCAGAGACATAATGCAGAGAGCAGGCGAAAATGGTTGTGCTTAGGTTACCAGAGATCATTAGTAATGCTAGAGCACTGTGAATTGCAGACGCACTGGGAAATTGTACAAGAAAAGAAGTTTCACTTCAGAGAATTAACTGGTAACTCCATCCAACGCCTAGATGCCGTTGTAAAGCGTTACAGCAGAAGATGCTCACAAAAAGGCACGTCTTAGCAGAGGCAGCAATCTTGATGCTTGCTCCTGTGAACTGCAACGCCAGTGGGTTTACATTAGTTAGAGTGATACAACACTGTAAAACACTATTGTTATTGATCATAAGAGGAAGAGCAGTGACGTTTAGCTTTCGGATGAACGCTGTTGGTACCAAACTTGAAGTCTGCTATTGTAAAGTCCAGATACATCCCTACCTACCGAATAGGAGAAAGGAAGGAGGGGAGGAATCGGAATGTGGTTGGCCAGACACGCCCCAGAGATGCAGAGCCACTTGTCAGATTGGCTGAAGCCTGTAAAGTGCCAGTGGATTGGTGGGCGAGCTATAGGAAGGGAGAAATAGTGCGCCGCCACAATCCTTTAAAAACCCATGTTTTTGTATTCAGAAAGAGTTCTCAGTCAGATCAATTGAACGCCAACTCCATGTCGGTTGTTGCCAGCCTCAGTAAGCTCCAACAAGTCTGTTTATCTCATTTGGAGTGCTGATCTCAAAGTTTGTACTTAATATGCTGTTAGGGTCGCTGCGTCGCTGCTTCTGCTAACACTCACTCCATGGGCTCAGACACTGACTTCTGTTGTGCAACCAGTAGCACCCTTTGCATATTCTGATGTTTAGAATTACTCTTCATTGTAGCAGTTAGTTTGACTGCAAATGGGCAGTGTTAATCAGACCCGCGAGAATCCTTGAGTCTCTTGCTGCAAGCTTCCTATCGTCTTTAAATCTCGTAGAGACATTGTGACAATGCTTGGGGCTACTGCAAACAATCAGTCTGTCTTCATCGGAAGTTTGTCTTTCTGAAATTGCTCCTAACCACTCGGAAATTGCAGACTGACCTCTAACCCCCTGTCTTACCTCTATACTGTGTTAGAACACGATATTCTGCTCCGCACTCGTACTGCTTATTTTATTTTCTAGTAAGGTAGTTGTAAACCGCGAGATAGCGCTGACAAAATGAAATGTATATCAGTGACGCACAGACTCAATGCAGAAATACGCTGAAGGCACCACTTGGATGTAAGGCAAGTCATTGGCCCTGACTTCATCAGTTACACAACTCCAGGTCTGCTGGAATACAGTGCACACGGCAACAGCCGGCCACTGTGACCGAGCTGTTCTAGGCACTTCAGTCCGGAACCGCGCTGCTGCTACGGTCGCTGGTTCGAATCCTGCCTCGGGCATGGATGTGTGTGGTGTCCTTAGGTTAGTTAAGTAAGTAGTTCTAAGTCTAGGGTACTGATGACCTCAGATGTTAAGTCCCATAGTGCTTAGAGCCATTTGAACCATTTGAACATGGCAGCAGGAAATCCTTCTAGGATAAATGTTGGAGAAAGAGAGAATGTGTCAGGTACTAGAAGTTTTATGGAGTATCATAGGAGTACTAAGAGACACAGGCTGTCTGTGGGAAAGTGCCTACAATTAAGTAACTGATATCAAGGAGCTCATTCAACATGATACACCGGACTAGTCTCTCAGGCAATTATGAATTGAGGCACCGTTGTTTATTATGAAGTATTGGGGATTTATAATGAAGATGATGTATTTGGAAGTTATGACAAAGAAGGAATATGGGGTATTGTTGAGGGGTATTAAGGGATACAAGTTGTAGACAGAGAAGTGCCTGGGGTTAAATAAGGCAGTGTTATTGAGGAGCTCAGGCAGCCCAATACACTGGAGATGTCTCTCGGGCTGAGAGATACGGGCTAAGGTTTAGGTGATAGCTCCCCAGTTTTATGGGCATTACAAAACAGCTGTAATGACTCTACCAAGGATTACTTACTTTTGTGAATGGTTTAGGTTAAGCTCTCCTTCAGAACATTTTTCTGTTCAGCTTTTACCAACTGAAATCGGGACATATCCAACAAGGCCACATCCACAAGGGTCGAAGCGACATGGCGACATGGTCATGAGCGCCGAAGTGCTACATGTGATGTCATGCTGGCAGCATAGGCACTCACGTCGGTCGTCTGCTGCCATAGCCCATTAACGCCAAATTTCGCCATACTGTTCTAACAGATACGTTCATTGTACGTCCCACAGTGATTTCTGCTGTGTTGCCTATTCACGCAGTGTTATTCAAGCAGTGTCTGTTAGCACTGACAACTGTACGAAAGCCGGCCGCGGTGGTCTAGCGGTTCTAGGCGCGCAGTCCGGAACCGCGCGACTGCTACGGTCGCAGGTTCGAATCCTGCCTCGGCCATGGATGTGTGTGATGTCCTTAGGTTAGTTAGGTTTAAGTAGTTCTAAGTTCTAGGGGACTGATGACCACAGTAGTTAAGTCCCATAGTGCTCAGAGCCATTTGCACCATTTTTTGAACTGTACGAAAAAGCGATGCTGCTCTCGGTCATAAAGTGAAGGCTGTTGGCCACTGCGTTGAGCGTGGAGAAAGGAAATGCCTGAAATTTGGTATTCTCAGCACACTCTGGACTCTGTGGATCTTTGAGTATTGAACTTCCTAGTGATCTCTGAAATGAAATGTCCCACGCGTCTAGCTCCAACTATCATTCTGCATTCAAAGTCTGTTAATTCCCATCGTGTGGCCACGATCATGTTGGAAACCTTTTCACATGAATCACCTGAGTACAAATGACAGCCCTGCCGATACACTGCCCTTTATACCTTCTACACCCAATACTACTACCATCTGTATGTGTGAGTAGTGAGGCAATGGCAGTGTCAGGACAGTTTGTTATTACTGGTTGCACATGTTCAGATGCAAGCATGTATTCATGGGCAAACTTGGTTGATTTATGCCCTTAACCAGTTGATATACTAGTTGATTTATGACCACCTGGGCGTTGATTTGTGACCCTCTTCTGAGAACCCTCCCACCCTTCACCCTCCAATTCCTCCTGCGCCACAACTGTGGGAAATCACCAAGCGCTTTCCCCTCCCCCTCGCCAATACAAGTACACTTTTGATATCAATTTACTTGATTAATTAATTAAATCGATAAATTAATTAACCCCTCCCCCTTTGGTAAATCCTGTTTTGCGATAAAATTATGGTAGTTAAAACCTGTGGTCAGATGGATGTCAGTATCAGGTAGAGAAGGGGCGATCTGTAATGTTAAAGAAGCAGATGTGTTGCTCATTTAACTATTGTCTACATAGTAAATTCTCCAACTTCGTTACTACAAGATGTGGTGCCAAGGCGACGAAACTATTTGTCCTACACGGGAGCGACAGTGTGACAGCAAGAGGAATATTGGATAAAATCAGCAAGGAAGCACTGGAAACCATTTTGAAGAAATATTAAAATCCTGTGGCTGTACCACATAAAGTGGATCTGGCTGACGCAAAAATGGATGTTCTAATGGAAGAGCTGTCTCGAATATTGCAACAGCTAAGTGCAGACGACTATTACCCTTTGTATTTGGACATAACGCAATATTTCGTCGGTATTGTGAATAATATCGAGATGCACGACTACTTAATACAAAAAAGAGCCAAAGAAAATGATACACTTGCCTATATTGTGTAGGGCCCCGGCGAGCACACAGAAGTGCCACAACAAAATATGGCATGGACTCGACTAATGTCTGAAGTAGTGCTGGAGGGAACTGACACCATGAATCCTGCAGGACTGTCAATAGATCCGTAAGAGTACGTGAGGTGGACATCTCTTCTGAACAGCAGGTCGCAGCAAGGCATCCCAGATATGCTCAACAATATTCATCTCTGGGGTTTTGGTGCCCAGCGGAAGTGTTTAAGCTGAGAAGAGTGTTCCTGGAGCCACTCTGTAGCAATTCTGGACGTGTGTGGTGCCGCATTGTCCTGCTGGAATTGCCCAAGTCCGTCGGAAAGCACAATGGACATGAATGGAAGCAGGTGATCAAACAGGATGCTTATGTACATGTCACCTGTCAGAGTAGAATCTCAGCATACCAAGGGTCCAATGTCACTCCAACTGCACATGCCCCACACCATTGCGGAATCTCCAACAGCTTGAACAGTCCCCTGCTGACACGTAGGGTCCACGGATTCAAGAGGTTGTCTCCATGCCCGTATGATACAATTTGAAACGAGACTCGTCCGACCAGACAACATGTTTCTAGTCATCAACAGCCCAATGTCGGTGTTGACGGGCCCAGGCGAGGCGTAAAGCTTTGTATCGTGCAGTCATGAAGGGCACACAGCAGTGGCTCTGGAAATACCTGTACCTTCCTTACCACTAGACATACTCCTTCCTTCGCTATCACAGTACCCCATGTCAAATCCATACCCTCCCTACAACAGCACATAGACATTTTCTTTACACAAACAGATATACTTTATAAACCTGATGCTCAAATGCGAACATATCACACACCCAGCACTAATACTAAGTATAATATTACCTGCTCAATATCTGGATGCATACGACACCAAATAATACTGACCGAAAATCAATGATGCATGTGCATGTCTCTTACATTCTTCCTGCCAGTCATACCACCGTGTCATAGACGTAAACGAGCACATGTTAAAGAAAAAATCCCGATCCCAACAACTACTGCATGTTACTCGCACAAGCGCTCTTCGTTCTACAGGTGCACCCAGGGATCCATGTTAAAACCTATAACCGCTTTACGAATCGAGGTACGGCATTACTTCTGAATGAGGTGATGTGTGTATTAAGAGCCAGTGATGCAACCTCGCGATAAACTCAATGAGCTTTGAACGTAGTATGCAAGTGCTATTTACGACTCCATCACACCACACGCAACTACATAATCCATTAGTTTCTGCAACGCATTCTGTCTTGAGATCATATCAGACGTTCTGCTATATATCCGCTGAGTTATAGGCGATGACAGACAGTAGTAGTAGATGATGTGCTGATTGAGGTCCTAAGAAGAAAAATATCTGAGAAGTTAGTACTTCTCAGATCTCTAGCCTTACGCTATATATTTAGAAATTACGTCCATTGAAATACATACTTGCATAGTCTCACACCCACAAGTCAATTATATTTCACTCACTCTCATATCTCTAAATGAGTCTCATTCTTCGAATCTGTATGCTACAGTAAAATTACAACCTCTTTTTAAGCACACCCTATACATCCTCCAGTCGCACCCATCTCTACAGCTTTCCTCAATTGCTAGTTCCAATTTAAGTCGGAGAAAGACGTATCCAACACCTTCTGCAACCCGTGTACAAACAGATCGCGCTGAGTTACTGCAACAGGATCGTGTTTTGAGCATTTGGTGGAATGCGCCAAATTGGTGCGTATCCAAACTAGATACAAGTACCACAGATCCCCAACATGCTATCTTCGTTATTCTATACCCACCCCAAAATAGAAAAATTACGAATTATAAAAGCTCATACGAATTAGAAGTCACGTAGACGTCAATGCGTTCACAATGACACATAGCTGCGGTCGGCCTCCAGCGTGAAGAAAGAGATTTCACAATACGTCCTCAGAATAGTGTAGCATGCTGCCATCGCAGCATTCCTAGCGGTATTGCCCCTTCTTCTCTGGCCCTCACTTTAAACTGCTACTTCTGCTGTGTCTATGACACGATTCTAATAAATATACAGACGCCACACAGACCTACTTAAAGTTTCATCACCCATACTCTAAGCGAATTATCGTATGAGACGCTCCCTCTGCTCCTGATTCAAACTGTTTCCTAACATACTTTCGTACACTGCCAAAGATTTCGTTGTTCACCACAACTTCGAGATCGGTGTGACATTCTAAACTGACATTAAGACGCTCTGATCCACGACCTCTCATAGGAAACAGAGCAAATGCTCTCCGAATGTGGAGGTGGCTGGATACAGTCGAGTGCAGTGCTATATTATACATCCCGATCAGTACATTTGGGATAGGTGTTGGCAGCTGTGCTACATTTACAATCAATTTTAAAAAATAGAACGAGATGTTATGTCATGATCGCATTGATAGACCTGACCTAAAGTGGATAGAATTTGCGAAAAATAATGAGCAAATAGGTATAAATTTTCCGAATATAGACCCAAATGCGGTGAAATTGAGAAAGTACTTTGCTATCTTCTGGTTCCCGTCGAACAATCTGTATTTGGGACCAAGTAAGCGGCAACAGGAGGAATCCAGGAGAACGTAGACATCAAAACGAAGGAAATAAGGGAGGAAGTCAATTTTTTCCTTTTGAGGCAGTATTATACTGTATGTCTATTGCGGTACCAGTGATACACGCGAGTTGACTACTGTATTTGATGCGTTTTCGAATGACAGAGAACTATTCATTTCTAAACTTACTTCCATCTGCATTAAAGGATGTGTCCGGTTATAACACGCATGTGCGAGAGAGAGAACAGACGATCTTGTGTCATCACGCGACGTCACGGTAGCGTCCTCTGGTGGTCAAGATATGAACTAAGCCACTTGAGCTCTGTAGCTCATGGTGGATACATCGGGTGCAGCCATCTTGAATAACGGTACTTGCATCATGATCTGACGTCAGGAGAGTGCCCTCTGGTGGCACCGATATGAACTAAGCCAGTTGGAGTCCAGATCCAGTGGAGAACACATCTGCTTGCAATTGGTTAAATAATAAAGACAAGTCTGTTTTTCCCGCCATTATCGTCGGTGTGCCGCATTATCATATTGGAATTTGAAGTTCGTGCGATTTTTATTGGGGAGAGGGTTAGGTTAGTGGAGGTAGGCTAAGTGTACAATCTTACACCACGTGGTGGATACACTGGGTGTAGCCATCTTGCATAACGGTACATGTTTCATGTTCTGACGTGAAGGTGGCGCTCTCTGGTGTCAGCAATATGAAGTAGACTCTGGACCTCGTGGTGACGGGCACAGTGGGTGCAGCCATCTCGAATAACTGTACTTGCGTCATGATCTGACATCGCGGTGGCGCTCTCTGGTGGCAGCCATATGAACTAAGTCAGTTGGAGTCCAGATCGAGTGGAGAACACAGACTGGGCGTAGACATCTCGAATAACGGTAGTTGCATGATGATTTGACATAAGGGTGGTACCCTCTGCTGACGAGAATATGAACTAAGCCAGTTGGAGTCCATACTCAGTGGCGAACACATTTGCATGATATTGTTTAAATAATAATAAAGAGAAGTCCGGTTTTCCCGCCATTATCGTGCTGGAATTTGAACTTGCCGCCATTTTCTATGGGGTTGGGGTTAGGTCAGTGGGTGTAGCCAAATTGGTCTATTTTCCCATCATTTTCGTGGTGTGACGCATTATCCTGCTGGAATTTGAATTTCCTGCCAATTTTTCCCTAGATGGTTAGTTTAGTGGAGATAACTCAATTGCTCTATCTTCCCACCGAAATTCAAACTTCCCGCCAAAATCCGCCATCTTGGATGACGTCATGCGCTGTTGCCAAGTCTACATGCCTCCATCTTGGATGATGTCATCACCTCCATCTTGAATAAATTTGGCAACAATGGAATATGTGTCTGCACCGGTGTAGCCCCCTACTTACAGATTCCATTCATATTACTGACTGCTGTAGAGGCCAGTCATGTGACAATGCAAGCACAATGTCAGAAACCTACACTGGTTTGCAGGCACACATTACAGAACGAAACCTGAAAGCGCATTATCTGCCTTGTGCAGCACATTCTTTGAATTTAATCATCACTAGTTCTGCAAGCTGTTGTCAGGAAGCATGTTTATTTTTCAATGTGGTGCAAAGTGTCATCATTTCTGTCTCTAAGATGGTCGTAGGTTGTGTTCCAAAACTGAACTGCATAAAGACAGAAGTATGACACTTTCTGTAGGACCTGACCATCATTTCACAGGACAATGCTCAAGCAAGTACAGTGCAAGCTGTTACTGATTTGTTTGACTGATGGGACTGCTAAGTGCTGTACCACGTACTGCACTCGCAAGTTCAATTCGATTTCTAAAACTGAAGGAAGCACTTCACGGCATTCGCTTCAGAACTCTACAAATTCGTCGGGCAATAGAATGCACCGCTCGAACTGTCAATACAACTGGCACAGCTGAGAGTATCCTACGACATCCACATCGCTGGCAACGGTTTATACACAATGATGGTGACTGCTTGAAGGTCAGTAAAACTTTGAAACACGTATCTATTTTGCATGAGCTGTAAATAAATAGTAGCCACTATTATAGTTCCAGCCCACGTATAAACCCTCATCATGGTGCACTCGCTGTCATACTGCCTTCATCAAATTACCAACGTGCTTGATTGTGCGCTTATCAGCATTCCCAGTCTTACTTTGTTCACTTTTGTGGCATTTATTTGCATTACAAGATGAAACGTTCAGCCAGCGACAGCATCGGCAGCAGTAGCAGCAAACGCCTTCGCCTGGACAGTCGACCATGTAAGTTAACTGTTCTAATCATTCAATGTACCTATGCATGCCGCGTAATTTTAGTACTTGGGTAACAGAAGAAATATTGAATTTAATTGATGAAAGGAGAAAATATAAAAATGCAGTAAATGAAGCAGGCAAAAAGGTATACAAACGTCTCAAAAATGAGATCGACAGGAAGTGCAAAATGGCTAAGCAGGGATGGCTAGAGGACAAATGTAAGGATGTAGAGGCTTATCTCACTAGGGGTAAGACAGATACTGCCTACAGGAAAATTAAAGAGACCTTTGGAGATAAGAGAACCACTTGTATGAACATCAAGAGCTCAGATGGAAACCCAGTTCTAAGCAAAGAAGGGAAAGCAGAAAGGTGGAAGGAGTATATAGAGGGTCTATACAAGGGCGATGTACTTGAGGACAATATTATGGAAATGGAAGAGGATGTAGATGAAGATGAAATGGGAGATACGATACTGCGTGAAGAGTTTGACAGAGCACTGAAAGACCTGAGTCGAAACAAGGCCCCCGGAGTAGATAACATTCCATTGGAAATACTGACGGCCTTGGGAGAGCCAGTCCTGACAAAACTCTACCATCTGGTGAGCAAGATGTATGAAACAGGCGAAATACCCTCAGACTTCAAGAAGAATATAATAATTCCAATCCCAAAGAAAGCAGGTGTTGACAGATGTGAAAATTACCGAACAATCAGTTTAATAGGCCACAGCTGCAAAATACTAATACGAATTCCTTACAGACGAATGGAAAAACTAGTAGAAGCCGACCTCGGGGAAGATCAGTTTGGATTCCGTAGAAATACTGGAACACGTGAGGCAATACTGACCTTACGACTTATCTTAGAAGAAAGATTAAGGAAAGGCAAACCTACGTTTCTAGCATTTGTAGACTTAGAGAAAGCTTTTGACAATGTTGACTGGAATACTCTCTTTCAAATCTAAAGGTGGCAGGGGTAAAATACAGGGAGCGAAAGGCTATTTACAATTTGTACAGAAACCAGATGGCAGTTATAAGAGTCGAGGGACATGAAAGGAAAGCAGTTGTTGGGAAGGGAGTAGGACAGGGTTGTAGCCTCTCCCCGATGTTATTCAATCTGTATATTGAGCAAGCAGTAAAGGAAACAAAAGAAAAATTCGTAGTAGGTACTAAAATCCATGGAGAAGAAATAAAAACTTTGGGGTTCGCCGATGACATTGTAATTCTGTCGGAGACAGCAAAGGACTTGGAAGAGCAGTTGAATGGAATGGATAGCGTCTTGAAAGATGGATATAAGATGAACATCAACAAAAGCAAAACGAGGATAATGGAATGTAGTCGAATTAAGTCGGGTGATGCTGAGGGAATTAGATTAGGAAATGAGACACTTAAAGTAGTAAAGGAGTTTTGCTATTTGGGGAGCAAAATAACTGATGATGGTCGAAGTAGAGAGGATATCAATTGTAGACTGGCAATGGCAAGGAAAGTGTTTCTGAAGAAGAGAAATTTGTTAACATCGAGTATAGATTCAAGTGTCAGAAAGTCATTTCTGAAAGTATTTGTATGGAGTGTAGCCATGTATGGAAGTGAAACATGGACGATAAATAGTTTGGACACGAAGAGAATAGAAACTTTCGAAATGTGGTGATACAGAAGAATGCTGAAGATTAGATGGGTAGATCATATAACTAATGAGGAAGTATTGAATAGGATTGGGGAGAAGAGAAGTTTGTGGCACAACTTGACTAGAAGAAGGGATCGGTTGGTAGGACATGTTCTGAGGCATCAAGGGATCACCAATTTAGTATTGGAGGGCAGCGTGGAGGGTAAAAATCGTAGAGGAAGACCAAGAGATGAATACACTAAGCAGATTCAGAATGATGTAGGTTGCAGTAGGTACTGGGAGATGAAGAAGCTTGCACAGGATAGAGTAGCATGGAGACCTGCATCAAACCAGTCTCAGGACTGAAGACCACAACAACAACAACAATCACAGCACGTGTTTTATTCGTAGTCAGTAGAAGCAAACCTCCATACGACTGAGCTTTTGAAAGGCTCATTGTAATTTTAATGTGTGACGAATTTTTATTCTGTAGCTGGTATTGCAGCCCTTCTTTCTTTTTCTTGTCTTATGGCGTTCATTTCTGAGATGTTGGCAGCTGGAGGCTGAGAGGATATTGCAGCAACAGCCTCCAGCAATATTAACAGAGTCGGCGCAGCAAGAACGTTAAGTGCATTTGTTGTTGTTGTGGTCTTCAGTCCTGAGACTGGTTTGGTGCAGCTCTCCATGCAGTCTAATATCGCGTACGTCTGTGAGCACATCGTCTCGCGTTAGACAGCTTACTTACTTTCTTGTTCTGTGTACGACTGGACATGTTTGTTAGGTTTCCTTGTGACTCCGTTGTTCGATCTTGTTGTTGTACGTTCTGTCCTTCGTTGGTCGTGTCCGTCCTCTCCCGTTGTGTTGTTGTTCGTGGGCCTCTCCATAGGTCCCGCCGCGGTTTCCGTCTTTTCAAAGAACCTTGCAGAAGTAGCACACCTGAAAGAAAGGTTCGCAGGAGAGCTTCTGTAAATTTGGAAGGTAGGAGACGAGGTACTGGCAGAAGTAAAGCTGTGAGGACGGGGCGTGAGTCATGCTTGGGTAGCTCAGTTAGTAGAACACTTGCCCGTAAAAGGCAAAGGTCCCGAGTTCGAGTCTCGGTACGCCACACAGTTTTAATCTGCATGGAAGTTTCATATCACTGCACACTCTGCTGCAGAGTGAAAAATCTCATTCAGATGATGTCCATCCTGTCGACGATGGAGTTGGCGAGGTGGATAAGCCGGCCGCGGTGGCCGAACGGTTCTAGGCGCTTCAGTATGGAACCGCGTGACCGCTACGGTCACAGGTTCGAATCCTGCCTCGGGCATGGATGTGTGTGATGTCCTTAGGTTAGTTAGGTTTAAGTAGTTCTAAGTTCTAGGGGACTGATGACCTCAGCTGTTAAGTGCCATAGTGCTCAAGCCATTTTGACACCGTACCACAGTTAGAATGTTCAGTGATTCCAGATGCCTTTGAGGAGCGACGCTGTTGGTTTTCTGAGGGTGTGGCTTCCTCACGTGGAAAAGGAGCTCCTCAAGGTAGGCAATAATCCACAGCATCCCGCCTTTAAACGTAGTGCGGTGCTCTGTGTCGACTATCGCACCCGTCCCCCCCCTCCCCCCCCCCTTCCCCGCAATTTTATTCTGTCGCTGAAGGGACAACTCTTCATTATCTTTGGGGGAAAAATGGCGTGATTACGCGGAGCACGTCAATCGCCGAGTAGTTTCGTAAATCCACCTTGAGTACTATACTGCCTGGTTTTCCGAGATGGAAGTCAGAATGTCAGCTAAGGCACTCACCCGAATACTACACCTGGACATCGATACACACTTCTATGACCTGGTAAATGGAGGGTCTAGCTATATCAAGCTACCTAAAGATATAGGTAATTAGCAGACACGTATTACGTCGAAAATAGAAAGGATCAGGCTTGTTTTGCATGGTCAGTCCTGGCTTGCGAGAGAAGTTACAATTGCAGAGATCATCCTGAGTGTCCTGGTACATGCCGTGTAGATGATAATACTAGTGTATGTTATAACTTTGATGGTATCGAGTTCCCAGTCAAGATCCAGGACATACCTAAATTAGGGGCACAGAATAATGGAATATCGGCTCATGTTTATGGCCTGGAGAAGAAAAGCAAGTCAGATGAGCAAGACAAGCATATTGTCGTCGGCCCCCTCCATTCCTCAAAATTCGCAGGTGAGCGTGAGTTGCATGTAAACATGCTGTTCCTCTCTGAAGGTGATAATTATCACTATGTTTGGATCAAAGACATGTGCCGACTCCTTTACAGCCAATTGTTGAAAAAGAACTTAAAAAACGTATTTGCTTAAGATGGCTGAATTTTTTCTCCTCAGACAAGTTAATAGGGGCACATCTAGTAGATGGCGCTTCCACATACCCGGTATGTGTTATTATGCCTGCTGTGGAAAGCAAATTCATGAAGTTTAAGAATGCTCGCCACCAGGAGCGATGCCTGTTTGTGGTGTACGTCGACTTTGAAGCCTCCTCACTCCTGTGACCCGCTTTGAAGGTGACCCCTCCGCCTCACATACCACGTTTACAGAAAAACACGTACCATATGCGGCAGCGTACCAAATTGTATCGTCCTAGGATTCCAGTCTTAACCGCTGCAAATCTTATGTCGGGGATAATCCTGCAGTTTGGCTGCTCACTCAGCTTGAAGAACTTTCATGGTAGGTTGATAAGCTTTGCAGCGACAACGTTCCCATGACTAAATCGAAGGACAATGAAGAGCTGTATAATAACGCGCTTGATTATCATATTTGTGGGCTGCCATTGGACAGAAAAGTGGAGGAAACTCCTCTTTATGGGGAAGTTCCATGGCGCAGCTCACAATGCATGCAATTTGAAGTACCAGCTACCAAGGCACATACGCGTTTTCATCCACAACACTAGTTAACATGTAATATCTCTTTATATTCTACTAATTATCCCTGCACAATTCTATGAGTGAATTACGTTTCCTACTTGACCATCTATATAGTCGCAGAATCGATGCGCAAAATAGTACAGCACTATTACTATTCCATGAGCGCATAATTACTCTTTGTAATATTCTCTATGGTGTGTTGAGGGGACTTCTAGGATCTTCCCCGTGCCGGATAGCCGCATTGAATTGTAATTTTGCTATCGAGATTACTGGAAGAAAGAGATTGAAAATATATGGGTCTAGTGCAGCAGGGGATACAACCCGTCGACTTTGAACAATGACGTCATTCCTTAGTCATAGATCGTAATGTCTTCACTTCGAGGCATAGATGATAAAGCAGTTCTGTGTTCTAATAAGCACTGTCATTAAAATAATTGAATGTTAATCTAAAAGCGATCGCTTGATATTCAGTACATCATTAAACGTGTGATTTAATTAACTTAATTGTTTGTTTTTTATTCGGCCGGTACTTAATATTTTTCGTAATGATATTGAGGTAATGTGGATTATTAATTTTTTATTATAGAACAATTTGTAGTGTTTTATTTTCGTTTATAGGAATGGATTTGTCTACCGCTATGAATTTGGACGATTTAAGGGAAGTTATGGGCCAAGATATGTTGACCACAATTTGCTTCCTGCAAATGTGTGGTCTCATAGCAGAATACATTCAATGTCGTGAGTGCGGCGAACATATGCGCCTTACGAGTGTATCGAGTCGCCGTACTCACGACTTGTTCGTATGGCGCTGCAGCAAAGATCGGTTGTGGCGGTCCATTAGACGAGGGACGTGGTTCGAGAAATCTAAGCTCGCCCTCAGAGACATAATGAAAATAACATATTGTTGGTGTTTAAGATATCCTGTATGGCTGTGTGTGCATGAGTGTCGTGTCAGTAAACATACCGTATTAGACTGGTACTCGTTTTGTAGGGAGGTTTGTGGGGAATATATGAAATATAGGGGGCCGTTGGGGGGGCCGGGCGTTATGGTGGAAGTTGATGAGTCTCATTTTGGGAAAAGGAAATACAATAGAGGGGAACCTCCGGTTGTATTATGGGTATGGGGGGCAGTAGTTTCAGGTCAGCATTGTAATGATGTAGTCTTTTAGAGTAGTACCAAATAGAAGTAAGGAAGTTTTGGTTAGGTTAATTGAAGATGAGGTGCCAGAGGGATCTATTGTTATTTCAGACGGGTTTTCTTCTTATAGGGATTTAGGGGATAGGGGTTACCAACATCTTGTAGTAAAACATAACATTGAATTTAGATCTCTATCGACAGCCGCCTGTACTAACAGCATAGAAGGGTACTGGTCAGCGGTAAAATCACTCCTAGGGAAAGGGAAACGCCAAATTTCAACTCTTCAAAGCCATCTAGATGAGTATTCTTGGAGACAAAGCATTCCGCGGACATATTGCCCGTTTAAAAGTTTCATTAAACATGTGGGCAAAATGTACCGTCCCAAACATCTCAGTTAATTTCAGGAGGGAGGGAGGGGGAAGGGAAGGGGGGTTGGTGAATGTGTGTGTGTGTGTGTGTGTGTGTGTGTGTATGGGAGAGAGAGAGAGAGAGAGATTTCGTAATGTGTTTGTTGTGAGTGTGGGTATGTGATTTTCATTACTGTCTGTTTAGGCGAGCTTCCGTTATTCGTCGATATTTCCGTGTGGTAAGTTCTCTTTTCCATTTCCTTCTTTATCTATATTTCACTATTTTGCCATATTTCACTTTCTTATTCCACCAATATGTGTATTTCCGTGTTGCGAAGTACGTAACAGAAATCTGGGAGCTGGCGATCTTTTTTCGTTTTCCAGCTCTACTATCAGCATGACATTTTCGAATGTGTACTTCCGAAACCCCCATCACAACAACATCATTCACTTCCCCCTTCCGCTTTACACTGACGACACAACTATAATTTGTATCCCGTACTTCACTTCGCCTTTACATTGACACTATATATGTCAATTCGCGAGCAAGATAAAAATGTTGCGTATAGCTATATAGCTCAAGTAACGAATGGGATACTATTAGCGTCCAAGGCACAGTAGCTGATAAGTGTTTTTTGGCTTTTTAAAAAAAAAATCTCACGAGATAGAATAAACTGATCCTACTTTATTAAGCAATCAATAAAAAAAACGAAACTGAAACATAAAAGCAAAAGCGAAAATGGTAAACTGCAAATAGAATAGATTAGCCATGCATAACACCCACTCACCTCCCCAGGAGTCGGAACTCCCGCACTCATTAGAATATACACATGCTTCAGTAGGTGATAAGTGTTTTTTGGCTTTTTTTTAAAAAAAAATCTCACTAGATAGAATAACCTCATCCTAAGATACAGGTGCTTCAGTAGCTGATAAGTGTTTTTTGGCTTTTTTAAAAAAAATCTCACGAGATAGAATAAGCTGATCCTACTTTATTAAGCAATCAATAAAAAAACTAAACTAAACTAAAACATAAGTAGGATCAGTTTATTCTCTCGTGAGATTTTTTTTTTAAAAAAAGCCAAAAAACACTTATCAGCTACTGAAGGGAGCTACAACAGTAAGAAGAATCGCTTCTCGGCTTTTGACAAGATATTGCTTAATAAAGTAGGATCAGTTTATTCTATCTCGTGAGATTTTTTTTTAAAGCCAAAAAACACTTATTAGCTACTGAAGGGAGCTACAACACTAAGAAGAATCGCTTCTCGGCTTTTGACAAGATCAATGTTTATCTCTCTCGCATTCCTTTGTTTCTCGACATTCTCCTCAGCTCTTTCATCTTTGTAATACATGGTCTCTGGCGACTTGTGACGTCATTGTTCAAAGCTGACGGGTTGTATCCCCTGCTGCACTAGACCCGAAAAGCACAATGCATGCAATTTGAAGTACCAGCTACCAAGGCACATACGCGTTTTCTTCCACAACACTAGTTAACATGTAATATCTCTTTATATTCTACTAATTATCCCTGCACAATTCTATGAGTGAATTACGTTTCCTACTTGACCATCTATATACTCTCGGGGATAATCCTGGAGTTTGGCTGCTCACTCAGCTTGAAGAACTTTCATGGTAGGTTGATAAGCTTTGCAGCGACAACGTTCTCATGACTAAATCGAAGGACAATGAAGAGCTGTATAATAACGCGCTTGATTATCATATTTGTGGGCTGCCATTGGACAGAAAAGTGGAGGAAACTCCTCTTTATGGGGAAGTTCCATGGCGCAGCTCACAATGCATGCAATTTGAAGTACCAGCTACCAAGGCACATACGCGTTTTCTTCCACAACTCTAGTTAACATGTAATATCTCTTTATATTCTACTAATTATCCCTGCACAATTCTATGAGTGAATTACGTTTCCTACTTGACCATCTATATACTCGCAGAATCGATGCGCAAAATAGTACAGCACTATTACTATTCCATGAGCGCATGATTACTCTTTGTAATATTCTCTATGGTGTGTTGAGGGGACTTCTAGGATCTTCCCCGTGCCGGATAGCCGCATTGAATTGTAATTTTGCTATCGAGGTTACTGGAAGAAAGAGATTGAAAATATATTGTATGCTACTCAAGAAAATATATACTGACAGTTACATCAAAGGTGTGTAAGGAATTACATTATATATGTATTCTCTAATTGGAAATTTGCACGGAGGTGTCGTTTCGTTGGTAATCAGAAGGGAACTTCCGATGAATTGGAAACGAATCTGCAATTATTAGATCCAAGAGCTCCATTATTTCATCGGATAATTAAACTCCATCAAAGCAAATTTTCCGCTTGATTTGAGGTTTCCCGACTGACTACGCAACGCAATAAAACCAAGACATTTTATTTACACAGGATTGCAGATCGCTTTGAATCATCGAGACTGCGGACAGAGAGAGAGTCATCGTCCGATTCTGATTAAACAAGTAAAGCTTAATTATAACTTTCTTGAGCGACTGTGATGATTGTGGCACGGCTGCTTATGAACGAGATCATTAATAAAATACTAATAACTAACTTTCCTCCTCACCAGCAACCAGTATAAACAAAATATTAATTAAAATTACGTTTCTAGCATTTGTAGACTTAGAGAAAGCTTTTGACAATGTTGACTGGAATACTCTCTTTCAAATTCTAAAGGTGGCAGGAGTAAAATACAGGGAGCGAAAGGCTATTTACAATTTGTACAGAAACCAGATGGCAGTTATAAGAGTCGAGGGACATGAAAGGGAAGCAGTGGTTGGGAAGGGAGTAAGACAGGGTTGTAGCCTCTCCCCGATGTTGTTCAATCTGTATATTGAGCAAGCAGTAAAGGAAACAAAAGAAAAATTCGGAGTAGGTATTAAAATTCATGGAGAAGGAATAAAAACTTTGAGGTTCGCCGATGACATTGTAATTCTGTCAGAGACAGCAAAGGACTTGGAAGAGCAGTTGAATGGAATGGACAGTGTCTTGAAAGGAGGATATAAGATGAACATCAACAAAAGCATAACAAGGATAATGGAATGTAGTCTAATTAAGTCGGGTGATGCTGAGGGAATTAGATTAGGAAATGAGACACTTAAAGTAGTAAAGGAGTTTTGCTATTTGGGGAGCAAAATAACTGATGATGGTCGAAGTAGAAAGGATATAAAATGTAGGCTGGCAATGGCAAGGAAAGTGTTTCTGAAGAAGAGAAATTTGTTAACATCCAGTATTGATTTAAGTGTCAGGAAGTCATTTCTGAAAGTATTCGTATGGAGTGTAGCCATGTATGGAAGTGAAACATGGACGATAAATAGTTTGGACAAGAAGAGAATAGAAGCTTTCGAAATGTGGTGCTACAGAAGAATGCTGAAGATTAGATGGGTAGATCACATAATTAATGAGGAAGTATTGAATAGGATTGGGGAGAAGAGAAGTTTGTGGCACAACTTGACCAGAAGAAGGGATCGGTTGGTAGGACATGTTCTGAGGCATCAAGGGATCACCAATTTAGTATTGGAGGGCAGCGTGGAGGGTAAAAATCGTAGAGGGAGACCAAGAGATGAATACACTAAGCAGATTCAGAAGGATGTAGGTTGCAGTAGGTACTGGGAGATGAAAAATCTTGCACAGGATAGAGTAGCATGGAGAGCTGCATCAAACCAGTCTCAGGACTGAAGACCACAACAACAACAATTAAAATTATAAACAAATTTAAACGTTTTTCTGCATCTGGTTTGTAAATGGGTGGGTTTATCTAAATTTGGGATGCTGAATACACTGGTAAAATCAGTTTTTCTCTGTGACATCACATTTACTAGATACACAGCAGAATAAAAAATGGTAATATCGAAAATTAACACAATTAATTCAAACAAAAATACACACTCAGAACGTTTGAAATCAATAAGGGCACGATGCCAATAAAAGGCCCAAATTAGTTCAGAAGATATTTTCGCCTTTAATCGTCTTTGGTGTTTGAAAAATGCGGCGACAGAGCTCTTCTTTTGTTTGCTGTTTCATCACTCTCCCTAAAAAAACCCCAGCAGTAGCCACCCATCATCGAAGGGTTCCAATGGCCTTGGTAACGGTGTTCCATAGTAAGAATGTCTTGGTGAAATTGTTCACCATGGTCATCGCTTACGGCTCCCAAATGTTCTGGGAATAAATCAAGGTGAGAATGTAAAAAGTGAATTTTAAGCGACGTTTACATCCCATGTTCTTATAGTTGTCGAACAGATCATTCACAATGGTAAGATAGTTTTTGTCTTTTCTGTTACCCAAAAATCCCTTCACAATTGCTTTAAAAGAAGACCAAGCAGCTAATTGGATACCTGTGAGTTTGGTATCAAAGGTTGGATTTCCAGCAGTTTTCTTATTTGTTGTCCAGCAAATATACCCTCTTTCAGCTTTGCCTCACTTAATTTGGGAAACTTTTCTTTTAAGTGATTTAAGGCCTCGCCTTGTTTAACCAGAGCTTTTAGAAAGTTCTTGATAAGGCCCAACTTCATATGAAGGGAGGCAAAACGATTTTATCGGGCTCAACCACTGGGGTATTGTTCACATTTACGTTTCCAGGGACATATGACTTCCTTATAGGCCATTCCTTGACTGTATAGTGGTTCTTGGTGTCACAACTGTCCCAAAGTCACAAAAAGCAGCAGTATTTCGTGAATCTAGCCTGTAAACCTGTAAGGAGTGCAACAACCTTTAAATCACAGCAAAGCTGCCATTCGTGATTCTCATATTTCATTGCCTCTAGCAGCAAAGCCACGGTTTCATAAGTTTCTTTCATGTCTACAGCATAAGCCAAAGGTACCGATGGAAATGCATCGCCGTTATGCAGTAGTACTGCTAACAAGCTTGTTTTACTGGACTCAATAAATAGTCACCACTCCGGTGGATTATGTTGTACACCTAGCTGCATCATCAGACCATTGACGTGTCTACATACACACATTGATTTCTGCATACAGAAATATTGCGCGAAGGAGGCACCTCTTGATCTGAAGCAGGAACTTTTTATTCCTGGAGCTAGAAGGTTCCGTTGTTGAAGTCTCGACCCCAAGAGTTCAGCTTGCTGGTTCGAAAGTTTTAGGTCGTGAACCAAATCGTTCAATTCCTTTTAATTCAAGAGCTGAGGCGAAGTGTCATGATATTGAGGGCAGTACTCTTCTATATGTTCAATACTTTCTGATTCACTTGACATGGTGTCAGGTTCCGTGACTTTCATGTTACAGACAGGAACAGGCAACCCCTCATCATGGGGCAAAGGCAAATGCACTGAAGATACATTTGAATATTTTATGTCTGGTTTTGCTTGAATGTCCTGAAATATTTGTAAGTCAGAAGTAATACTCTGAATAATGATCATTAGGCTCACACCACACCATTGTAACAGCGAATGGCATGGCTCGACGTTTTTCTTTCAACCACTCGGTTAAGGTTGTAGTACAGGTTATGCAGGCAATATGAGATGCAAAATTTTTGTCTTGATCACCAACAGGACAATCAAAAATACAATTTATATGCCTTCTTATCCAAATCAGTGATTGGTTTTCTTTGGGCTTTTGGAGTGAATTTCCCACATATATAACAAAAGTTGTTGGCGTGGTTTAGACAGTAATAAGATTTACTAGTTGCCAATTTTCTTAGTGTAAGTTTTAAACACGAAAAGTTTGCACTATCTTTCACAGGAAACATTCACTGAGGATCTCTTTCACACCACTGGATTATCACAACAACCATTTACTGACGATTTATAGATCTTCTAGCTCTCCTCTGCAAATCAAAAACAAACAATTAAACATCAAAACGAAGAACAGCAAAAAGCGAAATACTGAATACGAAAAATAAAACACCTTTAAATCTCAAAAACGGTACGTGCTAGAAAAATTTGAAAGGTATATTCGGATTCTACAAAGCAAATTACATACTAGTTGATGTATCACATCCCACACGGCTGTTGACTAGTGTAATTTAAGCGAGTAAGATGCTCACTTTCTAATTGAGTACTTACCTTATTTCGGCATGGAAAAAGATCAGATCAATGTCCTACCTGAGAGCGTCGAGAAATACATTTCATTCTCCAAACGAATGGCGCCAAGAATTACGCTCCGCTTCCTTGATACGCTACATTTTATGCACGTGTCACTCCAGAAACTCGTTGAGACTCTATCTCGGGATACTATGTGTATCACTCAAGATGCATTTCCCGACGAGGAAAAGTTTCAAAATGGCTCTGAGCACTA
Source organism: Schistocerca piceifrons (assembly GCF_021461385.2). Classification (NCBI taxonomy): domain Eukaryota; kingdom Metazoa; phylum Arthropoda; class Insecta; order Orthoptera; family Acrididae; genus Schistocerca; species Schistocerca piceifrons. Next base: position 229,651,695 of record NC_060143.1, on the reverse strand, counting down.
TGGAACTTAACTTCTGAGGTCATCAGTCCCCTAGAACTTAGAACTACTTAAACCTAACTAACCCAAGGACATCACACAAATCCATGCCCGAGGCAGGATTCGAACCTGCGACCATAACGGTCGCGCTGTTCCATACTGTAGCGGCTAGAACTCCTCGGCCTCCCCGGCCGGCGGAAAAGTTTCAACTTGTGACTAGCAAGGGGATTTTCCCATGCGTGTATGTGGATGGTATGGCGAAACTCAACGAAACCAGGCTATCCAACATAGCTACATTCTCCAGCAACCTTACAGGCGATGCCATAATGGATGCAGAGTATGAGCATCCCATGAATGGTTGGCGGCAGTTCAGCATTTCCACTTTAGGGGTGTATGCACAACTTTACATGGATACAGACGTGTGCTTGCTTGCGGACGTTTTCGAGAAATTCCGGAGTCTATGCATGGTCACATATTCTCTGGATCCCGCCTTTTATTATATGGGACCTGGGTTGCCTTGTGTTGCAATGCTCAAGAAAACGAAGTGCGGTATCGAATTACTGACCGATGCTGACATACTTCTTTTCTTTGAGCAAGGGATCTGTCGGAGACATTGGCAATGTATCCACATGTATTCAACGATCCCTTGATTCGAGTTACATGATGTTCCAGGATGTAAATAACTTATCTGGGCACGCCATGCAGCAATCACTGCCGATTGGTGGGTTTCGATGGGTTCCCAAAGATGAATGAAAGGGATAAGTGGATAAATCATGGGGGGGGGGGGGGGTGGCAGCTGTATTTGATGTAAGGTACGTGGTGGAGGCAGAACTCACATATCCTAATAGTTTGCGTGATGCACACGCCGATTTGCGGCAGTACCCAGAGCAACTAGTTCGGTAGGGCACTCAACCCCAAAACTGATGACAATGCTGGGAAATAATCAGAGATACATTATTCATTATCGTAGTCTCAAGCAGTGTCTCAGCTAGGGATTGGAGCTGGTTAGAATCACCTGGGCTATCTCTATCAAGCAGTCCCCCTAGTTGAAGGAGTATATTGATTTGAATACGAGACAGAGAGCTTCAGCGACGTGTGACTTTGAGAAAGAGTTTTACAAATTGATGAATAATTCAATTTTTGATAAAACAATGGAGAGTTTTAGGGACTGTCGGGAAATTTTGCTTACAACCGAATGGGATGAGCGTTATGGCGTACGTAAATGCATTTCCAGACCAAATTTTAAGTGGGTCACCATACTCAATAAGAATTTTGATGTTGTGAAGATGTCGAAAACTGCAGTAGAGTTTACAAAACCTGTTTATGTGGGGATGTGCATACAAGACCTACCCCAGCTCCACATGTACCGCTTTCATGATAAGTTTGTGAAAACTCATTTCGTAGATCCTAAATTACTTTATATGGATACAGATAGCTTCATCTGTTGGGTGAAGAACTGCGATTCATATGAAGTGATGAGGTATGGCTATAATGAATTAGACACGTTCGCATACATGGCCAATAATCCTTATGGTATTGTTCCACAGAACAAGAAGGTTATCAGCCTTATGAAGGACAATGCAAATGGATTGCCGATTGTGGAGTTTGTAGGTGTGCGATCAAAAATGTATGTGTATCGCACATTGGAAGGTGCCACCCAGAGGTTGGCTAAGGGTGGGCATCCTATGGCATCAAGAGCCCTATCTATTGAAGACTATCGAGAGGACAAGAGCTGTAGTCTGTGCTGCAGTCAAAATCGATCTTTTGCATCATGACGATAAAAGGGTCATTTGTGATGATGAGATTGAAACTCTCCCATACTCACACTACTCACTTATAGCGAGAGAAGGGGTGGGGGACTCTGATTGAGTGAGAGTGAGAGAATGAGAAAGAGAGGGAGAGAGAGAGAGAGAGAGAGAGAGAGAAAGAGAGAGGGTGAGAGTCTGCAGGGTAGTAGTATGACCCTTTTATCGTAGTATGAGTTATTTTATGTTGTGTTAGCGCGCGCGCGCGCGCGCGCGCGCGCGTGTGTGTGTGTGTGTGTGTGTGTGTGTGTGTGTGTGTGTGTGTGTGTATTTTTGTGTGTGTGTGATGTAAATATTTATGTGTACTATGTACGCTGTATACACACACACATATAAACCATGTGTGTAAAATATATATATATATATGAACACCACATGTGTGAAATAAAAGAAAGTTGAAAAAGAATGAACAAAAATAAAAAATAAAAAAGCACAAACAGAAAAAGGCATTTGTATATGTATTTATTCATTCATAATGTATGTGCAGCATATATATATATATATATATATATATATATATATATATATATATATATATATATACCATGTATGTATTGTAACTAGAATAAAGGAAATATATTTTATTTGTATAAACTGAATAAACGAAAGAAAATTCGTTACCATAAGTCTTTGTTGTTGTTTTTGTTGTTGTTATCTACAAAAGAACCTATCTGCTATTGCATTATGTATGTATATGTACATATAATGGCTGAGGATGTCTCTATTATTCCTGCATCTGCTGTGTACGTTACGAATGCAACATCTTTAGATATGAACTGCCTATGGTCATTATCATAGAAACGCTGAGTGTCTGTGATGATGTTCACACATTGAGATGTCATTGTGGAATGCTCTAGGTAAGGCATCTGTTCATTTATACAGTTCGTTACACAGCACCGCTGAGCTGCCAGCAGTTGATCACATTGTCATGTAGAACTAGACCATACATGGCAGTGTGTTCTGCGAAACGCCGGCTGAAGTGGCCGTGCGGTTAAAGGCGCTGCAGTCTGGAACCGCAAGACCGCTACGGTCGCAGGTTCAAATCCTGCCTCGGGCATGGATGTTTGTGATGTCCTTAGGTTAGTTAGGTTTAACTAGTTCTAAGTTCTAGGGGACTAATGGCCTCAGCAGTTGAGTCCCATAGTGCTCAGAGCCATTTGAACCATTTTTTTCTGTGAAACTTTCTGAAGATTCAAATTCAGTTCGTACATCTATAGCTCCAGACTTAACTTTCTCGTTCAGTTCTGAGCAGTCTATTACGATGATCGGTGATAGCGCCTTGAATTTCCATTGACTGGGTAGACACCCTCCTCCTTTGTCTTTAGCACTTTCATAGTAAGAAGCACGAAACTTCGCATACATGTCATATGATAGACAGTACACATTTTCATCCCACTACAGACGTAAATTGTCATATGGGTAGACCTCTGAATTCAAGTAGACTCTGGCGTTAGTTAACTTGCAGTTGTCTAATACAGTGGAATCATTTGAAATATTTTCTCTTTTGTCAGTCTGAAACGCAAATATGATGAATCTAGGTGTCTCTAGCTGCGAAGAGGTTTAAGTAGCCCATATTTGTCTGCTTGCATTGGTCCCCCCCCCCCCCCCCCCAAGAATGAAATGTTAGTGACAGAAATGAATCGGAATTCAGGGTTTTTAAAAGCTTCAAGCGCTCCTTGTCTGATACACTGACATGAGGCATTTTCAATATTATCTTGCTGATTGCGATCATCTTCTCCTCTTGAGCTCCTTGAATGTATGAGGTATTATACATTGCACTCTGTACCAGAATGAGTTTCTGTTTAGGGTTCATAATAATCTGCCTCATGTCTTCAAAGTGGCCCATAAGCATTTTTAGAGGTAGGCATGCATCGCTTGTACTTCGCAATTTCTCTATCCGCAGGATCGTCTATGAACCATCCCGCATTTTATAAACCATTCAAATCTGTGGGTGATGCAGAGACGTATATTTTAAGGGCTTATCTTATGCCAACATTGCATGTACGGTCGATTTCAGACCCATTAAATTCACAGTGTATGTTTAAGAAATACGAGTGCTAAAGCTTTAAGTGTAAGCTTGGATCCCACTGCATCGCTGCCGTCGGTTTTTTTGAATGACGCCTCCAAATATATGAAACTCTTGCATGGAAGCGTCACTGCGTCTTAGTGCTGGATCATAATCTTTAATTACATCTTTCTTGTTAAATGTGACTGAATCGTAAGGTTTGCACGAGAAGTGTTCCTGATGCATAATTCACTCATCATACTCTACTTGACTAGTTATATTGAGTGCGGACGTTATTGCGAGATTTCAAGCCAACTGATTTAAGAAACTCGTAGTTACCACATGTTATTACTTCCTGGTTTGGCAGCGAAGTGATGTGCTGTGGATTTGGTGCACTGGTTTTATACCGTACGCCCATCCTGCCTTAGATGTAATCGTACAATGATTTCCTCACCACGAAACTCAACAAGTTGATTATTCTGGTCCACAATAAGCAACTCCAAATAGTCCAATGTCTGAACTGTCACTGGAAGGTATATTGGATTGGTATGAGTCTTAACAATCGTATACCCTCTTGCAACTGAGAGGAAGAATCCGTAAATAGTATGAATATGATAGGAGTTTGTTGCAATGTTACACTTGACTCTGATTGTGCTGACAGGTAGAAAGTCAACAGTCTGATCCGACTTGTAAAATTTACTTCTTCAAAACCTGCCCTTTTGTGTAGCCTAGTAGGCGCCCTATTGAACATTTCTGCTTAAAAGCAGTCGTTGCATTTATATTCCTTATTTCAGATTTAAGTGTATTGATATTTGCAAGTATCTCAATACCTTTTCCAGATTGTGTTAAGACTTCATTTAAATCGTCACTATCGTACGCACCAGGTTCTGTTTTCACAATGTCTTTTTCACCGTTAATATCTAGATACAGTTTGTTGCTAGTCTCGGTGATACGAGTATTTGGGTTGCTGTTGTACGTCTCCAGTCTAATCAATGCAATATTCCATTGACCAATGCTCAAAGCAATTGGTAGGAAGTAATTTGCACGCAATACAGATGATCGTTCTTTTAAAGTCAAAGCGTACGACACTGCATCTGAAACTCAACTGATGAAGGAATCTGCTTCTTCTTCTTTGTAAATGTCAGGAGAAACAATGCATAGATTTCGGGAGAGGTGTGCATTAAAGTCCTGATAGCGCCGAAAATTGTAGAACACACGTCTTCAGGGAGTGAAGTATCGTTGTAATTCTTCTGGCGGTTGCAGGTCACCAAATGAGTCGAAATAGGAGACGGTATCTGCATTTTTCATAACATATGATTCCCAGTGGGTGCCGGGGCCTCCAGCAACATCTAAATTCACAGTGCCACATTCACCAGTTATCCACATAGTCTTCGGTAATGTATCCCGCACAAACACACCACGGAATCTTGGAATGTTGAATTTTTTTCTAACAAATTTAAGATCAGTATTTGTGAGAGGCCGATCTGGTAGGACTGCTAAAGTTTTTTTATTATTTCTGAATAGATCAAGCCCTTTTCCGGTCGTTGCGGCTTCCGTCATGTGGTTATGTCTTCTTGCCTCTTCTAACTGTGCTTGGGAGTTTTATGCGTTTTTGACCATTCGAGCAATAGCTGCAGCACCACCAGTGAGGGACCTTACTGCCGAGAGTGTGGAGAGAGCTGGGATGAGGAATGGAAGAGAACCACCAGACGCCTTGGGTATTGGTAGAACTCGAGGTGCTTCAACCAGTCCTCATCTTCTTCTTCACGCAACTTTCTGCTTCTGAGCGTTTTTAGCTCCATACATCTCTATCAGAACACAGTTCTTCAAACAGCTCTGCTTCCCATCCTTCTTCTTCTTGTTTAGTGCACAACGCGCAGCATTTATAATTCACTCGAAATTCATCATTCCTAAACGCTACTTAATTTTCCTATGCATGGTTTTATCAACCTCAAATGCTGTAATGTGTTGACCTATACCAGTATCCTTTATCAGTGTATCGCCTTAGCCGTAGCAGCTAAAATCCTATTTGCAACGTGACGACTTGGGAGATCTTTATTTGTAGCATACGCAATGTCATGTTCCATACATGCTTCGTTGAGCAGATTAACTCCCTTATCACCTTGTGCCAATCGTTTCTCAACCACTGTTTGAAGTCCGCAGTTGTTATATCCCACAATGTGTCATTCAACTGAGAATTAGTCTAGAATACCACCCACTACTCCAATGCGTCTCCTATCATGCATGTTACGCTACTGCAGTGGTCGTGGTCTGTGCACACCATTATACAGCAAATCGTTAGTATTAATCCAACTATCAGCTCGGGGCAGCTGTGCGGTCTGAGACGTCTTGGTCACGGTTTGCGTGGCTGCCCCCATCGGAAACTCGAGTCCTCCCTTGGGCATGGATGTGTTTATTGTTCTTAACATAAGTTAGTTTAAGTTAGATTAAGTAGTGCTTAAGCCTAGTGACCGATGACCTCAGCAGTTTGGTCCCATAGTCATTACTACAATTCTTTTTTCAATCCAACTGTTTTGTGCTGCACAGAAACTAAGCCATTTCACTAGCATTCTATTTCCCCGACATCCTCGGTGTAGATGCATCCTGCAATTTCTTCACATTTACTATCCTTCAAGATATAAGTTCTAGAATTCGTTCTTTGTACCTTTGAAACTGTAAATAACTCTGTTGACCAGTTGGGTAGGTATGATTTCTCGAATGCTGTCTTGTGTTTTGAGATACGTACCAATTCACCTTGTAAGGTGGCTATAATTTCGCATCTTACAAGCAATCATCCACATACTATTCCGTGACCTACAAACACAATTACGTATCATGTGACAGTTTGTACATTGTATATATGAATATATAAAGGAGACTGACATTGTCATGTACGTCTTGTAAATAATTGTTAATGCTTATTGCATGAAAGGCGATGGAGTGTCTTTATTATAAAAACGGTGTAATGAATGATTGCCTATACCAGTGGAGGTTGGAATACCAGTGGAAATGAAACGGCTGGCGGAACTGAAGCCCTGGGTGGGAGGCCCACACAGGTGTGTCGGTCCTGCTTAAACACAGGAAATAGCAAGACGGACGTCGTAGCACCTAAGTGCTGGAGCGGAATAGAGTCGCGACCAACCGGTTTTGTAGCCGAACTGGAAGGATTATACTTCGGAAACTACAAAAATTTTGGACGCAGGTGAGAGGAACGATGAAGCGCACCTCGTAAACCACGCAGGCTGGGTTATTTCCAAGGATTTTACTGAGAAGCTCACCATTATACGAGTTTAGGTTTTTCCCCGCCAACTTTCCGCGCTGGATGACAAAAAATTAAAACATGGTTGGTCGGCGTTCCGAAGAATCTGTAGAGAGGGAGAATATTCCGTGGCTTCGGGAATGTAATTCGTTTTCGGAATTACGATGGTGGGGAGCCGATCCTTGCTGGGAGTCCAGCTGTGGAGAGACAAGGTCTTCCGTTGTGAGCGTCCGTGTGTGACGGTCACCCGATATCAGCTTTGTTGCTACGGACGGACTTTCTGTTTTTGCTCTCAGCAGAGTTTATAGTTAGAACAGTTAGGAACTGTACTGTTGTGAACCTATGCGATTCTGGACTTCACCTCCAGGTTGGAAGTCGTCGTTGAGTACGCAGCATTCAGTAATGGAGAGCACTTCCTCTGCCTATACTTATGTTGAGACGTTATCTGATCTCCTCCTTGTGGCTGGGAGTTCGCATTTCTCGTCTGTAGAACACAGAGAGGAGAAGATAGTATTAGAGTAATTAGTCAGAGTATTGCCTTCTGCTGTCCTAATGTTTGAAAGAATTTATTTGTGGTTGGAGTTTTTCCATCGTCGCAGACATGTACGAGAACCAGCACGCTGATGCAACAGACGCAGTACGTAGGGTGATATCCCAAATTGGCTCGGCTTATTAGGGCTATAAAGCTAAACAACTGTGATCACGTTAGTTTATTTCCACTGAGGTTCCAGACCACCAAAGATCATCTTTGAAAGTAGTGTCTTCTAGTGTTTGGTACGTAGAGGATGTCAGTCATTTCGTGGTATTGATATTAGATCGCGTAGTCATAATAAGGGGCAGAGTTGGGCAATTGATTAGCAATTTCACTTAGGGAATCTAAACTTTGTAATATAATCTACAATAAATATATAAGCAGGAACAACATTTATCATTTAGTAGGATTAGTTGCCTTCATTATTCATTTATGTTTAGATTGTAATTTATAGGATTAAGAGACCCTAAGATCTGCTTCAGGGGGTAGTCAGACAGGGCCAAATCTTCATTTTAGTGTTTATTATTTCCCGTTGTGCACATTCATTTTACACCCGCCTGGAGTAGCATCATGTATATGTCTTAACCTGCCAGGATCCTACTTAGACTCTTCTGATAGTAGTCATAAAGTGGTTTGAAACCTCGGAAATTTTCAAAAATTTTTTTTTCTCATTTAATGTTTAGGTGTTATTGATAGTGGTCACCAGCTTGCGTGCATAGTTATCAGTGGTAAAGTCACGCCATAATATTAAAAATAATCTTTGTGTATTTTAATGTATTTCTTTTCAGAGGCGTTGCGCTTCAGCCCACTGGCTGCAATTTATTGATTTATGTTAGGTAGTGTGTCAGTGTATTAGCTTCTTTGTTGTAGATATTTATCTTACGTGTCGTTACATAATAAATATGGATATTGTAAATTGAGTGTATTTTAAGAGAGAATTGTTATCAGGGATCAGTCCATGTTAACTAGGGCGAAAGCGCGCTTAGTAGCACAACAGAGCACGAGTTGTAACAATATAGAAATGGCAGATACACGGGGTAGTCAAGAGAGCTTATGGGACGAGAAAGAGTTAGCTATGTTAGCAGCACAAGGCACAGGTGAGGGGAATACAGACCCAAGGGAATTTTTTAAGGATGATAGACACAGTCAAGCCTGTGATGGGCAATCTGATAGCGAAGATGAGGAACAGCGACACACTGAGACAATCGTAAAGATGCGGGAATATTGTGTAGGGAGTAAAAGTGAACGCAGAAGAACTGAGAATTGTGGCAGATTGCCGTCAGTGGTATCGTCACCAGGCAGCATATCAGGAGTGAGCGCTGAGGACTTTATCGAATACCAAGAAATGGAAAGGGAAAATGGGAGAAGAGTAGAGGAAAGCCGGTCGGAGTGGCCGAGAGGTTCTAGGCGCTACAGTCTTGAACCGCGCGACCGCTATGGTCGCAGGTTCGAATCCTGCCTCGGGCATGGATGTGTGTGATGTCTTTAGGTTAGTTAGGTTTAAGTAGTTCTAAGTTCTAGGGGACTGATGACCTCAGAAGTTAAATCCCATAGTGCTCAAGCCATTTGAACCATTTGAAGCAGAGGAATGGAAAGTCACAATAGGAGAGAAGATTTAGATAACACAAGTATGTTGGACATCCTTGCATACCTAAAAGAAATAGGAAGTAAAATTCAAAACGTTAGTGCAGAAATGGGAAGTGACATTAAAAACGTTAGTGTCGAAATTCAATCAATAAAACATGAGACGAGGGAAGTGAAAAATCAAGTAGTGATGCCCGAACAAAACTAGAAAGAGAGATTGCGGAGGTCAGAAGAACCATGAGCGAGGCGCGATTACTAGCGACAGGTGCAAAGCGGATTGCTATTGAAACATTAGAGAAAACAGAAAATACGACAAAGATAGGTAGATGTGCATTAACGAAGTTGCAGAGGGGCATGAAACAAGCAGATATAACGCAACTGCAAAAGATGGAAATTGCACCAAATAAGGCATTGACCGAGGAGCTCTCCCAATTTCTTCAGTCTGGAACAGCGCTATGGTCTCAGGTTCGAATCCGGCCTCGGATTTATTCCTGCAGCAAGACGTTGGCTCCGATTTCGACCAGTAGAGTGTTACCATCTGGGCATATGGGCCATCCCGGGAAGATGGAGTAAGACTGTCGCACTGAACGGAGATGATGTTGAAAAATAGGGTTTTGTAGACAAAAGAGTGGGGAATGATATGATGGATCGGAATCCTGAACGAAACAAAACCTGCTTTCAGAAAGAAATGTGTTGCATTACTTATTGAACGCCCTTCGTAGAACCAAGCAGTGAGTAAAAATATACGAAGTATAGAGAGATTTGACGTTCTAAGTGTTTCCTGAGTGTTTGTTCTTCCAAGCATTCGTCAGAGCAGCACCAAGCTAAATCTGGGGACAAAATTCCGCTGAAGAAGAGACGTGTTGCGGGGTTCCATTTTCCGCCCCAAAGGCACACAAATAACGACGCAGCCGACTTGCCGAAACGTCCCATGTTACGTCAACGAGCGAGAAGGTTTTCATTAGACCAGGCTGCTGAGGCAATAATCGGCGTTTCGAGATATTTCGACGACGCTCTTTGGGCCGCACGCATGACTTCAACTGGAACAAGCTCTGCCTTGTCTAGCATAAAAGCGGGCCGTCTGACCAGGCTGGGAGCAACACAGCTGGGTTTCGAATCAGCATCCACTGTGTTAGCTTCCGCCGCCTGCTGCCTCGCTGCCGGCTGCCGCCGCTAGGTGGGGCGAGCGTCGAGCCGATGCCTTGCTTGTGACTGAGCCGCGGAACCCCTGCCGGCGCCCGAAACTCGCCTCAGCTGCGGGAATGGCGGGAGGGGGGGGACAGTCACACAGCAGAACATCGAGATAAGATTACCGAATCTGACACAACACTGCCGAGGTATGCTGACCATGCAAGCCCTGGCACTACTTCGGTAGTAGCTACCCGGATCCATGAAAAATAGGGGGCCCTGCAATGAACTTGTGACATCATACTAGTGTCGCCCTGGTTGCAATACTTCTTGAACGCTTGGCCCCATGCAGGGCCCACCTCAAATCAATATCTAAATTTTGCCTAAAGGTCTTAACTGTATCCTGTGCTATCGACAGCTTGCATTTAAACATGCACTTAAGAATTATTAATGTCATCTAAAATAGTTACTCCCTCCCTGCCGGAGATGGCAGCTGGCACTTATAAGACCTTTAATGTCATGTGCTGTGATATATGTGCAAGGTTTGTCTTTCTTGTGGGGCTCGTAGCTATCACAGTCCACTTGACACCAATTCTCACCATCATGGGTTTCAAAATCGCTCTGACCACGCCCGTGATACATGGACGCCATGGGTTGACGCCGTACCTCGCCAACGGGCGAAGGTGTGTACCAGTAACTGGTGAAGCTTTCTGGAATAATAACGAATTAACATTCACGCTGTCTATCTTGCTGTGGCCACAGGTCCTGTAGCTCTGCACTAACCCATCAAAACCAGAATGACCAGCTGGGAGAGCTACCGCCATCTCGACTAGAAGAATGGATCTTCCACCCCCTCCCTACTGGCCATGGCACCACTGATCCTCTGCAGCTACTAAAAGCTGGGAATCTTTCTCCTCTCTTGCCAGCCGCTGTGGCGGAGCGGTTCTAGGGGCTTTATTCTGGAACCGCGCCACTGCTACGGTCGCAGGTTCGAATCCTGCCTCGGGCATGGATGTGTGTGATGTCCTTAGGTTAGTTAGGTTTAAGTAGTTCTAAGTCTAGGGGACTGATGACCTCAGATGTTAAGTCCCATAGTGCTTAGAGCCAAATTTCTCCTCTGTTATTCCTATTGCCAATCCCATATTCTCTCATTACGATGTACAGTTGACTGAGAGGGCGCCACCCAGCACTTTTAGTAACGTGTACATCGTGATACAGTGTCCACATGATACTTAGTATTTACCTGGGAGTAGCTGCAAAAGGCGGGTTCTGTCTCACTAGTTCACTTTCTGGCTCATCCGCCTGGTTTCGCCAAAAAGTGAGCCAGTTATGCAAAACACGCCTTTTCTAGTTACTGTCACCCACATTTTAAGGTCTAACTCACTCTAAAATAATTATTTCATATAAAAGGTGAATGTAAGAAAAGAAATTTAATATATTTTTATACAAGGTGAATGTAAAAAAATAAATTTAATACCATTTTTTTATAAAAGGTGAATGTAAGAAAACAAATAAAATGAATGAAAATTATTGACTTCCTGTTTGAATAACCACAAGATTTTTATGAACAGCAGTTTGTAAATGTTTTTTGAGATAAGATTTATTTACAGTTCTACCACATCCACAAGTTTTTTTTTAGATAAGATTTATTTACAGTTAACCACATTCACAAGTAACTTCATTTTTCTGATATTCCCTACAACATTCTACAGTATCCACCTTTTCTATATTTGTCTTTATAAAATCTACTAATATTCTTTTTCTCTAGACACTCACTACATTTCTTTAACTGTTTGGTATTGTCCATTTAAAGACTTACTATATAATAGGAAAAAGTTTCACATAGTGAATTCCAGATCATGAAATTTATTTTTTTGTTCTTAATTTTCTTCGTTCCTTTATATCTGAATTTCATGTGTCCATCTTCAAAAATTAAAGATCCCATTCAGTAATTAATTTGAGTATCTATCTGGTAAAATAATTTTAAAATCGTTATTAAGCTCTATATAAATTAACTTACATTGTTGAGCTTCTTGATTAAAGTATCCATTTATAGAGAAAAATTTCATTTAGATTTTATAATTTATAATGTCCATACAGTAGTGTATCTATTTTATTTTCCGTAACATATCTTTTATCATCATGTGGACACAATGTTTTCTCGTTTTTTCAACTGTGTAAATTTCATATCTTTCACAACGAATCATATTGATTTTTCTGTAATGTTCTCTTTTCTGAATCAAACAATTTTTGTTATATTCTAAGCTTATTCTGTATTAACAGCACATTTCTTAACTCCTTTAGATTTTTCTCTATTTTATTAAATGTGATTTTTGTCTTATTCATATGAATGGCAACAACATTTTCATTAAATATAATTCTTCCCTCAAAGTTTGGCTTTGCTGTTAATTTATCACACTTTTCTCCATTTGATAATTATTTTATATCCACTCCATTTCTTATATTTTCCATTGTCTTGCCAGACACAGAATTATTCAGCAGTTTCTAGAAATACTTTTCAAAATCATTCTTCGTTTGCATCTTCATTTGTACATTCAAGTCTCTATATATCTTAAACCAATCAGATTGTTTAAATTTTAAAACTGTGAATTTTTTTATCCTTATTCCTGGAGATAGGTTTGTTTAAAATTTCTGTAGTGAACTATATAATTATTCTTTTTTCCAGAGTAGTTAACAGTTTGCTTTCTTTAGTAGCTGGCACAATTTTATTTTCAGGAGAGAGTGGTAAATCTTTAGGTAAATCATGCAGTTCTTTTGGATATTCAAGATCTACTTTGAAAATATATCTAACTTTAGCAGTATCTGATATTTCACTTATTTTTGTACAATCGCATTACATGCACAGGTCTTCAGACCAATTAAAATTATTTGGTTCATCCCATTCAGTTTCAGAGCGTGGTAAATACTGACTCATAAAATAACCATATAAGCTGTTTGCATCTAAATATGCTAAATAATTCGAATAAATTTTTTGTATAATAATTTTTCATATATTTATTTTTGCTTTCACATATATTTTACAACATTGAGATATACCATCTCGTATTCCTTTTTCAACCATAAGAATCATATTGTAATCATGTAATAATTCTAGTGGTTGTCCAGTGATTTTCAACATTGCAACCCAAGATAAACTGGGTGCAGGAAAATACCATGATTGATCTAAATCGTATGCTTTTATACATGTTTTTCAAAAATTTTCAGAAACATCAGCTAACTATAGTACATCAGTTTTCAGATACAGATCATGATTTCACCAAGATTTTTCATATTAAATTTTTTCCAAACCAATTTTGCATGTTTATAGACTTAATCGCTTATTTCACAGACATTCAGTTTATTCTAAAATGCTTCTTTTTCTGGTAATTGTGTCTATTCATATTTCTTCCAAGAATCCATTTAATCATATGGATATACACCTTTTCTGCTTTGAAAAACGTCTCAATATTTTTCATTTGATCTCTCTTCAGATATGATGTCCGTTTGCCAACTGAAGAAGCCATAAATTTAAATGTATCAGTAAACCTCATTTTCAAACAGCTATCTTTTTACCAAAACTAATAAATCTGTCTTCATTCTTGAGTATTAAGTCTATCTCTTCCTTATCATACACCAAGTTCTTTCACAAACAAATTAGAATCATATACAGATAATTATATAAATAAATTTGTACAAAATCTGCATATTTTAACTGAAAATTACGATTATTACATAATGGATTTATGTATTTTCCAGTCAAATGATCATAATGTTGAACCTTTTTATTATTTCTTGTATAATGACATCCACAAAGTGTAAAAACATTAGATTTATTATGACTTGGTTGTTCTTCAGTTGTTAATGGACTCATTTCGTCAATTTATGAATAAATTCATCCAATTTCTTCAACCTCTTTTTTATGTATTCAATAAATTTCTTATGACAATTTGGTCCTCTATAAAAAACAGGATCTTTATAATGGACATTAACATACTCAATATAATAACCAACTTGGTTCATGTTTTTTGTATTTTACTGTATATGAATTTTCTGGATTTGGTTGACATCTTCAACAGTAAACAGTAACAGTAACAGTAACAAAATCAGCATAAACAACAAATGGGCATTTTTGTGTATGTAGATAATTTTTAAAATTAACATATGACCCTTTCTCTGGCAGAACCAGGGACCTTGCTGTTGGTGGGGAGGCTTGTGTGCCTCAGCAATACAGATAGCCGTACCGTAGGTGCAACCACCACCCAGGGGTATCTGTTGAGAGGCCAGAGAAACATGTGGTTGCTGAAGAGGGGCAGCAGCCTTTTCAGTAGTTGCAGGGGCAACAGTCTGGATGATTGACTGATCTGGCCTTGTAACACTAACCAAAACGGCCTTACTGTTCTGGTACTGCAAACGGCTGAACGCAAGGGGAAACTACAGCCGTAATTTTTCCCGAGGGCATGCAGCTTTACTGTATGGTTAAATGATGATGGCGTCCTCTTGGGTAAAATATTTCGGAGGTAAAAGAGTCCCCCATTTGGATCTCTGGGTGGGGAATACTCAGGAGAATGTCGTTGTCAGGAGAAAGAAAACTGGCGTTCTACGAATCGGAGTGTGGAATGTCAGATCCCTTAATCGAGCAGGTAGGTTAGAAAATTTAAAAAGGGAAATGGATAGGTTAAAGTTAGATATAGTGGGATTTAGTGAAGTTCGGTGGCAGGAGGAACAAGACTTTTGGTCAGGTGAATACAGGGTTATAAATACAAAATCAAATAGGGGTAATACAGGAGTAGGTTTAATAATTAATAAAAAATAGGACTGTTGGTAAGCTACTACAAACAGCATAGTTAATGCATTATTATGGCCACGATAGACACGAAGCCCACGCCTACTACAGTAGTACAAGTTTATATGACAACTAGCTCTGCAGATGACTAAGAAATTGAAGAAATGTATGATGAAGTAAAAGAAATTATTCAGATAGTGAAGGGAGATGAAAATTTAATAGTCATGGGTGACTGGAATTCGGTAGTAGGAAAAGGGAGAGAAAGAAACGTAGTAGGTGAATATGGATTGGAGCTAAGAAATGAAAGACGAAGCCGCCTGATTTTGCACAGAGCACAACTTAATCATAGCTAACACTTGGTTCAAGAATCATAAAAGAAGGTTGTATACATGCAAGAAACCTGGAGATACTGACAGGTTTCAGATATATTATATAATGGTAAGACATAGATTTAGGAACCAGGTTTTAAATTGTAAGACATTTCCAGGGCAGATGTGGACTCTGTCCACAATCTATTGGTTATGAGCTGTAGATCAAAACTAAAGAAACCGCAAAAAGGTGGGAATTTAAGGAGATGGGACCAGGATAAACTGACCATACCAGAGGTTGAACAGAGTTTCAGGGAGAGCATAAGGGAACAATTGACAAGAATGGGGGAAAGAAATACAGTAGAAGAAGAATGGGTAGCTTTGAGAGATGAAGTAGGTAGAGTAGGTAAAAAGACGAGGGCTAGTAGAAAGCCTTGGACAACAGAAGAAATATTAAATTTAATTGAAGAAAGGAGAAAATATAAAAATGCAGTAAATGAAGCAGGCAAAAAGGAATACAAGCGTTTCAAAAATGAAATCGACAGGAAGTGCAAAATCACTAAGCAGGGACGGTTAGAGAACAAATGTAAGGATGTAGAGGCTTATCTCACGAGGGGAAAGATAGATACTGCCTACAGGAAAATTAAAGAGACCTTTGGAGAAAAGAGAACCACTTGTATTAATATCAAGAGCTCAGATGGAAACCCAGTTCTAAGCAAAGAAGGGAAAGCAGGAAGGTGGAAGGAGTATATAGAGAGTCTATACAAGGGCAATGTACTTGAGGACAATATTATGGAAATGGAAGAGGATGTAGATGAAGATGAAATTGGAGATACATTACCGCATGAAGAGTTTGACACAGCACTGAAAGACCTAAGTCGAAACAAGGCCCCGGGAGTAGACATTCCACTGGAACTACCGACGGCCATGGGAGAGCCAGTCCTGACAAAACTCTACCATCTGGTGAGCAAGAAGTATGAGAATACCCTCAGACTTCAAGAAGAATATAATAATTCCAATCCCAAAGAAAGCAGGTGCTAACATATGTGAAAATTACCGAAAAATCAGTTTAATAAGTCATGGATGCAAAATACTAACACGAATTCTTTACAGACGAATGGAAAAACTAGTAGAAGCCCACCTCGGGGAAGATCAGTTTGGATTCCGTAGAAATATTGGAACACGTGAGGCAATACTGACACTACGACTTATCTTAGAAAATAGATTAAGGAAAGGCAAACCTACGTTTCTTGCATTTGTAGACTTAGAGAAAGCTTTTGACAATGTTGACTGGAATACTCACTTTCAAATTCTGAAGGTGGCAGGTGTAAAATACAATGGAGTGAAAGGCTATTTACAATTTGTACAGAAACCAGATGGCAGTTATGAGTCAAGGGGCATGAAAGGGAAACAGTGGTTGGGAAGGGAGTGAGAGAGGGTTGTAGCCTCTCCCTGATGTTATTCAATCTGTATATTGAGCAAGCAGTGAAGGAAACAAAAGAAAACTTTGGAGTAGGTATTAAAATCCAAGGAGAAGAAATAAAAACTTTGAGGTTCGTCGATGACATTGTAATTCTGTCAGAGACAGCAAAGGACTTTGAAGAGCAGTTGCACGGAATGGACAGTGTCTTGAAAGGAGGGTATAAGATGAATATCAACAAAAGTAAAATGAGGATAACGGAATGGAGTCGAATAAGTCGGGTGGTGCTGAGGGAATTAGATTAGGAAATGAGACACTTAAAGTAGTAAAGGAGTTTTGCTATTTTGGGAGCAAAATAACTGATGATGGTCGAAGTAGAGAGGACATAAAATGTAGACTGGCAACGGTAAGGAAAGCGTTTCTGAAGAAGAGAAATTTGTTAACATCGAGTATAGATTTAAGTGTCAGGAAGTATTTCTGAAAGTATTTGTATGGAGTGTAGCCATGTATGGAAGTGAAACATGGACGATAACCAGTTTGGACAAGAAGAGAATAGAAGCTTTCGAAATGTGGTGCTACAGAAGAATGCTGAAGATTAGATGGGTAGGTCATATAACTAACGAGGAGGTATTGAATAGGATTGGGGAGAAGAGAAGTTTTCTGGCGCAACTTGACTAGAAGAAGGGATCGGTTGGTGGGACATATTCTGAGGCATCAAGGGATCACAAATTTAGCATTGGAGGGCAGCATGGAGGGTAAAATTCGTAGAGGGAGACCAAGAGATGAATACACTAAACAGATTCAGAAGGATGTAGGTTGCAGTAGATACTGGATGATGAAGAAGTTTGCACAGGATAGAGTAGCATGGAGAGCTGCATCAAACCAGTCTCAGGACTGAAGACCAATAATTCCATTTAATGTCCATCCTGATCCACGAGCTTGAAAGTCACCCATTCTTGATCAAATATTTTGTTTACCAATTTAAATTTTTTTAATTATCTCTCTTTCTTTTGTGATCCTATAGGTCTCTGCCTGGAATTATAATTTGGTAATCTTTCTGACAGTCTGCATTTGGTACTCACAAAAAAGCTTTGATGTTATTTTCAATCCATTATATATTTTTAGATTGTCTTTTCCAATTTTCAGAATTTTCGGTTTTACTGCAGTCAAGAAATGGTTAGGTTCTATCGAGTTTATATTATTTTCAAAATTAATAGTTTCTAATCTGTTTTAAATACAGTATCAGCTACATAATCTGTAACTGTATTTCTGTCTCTTGGTTTCTCAAATAAATTCGCATAAAAAGGAAATAATATTTCTTTATTAGTTCTAGTTTTTTTTCGCAAACACTTCCGTAGAAAATGGAAATATTTCTTTCAATGGTTTTTCCTCTTTAATTTTTTGTTTGCAAACACACTGGTAGAAAATGCTAATATTTCTTTCAATGGCTTTTTCTCTGTAGTTTGGAAAACATCATCATCATTTTCAGTTTTATGATAGGTTAATTGTTTTCAAAGATTGTCCTTAAGGACAGAACCCTCATTACGTATATAATGTCTTTTGAAAAATGTTGAGCAACTGTGAATCTCTCTATTTGGTCTTTCTATTAAAAAAAATAAAAAGCATTAGGTTTGTAAAAATTAACTTTTCAGATCTGATCAGTGAGAGATTTCTTATTTAATAGATATTTAATCAATAAGTACTAGATGCTTCTAATTTCTTATCCTTCATGTATTCTAAAGTACATTTCTTACATTTATTATTATGTTTATTTTTATGGTGTAAAATTTATTATCGTTAATCTCTTGACAAGCTTTAGATTTTTTTGTTCGTGAATCAATTGGTTCTTCATTATTATTCATCGATAATAATATTTTCGACTGTTCTTCACTCAGAATCCGCCATAAATGTTCTTTGTATTAATATTTAGTGGTACGTTTTCCATATACAGAAGGTATTTGATTTTCATTGCAATGTTTCACACGATATTTAATTACACATGTTCGGCATATAGTTCTGTAACCATATTTTGTGTACTTCTATAATGAAAAATTATCAATTGACTTCTCAGTATTAAAATATTTGCAAAGTTTGGATTTCACAGAAAACTGCTCTAGTTGTTGTTGAATCTGCTCTTGTCAAACCTGCTCCATTTATACAGAAAAAATTTATTGATTTTGTGAAAAAGTAAAATTTTCTAATTTCTCCAATGTGTCTTTCAATACATATATTACCTGACCAGCTCTAACAACTTGTTTTGTGAATTCATTATATTCTTAGAAAGTATCTTTAATGAAAATAATATAACAATCCATCAATGTACCTAAATGCAGAATTTCTCTATTTATAACTCCTAGTGATTTATATCAAAAATTACATTCCAAATAGTTCATTAAGGAATAAAAATGTTCTACCTGAATAAATGTTAAGTACACCATTTAATAAAAAGTTTTTACATAGTCCTGTACTAGGTATTGATTTTGGATATCCCAGAATTAATTGTAATGTGTGTAAATTCACCATATATATCGTATTGTCAATAAATAACACAACTTTGCCACTTGGTCTTTGATATATTTCATCTATTTTTCGAAATTTTGGGGTAATACTGTTAACCAACCGGTTATCTACTGTGGCTTATTATCACCTATGGAAACCAAATTCTTATGAAAAATATATAAAAGCCCATTTGCTAAAGAAAGTTATTGAACTTTTTCATTTCACATAATGGCTCAATTGGTTCATTTGGCATAGATGTTTGTGTTGATGATGGCTTAACTGATATAGTTGTTTGTGTTATTATTTATTTACCATACAAACTCTGAATAGCATCAATATCATCTTGAAATAATTCTAAATGTGAACCATCATAGAATGGATACATTATTGATTCATAAACATCTAAATGATATAAACCTAATGAGTCACAAATGTCATGAGCTAAAACTTCAAATAAACTTGTCAGATGTTTTGGTGTATTTTTATCAGTTTTCTAAGTACTGTAACTCATCATAATCAATATGTATTTTTTTGGATCATTACACTTATTTGGTAAAAATGCATTACCTAACACATTTCCTTTTCCATCTAGATCCTTTGTACAACTGTGACAATATATTTCATTTTTATGTAATTGTCTTTTATTTGAAATTAATATATTGGTGTTATTGTTATTAAGATGAAATCCGATATCTGTATATTGTTGCCATAAATGAAATGCTTTTTCTGTTATCTCTAATACTCTTTTAGTTGTTCCTTTGTAGAACCATTTTATATTTCCTTTATACCATTTATACATACTAGTTCTATAACTACCAAATGAATCTCTTACACCATATCATGGCTTAGTCATAAATTTTAAGGTTTCTTCACTTAACTTGCCAGTTGTTTTAAGATTAAACGGGTACTGAAATAACATTAAAGCTTCTGTGAATACAACATCACTCAATTGAGTAAGTTTTGTGTCATTATGAATATTTAAGTAAGCAAAATCATACAAAAATTTTAGAGCTTCATTCTTTTCTGATGATAATGATATTATAAACAGCAGTAGTAAAAGTATCTTCATTTATATACACTTAAAATACATCATCATCACCATAAACATAATGAGCAAATACAAAATTATAATCATTTTCAGTTATATTAAACTGTTCAATATTTATTTTAATAGCACTTCTACATATTGGACACTCAATATTTTCTTTTAACTATTCATCAATAGACTCTTTATAAAAAAATTATTACAGCTAGTTTTTACAAACTGATGATTTTTCATTACTTAAGCACATAGGACATTCTATATTATCAGACTGTTCAGTCAGTATTTCACAGTGTCTAAATAGTTTTGGTAATAACGATTTTGATAGATTAGATTTTGATGTTTTAAAATTAATCCCAAAACAAGTTTATTTTTAAATTCTATTAGAAATGTTCAGATGATGTTTTTTCAGCTGATATACAATACCAATTTAAGTTATTTATAATTCTGTGATAAAATCTTCAGACATTTCTTGTGTGTATGATATACTCTCCAAGTTGAATTTATCTTCAAATTATCTAACAAAATTTTCTGATAATATTTGATTACCCAATATCTGATTTCAATTGAATTAGTTTTGAAATTCTCTTATAAAATCTTCAGATAATATTTGTTGACATGTCACAGCAATCCAATTAATTTTATGTTTAAGTTCTATTATAAAATCTTCAGACAATTGCTGACAACCTGATATATTACTCCAATCACTTTATATTGAAATTCTGCTATAAAATCTATAAAAGAAATTATTCAAATAGTGAAGGGAGACGAAAATTTAATAGTCATGGGTGCCTGGAATTCAAGTATAGGAAAAGGGAGAGCAGGAAACAGAGTAGGTGAATGTGGATTGGGGCTAAGAAATTAAAAGAGGAAGCCGTCTGGTAGAATTTTGCACAGAGCATAACTTAATCATAGCTAACACTTGGCTTAAAAATCATGAAAGAAAGTTGTATACATGGAAGAACCCTGGAGATACTAAAAGGCATCAGATAGATTATATAATGGTAAGACAGAGATTTAGGAACCAGGTTTTAAATTGTAAGACATTTCCAGGGGTAGATGTGGACTCTGACCACAATCTATTGGTTATGAACTATAGATTAAAACTGAAGAAACTGCAAAAACGTGGGAATTTAAGGAGATGGGATCTGGATAAAATGAAAGAAACAGAGGGTGTACAGAGTTTCAGGCAGAGCATAAGAGAACAACTGACAGGAATGGGGGAAGGAAATACAGTAGAAGAAGAATGAGTAGCTTTGAGGGATGAAATAGTGAATGCAGCAGAGGATCAAATAGGTAAAAAGACGAGGGCTAGTAGAACACCTTGGGTAATAGAAGAAATATTGAATCTAATTGATGAATGGAGAAAATATAAAAATGCAGTAAATGAAGCAGGCAAAAAGGAATACAAACGTCTCAAAAATGAGATCGTCAGGAAGTGCAAAATAGCTAAGCAGGGAGGAGAAATGTAAGGATGTAGAGGCTTATATCACCAGGGGAAAGATAGATACTGCGTATAGGAAAATTAACGAGACCTTTGGAGAAAGGAGAACCACTTGCATGAATATCAAGAGCTTTGATGGAAACACAGTTCTAAGCAAAGAAGGGAAAGCAGAAAGGTGGAAGGAGTATATGGAAGGTTTATACAAGGGCAATGTACTTGAGGACAATATTATGGAAATGGAAGAGGATGTAGATGAAGATGAAATGGGAGATATGATAAGGTGTGAAGAGTTTGACAGAGTACTGAAAGACCTGAGTATTAACAAGGACCCCAGAGTAGACAACATTCCATTAGAACTACTGACAGCCTTGGGAGAGCCAGTCCTGACAAAACTCTACCATCTGGTGAGCAAGATGTATGAGGCAGGCGAAATACCCTCAGGCTTCAAGAAGAATATAATAATTCCAATCAAAAAGAAAGCAGCTGTTGGCAGATGTGAAAATTACCGAAAAATTCAGTTTAATAAGTCACAGCTGCAAAATACTAACGCGAATTCTTTACAGACGAATGGAAAAACTGACAGAAGCCGATCTCGGGGAAGATCAGTTTGGATTCCATAAAAATGTTGGAACATGTGAGGCAATACTGACCCTACGACTAATCTTAGAAGAAAGATTAAGGAAAGGCAAACGTATGTTTCTAGCATTTGTAGACTTAGAGAAAGTTTTTGACAATGTTGATTGGAATACTCTCTTTCAAATTCTGAAGGTGGCAGGGGTAAAATACAGGGAGCTAAAGGCTATTTACAATTAGTACAGAAACCAGATGGTAGTTATAAGAGTCGAGGGGTATGAAAGGGAAGCAGTGGTTGGGAAGGGAGTGAGACAGAATTGTAGCCTATCCCTGATGTCATTCAGTCTGTATATTGAGCAAGCAATAAAGGAAACAAAAGAAAAGTTTGGAGTAGGAATTAAAATCCATGGAGAAGAAATAAAAACTTTGAGTTTCGCCAATGACATTGTTATTCTGTCAGAGACAGCAAAGGACTTGGAAGACCAGTTGAACGGAATGGACAGTGTCTTGAAAGGAGGGTATAAGATGAAAAACTAGGATAATGGAATGTAGTCGAATTAAGTCGGGTGATCTTGCGGGAATTAGATTAGGAAATGAGACACTTAATGTAGTAAAGGAGTTTTGCTATTTGGGGAGCAAAATAACTGATGATGGTCGAAGTAAAGAGGATATAAAATGTAGACTGGCAATGGCAAGGAAAGCGCTTCTGAAGAAGAGAAATTTGTTAACATCGAGTGTAGATTTAAGTGTCAGGAAGTCATTTCTCAAAGTATTTGTATGGAGTGTAGCCATGTATGGAAGTGAAACGTGGACGATAAATAATTTAGACAAGAAGAGAATAGATGCTTTCGAGATGTGGTGCTACAGAAGAATGCTGAAGATTAGATGAGTAGATCACATAACTAATGAGGAGATATTGAATAGAATTGGGGAGAAGAGGAGCTTGTGGCACAACTTGACTAGAAGAAGGGATTGGTTGGTAGGACATGTTCTGAGACATCGAGGGATCACCAATTTAGTACTGGAGGGCAGCGTGGAGGGAAAAATCGTAGAGGAAGACCAAGAGATGAATACAGTGAGCAGATTCAGAAGGATGTAGGCTGCAGTAGGTACTGGGAGATGAAGAAGTTTGCACAGGATAGAGTAGCATGGAGAGCTGCATCAAACCAGTCTCAGGACTGAAGACCACAACAACAGTTATAAAATCTTCTAATAATTTTGATTTGCTCGAAATATGTGTCCAGTCAAATTTAATTTGAAATTCTCTTATGAAGTTTTCAGATACGTTAATGAACTTCAATATTAGTCGTTTCCATCCCAGTTCACAAAACAGACTTTCTTTTTTAAAGCAATCAACCACTAATTCTCTGTATGTTTCATTTGTCACATACAATTCATGTAATTGTTGAAAACGTATTTCTTAACACAAAAGATTTATTATTTGGCGAAATATTTGTTGTTTATCTTTTAATTCATCCACTTCAATGATATTATTATTGATCATCTCTTCATTAATATTATTGTCATTGATTTTCAGGGGATTTAGGCTGAGCATTTATTAGAAATAGTTTTTAATAGATTTGTAGAAAAAATTATTTAAATTCGATTGTAAACCTCAATAAGAACAAGCTTACATGCAACAATTAAAAAGCTTTTTGGTATTCGCTAAAGAGAATAACCCACACACCAGCTAAAGCAGTCTTAGACTGTGTCATGGTTTAAAGCTAAAGATGTTGCTGAAATATTAGAAATTAAAGATATGTATATATCCAGAAAATGGAAAAAAATGTAGGGGTAGATGATAGCAAAGCTTTGACGATTTCAACTGTGTCTTCCAATGGGTTTAAAAGGTAATGAAAAACTTCTATATTTACTAACGAATCTGGATTATATTCTTTGATTTTAAAATAAAAATGGAGAAGCTAAACAGTTTAAAAGATGGGTTACTCATGAAGTTTTACCATAGATTAGAAAGTATGGTGAATACAAATTACATGAAAACACTGATCAAACCATCAGAGTAAATGTAGACTTGGACATAAAATTAAAATATGAAGAAATTTTTAGACTTAGTTATTTGCCCAGTCTAACTTATAATAAAAAAAGAACAATATTTATCAACAAATCAGCGACAGCTAAAGCAGCCTTTGACTTTGACTGGCCTGTATTCTCTTATTAAGAAATCTAAACAAAAAATATATGTAAATATATCAGTATATATTCAGTCACTGATGGTTCATAATACAAAGAAGTCAGAGTTCGAATATTATAATCATTGGAAATCAATAATTTTATTGAAAAAAAATTAAAATCTAACAAAAATTATATGTTAATAAATGGAGACATGTACTTGAGCTGTCGTGAGTTCAAGATCATCTATGTTGAATATTTTTGAATGTGTTAAAAATAAAAACAGGAGTGTATATAACAATAATCATGTGTTTGTGATAATTGATAAAGAGAATAACCCATTAGAGAAAAACATTGTAATCCATTAGAAAATTTAAAGGTGAGGAAAATCCTGCCCTTAAGAGGTAATGAAAAATCGGCTGCTTTTGTTAGTGAACCAGGTTTATATTCTCTGATTATAAAATCAAAAATGAAAGGAGCTGAAAAATTTCAAAATTTGATATGTGATAAAGTTCTTCCTTTATTTAGAAAATATGGTGAGTACAAACTACAATCAACAGTTGAAAGTTTACAAGAGCAAATAAAAGATTTACAAATTGACGAAGAAATATCTGTGTGTGTTCTGAGGAAAAGAAGAGTAGACATTCAAAACTTAAAACAACAAATTAGGGGAATACAACCCTATGTAGTCCTAGCAGACATATGTTTGTTATTTTAAGGTTGTTTGATGATGAGTTGAATATTATTACTACGTTTTAGAAATATGTAGTTTATAAAGACTGTTGTATGGAATTATCTACGGACATCGAAATTGTGAAGAAATGTTGTCACTTGAATATCATCCTAACCAATTCATACCAAAGAAAGAAAGAAACTTTAAGAATTTTCTGTGATCTGAACTATTTTAATATTTTGAATAACAACACAGAAAAGCAATTGATTAATGATATAATTAGTCTTCATCAGACTGAATTAATATCGACCTAGGTCACACTTATAAAATTATATTCTCTTTATTTATCCAACTATTATGTGAATTGTCAAGTCCTTGCCATTTAACATATACTTTATCTCCTTTACTTCTCAAAACTTTTTCAACTACATAAACATCAGGATATTTTGTTTCTTGTAGATCTTGTTGATAAAAATTTCCATCAACATCATTCAATTTGTATGTGATTGGATTGGAATGAATAACATCTTGAATTTCTGTAGACCAATTAGTTGTATATCCTTTCTCGATAACACTTTTAATCTGCTGATTCTAACTTTGTCTCTTTTCTTAACCTTCGTCTTTTGATTAGTTACAAATGTGTTTGAATTTTATAACTCTTTTCATTAACTTCTTCTGGTTTCATTTTTATTTCTGAATGTTTTGTGTACTTATATTCAGCAACTAGTTTTGAGACTAGATCAGTCCATTTATAATTTCCTTGAAGAGAAAATTTTTTCCATATCTTTTCTTTAAGTGTTCTGTTGAATTGTTCAGCAACAGATGCTTTTGATTCTGTAAGAGTTGAATAATGATTGATGTTGTATTTTTTTCATCAGCTCATGAAACTGTTTATTGTAGAAGTCTTTACTATCATCTCTCTGTAAATTTTTACTTTGAATATTTTTTCAAAAGCCTCAGTTATATTCTTAAATGTTTCATCTTCAACTGGAATAACCCAAGCAAATTTTGAAAAAACATCAACAACAGGTAATAAATATCTTTATCCTTTATTAATTTTAGATAATCCTTTCAGATTACCTGAGTCCATTTCATCTAGATCAGCTTGCTATAAACCATCAATACTGAATGAACCAACGTTTCTTCTTTTAAAATTTTTTCTCATTGGCTTATGTTATTCATTAATAATCTACATGAATATTTACATCATCACCGACTGCTGAAGCAGTCTTAGAACTATGTTTGCTACAAATTTTTTTTAAAAAACTTACTCTTTTTAGTTTTACATACAGTACAAAGACTTCAATCCTCTGTCATCCATTTTTTGTGGTGGGTCTGTGAGGATTATGAGTCTCAGTAAATTTTTTACACTTCTAACAGTATATGTGATTGTGATTATCCATTTACACAAATAAAAAATTTAGTTATATAATTTCTTATACTTCCATTATGTCATCATCATTATATTCTAAAAGTAATTCACCAAACATGATTGATTCATCTGAAACAGTCACAGTTTTAACAGATTCATTTAGAGGTATAAATATTTTATGTTACATTTTCATTTCAAGTGATGGATTATTGAATTGTGCTGGATATAAAATTTGCAGTTTATCAACATTGAATCTTTTTTTCTCTATTTTTAAATCAGTAGCTGACAGGTCATGATTTACATTGGCTCCAAATAAAATAATTCTCTTGATTTTTACATTGTACTTAAATATGTTTCAATATTTCTGTACTAGTATTAAAATCAAATTTCAGTTTATATCTGTTACACATTATTTTCTGAAGATCACTTATTTGACTTAGATGGTGTTAAATTTGCCTCCGATAAATAATGTGTAGAAGCTTTTTCTAGTTCCATTCTTGTAAAGAAATTTTTATGGTTTATAGTTATCTTGATGAGTCTGACTAATTTTTCTTTAAGTTGTGCAGCAGTGGAATAATTATTAAAATGTGTTAAAATAAATGTGTATTCAAGTTTTGTAACATATTCTTTTCCTATGTATTGTTTAGTAACTATATCATAACAATTTACTGGATCTTTTATATCTATGATTCTTCTACCTTTAAAAGCAATGTATCTTGTAGCTACTTTAAAAATGGTGCAAAGTTCATTATGAAACTGATTAAACTTTCTATTTTTTGATCAATTTCACTTTTCATTTTTTTATAATTATCTTTTTTTATTTTTCCATTGCTCTCCTTATTAGTCTTATTTCCAAAAATGTCCATTTATTAAACTCAAAATATCATTAAATTCAAAATTATCACAGAATAGTTTTTTAACAAACAAACATAAGTGACCACATATAACTTCATCAAAATTTTCTATTCTCTCAGCATTGTAGTACAGATCATTTTTTCCCAAATATTTAACTAGATGTTTTGGTATATTACCACCAAATGAATCAAAAACAAATTTTTTGTCATGGACACAGTCCAAAGACTGATTTTGTTGTCACTTATTTTTATAATACCATACCCAATGAGTACCAAGATGATCAGATGTATCTAAATTTACTATTCCACATTCATTTTTGTTTTGTTCATTAGGTAATTCATCAATCGTAAAAACTGCACAAAAGTGTTGGATCTTTAATTATCTAACTAATTCTTTTATACCGAAAATTGATAATGCATTATTATATTTAGTAATCATTTCTTTGAAATTTTTTTACTCCTTTTCCTTTCTTTTTCATTGCTTCATTATACCTTTTTTGTTCTTCTAATTCTGCATCAGCTTTTTTCTTGTTTATTACTCCATTTGCAATTGGTGCAGATCCACCAGCAAGTGAACCAATAGTTGCTAGATATAGTAATGCAGCCCAAAGTAATGACAAAAATCCACCTTTGTGGTTATTAATCCAGCACCTTCTTTCTTTTCTGTTCGACATTCAGTAATCTTTTTCACAACAGGAAAAGCTACTGTAATGAGTAAATTCCCACCAGTTTTTTTCTCTTTCTTTCTTTTTTGAGCATCAGATAAAAATGGTTCAATAATTTTTAATTGATCAGTATTCAGTTTAAATTTAATTGATTTTCGTTTAGTTTTGCCACTAGATAGCAAAGTATAATCGATTGAAAATGTATGCATTTATATAAATTAAAAACTTTTCTAATATTTTTAAAATCCCCAACCATTATCATCAAGCCGCAGATGTACGCTTGCTTCAGCTGGTGCAACATCAAGTCTTATTCCTAATTTTCGTTTTCCATACATTATACCTCCACCTGCTGTTGCAGCTAGTTTTTCACCTAAGGAAGC
The DNA here is from genome assembly GCF_021461385.2 of Schistocerca piceifrons. Classification (NCBI taxonomy): domain Eukaryota; kingdom Metazoa; phylum Arthropoda; class Insecta; order Orthoptera; family Acrididae; genus Schistocerca; species Schistocerca piceifrons. The sequence continues at coordinate 229,623,263 of NC_060143.1, read as the reverse complement.
ATCACTTGCATGCATTTTTCTTTAGCTGCTAATTGAAGTTCTGTATCAGCTTACTGTCTTTTTTCTAAATTTTTATTATCATGATAGGCAATGTCATGTTGTTTGCAAGCTTCATCTAATTGATTAATGCCTCGATCTCCTCTAGCTAATATTTCTTCTAATTTCGTTCCTGGACCACAAAATTTATAGCTTGGAAGAGTCATTTCAAATGGTAATTTATTAATTAATGTATTTACTAATCCTTTTCCATGTTTTTCACTTTTCCAAAATATATGATGAAGATTATTCAAAAATTTAACTAAATATGGAATTCCTATTGAATTGTTGATTAAAAAATCTCTTTAGTCGCTTGTTAACATCTGTGTTATTCGATCTTTTTCATTATGATAAATTTTTTCCAGCTAATTACTGTTAATATGTCAACTTAATCTCTAACATCATAAATCCAAGCTGGCTGTTGTGGCCGAGCGGTTCTAGGCGCTTCAGTCTGGAACTGCGCGATCGCTATGGTCGCAGGTTCGAATCCTGCCTCGGGCATGGATGTGTGTGATGTCTTTAGGATAGTTAAGTTTAAGTAGTTCTAAGTTCTAGGGGACTGATGACCACAGATGTTAAGTCCCATAGTGCTCAGAGCCATTTGAACCATTTGAACCATAAATCCAAAAGTATTCAAATGTTTTAATTCTGTATATTTCTTTACTAACCCTTTACATTCTTTTCTGTGGTGAACTTGTTTCTGAATAATCTGAAGAATCTATAGTTGATCTTCTTAAGTTTGGGAAACAGTCATCAACGATTTCTTTTTAGAGATATTTATATTTATTACCTTAACTTGATTTTATTTTATTTAGGTTGATTTCAGAATACAGTGCTCCTGAATTGAACAGTATATTTGCATAATTTGATGGATCTACACCATCAAACTTTTCACACATGTCATGAATAGTAATCTGTTTATCATTTAAAAGACTCATTAATCAATCTGTTCCTTCATATGTTTTTTCAACAATTTTTAATTTATTTCTATTGAATTCCAATGGTAATTTACCAGTATGTTTAAAAATGCCAACAGGCATTAATCCAATAGTAGTATTTTGACTATGATTAATATACTTGAAGATTCTTTAACTAACATTTATCTTTTTAGCTTCATCCTGACGACTGCCAAACTGTGTCTCCTTTTTTTGTTTTTTAGCAGCAGCTTGAGATTGTCTCTCTTCATTATAATTCTTCAAAATGTTTTCAATTTTGATTCACTTAATGTGTAGTCATATTTACCAGGAGTGACATCAGACCAATCGTGTAATGGTTTACATGGTGATAAATTTCCAAAATCATCTATATGATGACAATATGGAATCATCTATTTTTCAACTTCTATATTTTCTTCAATAGCTTTCAAAACATTATCACGCAAACCTTCAATTCCTTGTTTTACTTGTTCAATAGCATCAATAACTGGCTGATCTTCTTTTTCATGTCCACCTCCATAGTGCAGTGGTAGCATTTCAACCTGCCATGCAAGGAGGCCTGGGTTTGATTTCCTGCAGGGGACTGGGTGTTGTGTATCCTTCATCATAATTTTCGTCATCATTGACACGCAAGTCGCCAAAGTGGCATAACTAAAGAGACTTGCAATATGATGGCCAACTCCTGAAGAGGATATCCGTGCCAATAAATGCCATACAATCATTCGTTATTTCTTTTTTTATATTTTTCATACTCTATTCTTGGTTGTTTTCCCAAAGCTTTAATTATGTTTTGAATTCTTCATCTTTCATTCTATTTTGCTTAGCTTTTTCAACAACTTCCAGATCGTATTTTGCAAACATTTATTAAGGAAGAAAAAACATTAAATAAACATTTCGAACATTTACATTGAACATTTGATGTATATATTTAATGTTTACGTTAATGTTTGATATTTACATTTATATTTAACATTTACATTTATGTTTAATATTTATGTTTTCATGAAATGTTGTATTTTATTCTTGAGCTTACCTTCATTTGGTTTTCTTGTCATATCTATTGTAAGAAATCCAGATTCATTATTCCAACATTTACTACACATTTATTTAAGATCATCAAACTTTAAATTGCCTTCAACAAAATCATGATAAATATGATTTAAATTTGTATCATCCTGTCGAAAAATATTTATAAAATTGACATTACCTCTGACTAATTGTTTCGGTGTTTTGTGTAAGTTTGAGCTAAATAAAAAGAGTCTATTCGTTTATGTCTTCCTCTAGTAAAATATTCTCTGACTATATCCTGATTTTCAAGAATGAAGTCATCATCAAACACCACTACAGAATTTTCTTGGCATTCATCTAATGGAATAATTTCATCATTATTTTCAATAAAAGTAACAATTTGCTCTTTATGGTTATCTTGAGTTTTTCACACCTCTTTATAAATTCTTGATATTTTGGTTGATCTAAGCTTTTAGAATAGACATACAAATGATTAATTTGATTCCAATTCAGCCATCCTGGAGCTACAATATAATTACCAATCATTAATGTGGTTTTTCACAACCACTTGGTCCTATAGACAGCACATTGAATAGAATTTGGTAAAAGATTGCCATGTTTATTTTTTGGTTTCTTTACTGGAATTCTTATTTTTGGGGTACCCAATCTGTCATTTATTTAAATAATTTTTTATTAATATACATGACTCATCTATTTCAATGGAGTGGTAATTTGTCTGTTCTGAGAAAAAGATTAACTGTTCCCACAAGATACAGTTATATTAAAGTTTCCCTAGTTGGTTTTTATTCCACATTTTTAACTCCAAGTACTAATCGAAAAATAATAAACTATATTGTGATGGAGAAACAATAGAAATTACAACTCGTCAGTATCGTTTGAAAAACTTGGAAAAATTTATTCATTTAAAAAGCCTAATATTCACATTAAAGCAGATGAAATTTTAAACAGAGTTATTACTGAGAGTGATGTAAAAATGTATATGGATAACAAAGATAGTATTGGAAGTGTGCTTGGATTTAGTAACCAAGTTGTTGAAGCTAATGGAAAGACTGTTGCTAACGATGGTCCTAAATTGGAATTAATAAATATAAATTTTAATTTGGCTGATGGGATGTGTGTAAGGCATACTGATCATTTTCATCATGAAACTAATATTATTGCCCCTAATGCAGAATTTGGTGGACCAATAATTCATTAACCATATTATCCTGTAAATATTCCTGTTTTTGAACGAATTCAAAATTTAGAAACAACCCCAAGGTAGTATTATAGGTCCTTTGTTGTTCCTTATCTATATAAACGATTTAGGAGACAATCTGGGCAGCCGTCTTAGGTTGTTTGCAGGTAAAACTGCTGTTTATTGACTAATAGTCATCAGAAGATCAAAACAAATTGCAAAACGATTTAGAAAAGAAATTTGAATGGTGCAAATAGTGGCAGTTGATGCTAAATAACGAAAAGTGTGAGGTCATTCACATGAGTGCTAAAAGGAATTCGTTAAACTTCGGTTACACGATAAATCTGTCTAATCTAAAGGCTGTAAATTCAAGTAAATACCTAGGAATTATAATTATGAACAACTTATATTCGAAGGAATACATAGAAAATGTTGTGGGGAAGGCTAACAAAAGACTGCATTTTATTCGCATGACACTTACAAAATGTAACAGATCTACTAGGGAGACTGCCTACACTACACTTGCCATTCTCATTTAGAATACTACTGTGTGGTGTGGGATCCTTACCAGATAAGACTGACAGAGTACATCGAAAATGTTCAAAGAAGGGCAGCACGTTTTGTATTATGGCGAAATATATTAGAGAGAGTGTCACTGAAATGATACAGGATTTGGGCTGGACATCATAAAAAGAAAGGCGTTTTTCATTGCGACAAAATCTTCTCATTAAATTTCAATCACCAACTTTCTCCTCCGAATGCGAAAATATTTTGTTGACACCATCCTACATAGGAATAAACGATCACCACGCTAAAATAAGGGAAATCAGAGCTTGTACAGAAAGATATAGGCATTCGTTCTTTCTGCACACTATACGATATTGGAATAATAGAGAATTGTAAAGGTGGTTCGATGAACCCTCTGCCAGGCACTTAAATGTGATTTGCAGAGTAATAATCTAGATGTAGATGTAGATGTAGAACTGATGGAAATGACAATTTGATTGACTTCAGTGGTGGTTATGTAACAGTTGTTTTAGAAATGTCATAATAAAATTTTTTCCTTAATAAATCATGAATAAAATCGAGAGTTATCATTTCTACTCATTCCCTGTGAATGATAAAAGTAAAAATAATTTAAATGTACCCAAGATATTAATATAAATATTGGTGATGGATGGTTTCATCCTAATCATACTCAGTTATACATGAACTTTAGTATTATTGGAGCTGATTGTATTGACTATCCAACATATGATGGAAAATCCAATAAAAAATTAATCGATAATCACGTAGCAAAACTATATGATTATATTGCCATAAAGAAAGGAAATAATATTTTATCTAGAATCGAACATCCTTTTATTTCCTCATCATTTTTACTACATTTGACTTCATCTCTTCCTGATAAAATAGGTATGGAAGGACATACGCTTAATAAAGCAAAAATAAAGAGCAAGATAAATGAAGTCCTTTATCCATTAGGCATACTTGGTGGATTGCCTAAAGATTGTAAGGAAGCTATGTGGGAGGGAGATTTAACAGCAAGTTTTACATGATCATCAAGTGCTGGAGATTCTATTCTCGACAGTCTGATTATAATTATGCTGGGATTGAAATAAATGACACTCTTCTAAAAGAAGGTAAAATTGTTGTAGAATCCATGGAAATTCGTTAAATATGTTAAATATGATTTTGAACCAAGGGAAAAATCCGAAAAATCCAAAACTTCCAATATCCTTTTATGAACTACCAACTGTAGAAGTTGCTAGATTGTGTGGTAAGAATAATTTTGAAATAGATATCACGAATTACTATAAGTCAGAAGAATTTGATATGCCATATTTCATATCTGTTATATTTCAGATAAATCGTAAAAATAATCAGTTACTGTACTCTTCATTATTTGATCACGTTAACCTACAGAATATACATTTGAAAAATGGATGAAACGAAAATTTTCCACAGGAGTTGTGGAATATTAATCCTCCAAATAATTTTCTCAAAGCAGACAATGCATTTGTCGATTTTAAACGAGTTACACAACTGGATGCAAATATAGATATTATTCCATATAATTTCATAACTAATTATCCGATTTATGTCATTAATATGACTCGAAGAAATAGTACTGTAACATCACAGATAATAACTACAAAACTGTGTGCATCTTTTAATGATAAAATTCCTGTAGACACTTTAGCATAAGTAGTTAGGTATGGAAAGAAGAATCTTACATACGATGCTCAACACAAAAACTTACTGAAAATTTTTAATTATTAATTTCTACATATATGAATTCAAAATTTATGCTTTTGTACATTTTTGAAACATTTTAAAAAAGATAGAGAAAATAAAAACTGAAAATTGGTGAGCCAGAAAGTGAGCTCTACGTAAAAATCTTATGGCTGCTAGTGAATAATTTTCATTAGCCAATTCATGTTATTTATTTTCTTATGTTCACCTTTTATAAAAAATATTAAATTTATTTTCTTACTTTCACCTTTTATTTAAAAAATATATTAAATTTGTTTTCTTACAATCACTTTTTGTATGACATAATTATTTTAGTGAGTTAGACCTGAAAATGTGGGTGAGAGTAGCTAGAAAATGCGGGTTTTGGTTAACTAGCTCATTTCTTGGCGAAACCCGGAGGGTGAGCCAGAAAGTGAGCTGGTGAGCCAGAACTCGCTTTTTCTAGCTACTCCTGGGCAGTCAGTGTTTCCTGGAGGCCAGTGAAGGCAGTGCCTACTCCTGTAAGCTGCGTCTTATTTGTTGTGGTAAGAAAGCAGCCTGCCTTCTTTGTCCTACTTTGTACCTATAGTCTAACACTATTTCCACCATTAACTACATTGAGCTATATGTTCGAAATCGGTTTTAGCCCTTCATAGTGTTTCTTTTACACTCATGCTCATAAATTAAGGATAATGCTGATACATGGTGAAATAACGCTCTGGTGGGTGGTCTGAGGGTTTAAATCGCCTCGAGGTATGACCATACAGTGCATTTGACCCGCAGTCGTCACATGGTGGCACTGGCAGCAATCCACATATGCAGAGGTGTGTTGGTGCATGTCAGACTACAGTGCAGTAAGTAAGTGTGCAGACGTTTGCAGAGGTGCTAATAGTGACTGTATGTTGAAAATGGCTCAAAGAACACACATTGATGTTGTTATGAGGGGTAGAATACTAGGGCGACTGGAGGCTGGTCAAATACAGCAGGTCGTAGCATGGGATCTCCGTGTGCCACAAAGTGTGATCTCAAGACTATGGCAACGATCCCAGCAGACAGCAAACGTGTCCAGGCGCTACAGTACAGGACGACTACAGTGTACAGCACCACAAGAAGACCGATATCTCACCATCAGTGCCTGCAGACGGCCACGGAGTACTGCAGGTAGCCTTGCTCGGGACCTTACCGCAGCCATTGGAACAGTTGTCTCCAGACACACAGTTTACAGACGACTGAACAGACATGGTTTATTCGCCCGGAGACCTGCAAGATGCATTCCACTGACCCCTGGTCACAGGAGAGCCCGCAAAGCCTGGCGTGAAGAACAGTAACTTCATGGTCATTGGAACAGTGGTCCCAGGTTGTGTTCACAGACGAGTCCAGGTATGGTCTGAACTGTGATTCTCGCCAGGTTTTCATCTGGCGTAACCAGGTACCAGATACCAACCCCTTAATGTCCTTGAATGGGATCTGTATGGAGGTCGTGGTTTGATGGTGTGGGATGGGATTATGATTGGTGCACGTACGCCCCTGCATGTCTTTGACAGAGGAACTGTAACAAGACAGGTGTATCGGGACGTCGTTTTGCACCAGTATGTCCACCTTTTCAGGGGTGCAGTGGGTCCCACCTTCTTCCTGATGGATGATAACGCCCGGCGCCACCGAGCTGCCATCGTGGAGGAGTACCTTGAAACAGAATATATCAGGCGATGGAGTGGCCTGCCTGTTCTCCAGACCTAAACTCCATCGAGCACGTCTGGGATATCTCTCGGTCGACGTATCGCTGCACGTCTTCAAACCCCTACGATTCTTCAGGAACTCCGACAAGCTCTAGTGCAAGAATGGGAGGCTTTACACAAGCAGCTGGTTGACCACCTGATCCAGAGAATGCCAACCCGTTGTGGGCCTGTGTGCGTGTGCATGGTGATCACATCCCATGTTGATGTCGAGGTACATGCGCAAGAAACAGTGGCGTTTTGTAGCACATGTGTTTCGGGACGGTTTTCTCAACTTATCACCAATACCGTGTACTTACAGATGTGTTGTGCGTGTTCCCTATGTGCCTATGCTATTAGCGGCAGTTTCGTGTAGTGCCACGTTGTGTGGCACCACATTCTGCAATTATCCTTAATTTATGAGCATGAGTGTACTTATAAATATTCACACATGCAATAAATGGCCGGTATATTGGTGCTACCTACCTGGAAACATTAGTAGAGAATATTACACAGATCGCCTTCCCAAGTAGCTTCCGTTCATCTAATTTTTTTTTAAATATTCACTTCTTCTCTGAATGGCAATACCTTGACTAAGAACGTTGGGTTCACCTAAGGTGGATTAATGTAAGGTACAAGTCTTCAAGTAATCTTGTACAACAGGACAAATTTTCATTTATAATTATATTTCAATTCTTAACTATGTAGGCTGCAACTGAAAATGCGGCTGTAAGCCATGAAAACCGTAGTGTGGTCAATCAAAACCAAGTATTATCAGCTGTCAGTGGTGTTTTCATTCATCATATTCCTTTTATACAGTGAATTACTCGTTCAGCTCGTACAGTCATTCTATAGTGTTATCTTTGGTTGCAACGTTGACCTGTACAACTGAACTATACCTGTTAGCGTTGGTTAAGTTTCATTTCTCATAAGGATCATCCTATCGCTGAACTGATGACTGTAACTCACTCTTTGCCCTACCTTATTGTTACTACAGCAAATACGCATCCAAGAACAGAACAACGTTCGAAATTGCCTTCCTGACACTACGTTATTCGTGTAAGCTCTATAATTTTTAGTATTTAAAACAGCTGTTACGTGCACAGGACAGAAATAACGAACAAGAAGCATTCGTAATCAGTAATCTGCGAATGTTTTGGGCTACTTAAAACGCCGGCAGGTCCAGCCCACTCTGGCTTCAAAGCAAGGTACATGCTTCCTACAGACACTGCTTATCTCTGGAGCACAAAGTGGACACCACACAACAGCCAATATCAACAATAGATCCATCCCCATCCGGTAATGAAACGTAGTAATGCACCCAAGTAAAAGCATATGGGTCAAAGCATCATCTGACATCCAGAAAAATTATCCTGAGGTGTTCAGTAAAATGAATGTATTAATTTTTTCTTTTGAAACTTAGTGTGTGATGAAAAGATTTTTAATATTTCCAGAATAACTGTTTACTAATTTTTAAAAGCCAACTACAGTAAATTTAACCATAGTCAGAATTATATCAGTTTACTGAAAGTAAAAAAATTACGTCATTCTTTAATTACATTCTTGCAGCAGGTAAATCTAATGCGTTAATTTTTATTGATGCAGGAGTTGTATATTTTTATAGTTAATAAATGTAATTAATGTCGACTGCCTTCTCGAACTGCATACAAAATGTCAGTCACCAATTAAGGGATAACACCAATGTAACGGCCTAACAAAAGCGTTTCATTGACAATTTTTTTTTTTTTTTTTACAGAAGGGAAGGTGATAGAGAAATAATACTTGGGGTAGTTATTGAGCATTTATTTACGTATATTACAAAAATTTTAGTCGGAAAACATTTCAATACAGCGATTCTCCTGAGGCATATTGAATTCGAGACAATCTACAGCTGGCCATTGGTCTACCTTCTTTATACAGTAGTATTCAAAGAACTGTGACTGACGCCCGAACAACAGGGAACTGACGTGCATCGAGACTAGAAAATAGTGCAGTGATAATGTCTAGGCACTAGCCGAACTCAGGATTTGAGGAATAAAACCTGCAAAAAAAAAAAAAAAAAAAAAAAAAAAAGGACGACTGATTGCTGCGCTCTATAATTTATAAAACTTTACAGTTCCGTTTATCCCTACTCCAAATAGGCACAGTGCAAGAGCGGTTCAACGGTTGATTTCATATGCGTTCTGTGTGAACTTACTAGTTGGTACAACAACTTCTGGCAGTTTGGACAAGCAATAAGTGTTGTGAAGCCTAAACCTCACACACTTCGTTCTTGCAACGTGATGTCTGCATCACACGTTTTACATCACACGGTTGAGGAATAACAGAGAACTACGGCAAGACAGTTTATAATGTTGTAGGTCAATCCATAATTTACATCAAAATCCTGGCCACTGTGTTTCAGTTTCTTAGCAGAGGCACTCACACCTTCCAAAGTGCTTTCAGACTCATGTCTACTCTCTGGATGCTTTGATGACGTACTGCTTCGATGAAGTGTCAGATACTATGCTTTCGTACCTTATCTGCCACAGTACACTTCCTTACCACTCATTCTTACTTGAAAGAAAAAACTGTATATTACAAGATCACAAATCAAGTATCAAAATTGGATACTGTACACAAAAATCAAGTTTCAAACTGAAAGAATTGTCGTTTTCGTACACATACTGACGCTTGCTGACGCCAATATAATGTGTTATTATTGTTCCAAAATGCTTCTGACTATACCCAGAAACTACAGGGGGTACCGAGATGGCGATGGTAGGCCGTTTCGGGTCATCGAGGAGTTAGAGGGGGGGGCTCAGAATTCTATAAAACAGTTTTTTTCCAGGGATTAGACTTTTTGATTCATAATTTAGAAGGTTCAAAGCCTATTTTAAGCCAATAAAAACAAAAATGATTTTCTGAAAATTCTATAGTGGTGTTATCCCTTACATAGCTTTCCATCGTGTGCTTAATGAAAGCAGAGCTACAAAATTTGTCTCCCAACGTGAGGCTAACAAAAATACCACTACATGCTTAACGTTCTGCCCGTGTTATTCCAATATCTGTGGTTTTCCCTGGTTGATGGTGACAGTGTAGTTCACGTACATGTCTGTTGAGGAGACATTGAAATTTGGACGTTAATACTTCTTTGCATGTGGCCTAGCGGTTCTAGGCGCATCAGTCCGGAACCGCGGTGCTGCTACGGTCGAAGGTTCGAATCCTGCCTCGGGCATTGATGTGTGTGATGTCCTTAGGTTAGTTAGGTTTAAGCAGTTCTAAGTCCATGGGACTGATGACCTCAGATTTTAAGTCCCATAGTGCTTAGAGCCATTTGAACCATCTTGAACTTCTTTGCAAAGCTGACCAATAATTCGTTTGTGGTGTGCATACACAAACTCTGACACATTATTATCGCGAGTAGTAGCGAGCGAATAGCTCCGAACGAGTCGGAAGTGGTCGGATGCAAAATGCGCTGGAGAGAAGCCGCGCCACATTCTGCCGTGATCGTGCTAGTGGCGCCGGAGGAGAATTAGGTATTAATTGAGGATTTTTGACAATTTGTCTTGTTGATGCACTTTGTTGTTGTTGCTTGCTTGCGCACTGGAGGGATTTTGTCAGATTTGTGTATGCATACATTGGGAGTAATGTTTGTATCTTTGTTGTGGCCACAGACGTGTTTATTGCGTATAGACATTGTGGATTTATTTAGGTCTGTGTGAAGTCTGTCAGTTTTTAAGTAATCTATTTTGCGAATATAGTAAATTAAAGTTTTATTGGTTTCTTTCATTTTTTACACTGTCTAAGGTTAGTTGATCAAACCCCCTCCCGATCATTCAACTTCTCTATAAAAAAATTTATAGCAGTACCGGTAGTCGTTGCAATTATGGCTACGCATTGCACTCTGTATGGATCGCAGTATTGCTTTTGAAATATTTTTAGCACGGTGCAGATCACGCAGTTGCAGTAGCAAGACGAGGTAAGTTGTCCGTTGGGAACAGGAGCATTGCAGAACAATTGTTAGGAGTTCTCAGAGTTTATTTTACACTCGCAGTCAGATACTTGAGAAATGATTTCTTTAATATATATAGGAAGAATAACGTCAGAGATGCAACGTCACACACTTCAGTACGTCTCTCAGCAGAACAAACAATAATTACGAATTCGCTTCAACCTTCTGTTAACTATCCCTCACCCTTCGCAACACATCTACGGAAAGAGCAGCTCTATCCGTTAAGTGTGCGCAATTCGTTATCGAAAGTAATTTGTTCGTAGGCGTCCACTTCCTTTAGCTGGCGATCAGCGCGTCTGGCGATCAGCGCGTCTGACTGCCATGTAGTGTGCACGAGTTCGATTCCCTGCCGAGTCGGAGATTTTCTCCGCTCGGAGACTGGGTGTTGTGTTGTCTTTATTATCATTTCATCGGCACGCCAGTCACCCCGTGTGACGTGAACTGAAAAGACATTTGATTCGGTGGCCGAGCTTCTCCAAGGGGGGACTCCCGACCATCAGTGCCATGCGATCACTTCATTTCGTTTTTGTGTTTGTAGGTTCACAGTCGTGGCGATATATTATTTGTGCCGTGGTAGTTCGAACATTTGACCCTTAGGTGAGCGAAATGTTATTTCATGCTTGTTACGCTTTGATATCAAGAGTAAAAATGTTTTCGATGAGGAAAAAGGCAACACTACCAAGGTTGAGAACAAAATCACGTAAAGGCATGTAAACATCAACTACCAGAAGTTTCAGCTTTTGTTTTACTAGACTTTACATTGACCTGCCGTTTTGTCTGATTAATTTAACGAGACAACAAAAGGAGTCGATCACATCCGCTGCTTTGTGCAGCGAAATAACTCATGATAGCCAATGTAGAAAGAATATAAATTACAGAGTTGCAACAGGAAGAAAAGCATTTCTCGAAAAGAGAAATTTGTTAACATCAAATATAAATTTAATTACCAGGGAAGTATTTGAGCGGAGCGTGGTCTATAAACAGTTCAGATGGTAAAAAAATACAAGAGTTTGATATGTGATGCTACAAAAGAATGCTGAACATGACATGGGTAATTCGGCTAACTATTGAAGGGGTACTGAATCGATTTAGGAAGAAGAGATCTTTATGGTGCAATTGTACCAAAAGAAGCGATCAGTTAACAGGACACATCCTGAGGCGTCAAGGACTTCTTAGTTTGCTAATGGAAGGAAGTGCGGGGGATAAAAATCGTAAAGGGAGAGAAAGGCTTGATTACCAGTAAGGAGTTTCAAACCGAAATAGGTTACAGAGTGGTTATTCGGACATGAAGAGCCTCGTACAGTAGAAAGAGAGTTGTATCAAACCAACTTTTAGCTTGAAGACCACAGCTACAACAGGAATATTGTCTGGTACATATAAATGTGAAGTTTTTGTGCTGTAGCCAAAACTTGTTCTATTGACATCCGTATTTAAAAAAATCTTAATCTGAACCTAGATCATCAGCCAAGATGTAGAGAGTTACAAATCTTAAGTTTGTAAATGGTGACGTTAGATATAAAAAAGCAACTTGCTGCTTCTATGAATTAACCGTTCAAAGAATACACGAAAAGAAATTACAAATGTGTGCTTTTCCCTGGTCTGAAAAACGTGTTGAATGTTTCTCTTTTTCCTCCTTTGAAAATTTCAAATAATCAATACTTTTGGCTTAAAATATTCTCTGGGATGTCTGCTTTACTGCAGTGTTCATTCCAGGTTCGCCAGAAACTTCATTATCGAGTTACAAGGCGATCTGTGAAAAATAGTCGATACCGCAGTCAGTGTGGCAGCTTGTATGAGGGTCACTCCAAAAGAATTGCACACTATTTTTGTAAAAATACAGTTTTCATTTTGCATGTTTGAAAGTTTTACAGTGTGCAGATACATCCTTCCCGCTTGTTTTCAAACTTAGTTCAATCTGTTCCCGTGAGTGGCGCTGTCACAGCATGTCTTCAAGACGGCTGCTACACTTGACGTTCGTCAGAAACAACGTGCTGTCATAGAATTCCTGTGCTGTGAAAACGAGACAGTGGGAAACATCCACAAGGGGTTGAAAAAGGTCTATGGAGATGCTGCTGTCGATCACAGTACAGTTAGTCGGTGAGTAAGCAGGTTACGTGAGAATGCGGGCACGGAAATATTGAGGATTGTCCTTGCAGCGGCAGGCCTCGTAATGCACACACTTCAGACAATGAGCAGAGAGTTAACGAATTGGTGACTGCTAACAGACGCATCACAGTGAACGAATTGTCACGCTACGTTGGGGTAGGGGAAGGAAGTGTTTGCAGAATACTGAAAGTGTTGGCGTTAAAAAAGGTTTGTGCCAGATAGGTTCCCAGGATGGTGACAGTGGTTCACAAAGAAACAAGAAAAAGAGTATGCAGCGGACTTTTGGAAGAATTGTGACAGGTGATGAAACATGGCTCCATCATTTTTCACCAGAGACGAAGAGGCAATCAGTGGAGTGGCATCATGCAAATTCACCCAAGAAAAAAAAAATTCAAAACCACACCTTCTGCTGGAAAAGTTATGGCTATGGTGTTTTTCGATTCCGAAGGACTCTCGCTTGTGGACATCATGCCAAGTGGAACCACCATAAATTCTGATGCATATGTGACGACACTGAAGAAACTTCAAGCTCGACTGAGTCGTGTTCGACCACATGCACGGCCACATGTCAGTCAAAAAACCATGGAAGCGATCACAAAACTCGGGTGGACAACACTGAAACACCTGCCTTACAGTCCTGCTGACCTGGCTCCATGTGACTATCATCTCTTTGGGAAACTGAAAGACTCTCTTCGTGGAACAAGGTTTGAAGATGATGACTCCCTTGTGCACGCTGCCAAACAGTGGCTCCAACAGGTTGGTCCAGAATTTTACCGTGCGGGTATACAGGCGCTGGTTCCAAGATGGCGTAAGCCAGTTGAGAGGAATGGAAATTATGTTGGGAAATGAAAATATTGTTCCTAAAGGATGTATCTACACACTCTAAAACTTTCAAACAGGTAGAACAAAAGTTGGATTTAAAAAAAAAAAATAGTGTGCATTTATTTTGGAGTGACCCTCGTAATTTCAACGATGGTCTAACATACGTACATTATGGAAATCACGGACATGCTCGAATTTGAGATCGAATCAACCTGTTACAACTACTGCACAAATGCGGACGAAAAGCCAATTGAGCGAGCAGAGCAGTGGATAACAGAAGTTACCAAAGAGGCCCACGAAATCACTGTGGCTGCGAGAAGTAGGATGACCTCTTTCGGGAGCTGTAAGTATTGGTGTGCAGTCGGAGGATCGCTGACTAGAAGTTTGTTTATCTTAAAAAATGTAACCCAAAACTTTAAACGCGTTTTCCTCGAAAATATAGTTTTCAAATTGGCGGGAAACGCAACTGAGAACGGTACATACGATTTTGATCGGAATTTGATACTGGCATTTTAAATTGCATTCTCTGTCATGGTACGTAGCCGTCTTGTGATACCTTTACAAGCCTATTTTCTATGCACGCCATTATCCTGATTTTTGCGCGCAGAAAATGACGTTTCTTTAAACATGTTACCATTTTGCCAGAACTTAACATTTTTCAATTATCCTATGTATGCTGATAGAAAATATGTAAATGACATAAACAAAATTTTTTGTTACAGGTCTAATAGGAGGGTTTCGGGAATTCCCACCGACGACCAATGTTCCGGCTGCAAGAGGTCCTTCCACCTGGGTGAGTGGCTACAGGAAGTGTCAGATGTTGACATGAAAATGATTTTTCAAAAGTAAAAGTGAAACTGTGACATCAGATTTGGCATTAATTTTTATTTTATTTGAGAAAATCACTAAAATCACCTATTTTTCATGCGTTCAAAGAGGGCTACCTCTTGTCACAAACTGCAGATGTTCTGGACAACACCTATAACTATTTGCTCAACAATATAAATATGTAATTAGCGGTGGTTTGGTGAATCTGTTAAAATGAATATCTTTAAATTACTCTGTGTCTCCTCCATAAATAACATTTAATAAAGCGAACTTATTTTCAACAGGCCAATAATCATGAAATATGATGTCTTACTGTTTAACACATGGAACGATTAATCTCATTTTAACGTCCCGTTTATACAAATTAGAACATACACTTCACAAGCAAATAATGTGATCATTCCCATTCACCATCCATATATTGCTACATCTTTTATTCCATACTTTTCCATCACTGCTTCACGCAGCTGCAGAGTCTGGATTTTTCCTGAAGGATTTCTCGGTAGTTCATCCACTATTTCTATTATGGATGGTATCTTGAAGTCTGAAATCTGCAAGTTACAAGGCGCATGAGAATGGATATTTATCAGTAGGTCCACTTGTTACTTGGAGAGGAACCTCAAATCAGCAACTACTTACTTTACCACTTGCAAACTCTCGTATCGCATCAGATGTCAAAGTGGAGCCCCTCTTCAGTCGAATGCAAGCGCATATCTGCTGTCCCCATCTCTCATGTGGGACTCCAAAGACCTGTAACAGCGCAGATATTGTAAATCGTTTAGAGCAACTGTTCAAAACAGTGTTCGAAATAACAGATATTTGCAAGGGGGTATCAGTGCACGAATTTTAGGTTAGTTTAAAAGTAATCTCTTGTTTGGTACTCTACATTTACATCTACAAGACTAATCTGCAGTTCACAAGTTGGCCGTTGTGGCCGAGCGGTTCTAGGCGCTTCAGTCCGGAACCGAGCTGCTGCTACGGTCGCAGATTCGAATCCTGCCTCGGGCATGGATGTGTGTGATGTCCTTAGGTTAGTTAGGTTTAGGTAGTTCTAAGTCTAGGGGACTGATGACCTCAGATATTAAGTCCCATAGCGCTTAGAGCGATTTGAACCATTTTTGCAATGCACGTTTAAGTACTTTGCATAGGGTTCATCGAAACACATTCACTTTATAGTTCCACTCTAAAACAGCACGTTGGAAAACAAACACGTAAACCTTTCCGTGCGAGCTCTGATTTCTCCCATTTGATTCCATTGGTCATTTCTCCCCGTGCAGGTGGGAGTCGACAAAATATTATCTCACTCGCAGGACAACTTTGGAGATTGCAATTTAGTGATAGTGAAAATATATTGCCACAACGAAAAATTTGTTTTAGTGATTGGCACTTCAACTAGCGTATCATCTCCGCGACTCTTTCTTCCTCCAAACAGTCTAAGAAAGCTTCTAAGACTGCCTCCTACAGAGGTAAAATGTAAACGTCGTGTGACTAGGGTCTCCCATCGGATAGACCTTTCTCCGGGTGCAAGTCTGTCGATTTGACGCTACTTCGGCGACTTGCGCGTCGATGGGGATTAAATGACGATAATTGGGACAACACTACACCCAGCCCCTAAGCGGAGAAAATCTCCGACCCAGCCGGGAATCGAACCCAGGCCCTTAGGATTGACATTCTGTCACGCTGACCACTTTTTTCCTTTCTTTCTCATTTTGTTCGGTATTGTTCAATGCGTTTGGTCTGATCGGACGTCACAAGACATCCGTTCAAGTTGATTTTTGATTCCTTTACTCAGTTATTTTTATTACAGAGGGCGAGCAGCCCTCTGACCGAACACGCTGAGCTACCGTGCCGGCTACCACTCAGCTACCGGGGGCGGACTCCTACAGAGGTGATATGCACATATAAAGATGGCGGTAGTATCGCGTACACAAGATATAAAAGGGGTTTCCTACGTGAATATGGCCGCACGACAGGAATTTACAGACTTCGAATGCGGTGTGGCGAACTCTGGCGTTAATGGGCTATGGCCGCAGAAGCCGACGCGAGTGCCTTTGCTAACATCACGACGTCGCATGTAGTGCTTCTCCTGTGCTCGTGACCATATCGCGTGGACCCTAGACTACTGGAAATCCGTGCCCTGGTGATAGGTCCCGCTATCAGTTGGTAAGAGCTGATGGTAGGGTTGGAGTGTGGCGCAGACCTGACGAAACCATGGACCCAGGTTGTCAAAAAGGAACGGTGCAAGCTGGTGGTGGCTCCTCGATGGTGTGGGCTGTATTTACATGGAATGGACTGGGCCTCTGGTCCAACTGAACCGATCATTGACTGTAAATGGTTATGTTCGGCTTCTTGGAGACTATCTTCAGTCATTCATGGACTTCACGTTCCCAAACAACGATGGAACTTTTCACTGGTGCCTGTGCGTCATGTCACTGGCCCAAAATCGTTCGTGATTGGTTTGAATAACATTCTGGACAGTTCGAGCTAATGGTTTCGCCACCCAAGTCGCCTGACCTGAGCCCCATCGGACAACTATGGGATGTAATGGAGTATTCGGTTTGCGCGCAAGATTGCGGATCGGAAACGCTTTCGCAATAGTGGAGGTTCTGGAGGCAGCGTGGCTCATTATTTCCTGCAGGTGGCTTCCAACGACTTATTGATTCTATGCCACGTCTAGTTGCTGCACTACACCGGGAAAATGGAGGACCGACAGGATATTAGGAGGTATTCCATGACTTTCGTTACTTCAGTGCAAATCGTTTATATAGATTAGGAACAGCAGACGGCCCAAGACACGTCCTTGGGGAGCATCAGATATCACTTCTGTTTCACTCCATGAGAATCCGTCATGTAAAAGACAGAAAATGTGCTGACGATGAGTATTAAGGGATGCATTACTATTTGCGTTCGACTTGCAAGTGGCAACGCACATGTCACTCAGAATTAACAAAGAGGAATACCGTTAAAAAGTCTGAATCCGTCGGTTTTTCATCGTTCCAGCGTGAAATGTTCCTTTCCTCTTGTCCTCAGAGCTTTCCCCCCCCCCCCCCCCCGCTCCCTCCTCCCCCTCTCCCCTCACCCTCCAGGGATATATTACGCGATGAAACTACATTATTTGTTGAGTCAGATTAATTCTCGCTAGTGCTGCACTCATAAAATTACTCTGAGAAGGTGGTGATTTATAGCTTTACATTACTTACAGCAATTACTTTACATTTAAATAAAAGAGATATGCAGTATGTTCGTGAGTGAGTATACAAGAGATTGTAATTTTTGAATAGATGTATATTACTCTTTCTTGATGGGATGTTGTAGTTTTTGTAATGGACTTGTCAACCTGCAGCCAGGGTAATGTGTAGCTCGATGTCTGGAGGTGCCACGAAGGAGCTCTAGTAGGCAGTTCTACGGTATTTTTCGTGAGGGTAGGTTCTTTTCTGTATATTGCGATTTAGGCAGGCATTACACTATCAGATTTTCTTTGACAAGAAAATACGGCGCCGCATTGACCACAGAAGAGTGTGGCTCTTTAGGAGCTACCGTAAGGCCTCGGACGGAGCCCGTGTGTCTTGGACGAATGCACTTTGTGGTACAGCGCTCACTTGGTCTACATCCTAAGTACAAACGACCATCACTTGCCGCAGGCAGAATCAATGTTCATCGCTGAAGACCACGGCCCGCCAGTCCACATTCCAAGTGATCCTCTGATGGCATCGGCCGACCCGTGCACGTCGGTGTAGTGGTGTGAGAGGAATATGGGCACGCGCAGTCCCATTGCGAACAACTAATTCGCAACAGTTCGTGTTGAGCCGTCTGGGCTCATAAGCCCTGTTATCTGTACGATATGCCACTGCTGCCCTTACAATAAGACGATTGTGGCGGGCGTCTGCGCTGCGTGGACGTCCAGAATCTGGTCTACAGGTGTGAGAATGTTCACGTGACCACTGATACCAGCATCGTTGCTCAACTGACGCGCCTGCCGCTGTGGCCGAGCGGTTCTAGGCGCTTCAGTCCGGAACCGAGCGACTGCTACGGTTGCAGGTTCGAATCCTGCCTCGGGCATGGATGTGTGTGATGTCCTTAGGTTAGTTAGGTTTAAGTAGTTCTAAGTTATAGGGGACTGATGACCTCAGAAGTTAAGTCCCATAGTGCTCAGAGCCATTTGAACCATTTGATTTGAACAACTGACGCAGCACGACCAGCTTCTATGGCACCTCGAAAGGACCATCCCGCTGTTCGGAAGGCCACAATTCGACCCTTTCAAACTCTCTCAGTTGGCTGCAGGAAGCACGAATGCGTCTCCGTGGCGTGGTTGCGTCCTTGCTCCACACGTCTGCACCACACGGAGCCTTCTGCCTGTGAGCATTCCCTATGAAAGGGTAAACACAGACAGCGCTCCGGTAGCTGTGCCACTACGTTATCCGTAGACGGACGACATTGAAACCGCTATCGGTACATCTACTGTCCCCCAGGTGGCGTGTACGGATATCGGATCAAAATCGACGTCCTCTTTCCAGGTGTACTAATTTTTTCCGGTAGTGTACATTGCATTACGTTGACATATTACTGCAGATAGTTGTGATAAGTGAATTTTAACAGTAATAATGAAACTCCTGATGGTAGTAGGTAGCTTCAATACGGTACAGTCAAATCCGTATTGTTAGTTTTGTAGATTTGTGCATACGAGATGATGAATATTTTTAGAACACAAGAAAAGAATTGTTAGATTTTATACGCTTGCAGCGGAGTTATTGAAGTAACACTCTTAAACAAAATGGAAATGATCGTATGGCATTGTTGGCCGGGAGGCTCCATGCGGGGAAGTTCGGCCGCCGTACTGCAAGTCCTCTTTAGTTGACGCCACTTCGGCGTCGGTCAATGATGATGAAGGACACACAATACCCAGTCCCCTGTCGGGAATCGAACCCGGTCCTCCTGCGTGGTAGTCGGAATCGCTACCACTACGCTACGGAGACGGACAGTCTACAACATTTTTATATGTTTTAAACTTTGTAATATTTGGTTTGCCGTTCCCAATCTTCAGAAAATTTACGGTATTTATCAATGATGTTACGCTAGTACGACGACCATGAATAAACATTGTCTTCAGTTCTCACATAATTAGGCATCTTGTACGTTATAAAAATAAAAGAATGTATTTTTTTCTGTTTACGAACCTTTATGTGGTTTGACAGTATGGTACGTTCAGTCTCCTGAATATTGTATTTTAGATAATGATACACCTTCCTGTTCATATAATAATGCGTTCATTGTTTTACTTAGTCCTTCATGTTTGTATAACAATGTCTTCACTGTTTTAGTTAACCCTATTAATTAGATAATAGAGACAATGGTAGGAAGGTTACCACACGTCAAGTTGATACATGAAATACAATGCAGTATACATTTGTCCTGTGCAGTGTCTTTGGTTAAGATGCTGTCATCCTTGCCATTGTTTTTTATGACTGAAGATCACAGGTAACTTTAGTCTTGCCCTGTGCTTCGCCACAGTATTTACTGTGAGCTGTGTGTACTCAAGTATCATACACTGATGGAAAAAATTGCAACACCAAATAATAATTACTGTAGAGTAATAAAATTTCGGGAGCACATTTGTCTAGATAATATATTTAAGTGTTTAACATTGCAAGATCACAGATTAAAGTAAGCGCGACGTAAGCCTTTGCAAATGTGAAATGCTGGTACATTAATAACCGGTGTACCAGCCAGACTGTTGAATTCAAACATGTAAATATGCATGCATTGTGTTGTACATGTGCTGGACGTCAGTTTGTGGGAGATAATGTCTCCTATGTGCTCGAGTGGACACAGATCTGGTGGTCGAACAGGCCAAGACAACACGGGACAACCTGACGAACATGTTGGTTTCAACAGTGATATGCGGGCGAGCTTTATCCTGTTGGAAAACATCGTCTAGGATGCTGTTCATGAATGGCAGCACAACATGTTGGATCACCAGACGGACGTATAAATTTGCAGTCAGGGTGCGCGGGATAACCACTAGAGTGCTCTTGTTGTCATACGAAATCGCACCCCATACCATAACTGAAGATATACAGGGTGGTCCATTGATAGTGACCGAGCGAAATATCTCACGAAATAAGCATCAAACGAAAAAACTACAAAGAACGAAACTCGTCTAGCATGAAGGGGGAAACCAGATGGTGCTATGGTTGGCCCGCTAGATGGCGCTGCCATAGGTCAAACGGATATCAACTGCGTTTTTTTAAATAGGAACCCCAATTTTTTATTACATATTCGTGTAGTACGTAAAGAAATATGAATGTTTTAGTTGGACCACTTTTTTCGCTTTATGATAGACGGCGCTGTAATATAGTCACCAAGTGACTTCCATCTGTTTCCTGCTTTGAAGAACTCTCTCGGCGGAAGGCGCTTCGGCAGCAATGCTGACGTCAAACAAGCCGTTCAACGCTTCTTCCGTATGCAACGCCCTGATTTTTTTCCTTGAAAGCTTTTTGAAGCTTATAAAGCCGTATGACAAATGTCTCAATGTAATGGAAATTATGTAGAAAAATTAAGATATGTCTTATCTTTAATGTCTCATTCTCTTTTTTCTCCTTTCACACACAACTATGACCACAGTCGACATGGGAAACTTATTTTCCAACTCCCCCACGTATATACTTACAAGCATATCGAACAATATTTAGAAGGCAGCTTATAGCATTTTTTTACCTCATCCTTTAATGATGTCACCTACTCCTGCTTTGTCTATTATTATATGTAATCTCATGTCAGAAATCCGATGTCTTGTAGCTAGTGTTTCTGACGCTGGATTACGAGGCGCTAAGTTCGAATCCTGGTCGGGTCGCGTGTTTTCCCCGCCTGGTAATGGCTGTGAGTGTTTTCATCGTAATCGAAGCGCGAGTTGCTGAAGTGACGTAAAATAAAGACTTCCATCAAGGGGCCGAACTCTGTAGAAGGTGACCCCCCCCCCTCCCCCCGTCAAATACGCCTCTGTGCGCAGACACAGTAAAGGCCGTTTTCTCATCTTCACATGCACAATGAAACAGTGATTTTCAATGGCACAAATTTCTTATTCAACCGAAAGTTTGATTATGTTGTGTTGGCATAAAGGGAGGTAATAGCTAATTATTGTTATTCACTAAAATGGTCACACAGATGGATCTAAGGATGCCATAATAACTGAATGAGATGTCGAAGGCCTGTAATTTGATACAATACGGATCGTTGTCCATTTTGAATGGCACGTCCATTTACTTAAATTCAATTTAGCATATGTGAATCCTTAGGTTAGACGGTAAAGTAAAGCATAGTGCGAATACCTGTGTTTCAGGTTCTTAGTCGATACGGAGCTATTATATTCAGAGCACAAAGACACACACAAAAACGTTACCTGAGTCTCCAGTATGTCCGGATGTGTCTCAAGTAATTCCTGGATCTCTTTCGGGAAAATGTTTTCGCCGTCTCGGATAATGCGATCTCTTAGGTGTCCAACGAGCTTTCCATAGCCGTCTTCCCTCATGATGAACAGGTCCCTGCGTAAAACAGAATATCTCTTTATTCGTATGCAAACAGTATGGAATGCATTCATTAATCCATTTCTTCAGAGTGCTTCACAAATCCTTTCATGAAGAAGAAACTTCAGGTGTGTGGAAAGAGTCTAAGTACACACAAAAAAGTGAAACCGCTTTGGAAGCTGCATTATTAAACTATAAACAATTATTATTAAAGTTTAATTTAACGCAGTTCATTTATCATGCAGTCCACTGCCATATCTTAAAGTAACTCAATCAACTACTGTTTATCCTGTTGGTACCTTACATGGATGTTTATCGTTTAACAATAGTTATCTGTATGACTAAAAATTAAGCCCTGTTTAAAATGCATATTGTTACTTATCATTCTTCTAATAGAAACCAAGACAATTAGATAATTTGCAGAAGGGTTGGCTGCTGTGGTATGTTTTTAATTATCTTTTGAATTTATGGTAATATTGAGTTTCAACCTTTGTGTTGGATGAGAGATTGCTCTCTCAATTAGACCAAGAGGTACAATTTCAATGGATTCTTTTGATTTCGTATTGATCAACTGGTATCACGCAACAATTTCAGTTCCTCTGACTTTCATATTGTTTTCTTTTTTTCTGGTACTTCTTCATCTATATAAAATGGAGGCAAATACATTGACATCTAATCGCGAAGCTTGTTTGAACATCATGTTTCATACTTCAAATATTTCTCACTAATTTGTCTCTAAGGCCATTTTGTTTGCTACGAATCCCTGCTGTACTAGGGAAATGCATTCTGAGGTAATGAAGCTAAAGTATATAAAATATTTATTCGGCGAAGGCGAGCAGTTAGAGTACTGAGTAAAATTAGATAACCAAACTCCTCGGAAGGGTCTCTTCCAGACTTGTGCTTTCCTATATGTTTGGGTTTCTCTTCATAAAAGCTACAATGAGCGAAGGATTATCTGATTATTTCTTTGTTAAGCGATCAGATGATGGTTTTAATTGCTCTTCAAGAACAGTTTTGGCCATTCTTAACTTACTATGGAATCATTTTCTGGTGATCAAAAGTATTAAATATGAACGTAATCTCCAAACTACAAAAAATGGCCCTAAGACTAACTGCGAAAAACGGTAATCGGTGTCATCGTAAAGATCTGTTCAGAACACTGGGAATTTTAGCTAAACCATGTGAGTACATTCAGCAGTCAGTATCGCATATCAAAGATAACACTTTTAACTACTGTACAGACAGCTCCGTCTGTGACCATGGAACACGATCTGTGCTGCATTTACATTTAGCAGCAAAATTCATAGAAGTATTTTCTGTTAAGGAACAAAAATTGTACAATAAACTGCAGAAGGAATTTAAAAAGCTTACTGAAACAAACTTATTTTTTTAAAAAGACAGTTGAAAAGTACCTGTGAAGCAATACATTCTAAACAGTGAAGGATTGATTGTTTGCATAACACAGAGTGGGGATATTGTAAAAGAACTCTAAAACAAGTAAAAAATAATGAAGTATCGGTCATTTTATAATACTTTCACACTAAAATATTTCCTTTCTACTGGAAAATCTCCCAACAAAGCTCTTCTTTCTGTGCTCAGCTTCTCACCTATTACGTAAAGATCTTGACTTAAGTTTTTGGGTAAGCAAACGGAAAGGTGAAGGACATCGCTCTGGTACTGATGTCGACTTTTAGTGTATGCAGAGAATGGTGTAGTCGTAGTGCTAGCTTACTCCATTACGAAATATTGTGTGTATATTGCGTGTAGTGTGTGTGAGACAACTGATCTTGTGAAATGAATGAATAGTGTGGTTCTAGCTTTCTACAATAGGAAATAAATTCTTTGGAAGAGGTTTCAACAGAAGAGTATTGCACACTAGAGAGAAATCAATTGAGATTGCTCTGTTTCAAAGAGACTTACTTCGTATTTGGGGGGGGGGGGGTTGGAGGGTCTAATCCATATCCAGCCATTTCGATTTACGTTTTCAGTAGATTCCCTAAATTACTTCACGCAAATGCCGGATGGTTCGAGCCATAAGACCACGCATATTCTTGCCCCCATCCTTGTCAAACTAGACCTGTCAATCACTAAATGTCTAAACATCTGAATTACATATTTTGTTCTTAAACTGAAATCCCGCGAAATGTCCAGTACTCTCGTAAAAATGGTCCTAGGATGAATAAAACTACTGCTAAGATGGCCGGCGTTGTCGTGTGGTATTCAACAGGTTCATAAAACGTTTGATCCCGATTTCTGGAAAACACTTGAGAAGCGCAGTTTACCAGAGCAGAATTTTCCTCCCTTTCTGCAAATCAATTATCGCTCGCAAACACTGTATCTACAGCTAGTCGATTGTTTATAGGCTATTTTCCGGTAGTTTGTTCAACACAACACAAATTTTCGGGTAATAGGAGTTGATTCTCATGTAACATAACAAACACCATCTGCTACAAGATAAATTGCTTCAATTTATCCCTCTTTGTTCATATCAATTTCTTTTCTTTTTCTTTCGAAATTGGCTGCAAATCAGAACCACACTTATTGACAGTGATGTAACAGGTTTAGTGATGGGTAGCTACCAAGTTCTAATTCCACAGGACCCGCTATGAGAGCACTGCTCAACTTACTTTTCGACACTTTCTATAAAGCAAGAGCTCTGAAGCAACTGATAATCGAGAATCGATGTACGACGTCAATACGCCATGACAGAATATTTTTTCAACAAAAGGATGATACTTTACGAATATTAATAAATTCTGACATCAATATAAATGTATAGAAAATTTACGAAATACTTTGTTTTGGCAAAATTCGATTCCAAAGTTGTAACTAGAATGGTGGATTTGAGAATCTGCTGATTGTAATTCGAGAAATAACGGGACACGTGTAGATATCAACGCGAATGTTGTGACCGCGAGTCGTGTTGCCGCGATTCCACTGCAAGCTAGCCTGGCCTCTAGCCATGCAGGTTGCACGGGATAGCCTAACTTCCAGGCGGAGCGAGTACGTTAGCCATTCGAATGGCATCGTACAAAGGTCGCCAGCATAACGGGAACTACGTTGCATGTCAGCAGGCACGTGGAACAAAAAGCGAACAGTTTCATATCACTGCGAAAACCAGGATATAAACCAGGTTCTGTGGCGTGCTGGGCCGTTCACCTCAGCTCACCTGCTGTGAAGCACAGACCGGTCCGTCGAAGGAACAGCCACACTCGCTGTTGATGAGTTCAACACAGAATCAGCAGCCCAACGATAACGCAAGACATCACCATGGAGCAGTGCCTACATTGCGAAGAAAATACAGGGTGAGTCAAAAATAATTTTACAGATTTTGGAATGATATAGAAATTTTTTGAGATAACTTACAGAATCGATATATGTGTTACTTTTTAGCTAACAGACTTAAGTTTGCTTCGCCTAGTGAAACAGGATCCCATTCCGCCACCAGGAGCGCCAGTGCAGTGCACAGTTAAAGTGGCTACTTTCACTGGTGCGGATCGTGCTCGCTCTCCGGACTTGACAACATGGGATTTTTTTCTCTGGGGTTTAATTAAAGGTCGTGTGCATGTTCCTCCCCTACCAAACAATTTAGCCACCCTGAAAAATCGAACATAAGCTGCAACTGCACAAGTAATGCCCAATTTGCTGCAACGAGTGTGGGAAGAAATTGATAACCTATGGGATGTTTACTGCATCTTAGATGGTAGTCACATGGAACCAAAATGACACTTGACGCTTTTTTGTGAAACTTGACTTTGTTTGCTACAAAATAACGCATCTACCTATTCTTAAAGTTATCTCAATAAATTTCTATATCATTCCAAAATTGTGAAGACCGTTTTGACTCACCCTGCAACAGTGTTCACCGATTTGGGCTTACTCCCTAAATGGATCTGGTGAAGGCTGGGACTGTTTATACAATGTGCACAGGAGAGTTGAATATTTATGTTATGGAATACATCAGTGCAGGGCACAGATATTTGTTATTTCTGTAGCTGTACTTATTGCGTCTGGGTGCTTGACACTGTTTGTTGGTGCTAGGGCCTGTTCAGACAGGCGTATCAGCGGCATCTCATGCGCTGTTGTCAAGGTATAGTAGTCACAGTAGCCACATTGACTTGTGCCAAAGTGAAGTTATAACAACGAAATATGAGCAAAACTGGTGACCTTTTTGATGTGTTCTTCCCACGTAAGTCGTCTCCAGGACACGGGACATCGCAACCTGTGATCTCAGTGCGGAAAGTCATCTTGCAGGTAACACAGCAGCACAAGTACGTAACCTGACGCCGTCTCGGTGTGCTGCCGATGGTGGGGATCATGGAGGTAAAATAAGAGGAGTTGTCATGACGTCACAAACTTGAAGCCGACCCAAGTGAAGATCCGCCATGTTAGCTACCCCAAAACGTTCGCTTCTGGTGGTTTGATTCCATGTGGTCGTGAAGTGTTTTGATAAAAAATGCCGGCTTGCGTCGCTTACAGGTGTACTAATCGCTCTGATTGTAGTCTAAAGCTTAAACAAATCATATTTCATTCGTAAGTGAACTTATTTAAGCGCTATTTTCTTATATATACTTGAAATTATGATGCACTATAAAGTTTTACAGTATGGTTTTATTTCTACGATTTCACTTTAGATTTCCCATCAATCCAACGTAAAGAGCTCTCTGGAGGTGAGCAATACATTTGGTTTCCATTGTTTGGTTTTTCCCAGGTAACTGAAAAGTCCTGGCAAGAAATATCCTGGAAATGGGGACTAATGTTTTAAAATGCAATAATTTAATATAAAATGCAATAATTTAATATAAAATGCAATAATTTAATATAAAAGTGATGTAACTATATGTAGTTAATTAAATCTTCAGTAAAATGTGTGGAACACCTGTTACAGTGGTTAAATTATAAGTCCTTAAAGGGTTACATATTTGTTAAAGAAAAGTTCCCTATCTAAGTCCAGGCTATTTAGATCATTACATTAATCACTGTGCTGTCATGTTAACCTGTAAATTGCTGTTATTTGGCACAATGAATGTCACTTGGTAGGTACAATTCAAAAACAAAGCAGATGTGTAAACTAGAATGGGGATGACAATCTTAAATTCAGTTCTTTTCCTTCGTAATTTAACGAATCTTTCACTTTGTTGACATGACAGCTGGCTTGTTTATACCATCCCTGCATACATCTAAGGGACACAAAAGGAAATAAGGTACGTTTCTTGCAAACTTGAACATTTAAAATTTGCATTTGACTTGAAAATGCAACGAATACAAATCGGTGCCTCTAAACTATCAATCATTGCTTTTGGAGTTCTGGCTTTGTCAATTATCGACACAAACACAATGAAAGTGAATAGGAATGGATTACGAAATATAGGAATGGATTACGAAATCACGCTTTCCATAGCACATACTTCTCTTCTCGCTTATTCGAAGTGTATAAACGAAAAGGAATTACAGTACTGAGGCCAGAAGCGTCATATTTTCGTGTCGTATTACTGTATCGAATACGCATTGAAGACCAGAAAAAGTTTGAAGTTGCGTTCCTTATGCTGTGTTGTTCACTAAAACAGTGTAACATTTACTGTATAAAACAAATATCGCGTGAACACGACAGAAATAACGAACAACAAGCAATTGTGAACACTCGTCTGCTAATGTTTTGGAGGATCAAAGATGGCGGCAGACCCCGCTTCAAAACAACGTGCAGCGTAACTCTGTAGCGCCATCTCCCCTTATTCTACCTCCATGGTGGAGATGCGGTGCTTACCCTGTGCGAAGCCAGCGCTCGCGGTAGTAGAGTCTGCGCGTGCTCTCCTCGTCCGACCAGTATCGCGCCACGGTGACGTAGCCACGCACACACAGCTCGCCCACCGTCCCCATGGGCACAACTTTGCGCTGCTCGTCCACCACCTTCACCTGGAATTCACAGCCTAAAGACACAAACTGCCTCCCAGCAGAGTCTATAAAGAAACTGGTTCTCTACTTTAAAAAAAAAACCTTTTTAAATAATAAAACATAACCGATACAAGGAATCTGATTACACCTGTTAGTCACGAACGAGAAAAAAATTAGGTAATTCAGTACAATTATTACATAGATACGATAAATCACTTTATCGGGGGCCAAATGAGCAATTAAGGTCAATATAATTCCAGTAAACCTACAAAAGTAAAAACAAATTATTGTAGGGGCCTACATAGACATCGCGCATCTGCTAGATGCCCACGAAATACGTAATTTTGTTTTGAAGCTGACAGCCAATGAGAAAATAGGTGCAGTTTTCAAGCAGTAATGGCGGACAGCATCAGCTGGTAATATACGTAATTTTATGGTAGCTAATTTTACTACACAAAAAATAGAATATATACTTCCTCCACAAGAAGTTACAAACAAACATTAAAATAAAATTATAATGAGCAGCAAAATGTCTGTGAAGAATTTTCAAAGAAAATTATTAATTGAACTTTAATTTGGCGGGTTTTCAACACTGTCAATAGCACGAAATAATGGAAAGAATATTTACTGGGACTAAACAAAATTGAGATATTGTGATAGTATTTTTAAAATAGTTAATTTAACTGCAATTGTCTTTAATTTTGAAGTGAGAGAGAGCGTAATAATTTTCTTTTAATGTCTTAACTGTTGCTGCAGGCAGTGCGATGACGTCAGCGGTGGTCCATGCGGACGATGTGTGAAGTGAATCCTGGTTCGTGGCGTGAAGGTAATGACGGATCCTCTTGTTTCATTAATATTCCAGTTACGGCGGTGGTCCACGTCTCCGTTGTAGTCGAATCAGCGTATATTACCAGCTGTACTGTCCGCCATTACTGCTTGAAAACTGCACCTATTTTCTCATTGGCTGTCAGCTTCAAAACAAAATTACGTATTTCGTGGGCATCTAGCAGATGCGCGATAATAATAGTTTCAGTAGGCGCGTTGTCGTTACGCGCGCGACGTTTTATTATTAAAAGTTTATTAATCACTCGGTGCGGGTACGTCGGAGTTATGCAACGTCTTTAGCATTTAAGATATATATCCGGTTAACGCCAATACTTCGTACAGTTCTTTCACCGTGTTGCCACAGGAAAACAGTCAGTGTTTTTCACTTTAACCGACCGTTAAACATCAGTTCAATAACGTCGTCGTCTTTAAGACAGTTTGGACGATATAATAAATGATTCTGGATCAAATCACAGCACTGTTCTTTTACTTAACATTTTGGTTTGGTCCACTTTCACGCAATTCTAACAGTTAGTGTCTCCACATGACAATGGTGTCTGGTTCATGGCTAATTGTCACAAGTTCACACACTTTGTAAAATCGTCACCGCAAACACTCGATATACTTTTCAGGTTTTACTTTTCACTTAATAATGCACGATCTCCTGTTAACACAGCGGACGCACTGTAATTTGTTCTCCCGCGTATCACCGTCTTTCACGCCGAACTTTTTACGTTTTTCCACCCGCGAACCTGCCGCGTACCACAACAACTCGCACGCACTCTATCGATAGTCGTTCGCTCTCTCCCTAACACAATACTATTCCGAGCCTAACCAAAGATTTACAAAGCATATAGAACCAGAATATTCATATTCGTACAATATAAAATATAAAACAGTAGCAAAATGAATGAAGAAACAATGTGAAGTATTAACAAATAAAGAATAGTTGAAATAAATGATGCATACGTACTATGACAAGATAATGAACAAGAGAAAAAAAATATTATCGACTTTCGGGAAAAGCAATGTCTTTACAAGTCCAAGGGCATTGCTTCATCTTACGTACGAGGGCCATTCGACAAGTAAGGTCCGATCGAACGCGAAATGGAAACCACAGGAAAAATCCGATGAAACTTTGCACCAATGTGTTAGACAGTCTTTATAGTACGGCCGTCCATCACTTCACGTCGCTCTCTTCAGTTCTCAGCACGTAAAGACGCCTAAAAAGTATTGTCTTCCGCCAAGTATGAATGCATTGTGAGAGATTTCGCCTGATTTCATGCAGCCCACACAACGTAACTAACTGTCAATGCATTTCCTTCTTATGAAAATTCTCGGACGCACACTGCAGGGGCAATGACAGGAATCGTTAGCCCTAGGGTTTCACCCGGAACAAGACCCACCCACTCACCCCTCCGGAACAAGTCTCGCCTATTCACCCGCGGTTTTCCCGGTCTTTGTTCGGCGCCTGGGCATCGTTTCAGTTGACCCACGTGGTTTACCGTGCTCGGCTGCACTTGGAGTTGTTACATTAATATCTTGCTAGATCTTAAATGTTGCCAGATAGTTAAAAGACACGTTACAAAAAACGTGCACAATTGGCCTGAGCTGTGGCAGGTACTTCGACAGCAAACATAAAAAAAAAAACAGTTTAGCACTGAATTCTTTAAATACGAGAATTCAGTATTCAGATGAATAGCCTATGAAGAAACATACTTCTATGTGAGAAAAAGCACCCAAAGCTAAAACAGGAAAAACCTACCCTTAAAGAATAATTTGCTTGGAGAAAGAGGAACCACAGTATTCTTGACACTTAAGTTTCAGAACTCAGACAGTATGTGTGAAACAAGCACCAATGTTCACTATACTTCCAAAGGGCATCAAAATTACTTTGCTATTGCTAGATCGATCCAAGCTGTTTTCGCATGTTATTCAGTGAATAGTTTTGCTGACAAGTTTTAGGGGCGGAAGAAGAACTAGCACAGCTTGAAGAACGTTTTACATCTGTGAAACACTGCACCATTTATTTCCTCCATACCTGCTCTGTGACAAACATACACATCATCATTATTATTTAAAAAAAATGGTTTGAATGATATTTAAGAAATTAATAAATCTTTTGGTTAAAAACACACAGGACAAAGAATAACGACAGATTATTTTCCTGAGACGTTTGCAACAGCATATAGGACACTAATCACACAGAAACAGTCACAATTCTTTATAATCTCGTTTATAATACGCAGATATGGCATTGGAAGAATTTACAAGTTAAAATTCACCCATTACCCATGCAAATACTAACGAAATATGTCATATAAGCAAATATCTTACTGCTTTCATTAGGCATTTCTACTTTATGGCATTCTTATATTCTTTAATTTTCGTGAGCTACTATGAGGGCTTACACAAACAAAACGACTTTGACTTATTTCTATATAACGTTGATTTTAGCCAACAGAGTTATTCGACTGCATCCGTGAATTTACTACCGACATGACAGATTCAAAACCATTGTTTTCGCATTGTATGTTTGCTCTGCTCAAATAAATGTATTATAATAAGTGAATTAGTTGATGAAAACTTGTCCTTATTGCCCTTAAATAACATCACGTTATTTTTTGTTTTCTATTGCTGGCGATGCTTTCAATTCTCTATAAATATTTTTATTTCGTTAATAATGCACATTCGTATTATATTACAATCCAGCAAAACTTAAATTTCTTATCTTTACTGAATTTCATCACAGTCTAACATGTGTTGGACTGTGACGATAACAACTTTGATGTAGCTTCCAGTTTGCGGAACTGGCGGCTGTTTAGGGGAGGGCCTTACGCTACGGATAGGTGTGAAGGGGGGGGGGGGGGTGAATGGGCGTGTCTTGTTCCGGGTGGAATCCTAGCGCTAAGGGCACGTGGCAATGACGATGCTCCTTCAGTGGGAAGTGTTTGATCGTCCAACAGGCAGCTCGGACTTGCCGCTCTCTGATTCTCATCTCAGCTCACACGAATCGCTGGCTATGAAGACAGCAATTTAGCACAGGCGACAAGCTGAAGATCAGGGTAGAGAACTGGCAGAAAGCACTGGCGTCTGCCTTCTATAACGAGGGTATTGGAAAGTCAGTACAACGCCACGACGAATGTTTCAGTCGGAGGGGCGACTATACAGAGAAGTAGCAGGAAGGTGTAGCTAACTGTTGCAAGTAAAACACTTTTGATTTTCACAGTGGTTTAAATTTCGCGATCAATCGGACTTTACTTTCCGAATGGCCTTCGTATGATACACGGAGTTGTGGAGCCGGAGTTCGGTTTGGGAAAAGGGGGCGGGGGGGGGGGGGTCAGAGTTTTCGACTGTCTCCTCCACAACAGCGCCACTCACAGCCATGTAAAACTAAAAGATAAGTAACATGCAATATGTTACATTTATTACAATTCTTCTTGTTCTCACACTCTTATATCAAGACATGTCCAGTATCCTTGTAAAAATGGTTTACGGTGGATTAAAACAAAAACAATAACAACTACAACTACAACCACTATTATTGTTATTGAAATAAATGATTGTAGCATCGTCATAAGTTGCAAAACAGTAGATAGACCTCATAAGGCAACTCTAATGTCTATTCTATGTGGTCTATTTATTGTTGTTGAGTCGTCGACCACAGTGTCGCTTTGAGCATCACTGCAGGGGCGGTTTTCGTACATAGGATCACTTGTATTGTCACACGATATGGATGGTTTGAAAATAGACACAGGTGTCCGACATTAATCACCGTCAAGAAGTAAAAAAGATACTTCTCAATGCTACTTATGACGGTGCTACAACCATTTATTTCAATTATAAAACAAGTACGGATCTATTTTTCATCTACAGCAAGCTGCAAGTTCGTATTATTATTATAATTATAATAATAATTATTATTATTATAAGTGATTTTAAAGTAGTACGCCTTAGCCATCTCCAAATAATTTTGGATATTAAATTAATGTATTCACTATAAATTAGTGTGCTGTGATTTGCGTTTGTCAAAGTTGTTGGCTGTTAAGGGAACGGCTCTTTCACTGATAGTGCAGGCATGAAATTCCCAAATTATTACCACCGTCATTATTCCTGGTGCCTTACTAGAAGATAGGGGATAAAGCAAACTATAATGATGTACAGAGAGACTGAAATTAATCGAGGCAAATGTAACTTTTAACAGGACAAAGCACACTACTGTATTCACCCACAGGGGAAGGGTGAATTCATTCATTCACTCATTCCTTCATTCATGCATAGTATTCCATACATCCCATCAAGAAGTAAAACATTCAGGGATGTGGAAGGAGTCGAGGGCCGGCCGAAGTGGCCGTGCGGTTAAAGGCGCTGCAGTCTGGAACCGCAAGACCGCTACGGTCGCATGTTCGAATCCTGCCTCGGGCATGGATGTTTGTGATGTCCTTAGGTTAGTTAGGTTAAACTAGTTCTAGGTTCTAGGGGACTAATGACCTCAGCAGTTGAGTCCCATAGAGCTCAGAGCCATTTTTGAAGGAGTCGAGGTATACATTAACAAATGATAAGCATTTCATAAAAACTTAATGTGTACAGTGTACAAACAATGAACTACTACTACTACTCTACTACTACTACTACCACTATTGCTACTACTATTACTAGATGGCTTATTGCTAACTGTGCTTATGCCATCTGAATTTAACATTGTAAGCTAGAAGATAAGCTACTACTCTGAAAAATGCTTTTGCCTCCTCAACTGAACAAAATACATGCTGTTTATCTCCTACAGACGAGAATCAGTACTTACCCTGCGAGTTTTCTTAGAAGATAGATTAAGGAAAGGCAAACCTACATTTGTAGCATTTGTAGACTTACATAAAGTTTTTGAAAATGTCGAAATTCTGAAGCTCGCACAGGTAAAATACAGGGAGCAAATTGCTATTTGCAGCTTGTAAAAAGACACCAGATAGTAGTTACAACAGTCGAGGGGCATGAAGGAGAAGCAGTGATTGAGAAGAGAGTGAGACAGGGTTGAAGTCTATCCCTGATGTTATTCGATTTGTACAATGAGCAAGCAGTAAAGGCAACCAAAGAAAAATTTAGAGTAGGAATTAAAGTCCAGGGGAAAAAATAAAAACTTTGAGGTTTGCGATGACATGCTAATTCTATCGGAGACAGCAAATGACTTGAAGTGCAGTTGAACGGAATAGACAGCGTCTTCAAAGAAGGATATAAGATGAACATCAACTAAAGCAAATCAAGGATAATGGAATGTAGTCGAATTAAATCGGGTCATGCTGAGGTAATTAGATTAGGAAACGTGGCACTTAAATTTAGATGATGAGTTTTGCTATTTGGGAAGTAAAGCAACAGGTGATGTCCAAAGTAGAAAGGAAATAATATATAGACTGGCAATGTCAAGAAAGGCGTTTCCGAATAAGAGAAATTTGTTAACGTCGAATATAGATTTAAGTATTAGGAGGTCTTTCCTGAAAGTGTTTGTATGGCATGTAGCCATAGATGCAAGTGAAACATGGACGATAAAAAGTTGAGACAAGAAGAGAAAAATGATTCAAATGGCTCTAAGCACTATGGGACTTAACATCTGAGGTCATCAGTCCCCTAGACTTAGAACTACTTAAACCTAACCAACTTAAGGGGCTCCAGAACGCCCTATACTTGCAATGTTAAAATAACGCTTATAAATTACATCTTTCCTCACAAAGTATTTGAGGTAGGAAGTTGAACTTTTTACAGATTATTTATTGGAATATGGGCTACAACTTAACACAGGGATTTTACAAAATTTTAGTTCAGTTATTAAAGATGATTTTTTTTCAATTGTAATGAAAATTCACAACAATTTTTTGCAATTTTTTATTTATATATTCAAAAATATACAGTTTTTTGGAAAAAGGCTGTGTTAAATTATGCAGAAGGTACTGTGTAACATTTACTGAAAGTTTGAAACAAATATGTTTGGAAGATCCTTAGAAAAGATGTAATTAGTATGAGAAAATAAAAGTTTTGGGAATCGAGCGACAAAGATTGGATTAACTTTTTAGTGCATTCCAGGTCCATAGGATGGATTATCTTCATCCTCTGCAAACTCCTCCTCCAGCTTCCTCTTGTTCCTCCTCCTGTTTACTCTTGCTTGTATTTCTAGACTCTTTACAGCCCTGTCTGCAGCCCGAAGGCGTTCCTTGTCTAAAGCAAGCATCGCTCGTTGTTGTGTTCGTAGATTTTGCTACCATTTTTTTCAGTTGCAGTTACTGCAACATTGTTCCAAAAGGTGGTCATGTATGAACACTTATCACATTTCAGTTGTATTTCACTAGCAAGTCCTACGTGCTTTATTATGGAGAGTTCCAGACCAACTTCACTACAATGAATACATCTTACACAGTTTGAAAAAATTCCTTTGAGAACCGACATATCAAATATTTCATTCACATCCGATTCGCCCATAAAACATTCATAGTTTTCACTCATTGAACCAAGCTTCTTCTGTGAAATATTTTCTTTCCCACTTTGACTGCTATGGGCAGGTGTACTTGAGAGGTTAGGTTCACTCACTTGGTTATCGTCTTTATTGTTTACAGTAATAACACATACCTTTGGCTTTCCAACATTTCTCCTTTTCTTAAAAGCCTTCAGAGGATTTCTAATAACTTTACTTTTACTCATTATTATACTTCAACAAAACAGAGACTCAAGAAACAGAATTAATTACGAATATTTTCGAGACAACGACAGAGTAAATAAACATGAAACAATCGACAATCACACCAGCGATATATATTGAACCATCACAGGTTAGCCACAACACATACTTTATCTCACATCACTAAAATGTACCTGATGAACACGGACGTTAATAATAACACCATTTGACAGCAGTTTAACAGCGCCACAGTGGGTCACGCTCATGTAGAACACATTTCAAAAAAAATTTAAAAATAGTTGTAGTCTTCGGAATTGAATAAATTATATATCTATTAAAAGGTAATAGTCTGCAGATTCAGAAAACGCAAAAAAGTAAAAATTGAACTTTTCATGATTTTGAGCCTTTCCGGAGCCCCTTAAAGACATCACACACATCCATGCCCGAGGCAGGATTCGAACCTCCGACCGTAGTAGCCGCGTAGTTCCGGACTGTAGCACCTAGAACCGCTCGGCCACAGCGGCTGAGACAAGAAGAGACTAGAAGCTTTTGGAATGTGGTGCTACAGAAGATTAGATGGGTAGATCACGCAGCAAATGAGGAGGTACTGAATAGAATTGGGGAGAAAAGAAATTTGTGGCACAGCCATACTAGAAGAAGGGAACGGTTGATAGGACAGGTTCTGAGACGTCAAGGGATCACCAGTTAGGCGTCGGAGAGACGTGTGCGGGGGCCGTGCCGGGGTGAAAGGGATAAAAATTGTAGAGAGAGACGAAGAGAGGAATACAGTAAGCAGACGCCGAAGGATGTAAGTTGCAATAGTTGTTCAGAGATGAAGAGTCTCGCACAGGATACAGTAGCATGGAGAGTTGCATCAAACTAGTCTTCGGACTGAAGACGACAATTAGCTTAATAGCGACTTGACTGGACAGGTATTTTTGAAATAAAATAGTTACTAACATCTGTAAATACAGAGACCTGTTTACATGACTGCGACCTGAACGAAGAACCTTGTGTTGCAGCAGTGAACTGGGATATCACCAGTACTGTAATGTTCTATCAAGGGATTCCATGAAAGCCATTTAGCATCCTTGTGTATGCGTTCATTTTTCTGTACTACTATGATGTCTTATTCATGTAGTGCCTATTTTACCAATCATCCTGATGGATCCTTCAGGCATATCAGCCAGTGTAAAGTTGTAACCACCTACAAAAGTGAATGGTATACCATATAAATAAGTCAACACTTACAGATTGCTCAAATAGGTGTAAGGCACTCTTTCTCATTTATACTGTCTTTTCAGGCTCGGAGAGTATTCTGGAGATGTAAGTAATAACCCTCTGAGCACCTTGCACGAGATGCACTGGTACTGCACCTATTCCATAACCAGTAGCATCCGTGTGGAGATCATCTTTGCATTCCTATCCAAAGTTACCAGGGATGGAAAGGACGTGTGTTTTTATTGCTTCCTGCACCGAGAAAATTTTATGTCTCCCTGCAACAGTTCCTGTAGCATCCATGCCTTGCAACTGAAATCCCTTGTGAAAAGTCTGTAATAGAGGAGGAGGGGGAGATTAGTGTTTAACGTCCCGTCGACAACGAGGTCATTAGAGACGGAGCGCAAGTTCGGGTGAGGGAAGGATGGGGAAGGAAAGCGGCCGTGCCCTTTCAAAGGAACCATCCCGAAAAGTCTGTAATAGGAGAATTTAGGTGAATTTTTATGACTTGGACACGCTTCAGCACAGTTGTTGTGCGGAATACATGCTCTTAAAATGACGGAAAAAGCAATAATGTCCTCCAGACAGCAAATACAGGTGACAATGGCAACCATTCGTCAATGTCAGTACTCGGTGGAGCCAGGACATATCTTTGTTCTGGAAAGTAGATTTCTCTGGTGTGTAATCAGCAATGGTAGTACAGTATGGATCGCCATTGAGGGTAATGAGCTGACCTCCCTGGACTGTTTCAGCTGCCCCTGTGCACACATCCTTAGGGGTGTGACTGTTCATGGTAGTTGGTGACAGATAGTTGTCCTTGTCTATTTGTGATGGTTGTGATCGTCACTAGCATATAGATTTCACTTGTGAGGCTGAGCATTTTTTGTCACTCGACTAGAGCTTTACAGTTTAACTGAACATCTGACTGTTGACTAGACCTCCTCTCATTCATGATGGTGGGATAAGTGTGTCGCAAATGATAGGCAGTTAACCAGATTAATCTTTGTTGCATTAAGTTGTTAGAGCAGTTTCGTCAATGGAACTCCATTCTCCCATAGTCTATGACCGCTAGTGACACCTGAAAAGAAGTGTCATCCAAGGATAATATCATGGCTGAATTCTAGTATAACAACGAATCTAATGGTCGTGTGCAGACATTGTTAATTATTCTTCCAAAAGACGTTGCTGTTGACTGGACGTATTCTTCATGTGCAACCTTCAGCACAGTGACCGTCGAATTTCGAATTTTTGCCCACGATTAGCATCCAACTGCACAAAAAAAAAAAAAAAATCACACTACTGAACTGACAAGTTAGTGACCAACAAACTTCGATAATGGCATCAGTATAATATCCCAGCACCTCGGCAACTACTCTTGGAGATTTCTCATCTGTGGCGCTCTTGTCTTCACAGATGAGTACCTCATCACATCCTCATTTCTGTAGCCGGGCGAGCGGTGTAATAGTCATCGAAAACTCTACTTCTTTCTTTACAGTAGCGTAGGACCTGCCCAAGGCGTTCACATTTGAAATATACCGACATGTTGTTCTCCGGCATGTTGTTCTTCACTGTCCAAATGTTCGTTCACCTACGCAGCGATCGAATTGTTGAGACAAATGGTTCAAATGGCTCTGAGCACTATGCGACTTAACTTCTGAGGTCATCAGTCACCTAGAACTTAGAACTAATTAAACCTAACTAACCTAAGGACACCACCCACATCCATGCCCGAGGCAGGATTCTAACCTGCGACCGTAGCGGTCGTTCGGCTCCAGACTGTAGCGCCTAGAACCGCACGGCCACTCCGAGCGGCCTGTTGAGACAGCCGGCTGTATTTCTGTTGACAAGAACTTTAGATGTCGTCTAATGGTTGCGAAATTCTCAGTATTGATTTGCCTTGTAGAGATGCGTACCAATGATCAACGAACCATTTTCTGAATTGGCGATGCTACTTCCTCCTTGCTAGGTTTACCATTCAGTAGCCCTATTTCCAGCTATCTGATTGTGGCATTAACAGACGAGATAAGGCTTCATATCTCTTCGCTGACTCTTTTCCATATTAGTGATGGGAGGTTCTGATGGTCTACCACGACTGCCATCGATGTGACATTCGGAGGTCAATCGACCTTCGAGTTTTCTAGTGCATTGTCTCGACATGCCAGCACCGTTTGATGATGTCCTCTTGGGTGTGACCTTCCAGCAGCTCGTCTTCAGATATAGTCGCTTCGATCTCACTGCCATAAACAGAAGAAATGAGCCACGTTTCGGAACAGCACAGAATGCTACTCAATGGCCCAAACGCCAAACATACAGGCTTGTTGTCTGTGGTATGGTGTCAGGGGTAAACGATGAACTGCAACTCGAGATCTCAATTCGGCTTCTAGTACACTACTGGCCATTAAAATTGCTACACCACGAAGATGACGTGCTACAGACGCGAAATTTAACCGTCAGGATGATGATGCTGTGATATGCAAATGATTAGCTTTTCAGAGCATCCACACAAGGCTGGCGCCGGTGGGGACACCTAGAACGTACTGACATGAGGAAAGTTTCCTACCGATTTCTCATACACAAACAGCAGTTGACCGGCGGTGCCTGGTGAAACGTTGTTGTGATGCCTCGTGTAAGGAGGAGAAATGCGTACCATCACGTTTCCGACTTTGATAAAGGTCGGATTGTGGCCTATCGCGATTGCGGTTTATCGTATAGCGACATTGCTGCTCGCGTTCGTCGAAATCCAATGGCTGTTAGCAGAATATGGAATCCGAGGATTCAGGAGTGTAATACGGAACGCCGTGCTGGATCCCAACGGCCTAGTATCACTAGCAGTCGAGATGACAGGCATCTTATCCGCATGGCTATAACGGATCGTGCAGCCACGTCTCGATCCCTGAGTCAACAGATGGGGACATTTGCAAGACAACAACCATCAGCACGAACAGTTCAACGACGTTTGCAGCAGCATGGACTATCAGCTCGGAGACCATGGCTGAGGTTACCCTTGACGCTGCATCACAGACAGGAGCGCCTGCGATGGTGTACTCAACGACGAACCTGGGTGCATGAATGGCAAAACGTCATTTTTTCGGATGAATCCATGTACTTTTTACAGCATCATTATGGTCGCATCCGTGTTTGGCGACATCGCGGTGAACGCACACTGGAAGCGTGTATACGTCATCGCCACACTGGTGTATCACCCGGCGTGATGGTATGAGGTGCCATTGTTTACACGTCTTGTCACCTCTTGTTCGCATTGACGGCACTTTGAACATTGGACGTTACATTTCAGGTGTGTTACGAACCGTGGCTCTACCCTTCATTCGATCCCTGCGAAACCCCACATTTCAGCAGGGTAATGCACGACCGCATGTTGCAGGTGCTGTACGGGCCCTTCTGGATACAGAAAATGTTCGACTGCTGCCCTGGCCAGCACATTCTCCAGATCTCTCACCAATTGAAAACGTCTGGTCAATGGTGGCCGAGCAACTGGCTCGTCACAATACGCCAGTCACTACTCTTGATGAACTGTGGTATCGTGTTGAAGCTGCATGGGCGGCTGTACCTGTGTACGCTATCCAAGCTCTGTTTGACTCAATGACGAGGCGTATCAAGGCCGTTATTACGGCCAGAGGTGGTTGTGCTGAGTACTGATTCTCAGGATCTATGCACCCAAATTGCGCGAAAATGTAATCACATGTCAGTTCTAGTATCATATATTTGTCCAATGAATACCCGTTTATCATCTGCATTTCTTCTTGGTGTAGCAATTTTAATGGTCAGTAGTGAAATTTGTTCTGGACAGTTCGTGGTGACACTCTGTCTGTAACGTCAAGCCAGTTTTAAGCTGACGTAATCTTTTAAACTGATATAATCCGTCTACCGCCAGAATCAGTCAAAAGATCCTACTATCTTCTCATCACTGTAGACAAGAAGTTATTGGGGGGATCCGTGGCTACGTCGGCACTAACGATCACACACTTGTCTTGGTCACCAAAACTTCATTTTTATGTTCTCATGACTCGTTGCGGGTTACATCATCATCAAATCTTGAACATAGATACACAGTATCTTGTCATTTCTTCTGATTCCACTACACCACCAGTGTCCAAACTGGTGTGGATGTAACAAGATACAGTATATCGACGTTAAGGATCTGATGGTGGGGTAACCCGAAACGCGTCCTGGGAGGTCAAAAATAACGAAATGTTCGCGATGAAGACATGTGTATAATCATTGCTAGTAACTTCTTGTGGTGTAGTCTTTCTGTGCCTGCTGTACTGGCCACACTAATGTCCTGCGTCGACATCGTTACGACTCGTTCTGTCGTCATTGCGGTACAGGTGACTGGCTGTAAGTGGGGTGTGTTAGTATGATGCTCCCATGTAGCTCATGACAATGATTCGACGTTACTCAAAGTCCAAGAGATGGCCACGAGATGCTCGTGCACTTCCTTTGGGCATTTTGTGTTGTGATCTCCTCGCGAAGAGTTGCACTAACGTTAGACCCGCCCAATAGCCGTCATTTACGTGTGGTGATTAAGTTCCTCACTGAACACGTTAGGTGGATACCGTGAGTTTGCTAGGAGTGGAGGGTAAA
Source organism: Schistocerca piceifrons (assembly GCF_021461385.2). Classification (NCBI taxonomy): domain Eukaryota; kingdom Metazoa; phylum Arthropoda; class Insecta; order Orthoptera; family Acrididae; genus Schistocerca; species Schistocerca piceifrons. The sequence continues at coordinate 229,581,671 of NC_060143.1, read as the reverse complement.
ATGGACGGGTAAGGCATGGGAACAATGTAACAAAAGACGTCTGACTACTACACAATTCATTTACTACAACCTTAACAGCCATAATTAGTTGCGGAACGCATTTACAAAGGTAAGTTGCTACAAAAACGTCTGAAAGCAGGTTAGTTTTATTCATGATTACAGTACACCGTATTATTCCCCATGCTTTCGGCTACAGAACCCTGTTTTCCGACCTAATCTCCGTTCAATGTGACGGCCTTACGCCACCTCTGTAGCAGAGCATATACGCCCGCATGATATCATTCTACTTGTCGAAGTCGGAGGCAATGTGTTTCTGCATCGTTAACTTCCCCTTCAACCGCGGACTGCTTCTCGCGAAGAGTATCCTTCACTGGGCCAAACACATTGAAGTCGGAACGTACGAGGTCCGTGCTGTAGGATGGATGAGGAGGGACGGTCCAGTGAAGTTTCGCGAGCTCCTCTCTGGTGCGTAGACTTGTGTGAGCCCTTGCTTTGTCATGGGGAAAGAGAAATTCGTTTTGTTTTTTGTGGCGACGAATGCGTTGTTGACGTTTCTTCGATTTCCTGAGGGCAGCAGAACACACAAAACTTCAGAGTTGATCGTTGCACCATGAGAGAAGACATCAAACAGAATAATCCCTTCAGAGAATAACCCCTTCAGAATCGCAGAAGACCGACTGAAGGCACGGCTTCGAACTGTTTCTTCGGAGGGGAGATAGTGTGGCACCACTCCATGGATTGCCATTTTGTTTCCATTTCGAAGTGATGAACAAATGGTTCGTCGCCTTTGACGACGTTCTACAAAAAATTGTCACAATCAGCCTCGTAACGTGCAAGCAATTCCGCGCAGATGGTCCTCCGTTGCTCTTTATTGTCTTCCGTAAGGCGGCGAGGAAGGCACAGATCTTTGAGTACCCCAAACGGTGGACGAATGTGTGAGCACTACCAACAGAGATGCCCATTTGAGCAGTGAGAAATCTGATTGTGATCCGTCGATCACCTCGAATGAATGTGTCCGCGTGTTCAAACACTGCAAGAGTCACACTTTTGTGCGGCTGGCCGACACGTGGGAGATCGGATAGGTTTGCGCGACCCTGTTGCGATGATGACAGACGAATCGTCCAACCACCCACAGTGCTTCTGTTCACTGCCAGATCTCCGTAAATATTCTGCAGGCGCCTATGAACATATGCGATGCTCTGATTTTCTGCCACAAGAAATTAAGTGACAGCTCTCTGCTTGGCAAGCAACTCTTAATACAGACACCGTTTGAAGGCCACGCACAGCGCCGTCACCTTTCGGAACATCGTGAAACTGGAGGGTCTGAAGCGGGAATATTCCAAGACCTTCCAAAACAAATTCCTTATTTTTTCAGCCATTGGCAGACGAAAAAAAGTGTTGCATTACTTACTGAACGCCCCTCGAAAATGAACTTGGAAGGAACGTAAGTGTATCTAACCTAACACAGTGATCAAAGCAAAATACAGTTACAAGTGCCGGCCGGAGTGGCCAAGCGGTTCTAGGCGCTACAGTCTGGAACCGAGCGACCGATACGGTCGCAGGTTCGAATCCTGCCTCGGGCATGGATGTGTGTGGCGTCCTTAGGTTAGTTAGGTTTAAGTAGTTCTAAGTTCTAGGGGACTGATGACCTCAGGTGTTAAGTCCCATAGTGCTCAGAGCCATTTGAACCATTTTTTCGCACGGCGAGGCTCGTGGCGCAGGCGCCAGCCGGAGCACAGAGACCCCTAGCTGGCTGGTATCCAGATCCACACCCTCTAGCGCGCATTCAACTTCGGCGCCTCCCGACATCAGAACCCCCGTCAGTGTAACGTCAAATAAAGTGAGCGTTATATGAAATCTGACTTCTGCAGATCTTCAGTCCAGTAATGCAGTCTGTGTATCTAAGTACCCTAAATTTTCTTCTATGTGACAATGATTGGCTACAATAGTCTTCGAACTATATTATACATCTTAGTTTATGTACATTTGGCTGCAGAAAAATGCTCCTGTCGAAGCAAAAAACAGGCAAACATGTTCCTCTTTAAAAGATTCTGACAGAAACGTGGGATACCAGCTGGCTCAATCCACATGCCGTCTTCCTCATCAAAAGTTTTGGCATGCGAACATATTTGCACTCTTTTAACACAGAACATTCTAAATCCTTGTACCAAGTCTCTCTTTGTAGCTTAGTCTTCATACTTAGCGTCTCCTTCCAAAGGCTCTGAGCATTATGGGATTTAACTGCGGAGGTCATCAGTGCCCTAGAACTTAGAACTACTTACAACTAATTAACCTAAGGACATCACACACATCCATGCCCGAGGCAGGATTCGAACCTGCGACCGTAGCGGTCACGCGGTTCCAGACTGTAGCGCCTAGAGCCGCTCGGCCACTCCGGCCAAGCATCTCCTTCTCACTGCCACTGTCTATGCATACAGAGGGGTCCAAAATATGTATCCACAGTTTAAAAGTCCGTAACTTGCAAACTAATTGACGGAGTTGTCTCATTTTTGGTGAAAGTGTAGCTTGAAGTTCAACTTAAAGATATCACTGTAGGTGTTCGAAATGGTCACCATTAACATCCACACACAAACGATGCCACCGAACTGCAGCACGAACTACTGACTGCAACGTTTTCAGTTGGATATTTGCACATGAATGTACGATGGATTTTCGAAGTTCATCCAATGTGCGTGGCTTTTGTCGATAAACGACGTCCTTTAGTGTTCCCCACAGGTAAGATTCCAGAGGAGTTAGGTCTGGGAAACGTGGTGGATACTCCACAGCACCTCTATGGCCTATCCATCTTCCTGGCAGGGTTTCGTCGAGATACGCCCTAACACGATTTTGGTAGTGGGCTGGGGCACCATCTTGTTGAACAATTTTTGAACATTAACAAGTAAACGAGTCTGAGCTACCACGAGTGAAGCTAACCTACCACAGTGATCAAAGCAGAACGTAACATTCAAATAAACGAACTTAACTACCGTAGGTGAGGCTAATATAACATACACCACTGGCCATTAAAATTGCTACACCAAGAAGAAATGCAGATGATAAACGGGTATTCATTGGACAAATATATTACACTTGAACTGACATGTGATTATATTTTCACGCAATTTGGGTGCATAGATCCTGAGAATCAGTACTCAGCACAACCACCTCTGGCCGTAATAACGGCCTTGATACGCCTGGACATTGAGTCAAACAGAGCTTGGATGGCGTGTACAGGTACAGCTGCCCATGCAGCTTCAACACGATACCACAGTTCATCAAGAGTAGTGGCTGGCGTATTGTGACGAGCCAGTTGCTCGGCCACCATTAACCAGACGTTTTCAGTTGGTGAGAGATCTGGAGAATGTGCTGACCACGGAAGCAGTCGAACATTTTCTGTATCCAGAAAGGCCCCTACAGGACCTGCAACATGCGGTCGTGCATTATCTTGCTGAAATGCAGGGTTTCGGAGGGATCGAATGAAGGGTAGAGCCACGGATCGTAACACATCTGAAATGTAACGTCCAATGTTCAAAGTGCCGTCAATGCGAACAAGAGGTGACAAGACGTGTAAACAATGGCACCTCATACCATCACGCCGGGTGATACACCAGTGTGGCGATGACGTATACACGCTTCCAGTGTGCGTTCACCGCGATGTCGCCAAACACGGATGCGACCATAATGATGCTGTAAAAAGTACATGGATTCATCCGAAAAAATGACGTTTTGCCATTCATGCACCCAGGTTCGTCGTTGAGTACACCATCGCAGGCGCTCCTGTCTGTGATGCAGCGTCAAGGGTAACCTCAGCCATGGTCTCCGAGCTGATAGTCCATGCTGCTGCAAACGTCGTTGAACTGTTCGTGCTGATGGTTGTTGTCTTGCAAATGTCCCCATCTGTTGACTCAGGGATCGAGACGTGGCTGCACGATCCGTTACAGCCATGCGGATAAGATGCCTGTCATCTCGACTGCTAGTGATACGAGGCCGTTGGGATCCAGCACGGCGTTCCGTATTACCCTCCTGAACCCGTCGATTCCATATTCTGCTAACAGTCATTGGATTTCGACGAACGCGAGCAGCAATGTCGCTATACGATAAACCGCAATCGCGATAGGCCACAATCCGACCTTTATCAAAGTCGGAAACGTGATGGTACGCATTTCTCCTCCTTACACGAGGCATCACTACAACGTTTCACCAGGCACCGCCGGTCAACTGCTGTTTGTGTATGAGAAATCGGAAGGAAACTTTCCTCATGTCAGCACGTTGTAGGTGTCGCCACCGGCGCCAACCTTGTGTGAATGCTCTGAAAAGTCAATCATTTGCATATCACAGCATCTTCATCCCGTCGGTTAAATTTCGCGTCTGTAGCACGTCTGCTTCGTGGTCTAGCAATTTTAATGGCCAGTAGTGTATAACATAGTGGGGATTTCAGGCTCCAATGGTCGCACGCATGGCGGTCAGTGGTTTGTATTAAATTCACAGAAAAGAGGTCAGCTCTTGCCGCATTAGCTGTAATTTAACGGGCTCCGTGAGTCGAAGACCCCACGATCATGTCACGAGATCGAGAGGCGGGTGCAGAATGATGTTGCCCTGAAGTACAGTATCATTCTTGCCCACTACTTCTCCATAGGCATCATGGGATCTTGCAATGCTGTTCGCCTTAGAGACGCACAAAATCTACTCACCAATGATATCCTGGTGGGTCGTGCGCCTATCTGGGAGCACTACGACAAGCCATTAAGTTCTGATAATGAAATAATTTTAACATAAACTTAAGACCAAATGAAAACTAAATCGACGCTCTCGTCATGCAGGCAGGTCAGGATCGGCGCGGGAAGTGCCGGAAGTTGGGGACGCTTCCTGTAGAGTACTTTAGCGAAAAACTCAATGTACTGCGGCAAATAAGCGCGTGGCAGAGAAAACTCTTGTCCTCGGTGTAACGCGACATTTATTGTTTAGGACAGTTGAAAGGGTCCAGTAGTCCCCTTTCATTATCATTTTATTTACTTTCCAGTGATACAAAACTCTCTGGCGGGCGTGAGTGAATGAATGTGGGAGTGTTTCATGTTGCTATACGGTGGTTTAGTCTGCTGCAGAGAATCAGCGGTAGTCGTACAGAATGGCCAACCCCTGTAGTTTTTCAGGTAGGCAAAGAGGTTTGTTCTCCTTGCTTGAAAGTTACCGGTGTTAGGTTGGTGGCGGAAGCCTCATTTCTGGGTTTTCCTGGCCACGGAATTGCGTGGGAGACGTTGTAGTGTGTGAGACGGTCAGTCCGCTTCCAGCGCCCCGATGGTCTGCAGCCGAGTAGTCTTCGAAGGACGGTGAGTTGGGTTAACCGCGTGGCGCGTTCTCTCGTAGCGAGAGGGGAGCTTTTAGCTTTTGGTCTCTCGTCATGTCTTATAAAGTTTGTTTAACCTTGTCGCAGCAAGGAATGCAAGGCTTCTGCAGACTTTGTTTGATTCCCAAAGCAGACTTTGATCCGGAAGAAGAACGTAACAAAAAGGTTTTCTACATGTAAGAAGTGCGCCCTCGGTTCAGTGCGAATGTTTGTCTGCCTGCAACTGCGTCTGTATGCCTTCTAATCTTTCCTGAACCTTAATTATTTTGCTTCTTCGTGAATTTTCTTTGTTTCATTTACCTTATATCCATTGGAAGCCATCCACGTGGTTAAATATTAGAGTTTGTTGGCCCACTGCCATCACCCTTTGTCCATTCAAATGTGCCTTCTGAAAAATGTGAATTGTTCGCGGCTGCGTGGTTTAATGTGATTAACCACGTGGGCATACGAGTGCGTTGTGAATCGTGTACCGTTTTACAAGAAATTGTACTTAGTTACCAGGCAACAGCAGTTGTGTAGATGCATTACATCAATGTTTTAAGGAATAAATAATTTTGCCACGAATCTTATCCTGTGTACCGATGTTACGTCTCTATTACCTACGCCATTTACCTTGTAGTTTCCTCGTTAGCCCATCCATAGCGTTTCCATGCGCACAGGTCCGATAATTAGGGTTCCCTTTTTATTTAAAACAATTTCTTTAGAATAGATGTTGTTTTTAGGAGTGCTGCTGCACGCTGCTTTTATGCAGTGTTCACACATTATTTAATTTAATATTTGATTCACGTGAACAATGTATGGGCCAAACTAGTAATTACATCCCATTCTTTACGAGTGATAGTACAATGAATGTTCTCTTATGGGTCTTTTTCCTTATGATTTAATTAATTAATTTTCCAATTCAGCCGAACCCTTAGTTTGTCGTGTGGCTGGAGTTGGTGGCGACCCAATCTTTTACGTTGATTTTAATGCCAGACAGCATTTTCTTATTCAAAGTGAGCTTCACACAACTTACACATAGTGACCATGACGCAAGCTAACATACACATTTTATTCAATCACAAACAGGCGACCGCGGACGCACAGGCGGTGGCTAGGTTCGGGCCATATTCGTGTTGGCAGCTGAAACCAACTTGGCAGGAGCACGTGGAGGGCCAGTTTCACACTATGCTCCACAGATGCTCTCTCTGGACTTCCACCAGCCGCTAAGGTGACCGCGTGACCGGGAAGACCTGTCCGTTGGACGGCACAATGGCTGCTCGTTTCTCGTGGCTGCTTTTCGCGTCCAGTGCAATATTAGAAAAGCACTCCGTCTTCAGGCCACGAGTGGTCTACCGTGACCATCCGACCGCCGTGTCATCCTCAGAGGAGGATGCGGATAGGAGGGGCGTGGGGTCAGCACACCGCTCTCCCGGTCGTAAGATGGTATTCTTGACCGAAGCCGCTACCATTCGGTCGAGTAGCTCCTCAATTGGCATCACGAGGCTGAGTGCACCCCGAAAAATGGCAACAGCGCATGGCGGCTGGATGGTCACCCATCCAAGCGCCGGCCACGCCCAACAGCGCTTAACTTCGGTGATCTCACGGAAACAGGTGTATCCACTGCGGCAAGGCCGCAGTATTAGAGCTTGCCCCAAAATTAATAACTGCTGAATCACATGTGTCACTGAAGAGCCAGTAGGCTCACTTGAAGCGGAAAAGATGAACGATTAGGCGTGTGAAGACGCGCCTTCGATATTCGCATTAGTTTATAAGTTATTGTAAGTTTAATGTCATAAATAATTCATGAATTGTAAAAGTGAATATCTCGGTAACACATAATCCGATTGCAACAAGCGAGGTGTGTACAGGTACATCTCGTAGAACTTTATTCATATTGTGTTAGTAGATTTACTGAAATTATTCGCATATTTAAATGACAGGGCGAAAAGTGGATTTCGCACAATTAAAGACAACTTTTCTTACTTGGTAAATAGAGAAACGTTAAAAGTAGCTGCAATACTGTAACGTTACATATATAGGAAATTATTTAATGTGTAATTTTAAATTGCTTCAAATGGTTCAGATGGCTCTAAGCACTATGGGACTTAACGTCTGAGGTCATCAGTCCCCTAGACTTAGAACTACTTAAACCTAACTAACCTAAGGACATCACATGCATCCATGCCCGAGGCAGGATTCGAACCTGCGACCGTAGTAGCAGCGCGGTTCCGGACTGAAGAGCACAGAACCGCTCTGCCACAGCGGCCGACTTTAAACTATTTGTTAATATCTACACTTGTAGAAACGGAGGAAAACCATAGAAATTAATGTTAATAAATAAACTATGGTAGATAAAAGAAAACTGATAACAGCATAATATTTCTCGGAAAATTTCCGTGTAATCTGATCTATCATATGGCATAAAACGTCAAAATTTAGAATTTCAGCAGTTTTCACGTTCAGTAGTTTAACTGACTTCTGTGGTGCTTGACCGAAGTTTCCTGGGGGAACAGCGGCAATTTGGAAAGGAGTCTACGTACGGACGCCGTTGGAGACGGTCAGACTATGTTAAGAGAAAGTTTCATATGAGGAGCAGTGAAATAGCAACTAGTTCGCGTGTGTGAATTATTCAGTGTTCCTACTTTCGGACATAGATATTTTGCGGCATCTGATGAACTTCTTACTTCCCGGATTGTGTGTGATACAAGCCGCACCTATAAGGTTTCAGTGAGTAACCACTGTGGAATTAATAGTTTGAGATACTGTGTAAATTCAACGGTTTTCTAAAGATAACTCACGCAATTAATCGTGGCTTATTCAACCGCCTCCAAGATCTTAAGTAACTCGGTGAGGCTCCGAAATTAATTTATTGTGAACTGTGAATTTCGATTTTTTTTTTTGTGTTCTTATTGGAACAGAACTCAGATTTGGGAAACTTTCAAAAATGCGTGAGTGCGTACGTGATTTTTGCATAGCAGATCCTACCTGCATTTATATTAAATACTTTTGTGGAACACTGGGTACGTTGCCCCACGAATGTGAGTTGGCGCCCCATACACGAAACTTAGCCAAACTTCTAAGTCCAATCACATTTACGTGGGCCCATTAAAGTGTTTGTCCTGTGTATGTGTGGGAAAACCTTTTATTACAGTTGCACGTGGGGGCTCCCAGCTGATATAGAACTTGCGAACAGTTTAGAACTTTGATTTTAGGCGAGTTGATGAAGAGAGACTATTTTGTTCCATTAAGTTTCGGGTGTGCAGCCGCAAGAATTCTCCTTCTTCTTCTAATATTTCGGCTGTGTAACGTTCAGCCATCTTCAGGGTGAGCCGCAAGACTGCCTCTCAGGTTGTCGCTTCGTCCCTCTATACTCGTGTACCGCGCAACTGCGCATGCGGCCACAGATGCAAATGCGCCAGTGACATTGGTCGGCGGCAGAGACGTTCACAATGCGCGAGTTACATCAATGACTCTGCATTCGATCTGTGTTGGCATGTCTATATATCGTTGTGAGCTACATTGTGACGACGTCTTTGTGAGTTTATTACACCAAGTGTCGGATTCCATGATTTATCAAGGTTGAAACCACTATCTCTATTAATTAAACTCGACGTCAAGCGAATCTCAATTGCCTCCTTCACTATCGAGTTCCAAAAAGATGATGTAGTTGCCAGAATTTCGACGTTGTCATACAACGTACTGTGATCAGTGTCAGTACAATACTCTGCCTCCGTTAGGTTGTAAAAGTCGTGTGTACCTCCGGTGTTCTGTACATCTTTCTTGGACAGTACGAGTTGTTCGTCCAATGTAAGAAAGGCGACATTCACATTAGAAGAAGAAGGAGAATTCTTGCGGCTGCACACCCGAAACTTAATGGAACAGTCTTTGCGCCGCCAAAACCTGAAGATTCACAGACTGAATTTTATTTCGTCATCCACACCACATGCACATTACCATACAACCCGTAGGGTCGTATCGGACGCATACAGTTCGCGCTGACGCTTTGCACTGGGCGACGCATCGACCGCTACAGCACGAGATTGTCTGCTACAGCGGTCGGGTGGGGGCGCGAACTCGTAGTAGTGCGTCGCCACGTAAACACACCATACTTGACATGCGGAAATTGCGATTTGCTGCACTGAATATACTGAAATAAGATTGTTTAAGGATTAAATTTTGACGAGCACGTTCCACAGGCAAAGGGATGCCGGATAACAGTTCGGTAGCGGTCGCCCAAGGCGTTGGGGGTGTCACACTTTCCACTTCCGTCAGTATGTTTGCCACTCGCTGGACGCCCTTCCCGACACAAAAGAAGATGGCGGCGCTGCGTTGCTCACCTCACCTCGACGTGCTGCGAGACGGCTCCCACGGTGTTGAGCATCTGATCCTCCGAGTCGGTTGGCTGAGACTGGAAGACGACGGGGCTCGTCTCCGTCAGACCGTACAAAGACTGCAGGCACAAGACAACATGCCAGGTCCGTATTAAGATGTGACTTTTGGAATACACACAGAAAAAGATACATGATAATACCAGGGACCTTCGGAAATTGAATTTCGATAATATTAAACAAAATTATGAAGTAGAGGAGAGCGTTGTACCTGGAGGATAGTACATCTTGGAACATGTTGTAAGGTGGTCATGTCATTTTGATTTTTGTATGTTATCGTTGCGCACGTCAGAGAGAGAGCAAGTTGTGTTACTGTTAAAAACAATCTTTGGTCTTGTAGTCGCACAATCTTTGACTGTGCAGTCTGATACATGCTTAGTTGAAGTGTGGTAGGTGATGGACGTATTCTGTAGTGCTGTGTCGACTTCTGATTGTATCTGTTAGTTGAAGAAAGATTTATTGTGAAGGACAGCAAGGATGAATACGATGTATATACTGGAAGGCGAAAAGAATATAATTTTTTTTTTTTTTTTTTTTTTTTTTTTTGGAGAGAAGAACTTTGAGGTAAGACTGCAGCACTGCGCACCTAATTTGTAGAAATGATTATTGGGAGCTAGTTAACTTCGTTTTATTGTAAAGGACAGCAAGGATGAGTATGATGTATATACTGGAAGGCGAAAATAATATAAATTTTGAATAATACTACTTTTTTTTTGAAGAGAAGAACTTTGAGGTAACACTGCTGCACTGCACGCCTAATTTGTAGAAATGATTATTGGGAGCTACTTAACTTTGTTCACTTGCTCAGAGCTGAGAGAAAGACCACCCCACTTCCCTCAGTCATGCATTAACATGTTAACTGAATGAGATTTTCACTCTGCAGCGGAGTGTGCGCTGATATGAAACTTCCTGGCAGATTAAAACTGTGTGCCGGACCGAGACTCGAACTCGGGACCATGCCCGCGAAAGGCAAGGTCCCGAGTTCGAGTCTCGGTCCGGCACACAGTTTTAATCTGCCAGGAAGTTTCATATCAGCGCACACTCCGCTGCAGAGTGAAAATCTCATTCTGGAAACATCCCCCAGGCTGTGGCTAAGCCATGTCTCCGCAATATCCTTTCTTTCAGGAGTGCTAGCTCTGCAAGGTTCGCAGGAGAGCTCCTGTAAAGTTTGCAAGGTAGGAGACGAGGTTACGGCAGAAGTAAAGCTGTGAGGACGGGGCGTGAGTCGTGCTTGGGTAGCTCAGTTGGTAGAGCACTTGCCCGCGAAAGGCAAAGGTCCCGAGTTCGAGTCTCGGTCGGGCACACAGTTTTAATCTGCCAGGAAGTTTCAGCATATTAACTGATTAAGCTTTTTGGTTTTTATATAAATTTTGTAAATATTTTTTTCCTTTTAAATCATTGTTCACTTTGTTAAGCATTGTACTGTACAGACCAAGGTCATGTGTGAAGATTACGCGAAGTTTTTCTCTCCCCATCCCACCGTTTATCATTACACATTGACCATGTGGTATGCAATAGTTGTAAATTTTATTTAGAAATAGAAATCTAGTTTAGCCGCTGCCCACTTGCTGTTTGCTGTTGAGCTTTCGAAAAATCTGCAACAGTGCTGTCAAGAGGAAAGGCAAGAGGAAACTTTGATTAGGACCAGATAATTGTTGTACTTCAGTTGCGCATTTAACATAAAAACAAGTTGTAGTCAGGCCAATTACAGTTCAATTAAAATTAGGTTCCGTTTAATCAAAGGTTAGTAGGCGAGTTTAAGTTGGATAACAATTCGTAGATAAAATGTTCAACTGTGTGTGAAATCTTATGGGACTTAACTGCTAAGGTCATCAGTCCCTAAGCTTACACACTACTTAACCAATATTATCCTAAGGACAAACACACACATCTATGCCCGAGGGAGGACTCGAACCTCCGCCGGGACCAGACGCACAGTCCATGACTGCAGCGCCCGTGACCGCTCGGCTAATCCCGCGCGGCAATTCGCAAATACACAGTTTTCGTAATACGTGGACTTTTATAGAGTGGGGGGGGGGGGAGGGGGGGGTAACGTTGGGCTAAATTTCATACAGAAGCAAATATGATGGGTAGGTTACTCCGCCGGGACCAGACGCACAGTCCATGACTGCAGCGCCCGTGACCGCTCGGCTAATCCCGCGCGGCAATTCGCAAATACACAGTTTTCGTAATACGTGGACTTTTATAGAGTGGGGGGGGGGGGAGGGGGGGTAACGTTGGGCTAAATTTCATACAGAAGCAAATATGATGGGTAGGTTACAACGTGTTTCCTGCTCCCTGTTTCAATCCAGTAACTGATTTTAAAATCACAGGAAGGAATGTGAACTGGAAACAGTCATAAGCAATGTCCAGCATTTTCTACTGTTTTTGCTGTGGGACATCAGGCTGTGTTTTGCGCAGCGTTTGTAAATATTACAAGTTCTACATATTTAATTGCTCTATAATATATTAAGGATATTTCGACGATATTGTTAAGGTGAGTAATATTCAGCACATATTTTAAAACTTGCTATTTAGGTTGTGGACAGTTAAGCCATCCTTCGTCGGACGTGCACCATCTTGTACGTCGAAATGGAAGAGCTGAGTTACTTTATTGTCTTAACAAGTTTCCCTGCCTTGACATTCGATATCTGTGTTGTTGCTAGTAACTTCTATTTCGAATTGTTTTTAACTTGTAACTGGTTTTTCGTAATACTTCTTCTCAATTTGATTTCACTTTCTGATTTTGCGTACGTTGAAAATAGTGTAACACACAGACCATTAAATACAGTGTTGACAAGATTTTCTCAATTGCAACATTTTTTAAATTTGAATAGAATATTTATTCCTAAGTAAACGACCATGGCGCTCAAAAGTTTTCGAACGTCCTGAAAGTAAGACAAGAAAAGCTAGTTATCAGATTCAAATACGAATTAGCTATATTGTTTCCCCAGCGTCATGCTTAATATAACGTTTAAGAGTAGTGTTCCACGTTTCTAAAAATGAAACCGTTCACAATACAACTTTCCGTTGTTATGCTGCTCGGGTTCCAAGCATTGCATGCCCCTTTACAGGACGTAAACAAATCAGTAAACACGTTTACAGGTAAGAAAGGAGCATGTAGCTATGCACGAGATATCCAAGAATGAACTCCCGTGAGTGTTCTGTGTAAACATCGATAATGGGACGAAGAAAGGATCTTTCAACAGAAAAACGTTCTGCAATTGTGTCTTTACGTACAGCCGGTCTTACTATGTGGGACAGCACATCAAGAACATACCTCCTTGGGATATGCCCATTATACCTTGCAGAGGCATGCAGATACTGACCGAATATGGAAGGATCTCGAAAGGGTAGGCCAAAAGTCACATCAAAAAGTGATGACAAATATATGGTAGTCAAAAGTAACCGTGATCGATCCAAACTGCGTCAGTTTTAGCAGCAGAACTGAACCATAATGGAGAAAATCTGGTGAGTGTAAGTAACGATGAACGGACATCATCAGGCAATGAACCGTAACGGACATGTGGCGGCTAAGAAACCATTATTGACAGCTATTAGTAGGCAGAAGAGGCTACATTGGGGAAGATAACATGAAAGTTGGGCAGTAAATTAGTGGAGAAAGGTACTTTTCACGGACGAACCCAAATTTGAGGTCTTTGGAAGAAAGCAACGCAAGTTTGTTCGCCGGCTGCCAGGTGAATGAATGTTACACCAATTTGTATCTCCAACATCAAAGCATGGAAGGGGTTCCCTCATGGCATGGGGATTTTTGGAGGCGGTTAGACTGGTGATCTTGAACAAATAAAGACAACAATGAAGAAAGAAGATAACCATTGCATTCCACAGTATCATGCAAAGCCATGTGGAGGACGTTTTATTCGTAAGAGATTCGTCCTACAGCGAGATAACGACCCTAAATACACTTCAAAACTGTGTAAGGCATGTTCGGCAAATTTAGAAAAAAAGTAGGAACTGAAAAATACAAGTATGATCTGGTAATCCTGTTGAACTGCTTTGGGACCACTCGGATGGAGCAGTTAAATCAAGGCTTATTACAACGTTCATCACGTCTGTACCAGACTACAAGAGGAATGGCAGCGTATCACTGAGGAAACCCCGATGAAGCTGACAGCAAGAAAGCCTCGTGTATGCAGAGCGAAGATTAAAGGCAAATGAGGCTGCTTTGAGGAGAGTAAAATTTGACTGCGTGTATTTAGTTTCAATAAAACATTAATCCACATCTGACTTATGAGTATTTCTAACATTTCTGGTTCCAGTTTGCAGTTTTCCTCAAAATCACTAATGTTCAAAACTTTTGAGCGATAGTGTAGGAACAGCTTTTCACATCTGGAGAAAACTTACTTTACTAAAGTATTTTTGTAATTTCAGAAATGGGCTGCAGCAGACCTAAAGTGAATGCTACCGTTTCAGAGTGGATTAAGGAAATACACGGTGATTGAAATTAAAGTTGCTGTTTCGAAACGCTGAAAAAAATGAACCACGCTCAGAAATGACGTCAAATTCGAACAGAATGCTATCGATTTAGGGGGAAAAGTTACGGAAATAAAAAAGTTTAACGAAAATTTTCCCACTAGATGGCATTGCACGCGGCAGAATATGCAAAATAAAAGGCGTGGGGTACATGGCTGTTCCTCATTTTGTGTCTGAGATGCTTGGGATGACTGTCTCAATGCACAATCACGCGCTCCTGGTAAAGGTATTTTACAAGAACGGTGACTGTGCGCCAGTAGCTCTGTGGAGGTTCCTAATAATCAGCTCTATGGAAAAAGGCGTTGGCCCGATGTCTACCAAGGGTCTGGAGAAATGATCACGAAATAGGCAAGACAGGTTCTTTTGTAGTGCAATGCGGTTCCAAACATGCCTGTGAGCACGGTGCATAAAATTCTACAAATAATCCTTAATTGCTATCCACACAAAATTACCCACGTTCAGGAGTTGCTTCATGCTGGCCTGCCAGTGGGACAAAAATTTGCTCAAGAATTTCTTGCTCGCTTGGAAGTGGTCAGTGAACGGCCGTGAAACCGTATGTGAACACATGAAGCCTATTTCCATTCCCAAGGACATGCCAATTCGCAGAACTGCAGCAGAATACGGGCAACGGAAAATCCGCACGCACATCAAACGGTACCATTTCAATTCTGCAAAGATGACTGTGTAATGCGGGCTGACAGCATCGTGTATCGAAGCGCCATATTTTTCCGAGTAGATGGTTGCTTCGTGTCCTATTACCTGTACCGTCACTGGTGATTGCAATGAGAGTCATTTGGGGACCAATGTCATTCTAACCCTTCAACGAGTTGCACGTGTAAGAAGGTTTATTTTTATGTAAGATGGCGTTCCTCCACGCATTGCACAGGCAGTGAAGGGGCTGCTGCAGTGGCGTTTAGGAAATGTCAGAGTTATCAGTCGTCAGTTAACTACAGCCTGGCCGTCCAGATCACCTGCTCTTAATCCGTGCGACTTCTGGCTGCGGACTTATCTGAAAGATGTGTTCATTTCACCTTGTGGCAGAAAATGGTTGACAGCATATTGAACATGTCTTGTCCCAGTGTCGCTACAGCTAAAACCCGGTTTCATTGTTACTTTTTAAGCGGTTTTACATCTCAAGACAATTAAAAACCAATGTCACTGTTGCTTCTTATTCAGTTTTTTGTCTCAAGATAATTAGAAACCAAATTTCCCCATCCGATGTGGTAAGATATACATTGTCGTGGTGAATGGACTTATCTAACTAGCCGTGACGTAACTACTGAATGCCAGACTTGCGCGGGCATGCATATTGCACAGTACGGTTGGTTTAATGGGCAACTCACACCATAGCCAACGGAATGGGATTCATCTGTCATTTGTAGCCGAACCACTTACGTTACGCAGTGAGAAAATTTTCGTTAATTTTTTGTTTGTTTTCCGTAATATTTTCCACTTCTTTAAGAATATTCAGTTCAAACTTGACGTTCTTAGGAGTGGTACTTTTTTTTGCAGCGTTTTGAAAGTGGAACTTTAATTATAATCGCCCAGTATATCAAACTTCTATTACAGGGCTGGCTAGAGCAAAATTCCTTAAAGTACTCCAAGACACAACACCCTATCCTAATAAAGAAAATCTGAGAAAAACGGGCGAATGATTCGTGAAACGATTTGCCTAAAAGGAAGAAATGAAATGGATTTGAGAAACATTTGACCCGCCTTTGAATGGTGGTTGAAATCACGTACAGCAAAGGACGTGCTGATTGAGGAGTTAAAGTTCAATGTTTAACTTATATTCCCAGAACTTTAAAGTCCTGCAGGATATCCATCTGGTGGATCCTGTAGACAGTACTGCCTGCTGTGTTGCGGCTTCGATATAATACTCTTATACGTGATTTTTGAGCATTATTCAAACGCATGTAAAATGTTTCTCTAACTTGGTTTCTTAAGTGTTTCAATAGTTTCGATCGCAATAAAACATAAAACTGGAATTTGTTGTAATGCTCTCATAAACAATATATGTGTTAAGGCGTGTTAAATTTTTCACATTAATGAAACAGTGTTCCGTTTATTACTATAGAATCTGAATTGCACTTCATAACGTTATTATCAAGGTCAACAGTGTTCTAAAGGAATGGTTTTTTACGCTCTACCACCTTTTAAATAGCATATCTTTCAAATATTGATAATTATTCACATCAACTGAAAATTATTTTTTATTTATTTTAATAGTTTGAGATAAACTTAGTGATGTGTTGTTGAGAACAGGGTACATACTAGAAACTAAGTATTTATTAAGCTTCACTCGTTTTTTCACTATTTTACGTTTCAGTACTTTTAAGTAATGTGTGTTTTAAAGAATTTTAATATCACATTAACAGAAAGGAAATTTTATTTTTATTTTCATATATCTAAAGATGGTTGTCAATCAACCGAAATGGGTTATCAACAAATTTTAATTTTATGTTTTTTGCAATCAAGACTACTAAAAATATTTTTAGGTGACAAGCTAAAGCATTTATATGTTTTAAGAAATGTACGCCTACTTTACTGTATTGAATTTTACACATTAATTCCACAGATAAATGTGTAAAATTCAATACAGCAAAGTTAATATGCATTACTTAAAAATATTAATAAAATTTAACAAATCGCTGTATCTCAGTCATCAGACAATTTCAGGTTGACAAAATAATCTATTTTCTTAAGTTTAGGCAACTCTTTTCACAAAACATTTGCTCATTTTTACTTCAAAGTCTTATTTTCAAGTTTTGTTCACAAAACATGAAATGTCACACCTATGTGACTTTTTATGCACAAAATAACTAGGCCTTGCAGAGATTAACTTTTTGGTACTTTATTTGCATAGCTAGCAGAAAATGTTCGTGAAATATTTCAGTTTTTCCTGAACTCTTGAAGTTTTTCTTAATTTCACTGATTACTTAAAAGCAACTGAATCTTACTTTTGCAAAACTAGACCTCACGCTAGGCAGTTTGATAAACTATTTGAGCATTTCTCACTCTTGGTTTGACTATAAAAATTCGGGCAAAAATCCATTGCGTAATTTCTAGGGAACCTTGTTTTCGAATCACTGAAACATTTGCCCCAGAAACGAATCAAATTATTAAACAAAATATGCGTTATGTTCGCGCTGCCGGCCGTAGTGGCCGAGCGGTCCTAGGCGCTTCAGTCTGGAGCCGCGCGACCGCTACGGTCGCAGGTTCGAATCCTGCCTTGGGCATGGATGTGTGTGATGTCCTTAGGTTAGTTAGGTTTAAGTAGTTCTAAGTCTAGGGGATTGATGACCTCAGAAGTTAAGTCCCATAGTACTCAGAGCCATTTGATTTGAACCATGTTCGCGCTCTTCTCGCGACCCGAGGCAGAAGTCAAAAGACTTTCGGCTAGCAGTGTTTCTGTGTCAGCAAGAGATAAACTTCTTTGCCAACAAAACTTCAGCTCATGAGTACCCACAGTCTCAACCTTTCTGTTCTTAATTTCGAATCATTGTGAAAAATGATATTTATTTTGTAGCAGTTACTGGGATATGCCGACTACATTGAAGCCATTGAAAAATGCAACATTACTCGATACTGTTGATTATTCCCTGATGGGACCAACCAAAAGCGATGTCTATGGTATAACTACCAGTGGGCACGCTTACAATCGTTGAATACAGGTACTGGCTCGTCCGTTGGTATAGGAGCTGGTTGTGAGCTATTGCATTGTGTACTATATAAATTCAGTAATAATAATCCAGCCTACAGAACAGCCGATGAACAATTTTAAAAGACAAATATGGAACATCAAACAGGATGTTATGAGTGGTCCGCGTGGACAATTAGGTATCCTGCCACAGGTGTTGATTCACCTTTAGTTTTATTACAATCGGAAAACACGTTCCCACAATTGGTTGTAAAACAGAATCTAATATTCAAATAAGTGAACATTATTTTACCATAGCAGTGCAAGCAGACGGTAAGTTCCTACACATGTAATGTTCTACATGGGCAGTGGCATAGACCCGTACTCTGAACTCGCTAATGTCGCTTAGTTCCCACATTTGTGTAAGTCACACAGTCAACTGAGTAACAGAATTTCATACAAAGATCGACACAGTTATTCTTGCGAACTCTCACCAAAGAAAATGTCTCCACAAATGCACACTGTCAAAACCGAAAATGAATAAGTTCAAACTTCCTCTTAGCCCCTTGGTTCTTACCCCGACGATTGAAACCAACTAGAGACCATTAGCCCTGCTCTGCTCTCTTCATCCTGCCCTTGGCCATGTGCACTCCAGTCATGCTAGCTCTTAACAGCCGGCCGGTGTGGCCGTGCGGTTCTTGGCGCTTCAGTCTGGAACCGCGTGACCTCTACGGTCGCAGGTTCGAATCCTGCCTCGGGCATGGATGTGTGTGATGTCCTTAGGTTAGTTAGGTTTAAGTCCCATAGTGTTCAGAGCCATTTGAACCATTTATCTCTTAACTTCTATACCACCATTCGAAAGTATTTACGAGTTTTTGAATAAACTTCATATTAAAACAAATAAGATGTAATTTTAGATTACATATGCATTCCTATATCATACAGATTAAGTTCCTATATAGCTGAAATTACGTTTTTTTGGATAAGTATTTTAAATTATGAATCGGACCTGGTGAGACTTAGTCAAGTTCACAATTTAATTTGCATGCCTTGCGTTGCTGCTTTAGGCAAATGACAACAGTAGTAGAATTTCTAAGTAATACATAAATAAAGAACAATAATATTAATTATTAATGCAGAACCTATTTTGTTGTGTAATTGTGGCGGAATTTCTGGTTTAGCACACAACTATTATAGTGTGATGTTTTTTGGTTTATAACTAATTCCTCAGCCGGCCGCTGTGGCCGAGCGGTTCTAGGTGCTTCAGTCCGGAACCGCGCTGCTGCTACGGTCGCAGGTTCGAATTCTGCTTCGGGCATGGATGTGTGTGATGTCGTTAGTTTTAAATAGTTCTAAGTCTAGGGGACTGATGACCTCAGATGTTAAGTCCCATAGTTTTAGAGCCATTTGAGCCAATTAATTCCTCTTTTGGCGTAACTGAGCGGTACACCGTGCCTTCGCGGCCAGAGCAGTGCCTCTCTGGCCATCGATGGTCGTCCGTGGTTTTGCCTTCCGATCAGGGACGTCGGTATGAGGGTCTTTGACTGGAAGACTATTTAAGCGCGCGTGGCGTATCGGTTGCCTTCGAGTCCTTCAAGTTTGTTTGAACAGTGGTGCGAGGATACTCCGCGAGGTGGCGGCTCACGCGGCTGCCTGGCAGAACGAGAGAGCCAGCGAACGGTGCAGTGAGGGGGGTGTTGTCCGCTATTATTCTGCGGAGCCGGCATGGTCGCTGAGTCGGACGAGAACACTGTACTCCAGTCTGAGGGACCAATCTGCACAGGTGTTCACAAACAGAGATGACCCTTTGTTGGTTTGGTGGCTATGAAACATGTAGTTGGTCTAAGTGATTTGATATCAGCAATTTGCCCACACTTTACTAAATAAGCTCCTTTCGCCCTTTAAGATATGTCTTAACTTTAGTTGGCTGTAATTTGGTATGGTGTTCATATTTAAAGAACTATCACGTGTTGTTATTGTTGTTTTACCATACTTTAGATATTTTGTGCTTTAAAGGAAGTTCCATTTACTCGACCATTACGTAAAGATTAGCAGGGTGCATAGCCATTGAATTGTTTATAATTCTAGTACAATTAAGTGCGCTGACCCTGTTTCTTTTCATAAACCCAGGAGGTGTTTGTGAACTAGCTGTTGACTTACTAAGGGCATGTGGAATACGAGTAACTGGCGTAACTGTATGGGCTGTTGTTGATCCAGAATTGTTTCACAAAGTCAAGTGCTCTTGTTTGCTTTGGTCAAATAGTTACTTCTTACTTGTAGTGTCATCAAGTAATTCAAATCGTTGGTTTCCTAAGTTGGTACAAGAGAAGAGCAATCATCTATTGGCTTAATTCACAGCTGGCTAAATTATGAGATTAAAATTAAATGTATTTGTGGCATTCAATGCCAAGGGATAATTCTAATACTTGTAACTGCCCTTTTCATTGCAAATTTTCTGTGTGTGTGCGCGTGGGGTTACGTTTGTTTGTTGCCATTATTAAACATCTTAATTAAGCGCTGTGACTTCTTGTCTATGCCTGGTGTTAACAGATTTACGTTACTGGTATCATAAGTTATTCTAACCACAGGTGAAAGTAAAAGTAATACCAATATTTTGGCACATTAACCCCCCCCCCCCCCCCCAGACAAGTTAAGTACTGATGTTTAACCCTTGTTTGGCAACGGATTTGCAAGGATTGTATTTGTTGAAACTTCCTGGCAGATTAAAACTGTGTGCCGGACCGAGACTCGAACTCGGGACCTTTGTCTTTTGCAGTTCTGCAGCATCGCAGGAGAGCTTCTGTGAAGTTGAGAAGGTAGGAGACGAGGTACTGGAGGAAGTAAAGTTCTGAGGACAGGGCGTGAGTCGTGCTTGGGTAGCTCAGACGGTAGAGCACTTGCCCGCGAAAGGCAAAGGTACCGAGTTCGAGTCTCGGTCCAGCACACAGTTTCAATCTGCAGTAAGCTTCAAATCAGCGTGCACTCCGGTGCAGAGTGAAAATTTAATTCTGGATTGTATTTGTTGTTTAGTGGATTGTCTTGAATGATTTCTCGAGTCATCAATTATGACATTATGAGTTGTAATTGTTTGTTTTAAGGAGAAAAGGCATACTGGAGAATTCTTGGAATTCATTGTACATATTGTTAATTGTCAATATTATTTTACTGTCAGGAATCAGAGTTGTAAAGTTCATAATATTCTTTAATGCTAGTTATCAGAGTTTCTTTGAAGTTTTCTGAGCCGACCATCTGTGTTCAAATGTTTAAAGTTATGAAGAGACTAACAATAAATCTGTTTTTAAGGTATTTTTTGTATAGCGGTTTGGCGCCTTATCACTCCCGTCCCGCCCGTATGATTTCAGTAACAGTACGTTATATGTGCTCTTTCTATAGCTGTCTTCATTGTCCTTGATATGGCATCTCGTTTGTTTGTGAAAAGGCTGAATTCGTGAATTATAGATTCGTTGTAGTACGTCAGTACCTCTATTTGGTATGTCGATACAACTACTAATAAGAAATTTACTAAGTACACTATTTTGGCCAAGTTCGTTCAAATAAGACGCTACCAGCAACTTGTTGTGAACGTAAGTGTGAAGCCGCGCCTTATAACAAAGACCAACAAAAGTAATCATTTTCAAGTGTAATGAAGTGTAATAATATTGTGCTACGATGAAAAGTTTATATTAAATCAGTGTTAACATCAAAGTGCATTACCAGTGAATTTTATCGATAGTTAACCTATTTGCTCTACCACATGATACATGGCTTTTGTACGAGTCGTGGTTTCAACAAAATTACGACGGAATCATGATCAGTTTTACTGAGGCTGACAATTTCTATTTGAATATTTACACCAAGTTGTAACTGTGGAATTCAACGAGCGGTTTGGAGCAGAAGACAACAAAAGGTACTGTAATTACAAGTTTCAGGATACTATGCTGTGGGTGCAAAACTATTGAGAAGTGTACCAACTAGAAACCTTAAAGTGATTAAAAATGTGGTACCAAAGATAATTTCTTTGATTACAGCAAAGAAAGATCACCACAGCATAGTAGACATGTAAGTAATTAGTGGAAAGATATTTGTAGATTATTATGTGTAATTTTCAGGTAATATTTATTGTAACAGTGTATGTGAAATGTAACCAATATGACATTTGACGTATTAAGAGAAGCTAGGGTCCTTGCTGAAGAAAGTTCGAGTCTGTGAACTAGACCACTGGTTAAGGAAAGATTAATTAAAGTAACATACCTCAAATGGAGTCAACGCCATAGTTCACTGTGTGAAGTATTGCAGATTATTCCCCGCTTTTAAAAACTCACTAATATAAACATAGCGTGAAGGTTGTAAACTCCAGGCACCAAGATATGGGTCGTTGTGTGCAACCTGTCGTGCTCGTGTGCAGTTGCGCCATACGAAGTCCGATTATTTATCGAGTTGGGTTATCACTAGTAATATTACCAATAATCAAGGGGAGCGCAGCGACTGCCACATGACCCATTGTGCCTTCCAGAAAGACGTGATCACCCAGGCAAAGCCATAAAAGCATTCCCCACAACATAACACTCCGTCGTCCAAACTGGAATCTTCGGACGATTTTTGCAGCGTGTTTACTTTCAGGTGTTTTACGCCATACATGACGGCGGCCGTCTGTCATGTGGAGCATAAAATATGGTTCATCTGAAAAGACCACATTTCGCCACTCACGGTATGTCCAGTTGCAGAACTGGTATGCAAATTCCAGCCTTTAGATTAGATTAGTTTTTCGTTCCATAGATCCGTGCTGAGGAGATCCTCGTGGATGTGGAACATGTCAATTTTTTTTAAGCTTAAATAACAATACTAGTAGTATGAATATATACAATACATCATTTGTTTCTATTAAAAAATTCGTCAATGGAGTAGAAGGAGTTGGCCACTAGTAAGTCTTTCAGGCTCCTTTTAAACTGATCTTTATTTGTAACTAAATTTTTTATGTTTACTGGCAAACTATTGAAGATGTGTGTTCCTGAGTAGTGGACCCCTTTTTGAACTAAAGTAAGTGCTTTTAAGTCCTTGTGCAGATCATTTTTGTTCCTGGTATTGTATGTATGAACTGAGCTGTTTGTTGGAAAAAGAGATATATTATTTAGGACGAATTTCATTAATGAGTAAATATACTGAGAGGCAGTAGTTAGTATACCCAGTTCTTTGAAGAGGTTTCTACAGGACGTCCGTGAATTTACTTCACAAATAATACGTATTACACGGTTTTGGACTCTGAAAACTTTTGTTTGACTTGAAGAGTTACCCCAAAATATTATACCATATGACATTATGGAATGAAAGTAGGCAAAGTATGCAAGCTTTTTCATTTTTATGTCGCCTATGTCTGCTAACACTCGAATTGCAAATACAGATTTGTTAAGGCGTTTCTGCAGTTCTGTGGTGCGCTCTTCCCAACTGAATTTATTATCAAGTTGTAATCCCAGGAATTTACGACTGTCAACCTCTTCTATCTGCTCTTGTTCGTATTTTATGCATATGCTGGGTGGAAACCTCTTACAGGTTCTGAATTGCATATAGTGAGTCTTTTCGAAGTTAAATGTCAGTGAGTTGGCTTTAAACCATTTATTAATATCCATGAAAATATCATTAGCAGATCTTTCTAGAACTACACTTGACATACTATTTATTGCGATACTTGTGTCATCTGCAAACAAAACGAACTCTGCTTCTGGCAGTGTAACTGATGAGAGATCATTAATGTACACAAGAAAAAGCAATGGCCCTAAGATGGATCCTTGTGGGACACCACATGTAATTTCTTCCCATTCTGATGATGACTGATGACTTAATTCACTAGTCCCTTGCACAGACACCCTTTGTTTCCTGTTAGTGAGGTATGACTTGAACCATTTTGCAGCACTGCCCGTGACACCACAGAATTCTAATTTACTTATAAGGATGTTGTGGCTCACACAATCAAATGCCTTTGACAAATCACAGAAAATACCTGCTGCTTGTAATTTGTTATTTAATGAATCAAGTACATTTTCACTGTAGGTGTAAATAGCCTTCTCGATATTAGAACCCTTCAGAAATCCAAACTGTGTTCTTGATAACATGTTATTTGTGGTCAGATGGTTGAGCAGCTGCCTGTACATTACTTTTTCTAAAATTTTTGAGAATGCTGGCAAAAGTGAAATCGGTCTGTAGTTTGATGGTATCTCTTTATCCCCTTTCTTGAATAGAGGCTTAACATCTGCATATTTTAGCCAGTCAGCATGGGTACATGAGCCAGGCACCTGCTGCAGATGCCTGAACGCAGCAGTTTTCTCTGAACCAGAGAAGACCAGCCATCACCACTCAATGGACACCCATTTGCGGTATTTGCATGCAATTTCCAGCCCTCGTCGCTGATGAACAGCAGTCACAATTGCTGTGTGAACCAGATGCCTGTTACAGAGGCTAGTAAGCAGCTGCGTTTGGTGAAAGGTTCTTGAGGAGACGCTGTTGTTAGGCCCTTTGTTCATCTGGTTAGTCAGTTGCTCAGTAGTTGCACGTCTATTCACCCGTACACATCTCTTCAGCCATCGTTCACCCCTGTCGTTTATGGCCTGTGGTGAAACACAGTTGCCTCAGCACTGGATTTGGATAGCGCCATTTTGCAATTCATGGTATACAGGGTGTCCGAAAAGACTTTCCCTGATTACATAAATTGATAACTCAGGCTAGAAGTAAAATACAAATATGAAACTTGTGTCGAATTGTTTACAACTATCAAAGTTTTTTTTCTGTTTGAGGTTCGCAGTACATAAGTAGTGGATGAGGTGCAGTGCCCAAGAAGCCATGTTAACCAATCTGGAGAAGGTATAGTGTGTCCTGTGGAACCATGAGACACGATCACCACCACAGTGCAGAGACGCTTCCAGACAACATTTGGAACGAATCCATCTGATGTCAAGATCATTAAAGCCTGGTATGAGAAGGTCAAGAACACAGGATCAGTTGCTGACCTTCTGAGGTCTGGTCGACCAAGAACCTCAGCAGACAGGATGGAAGCTGTAAGGCAGTCTTTTCTGCGAAGTCCGAAGAAATCGGTGCGCAGGGCCTCACGTGAATTACAGATGCCAAAAAGCTCTCTCCATGACATTTTACACAAACGTTTATTGTTTCGTGTATACAAAGTACAAATCGTTCAGGCCTTTTTGCCCAATGACAGTACAAGTCAATATGACTTTGTGGTCGAAATGCTATCACGTATTGAGGACGATGATGGTTATCTCCGACGAATTGCCTTTTCCGACGAAGCGACCTTTTTTGTCAGTGGAGTAGTGAATCGCCACAATGTGCGCATTTGGGGTTCACAACCCCCTGGCAAGGTCATGGAGTGCACCAGAGGCAGTCCAAAGGTGAACGTTTGGTGTGCACTATTGCACGATCGAATTATCAGGCCATTCTTCTTTGGTGAGGCTACCATCACATCTGCAGTGTATCTGGACATGTTGCAACTGTATGCTGTTCCCCAGCTGCTTCAGTGTCACCCCGATGTCTTGTTTCAGCAAGACGGTGCACCGCCTCATTGGGGTTTGGACGTCTGTACCTATCTCGATATTACCTTTCCTGGGTGATGGATTGGTCGTGATGGGCCAACGGTTTGGCCTCCATGCTCTCCTGACATAACCCGATTAGACTTCTCTTCATGGGGTTATGTCAAGGACGAGGTCTACCAAACACGTGTACCAGATCTTGAAACCCTGCGGCAACAGATAACCACAGTCGTTGAATCGATCCCTCCAGTGATGTTGGCTAATGTGTGGACAGAAATTGAATATCGCCTAGATGTGCTACGTGCTACCAAGGGTGCTCATGTGGAAGTTTACTGATATGTGAAAACAACTTTGATAGTTTGTAAACAATTAGACACCAGTTTCATATTTGTATCTTACTTCTAGCCTGAGTTATCAATTTATGTAATCAGGGAAAGACTTTTCGGACATCCTTTACGTTAGCCACGGCGGCACGCAAACAGTTTACAAACTTAAACGTTTCTGATGGGCTTCCACCCTTGACCCCAAAGCCAATAATCATGCCCTTTTACACGTCAGATAAATTTCTCTGTTTCTACACTGCGATAACAACTGCACTGTTTTTCACGTCCCCACAACATGCTTTATGTATCTTACACTGCTATCGCTGCCACTTGCCTTCTGTGAGTGGTTGTCGCGTGCTGACATCGAACGTAGGCGGTGGTCACATCAATGTGACTGGACCGTGTGGTAGTGACGCGAGTTGTGCAGTGTGCAGTCTTGGGGTAGTGGCTACAGTGCTTGGGTGAGTTTCTGCCAATCGCCAGCTGAAAACCGTCCACCAGCAAATACTTGTTATTTAGTATTTATCATTTATAGAAGGATCTGGAAATCTCTTTATGTCGTAATGTTGAAATATTTCACGTTTGTATGATAATAGCTGCACTCTTCGTCCAGGAGGCAGTTCCATTCTGTCTGCACTTTGGTGTCAGTAACAATCGTGCTTTCAGTGTTAGGTGCTGTACTTCACTGACGATCTTGCCTTTGGATCTGGATTTGTCTGTGGTTACGACGGACAATATTAACGACATTGCACACAATATTAATAGTAAACTGAGACATCTGCACGTGTTTAGAATGATGTACTGCCTGAAAAAAGCTGCAAAAATACCCAATGAGATTTTGATACCATTTCAAACACTGATAACATGTTAACTGATTCTTTATAATTGCAAATGAAAAGCGCAAAGCTTGGTTTTTCTACAGTATTCTACAGTACACTATACAGCATTCACAATTTTGTACTTTTGATCTGTAAGGGACAACTTGCTGTAAACATCCAGAAATGTAAAATCACGCACTTCATAAAACGCTAAGACGGAACATGATATGACTACTATATGACTGAGCTACAAATCATACAAATATCTGAGTGTACCAGCTTGTAAGGATATCAAATAGAATGATGAAACAAGCTCAATCGTAGGTAAAACGGGTGGCAGATTTCGGTTAGTTTGTAGAATGTTAAGTGTGATGTCAACGTTAGACGCCACGCTAGAGGTTGCGATAATCGATAGCGGTCCAGCACTTGCAATCTCTCTGGACTCTCTGGCGCTTGCAGCGCTTCCGTATGGCACGGACAGAGACTTTCAGATCTCACCGACCGAGTCAGCTACAGGTCGTGGGTTAAGTCAGATTAGAATAGCCTTCAGGTTGCTAGGTTCGCAGCCTCTAGTTCGCGCATGTATTACGCAGGTAATATGAGAATTGTGTTATCTTGCTTGTTGTATAATCCACTTAATGTTTGTTAATGAGTAATTTGTATTCAAGAAAGATAGTTGTTATTAGTTATGTTCCTGGAGTGCAGTAGCAGGACAAAGTTAAGTAAAGGTTTTTACTAAATTATTCCAGTACTAATTGTTATAGAATGTTACAGATTCCTACAACCACCCCACTCGTCCTAGCCTCTATCATTCCACTGAAAATCCCAGGGTTACCGATCGAAAAGCGTCCTGCATTTGTGTGAGGTCATGACATGCTGCCATCGACCTTGACATCATTAAGGAAACTGTGATATCTAAAAAAAGAGGTTGCGTATGAAACATCTGTGCAACCCAACTTACAGCATTGCTAAAGTGTGTGGACCCACAGCAAATAATAATTACACGTGATTTTGAACGTCATATACTATAATGACAGAACGAATGGTCACAGATTTCTATTCTAGTGAGCCCGTAGCATGCTTAAAGTCGAATAACGACATATTTAATTTTTGGTACAGTTTTCTGCTGTTCTGTCGCTTTATTTATTTCTAGTAGCTACAAGAGTACACGACGAACTCGTTTCGTACCTGTGCAGAAGGTATGATAGGTATAATATTGTTCCTTACTTGTACGTTAGCTACTAGTCTACGTATGGCACATTATGTTTACGTCTTCGCTGGTATGACGTGGTTCAATTGCATCTTGGAGCATAGTTATCGGTCGTCTTCATGTTATGATTATGTTCTTTATACTTTAATTGTGTGATCTCGGTAAAGTTAGTTTTGACAGCAATCGTGACAGCTCCAGCCTCAGGGATGCTATATGTTTATAATGAAAATTACATTTCGCCGAAAGTCAGCGATAATGTATAATTTCAGCAGTAGTATTTGTGAGTTTACTTAGAGATGATTTGGTTTTATGTAAATAAGAAATGTTCTATTGTTTTGTGTCTGTCGTGACAATTTATCCTTTTCTTGTATCCATTTTCCTTTACAAATTTATATATTTTGGAGGAAGTGGAAATTTACACTCATAGAAAAAAATAGCCATGGGACAGCCTTAATGAGCAAACAGATTTTAAAACATTACAAAAGAAACGAGTTAGAAAAAAATGGGTAAAATATCATGATGAACACAAAGCAATGGAACTTTTATTTTTATGTGAAATCAGAAAATACTACCTCTGAAAACTAAACGTAACCACTGACTTTTCGCGAAACAAAATTTCCGTTGTAAACAATTTGCATCACTGGAGTCAGAGCTGTCAAAATTGCTGTCAAAACTAAGTTTACCGAGATCACACAATTAAAGTACGATGACACAATTAAAGTACGAAGGCTATTCAGAAAGTAGGGAATGTCCTGGCATTAAAAAAAACTAAATACAAGACATACATTTTATTATACATATCTGAAAGAGCGACTGACTAACTACTTTTCCACATAGTCACCAAACACATTGAGGCACTTATCATAGCGGTGGACAAGCGTTGAAAGACCTTCGTCGTAAAATTCTGCCGCCTGAGACCACAGCCAGTGAGTCACGCCCACCTGGAGTTCCGCGTCGTCATCAAAGCGCTGCATTGCAAGCCAGTTCTTCATCTTGAGAAACAAGTGGAAGTCGCTTGGTGCAAGATCGGGACTGTAGGGCGGATGAGGGAAAATTTCCCATTTTAATGAATTAAGGAGTTCTTCAGTGCGGTTTGACATGTCACGTCGGCCATTGTCGTGTAAACACAAAATTATGGACGTCAGCTTTCCTCGGCGTTTGTTTTGAACTGCTCTTCTAAGGCTGTGAAAAGTTTGACAGTACCAGGCAGAATTTATGGCTGCTCCACGTTCGAGAAAATCAATAAGAAGCACACCTTGCGTATCCCAAAACAATGTCGCCATGAACTTCCCTGCTGACGAGGTTTGCAAACATTTTCTTGGTTTTTGGGATAGCCCAGAGTTTGAGTGACCACTTCAAACAACAAAGTCCAAGAAACTTGTTGAAAAGAAAGCGAAACCTCCGTTATTGTGAAGCGAGGGTTGTCACGAATCGTTACATCAACTTTAGCGACAAGATTGTCCGTCACAATGCTCGAGCGTCCACTCTGCTCTTCATCACGAACGTTGGTTCGGACACTTTTAAACCGAATGCACCATTTCCAAAAGGAACATTTACTCATTACGTTGTTCCCGTACACTTCGCACAGTTCACGATAAATTTCTGTAGGTCTTAGGTTTTTTTGCCAACAAAAACCGCATCAGAGACCGCACCTCACAACTGGCGGGATTTTCGATTGCAGCGCACATTTCAGATTCGAACAAAAAAAAAAAAAAACAGACGTGTAGAGACGTTCCCACTGTCAAGGATGGATGACGACTAAGCTGCCCATCACGCACACACCAAGATATACGCGATCGGCGCGCGCCTAGCGGCGTCACACGGAAACGTTCCCTACTTTCTGAATAGCCCTTGTACAAAGAGCTTGATCGTAACGTGAAGGCAACCGATATCACGCTCCGCCGGCCGGGGTGGCCGAGCGGTTCTAGGTGCTACAGTCTGGAACCGCGCGACCGCTATGGTCGCAGGTTCAAATCCTGCCTCGGGCATGGATGTGTGTAATGTCTTAGGTCAGTTAGGTTTAAGTACTTCTAAGTCCTAGAGGACTGATGACCTTAGAAGTTAAGTCCCATAGTGCTCAGAGCCATTTGAACCATTTTTGTTATCTATGCTCCAAGATGCAAGATGAACCACATCATACCAGCTAAGACGTAAACACAATGTGCCTTACGTAGACATACTAGCTGACACAGACATAAGAATGAGGGTCACCCTGTGTATGCTCAGTAACTCTTCAACAAGTATAAAAAATTTGGCTACTACTAAGAAGTGCAATTTAAGAGAATGCTAAACGACTTATTGGTGGCCAGTTACTTCCACTCCATTGGCGAATTTCTTAGTAGAAACAGTTGGTATATAGGTTATTAATGCACCGACAGAAAAAAAAATCACAAAACCAACAAGGAGTTGTGCGACATAGATGAAAGCTGATAGGCGTGTTTCTACATCTGAAAGATGAAATCTATTGAAATTTCGTGCCAGTCGCATAAAAGTGACCCTAGTAGGTCCACTACTAGGATGCAAACCAAGTTTGCTTCGAATATACGCTGTAACGGGCGTGAGCGTTAGTTACCTTTGAGATTGGACTTGGTGAGTTGATGTTAAAGGTGACAGAGATGCCATTATCAGTACCTGACTGAGTTTGAATGGGGGTCCTATAATAGGGCTACGAAAAGCTGTACGTTCCTTCTGCGATACTGCAGAAAGACTTATCAGGGCCGGCCGGGATGACCGAGCGGTTCTACACGCTACAGTCTGGAACCGCGCGGCCGCTACGGTCGCAGGTTCAAATCCTGCCTCGGTCATGGATGTGTGTGATGTCCTTAGGTTAGTTAGGTTTCAGTAGTTCTAAGTTCTAGGGGACTGATGACCTCAGAAGTTAAGTCGTATAGTGCTCAGAGCCATTTGAACCATTTTTTCGCACGGCGAGGCTCGCGGCGCAGACGCGCCGAAGCACAGAGACCCCTAGCTGGTATCCAGGTCCACACCCTCTAGCGCCCATTCAACTTCCGCGCCTTCAGACATCAGATCCCCCGTCAGTGTAACATCAGATAAAGTGAGTGTTCAATGAAATCTGACTTCGGCAGATCTTCAGTCCAGTAATGCAGTCTGTGTATCTAAGTACTGTAGATTGTCTTCTGGGCGGTAATGATTGGCTACAATAGTCTTCAAACTATATTATACATCTTAGTTTATATACATTTGCCTGTAGAAAAATGCTCCTATCGAAGCAACAAAGAGGCAAATATGTTCCTAGAATCAGGATTCTGCAAACATCCCCCAGGCTGTGGTTAAGCCATGTCTCCGCAATATCCTTTCTTTCAGGAGTACTAGTTCTGCAAGGTTCGCAGGAGAGGTTCTGTGACGTTTGTAAGGTAGGAGACGAGGTACTGGCAGAAGTAAAGCTGTGAGGACGGAGCGCGAGTCGTGCTTGGGTAGCTCAGTTGGTAGAGCATTTGCTCGCGAAAGGCAAAGGTCTCGAGTTAGAGTCTCGGTTCAGCATACAGTTTTAATCTGCCAGGAAGTTTACGATATGTTCCTCTTTAAAAGACTCTCACAGAAACGTGGGATACCAGCTGGCTCAATGCACATGCCGTCTTCCTCACCAAAATTTTTGGCATGAGAACATACTTTCACTCATTTAACATAGAACACTCCAAATCCTTGTACCCAGTTTCTCTTTGTAGCTAAGTCTTGATACTTAGCATTCCTTCTCACTGCCACTGCCTATGTACACAGGGTGGTCCATTAATAGTGACCGGGCCAAATATGTCACGAAATAAGCATCAAACGAAAAAACTACAAAGAACGAAACTCATCTAGCTTGAAGGGGGAAACCAGATGGCGCTATGGTTGGCCCGCTAGATGGCGCTGCCATAGGTCAAACGGATATCAACTGCGTTTTTAAAAAAATAGGAACCACCATTTTTATAACATATTCGTGTAATACGTAAAGAAATATGAATGTTTTAGTTGGACCACGTTTTTCGCTTTGTGATAGATGGCGCTGCAATAGTCACAAACGTATAAGTACGTGGCATCACGTAACATTCCGCCAGTGCGGACGGTATTTGCTTCGTGATACATTACCTGTGTTAAAATGGACCGCTTACCAAGTGCGTAAAAGATTGGTATCGTGTTGATGTATGGCTATTGTGATCAAAATGCCCAACGGGCGTGTGCTATGTATGCTGCTCGGTATCCTGGACGACATCATCCAAGTGTCCGGACCATTCGCCAGATGGTTATGTTATTTAAGGAAACAGGAAGTGTTCAGCCACATGTGAACGTCAACCACGACCTGCAACAAATGATGATACCCAAGTAGGTGTTTTAGCTGCTGTCGCGGCTAATCCGCACATCAGTAGCAGACAAATTGGGCGAGAATCGGGAATCTCAAAAACGTGGGTGTTAAGAATGTTACATCAACATCGATTGCACCCGTACCATATTTCAGTGCACCAGGAATTGCATGGCGACGACGTTGAACGTCGTGTACAGTTCTGCCACTGGGCACAAGAGAAATTACGGGACGATGACAGATTTTTTGCGCGCGTTCTATTTAGCGACGAAGCGTCATTCACCAACAGCGGTAACGTAAACCGGCATAGTATGCACTATTGGGCAACGGAAAATCCACGATGGCTGCGACAAGTGGAACATCAGCGACCTTGGCGGGTTAATGTATGGTGTGACATTATGGGAGGAAGGATAATTGGCCCCCATTTTACCGATGGCAATCTAAATGGTGCAATGTACGCTGATTTCCTACGTAATGTTCTACCGATGTTACTACAAGACGTTTCAGTGCATGACAGAATGGCGATGTATTTCCAACATGATGGATGTCCGGCACATAGCTCACGTGTGGTTGAAGCGGTATTGAATAGCATATTTCGTGACAGGTGGATTGGTCGTCGAAGCACCATACCATGGGCCGCACGTTCACCGGATCTGAGGTCCCCGGATTTCTTTCTGTGGGGACAGTTGAAGAATATTTGCTACCGTGATCCACCGACAACGCCTGACAGCATGCGTCAGCGCATTGTCAATGCATGTGCGAACATTACGGAAGGCGAACTACTCGCTGTTGAGAGGAATGTCGTTACACGTGTTGCCAAATGCATTGAGGTTGACGGACATCACTTTGAGCATTTCTTGCATTAATGTGGAATTTACAGGTAACCACGCTGTAACAGTATGCGTTTTCGGAAATGATAAGTTCACAAAGGTACATGTATCACATTGGAACTACCGAAATAAAATGTTCAAACGTACCTACGTTCTGTATTTTAATTTAAAAAACCTTCCTATTACCAACTGTTCGTCTAAAATTGTGAGCCATATGTTTATGACTATTACAGCGCCATCTATCTCAAAAGTGGTCCAACTAAAACATTTATATATCTTTACGTAGTACACGAATATGTAATAAAAAATGGGGATTCCTATTTAAAAAAACGCAGTTGATATCCGTTTGACCTATGGCAGCGCCATTTAGCGGGCAACTATAGCGCCATCTGGTTTCTCCCTTCAAGCTAGACAAGTTTCGTTCTTTGTAGTTTTTTCGTTTGACGCTTCTTTTGTAAGATATTTGGCCCGGTCACGATCAATGGACCACCCTGTATATCTCTCTCACTGGCTCCTTCATCTGCTATTGATTTACGGTATAATCCACCGCCTCCTCTCTCACTTACACTGCTTTTGTCTTTCTTTCCCATTGAAACTATCTCCACCATGCATTAGCATGCCATGAATTCTGGGAGGGGAAGGGGCTCAAAATTTCGGTCCAAAATGTGCCCTCCTCTATACCTCCCCCTTAAGAATGAAAGTTCGCCGGTCTGCGAGGGTCCAGACTCCCAGATCCTATGTATGGTCTCCACTCATCTCTATCTTTCATTTACACAGTCTCCTCTCTCTTTTTCTCCCAATCCTTCAATATCCATCCATTTCTCTTCCTCTTTTACTGTCACTATCTCTCACTGACCATCAATATCTCCCCTCTCTTCGGCTCCTTTTGCTACTGTCTTCATCCATCCCTCTTTCTCTTTCATTATCACATTCTCTCTCCTACTATCATTGTTTCCTCTCTCTTTCTCTCCCACTGCCGCTGTGCTCTCTCTCTTCCACATTCACTGTCTCTCTGCTACTCTCTTTCAGCACAAAAAACGCGAATCTGTTCGCATGCCAAAGTTTTTGGTAGGAGAGACGGAATGAGGACTGAGTGGCCGGTTCCACACTTTTACAGAGGAACATATTCACCTTTTTGTGTTCTGACAGCAACATTAGCAGCTGGTCCCTTTCTTTTCCGTGTTGCAGCAGGCAGTTCTGCTTATTTAAACCGAATTCCATGGGTCAGTAAAGTCTTTACAATTTATTTATATACTTCGACACATTTATATACTTTGATACACACAATCAACAAATAAGTAGCGGTATGCACAATATACATCTAACTCAAAATCGTTTGCTTTATATTTTTTCTGGGTACATTTTTCATCAATCGCAGTTCATCGAAAACGCCCGGCTTATGATTTGTATCTTCAAGCTGTAAAAATGTTATAAGAAATATTTTACTGAATTTGCAGTCTTTGCAGTTTCACATAATTTTTGCAGCTATTTTTAGTTATTTTCAGGGACGTTAAGACGCTTTTAACCCATTTTTTTGTCACTGCAGACGTGAAGTGCCCATTACACAGAGACAGCGCGTCATAAAGTTTTATTGGTAAGAAAATTCAGGGTAAAAACATAGTTTGGTGACCTAAGAACACTTGAGATGACTCTTGAATCCTTGCCAACCCTCGACACGTGTTCACTACATCAGTTAATACTACATTTATACCTGAGATCAGATACTATGAGCGTATCTACGTGCCTAAATAAGGTAACTTTGAACCTCTGGATCCCGATAACGGTAATCATATGGAAAAAGTTTCACGATTTCCCGAGAACATCCTGTTAAGAACGTATGGTAAAAATTTCAACGATTTTCCATGTGTAGAAACTACACAAGAGGCCATCGCTACAATTGGTGCTTTTGGTGTGTATCTTGATACGGATATAGATTTTCGAAAACGGGAAAATGGCGTTTCTAGATAAATCTCCAAAGAATGTACAGCCCTCAATGTGAGCCATTTGCTATGCTTAGTTACTTAGGTAATTGCTGCACAAGGTGCAAAAACGGCTAAAATTTTTTTGCGTTTTTTTTGCGTAAGTATGGTAACATTGAACCTCTGGATCTCGGTAGCGGATAATAATGTCGAAAAAGTTTTTAAGTTCACCGAAAATTCATCTTAAGAACATATGGTAAAAATTTTGACGATCTATCAGGAATAGAAATTATGGAAGTGACCATCCGCACATAGTTTTCGGGGTTTACTCAGGAACCGCCCTTGAACAAAGGGTGCTTTTATAAGCCGCCTAAGATCCGCCCTTGACCACATCTAATACAAAAGAACTAAGCGATTTGCTCGATTTGCCTGGGCTGGAGTAACTGTGCAATTTTTAAATTTTGTCCCTGTACTGTAGGATAGCTACAGTATTCCCGTTCTTCCGATAGGCATACAAAAGGTCGCTAGGCAAAGGACCGTGCAAAACACTTTACCCCTTAGCTCTGTGATCTATAGAACCCGAGAGATGACCCCTGAAAAATCGCATTTTCGCGTGCGGCTTTTTGGAACATAAATTTTTAGACAACATAGTTGTGTGGAGAAACAGCAATTAATTTACTTATAATCAATTATTCAAAATGACAGTCGTGACTGGTGACGACTCCAGCAAGCGACCAAATGGTGTAAATTGCCCTGAAGATGACCCCATCGCGGGTTGAAACCGGTTGGCGGCAAAATGAACTAATGTGATTGTGACTATCATTTTGAATAATTGATTATTGGAACATATTGGTACCATGCATTGACAAGTTTGAAATGAAAATATATTTCAGACTTTTCACTTACCACACCTCTATTTTGTAGACTTAGATAAAGCTTTTGACAGTTTTGAGTGGAATACTCTCTTTCAAATTCTAAACGTGGCCGGGGTAAAATACAGGGAGCGAAAGGCTATTTACAGTTTGTACAGAAACCAGATGGCAGTTACAAGAGTCGAAAGGGAAACAGTGGTTGGGAAGGGAGTGAGACAGGGTTGTAGACTCTCCCCAATGTTATTCAATATGTATATTGAGCAAGCAGTAAAGGAAACAAAAGAAAAATTCGGAGTAGGTATGAAAAACCATGGAGAAGAAATAAAAACTTTAAGGTTCGCCGATGAGACTGTAATTCTGTCAGAGACAGCAAAGGACTTGGAAGAGCAGTTGAACGGAATGGACAGTGTCTTGAAAGGAGGATATAAGATGAACATCAACAAAAGCAAAACGAGGATAATGGAATGTAGTCCAGTTAACTCGGGTGATGCTGAGGGAATTAGATTAGGAAATGAGACACTTAAGGTAGGAAATGAGTTTTGCTCTTTGGTGAGCAAAATAACTGATGATGGTCGAAGTAGAGAGGATATAAAATGTAGACTGGCAATGGCAAGAAAAGCGTTTCTGAAGAAGAGAAATTTGTTAACATCGAGTATAGATTTAAGTGTCAGGAAGTAGTTTCTGGAAGTACTTGTATGGGGTTTAGCCATGTATGGAAGTGAAACATGGACGATAAGTAGTTTGGACAAGAAGAGAATAGAAGCTTTCGAAATGTGGTGCTACAGAAAAATGCTGAAGATTAGATGGGTAGATCACATAACTAATGAGGAGGCATTGAAGAAGAGGAGTTTGTGGCACAACTTGACTAGAAGAAGGGATAAGTTGGTAGGACATGTTCTGAGTCATCAACGGATCACAAATTTACCATTGGAGGGCAGCGTGGAGGGTAAAAATCGTAGAGGGAGACCAAGAGATGAATACACTAAGCAGATTCAGAAGGATGTAGATTGCAGTAAGTACTGGGAGATGAAGAAGCTTGCACAGGATAGAGTAGCATGGAGAGCTGCATCAAGACCACAACAACAACACACCTGCATAAGCATCATTTCACTTCACAGTTTCTTCTTTTGTAGATAGGTATTTGTACTTTGTTTGCGTGACATGTTGAACATTTTGAGAACCTTCTCTTTGGTTAACGAAAAGTACACTTATTTGTCTATCTGTCCATGTATCTGTCTACTTACCTATGTATCTACAGGACTTCCAGCGCTACGCACTTCGAAAGCAAGTTGTAATACTAAAGACGATTTCTCACAAAGTGACTATCCAAGGCGTTTTGTTATAGATCACTGTTCCAGTTACATTCAGAACATATCTACGTAACTTCAAAAATAAGAGACGAAATGATTGGTTCACTCACGCCAACTTTCCGGACGCCGAACTTGCGCTGCAGCTCGAGGAACAGGGGATGGGAGATGGGTGAGCCGCTGCTGACCGCCGTCTCCAGGGTCTCGAACCGGCGATCCTCGAAGTCTCGCTCGGCGACCAGGTCAACGTACATGGTAGGTGTGCCATATACCACGGTGCACCTGGCAAAAAAAAGCGCTCATCGAAACGACACAACAGCTGTCCTCTTGCGAAGTACATTACCTGAAAAATAAAAGACGCATCCAGGTAGGAGAAGAAGCAAAATTAAAAATTAAAACTTAACACGTTGAGAGGAATGAGATGTTGTTCCAGCGATTACAAAATCGAGTCACATACATGAAGAACTTGGCAATACCAGATAACTTATCAGCATGATATGATTGCATGGTTTCTGTTGAAACTTCCTGGCAGATTAAAACCGTGTGTCCGACCGAGACTCGAACTCGGGACCTTTGCCTTTCGCGGGCAAGTGCTCTACCAACTGAGCTACCGACGCACGACTCACGCCTGGTACTCACAGCTTTACTTCTGCCAGTACCTCGTCTCCTGCCTTCCAAACTTTACAGAAGCTCTCCTGCGAAACCTTGCAGAACTAGCAGTCCTGAAAGAAAGGATATTGCGGAGACATGGCTTAGCCACAGCCTGGGGGATGTTTCCAGAATGAGATTTTCACTCTGCAGCGGAGTGTGCGCTGATATGAAACTTCCTGTCAGATTAAAACTGTGTGCCCGACCGAGACTCGAACTCGGGACCTTTGCGTTTCGCGGGCAAGTGCTCTACCAACTGAGCTATCGAAGCACGACTCACGCCCCGTACCCACAGCTTTACTTCTGTCAGTACCTCGTCTGCTGCCTTCCAAACTTCCAAAGTTTTGGAAGGTTCGCAGGAGAGCTTCTGTAAAGTTTGGAAGGCAGGAGACGAGGTACTGGCAGAAGTAAAGCTGTGAGTACTGGGCGTCAGTCGTGCTTCGGTAGCTCAGTTGGTAGAGCACTTGCCCGCGAAAGGCAAAGTTCCCGAGTTCGAGTTTCGGTCGGGCACACAGTTTTAATCTGCCAGGAAGTTTCATATCAGCGCACACTCCGCTGCAGAGTGAAAATCTCATTCTGGATGGTTTCTGTTCTTTCGGATATGTCTGAAAGAACAGACACCACGCATAATCCGCAGCTGTGACACATTATATGTAAATTAAAGGTGGAGAGGGGAAGAAACAAAAGGAAAGGGATCACTGCTATCAGCGGTCTCGGGACATTACGCGGAATCAGCAGCGTCGAGTGAAAATATTTACCGCAACAGGATTCGAACCCGGGATCTCCTGCTTGCTAGACAGGTGCGTTAATCATTATGCCAGCCGAGACACAGCGTTATCGCAACCGCGCAGACTGTCTCGGCACGTCTCATTGCCGATCCGTATTCCCATAGAGCGCCACATATCCACAGTCCCTGTCCATTTCCTCCAAGTTCGCTGCTCTGAGATTCCCACAGGAGGTCGGACGCGTTTGTACAGCCTCACTGAAGAAGGTGGGTCCATTTGCCCAGCTAGGCGTATCAGTTATATGAGTACGTGGTGTCTGTTCTTTTGGACCTGTCCGAAAGAACAGACACAACGCAGAATCTGCAGACGTGCGGCGTGCCGAGGTAGTCTGTGCAGTTGCGATACCGCTGCGTCCCAGATGGCGCAGGGGTTAACGTACCTGCCTGGTGAGCAGAAGATCCTGGGTTCGAATCCCAGCCCAGTACATTTTACCACTCATCGCCGCTGATACTGCGTAATATGCCGGTGCTGCTGACAGCAATGATCCCTTTCCTTTCCTTGCTTTCTCACTCCAATTTCAATTTAAATATAAATTATCAGTATGAAGTTGTACCTCACCCTTCCCACACCACCACCACCACCACCATCCCACACCACCACCACCACCTCTGGGTTGGAAGTGTGTACTGTTACGACAGACAAGGGTGCACGCTCTATCGAGGCAAACTCGCCCTCCACTGTTGTAACTGGTCCTTCGTATCCCAGATGTTGACACTGGGATATAGTTGTCGTCTGGGATTGTCCACTCACATGTGGACAGATCAAGGGACGCTGCTGGCCATGGGACTACCTCAGTGTGACGGAGACAGATCATAGGGACACTTGCCAAATGTGGACAAGCATTGACCTTTCAAAAATTGTACCACGATACAATCGCATGAGATGTAACACAGGGCCAAGTAGGATGGCTATGACATACCAGGCATGACCTGAAG
Source organism: Schistocerca piceifrons (assembly GCF_021461385.2). NCBI lineage: Eukaryota > Metazoa > Arthropoda > Insecta > Orthoptera > Acrididae > Schistocerca > Schistocerca piceifrons. The sequence continues at coordinate 229,542,344 of NC_060143.1, read as the reverse complement.
GCATATCCGATGTCTCTCCTCACCATGACTCCAGGAGTAACATCGTTGTGCCTATGCAAAACTTTGGAGGGATGGTACCTCTCCCCAGGTAGTTGGAATTATCGTTGACTATAGCCATCCTGGGTAGTGAAGAACAGCGACTCACCGGTGAAAATACACTACTGGCCATTAAAATTGCTACACCACGAAGATGACGTGCTACAGACGCGAAATTTAACCTACAGGAAGAAGATACTATGATATGCAAATGGTTATCTTTTCAGGGCATTCACACAAGGTTGGCACCGGCGCCGACACTTACAACGTGCTGACATGAGGAAAGTTTCCAACCGATTTCTCATACACAAACAGCAGTTGACCGACGTTGCCTGGTGAAACGTTGTTGTGATGCCTCGTGTAAGGAGGAGAAATGCGTACCATCACGTTTCCGACTTTGATAAAGGTCGGATTGTAGCCTATCGCGATTGCGGTTTATCGTATCACGACATTGCTGCTCGCGTTGGTCGAGATACAATGACTGTTAGCAGAATATGGAATCGGTGGGTTCAGGAGGATAATACGGAACGCCGTGCTGGATCCCAACGGCCTCGAATCACTAGCAGTCGAGATGACAGGCATCTTATCCGCATGGCTGTAACGGATCGCGCAACCACGTATCCATCCCTGAGTCAACAGATGGGGACGTTTGGAAGACAACTACCATCTGCACGAACGGTTCGACGACGTTTGTAGCAGCATGGACTATCAGATCGCAGACCATGGCTGCGGTTACCCTTGACGCTGCGTCACAGACAGGAGCGCCTGCGATGGTGTACTCAACGACGAACCTGGGTGCACGAATGGCAAAACGTCATTATTTTGGATGAATCCAGATTCTGTTTACAGCACCATGATGGTCGCATCCGTGTCCGGCGACATCGCAGTGAACGCACATTGGAAGCGTGTATTCGTCATCGCCATACTGGCGTATCACCCGGCGTGATGGAATTGGGTGCCATTGGATACACGTCTCGGTCACTTCTTGTTCGCATTGACGGTACTTTGAACAGTGGACGTTACATTTCAGATGTGTTACGACTCGTGGCTCTACCCTTCGTTCGATACCTGCGAAACGCTACATTTCAGCAGGATAATGCACGAGCTCATGTTGGAGGTCCTGTACGGGCCTTTCTGGATACAGAAAATGTTCGACTGCTGCCCTGGCCAGCACACTCTCCAGATCTCTCACCAACTGAAAACGTCTGGTCAATGGTGGCTGAGCAACTGGCTCGTCACAATACGCCAGTCACTACTCTTGATGAACTGTGGTATCGTGTTGAAGCTGCATGGGCAGCTGTACCGGTACACGCCATCCAAGGTCTGTTTGACTCAATGCCTAGGCGTATCAAGGCCGTTATTACGGCCAGAGCTGGTTGTTCTGGGTGCTGATTTCTCAGGATCTATGCACCCAAGTTGCGTGAAAATGTAATCACATGTTAGTTCTAGTATAATATATTTGTCCAATGAATACCCTTTTATCATCTGCATTTCTTCTTGGTGTAGCAATTTTAATGGCCAGTAGTGTAGGTTGGTTCGTTGATTTGGGGGAGGGGACCAAACAGCGAGGTCAACGGTCCCATCGAAACCATCCCAGCACTTGCCTGAAGCAATTTAGGGAAACCAGGAAAACCTAAAACAGGGCAGCTGGACGCGGGTTTCCAACGTAGTCCTTCCCAATGCGAGCCCAGTGTGCTAACCACTGCCCCACCACGCCCGGTACCTGAAAATAATGAGACCCCATTCGTTAGCACTCGAAACTTCCCAATCACGGTGCCATTCCAAATGCAGCCTACACCTGGAATGGAAATTCACTGGTCTGACTGCTGGTAGTCTCTGACCAACAGTATGGGATGACACAGAATGTTAGAGGGAGTCCAATAGTTGTTCCCAGATGGCAGAACGGATGTGAAGGTGCTATGAAGCACCTGGTGCACAATACAGCACTCCTCCGTTCCAGGGGTCAGACCTGGTCGACGCGAACCTTGACGGCGAGTATGCCAGCCCTCACGTTCCCATGCAGTCCAACATCGGTGCACTGTTACATCCATATGCCCCAAAAAGCTGATTATTGCGTGATTCGTACAACAAGTCACATGGACACTCGCAATGAGGCCCGTTTCACACTCTGTCTCCATGTCCTTAACAGTGTTACTCAACGTCTGACACTGTTCACGCTCTTTGATTACACTCTGCCGTTCCTGGTAACAACAGTAAACACGAACAACATTAATGCTCTCTAGTGGCCGTTCTGCCTGTCACAGAGTATTGTAACTCTAATCATTCACATACCTGTATTAAGGGACCGTTCTTTTGAACGGACCTGCATCATCTGAAAATTTACCATATTCAGATTAGAGATCCATCCTCGACCTGCATAAGTAATTCATCTTAAATGTATGGGTAACCGTTACTTGCAGTATTAGAATTTAAAAGAGCTTTGGAAGACTTAAGATCAAATAAGACAGAAGGGGTAGATAACATTCCATCAAAATTTCTAAAATCATTGGGGGGAAGTGACAAGAAAACGACTATTCACCTTGGTGTGTAGAATTCATGAGTCTGGCGATATACCATCTGACTTTCGAAAAAATATCATCCACACAATTCCGAAGACTGCAAGAGATGACAAGTGCGAGAATTACCACACAACCACCTTAGCAGCTCATGCATCCAAGTTCCTGACAAGAATAATATACAGAAGAAGGGAAAAGAAAACTGATGTGTTAAATGACGATCAGTCTGGCTTTAGGAGAGGTAAAGGCAACGGAGAAGCAAATCCGACGTTGCGATTGGTAATGGAAGCAGGACTAAAGAAAATCATAACACGTTCATAGCACTTGTCGACCTGGAAAAGAGCTCCATAATGGCAAATGGTGTAAGTTGTCCGAAATTCTGGGGAAAATACGGGTAAACTATAGGGAGAGACGGGTAATACACAATAAGTACAAGAGCCAAGAGGAAATAATAAGAGTGGAAGATTAAGAACGAAGTGCTCGGATTAAAAAGGGCGTAAGACAGGGATGTAGTCTTTTGCTCCTACTGTTCAATCTATACAGCGAAGAAGCAATGATGGAAATAAAAGAAAGGTTCAAGAGTGGGATTCAAATTCAAGGTGAAAGGATATCAATGATATCCTGAGTGAAAGTGAAGAAGAATTACATGATCTGCTGAACGGAATGAACAGTCTAATGAGTATAGAATATGGACTGAGAATAAATCGAAGAAAGACGAAGGTAATGAGAAGTAGCAGAAAAGAGAACAGTGAGAAACTTAACATCAGGATTGATGGTCACGAATTGGAGGAAGTTAAGGAATTCTACTATCTAGGCAGCAAAATAACCAATGAAGTACGGAGCAAGGAGGACATCAAAAGTAGACTAACACTGGAAAAAGGGCATTCCTGGCGATGAGAAGTCTATTAGTATCAAACATAGGTCTTAACTTGAGGAAGAAATGTCTGAGAATGTACGTCTGGAGCACAGCATTGTATGGTAGTGAAACGTGGTCTGTGGGAAAACCGGAAAAGAAGAGAATCGAAGCATTTGAGAAGTCGTGCTACAGAAGAATGTTGAAAATTAGGTGAACTGATAAGGTAAGGAATGAGCAGATTCTACGTAGAATCGGAGAAAGACGGAAAACACGGAAAACACTGACAAGATGATACGACATCAGTTAAGATATCAGGTAATAACTTCCATGGTACTAGAGGGAGCTGTAGAGTGCAAAAACTGTGGCGGAAGACAGAGATTGGAATACATCCAGCAAATAATTGAGGCCGTATGTTTCTTCCTGGCAGACTAAAACTGTGTGCCAGACCAAGACTCGAAATCGGGACTTTTGCCTTTCGCGGGCAACTGCTCTACCAACTGAGCTACCCAAGCACGACTCACGCCCCGTCCTCACAGCTTTACTTCCACCAGTACCTCGTCTCCTACCTTCCAATCTTTACAGAAGCTCTCCTGTGAACCTTCTGTAAAGACTGGAAGGTAGGAGACGAGGTACTGGCGGAAGTAAAGCTGTGAGGGCAGGGCGTGAGCCGTGCTTGGTAGCTCAGTTGGTAGAGCACTTGCCCGCGAAAGGCAAAGGTCCCGAGTTCGAGTCTCGGTCCGGCACACAGTTTTAATCTGGCAGGAAGTTTCATATCAGCGCACACTCCGCTGCAGAGTGAAATATTCTGAAGGACGCACGTTGCAAGTGCTACTCTGAGATGGAGAGATTGGCATGGGAGAGGAATCCGTGGCGGACCGCATGAAACCAGTCAGAAGTCTGATGACTTAAAAAAAGTATAAAATGGGTTTTCGTGCTACTGGAGAATAGTAAAGTGCTTTGGAAGCAAACTGGACGACCGGCCAGTGACCTGAATGCTGCGATGGCCAGACGCTCCGTTGTACTTCTTCGGAGAACGGCCGATGATGGGTGGCGGTCACACGAAGTCAAGGGCCGGCAGAGCCGTATGTGGCGCCCGGCGGTGCTTCTGGAAGAATTCCTTAACAGAAAAACTTCGTGGACGACTGCCTGTAAAAACGTTTTATGAGATAGAGTGAGGAGGAACCTTAGCGGAAGGCGTTACTGTTTGCTGAATGTAGAAACGACCTTTGGGATATTACCAGGCAGATGAAAAGAAACCACGAGTCTTTGAAATCGTGGGACGCTGCTGCATATGCAGCTCTTACAGAATAGAAGTTTTTAAGAATGTAAGAAGAACGGACATTGTTCCACATGGAACATTTTCCCAGAGCGACTGCGAGGGCGGCAATGCCGAAAGGAACCTCCCTCACTTGCTGAAGAAAGAGACAGACAGAGTGAGGGACGATTTTATCGAAGAAACCATTAGGAAAAATTTCACTGGTTAAACAACCTCAACATAGTCCACAGGAAAAGTGGACCTGTACTCTCAGGGACGCATTTTCAGTGGTCGGAGCTTGCAAGAAATAGAATCCGGCCAAGCAGGGCTAGCCTGTAACGAAAAACACAGTAAAGCGAGGTTTCCTCGACGGACGCCGTGACACTGTAAGAGACTTCATCAGAGAGTACAGCAACACACGTCGTCAGAGTCTTCTTCTGACACTCCTCGCCTCCTGATTGTTTTGCAGCACTGCTCCACAGATCTTCATCTCATGACCCTAACTTAGAATGCAGGTCGCCGGCGCTACCGCAGACTGAGATCATAGAATTCTGCCACCCACAGGTGCAATATGGTGAGACTGAGCCGCTTCTGTGTGGGATGTAGGGAGAGTCATATCGGTTTACAACTTTAATATCTTAGAACTTCACTCTAACGTCTTAACTTGCAAGTCATCAAACATTTGCTTTCACATACCACAGCAGGTGTGGGGTAGTAGCTTCCATAATTCTATGTGCTGCCGTCGGCAGTTATCCTCTACTAACTCATTTCACGACGATCACTCTGTACTTACACAATTCATTATCAGTTTACCGCTGACCCCCATGTCAGATTAACAGATTTGTTTTCCCCACAGTTGCCGTATCGAGATGCTGCCACAGAATACCTTTATAAAAAGTTATTGAGTATTACATATCCTTGCCTTAATTATTGAGTATTAAACGTTTATTGAGAATTAAGCACACTTGTCCTAATTACTGAGAAATAAAAGCTTTCAGAGAAAAAGGAACATCCTTTATAGCCAAAAGTTATTAAGAAAAAAATGTATATGCACCTGACGATGGTGTAATGCGTACATAGTTACATTGAAATTCGACCATGTCTTATGAGTACTTCACATTTTTGACAGGCAGTGTGATTTGTGTACAATGCTCATCTGATGTACTTATGGAGAAATTAAAACTGGTGTTTCATAGTGCTGGTAGGCAAAATAATTTTTGCTCCTACTGTTATGTAAAAGTAATGTAATCTACTTCAAACTCCAACGAGAAGCAGCTTTTTTTAGCGGTACTATAATTCCTGGAAGGAAAAGATATCGTGGAAAAATAGCTTAGGAACAGCATGACCTCATGCCTATGTTCAGAAATTTCCCCACATTCAAAACATAATTAATTTTAAAACGTTTTACACAGCCCATATTGTAAAGTTGGATCATATTTCCCTAACCAATAATAGGCTTAAAGTTAGGTTGAAAACCCACGCTCTGTAAAGCACTTTCAGGGAAAATGGATTTTGTATTTTCTTACTTGAATGTCATATTATTTGTGTATTGTCTGCGAGTCCAGTCGCTGTCGAGAAATGAATACAGCTGTGTTTCCCCAGTAACTCACACAGGAAATGTGGGTGATGCTGGATTAGCAGTGGAGGAATGTGGGGCCTTCCAGATCTATTCACTGAGGTGCCTGGGGTTCTGTCAGCAAGCTAGAGGAGAGTGGGGGAGCGCCTGGCGCACCCTTCTCTGACGTCATGGCAGTGGATACCTGAGCTCATTGCACATTGTGTATCCATGGTGCAACAGCCTTCTGAGATTGTCTGTCCAGCGATAGCTGGCGGTGCTCTGCCCACTGACCAACTGGACCTAATGTACACGCCAACAGTAACTGCCAAACGTCACGAGCAGTGTGTGGGTATGACCCACCCCCCACAGCACTACAACAAGTTGTATATGGCACTCTACCAATTAGTCTTGCATTCTAGTGCTGTGGAGTAATCAACGCCTAGTTGGTGTGCCATCTGCTGTGGTTGTCATTGTTCCACACAATTAGGACACCAAGCCACAACGAGAGGCATGGTCCGACCACTGCAGCACTGCCAAGAGGCTTGTATGGCTTACTCTGCACACTGTGGTGGTGTCAATGATGGAGTCGTTGGAAGAAGATGAAGTGAGGTTCATTGAAGGGGTGTGTCATTCATGTTGTCCATCAGCATTGCACTAGCTGATGACACCAAGTAACGACATCTCAGCGGAGTGATACAATGTACTCACATCAGACCAGCTGACCACTGTGATGTGACTCTTTGCTTGGTGTCACAAGAGGTGAAGAAGATGTCCACTGCATTCCAATAGGGTGCAATAGATATCTAGCGCATGTCGCCCTTACGCATGTGCTGGTTCCGAGATGGGATCATCCACTACCTGATGCCATAGCCCACCATCTGTTACCTGTGTGTGCTGCCGTGTCATGCAGTGCATCTGAGGATTCAAGACGAGGGCGTCTGTACGAGCTACGTTGAGGTTCTTTGGAGGGACGTCGGGGTCAGGAAGGCCACTTGGGTCGTAGATGAACAGTCTTCAGTCATTGACAAGTGCACAATTGAATCCTATCATAACCCTCCATGTACCCTCCATGAAGTTCCACCAAAATGTCCCTCTGCCCTTAGTGACTGTGTGACAAGTGAAGTGCTAAGTGCAACGAATACGGAAAAAAGTCAATGTGTGGTTCTCTTACGAAAGGACTGATGACTCATTATCTGTGACTGTTTTCTTTAATATTTGTATCTATATGTTTGATGAACTTTGGCCAGTGTGATCAACTGATATTGATCTGTGTACTTGTTTTATTGTATTGACTTTTAAGCAAGTTAAACTGTTTTGTGTACTATTGGATCCTTCTGGCCAATGAGTCAGTTGAAATGTGTTTCCTACACAATAAAAAGAAGATTTTGATTTTCCCATGTCATACACATACATGTAGTTTGTATTCTAGACAGTGATGTACTGAGATACCACACAAGAAGAGTTTGTGACAGTTGGTACCAGAAGTACAGTGGACGTCCGCTTGCAGTAGGGACATCGCTGCCCACAAACCAGTCACACTGCCCACGAAATCAATCACACCCCTTGGAGAGACAGTGCCAACAGGAAGAGAGACGCTCGCTTGACTAACTGTGCACGAGCAGAAGTTGTCAGCTGCAAGTTGAAGTCAGTTCGAGTCTTGCTAGCGAGTTAGATAGAAACAGTGGCCGGTAGATAGATGGACGATAGACAGACAGTGGTTAGTCTTCACTAGTAACAGAACAGTGAATACAATTACTGTGTATGGACAGAGACCGTTGCCTAGAGATTTAATCAGAATGCTGTTAGTTTGGAACTGTTCTTCAAAAAGCACATCAAGGCAGAAAATTAGTTTCCTTCCAACTTTAGTTCAGAGAACATATTTAGTTAATGGTCACGGAACTGTAGTCAACGTAGGGCAGATAGGCAAAACCAGTATGTTACAATTGCTGTAATCAGCGTTACCAAAGTTGAGTAATATATTTTACTATTCACTATTTTGTGTTACTTTCATTGTTCCTGTGCTGCCCTACTACGCAAGCATCCGACTATCAGGACACCTTAATTAGTCTTTTTCAACGGCAGAGAGATTTTCATCGAAGTGACTTCCCCAGTCAAGAACAAAGATAACGATTATGTTCTTCTTCTTCAGTGGCGTCTCTTCTATATTGTTTTATATTGTAATTTAGTGTATATTGTTGTCTCGATTTACCAGTGTTGTTAAATGAATGTATATTTTTAAAAAATCGACGGGCTCAGTCATTGCCCTCATTTGTCTTGCTTACTGAATATGACGAATACATCCAGGATATCATGAGTCAGATTACGATGTAATTTCAAACACAGTAACCATAAGTAAACCAGGGTGGTCCGTAAGGGGACGTACTGATTAGTTCAAATGGTTCAAATGGCTCTGAGCACTATGGGACTTAACTTCTAAGGTCATCAGTCCCCTAGAACTTAGAACTACTTAAACCTAACTAGCCTAAGGACATCACACACATCCATGCCCGAGGCAGGATTCAAACCTGCGACCGTAGTGGTCGCGCGGCTCCAGAATGTAGCGCCTAGAACCGCTCGGCCACCTCGGCCGGCTACTGATTAGTTAATCCAAGACCACAGCGAAATATGAGATATAGGTTTAAGATGTTAATTTATGGTACAATTTGTTTCTGGAATACTTGGTACGAGTCTTTGTTTTCTGCTTACGTTTGTCTTTGTTTTTTTTAAATATTTATTTAATGTTTTCTGATTTGTCTTAGTAAAAAAATTAGAAATGGCCCTGCATAGCAAGGTCACTCCATGATCATGTTATTCTCCGGAAGCGTAGGATGATGAAACGTCTCAATGTGACCCATTCCATTGGCTCTACTGAGCTGCCTAAGCCCTTTCTATACCTCGTAGCATTTCATTTTGTCGGTGCGTCTGTGCTTTTGATTCTGGGGAGAAGGATGAACAGTAGAATGTTTCATTAGACAGCCATAGTGGCACTTTAATATTCAGATACTGTATTTTCTGAACTTATAACTTATATTTCACGTTTACACACAGACACAGACACACACACACACACACACACACACACACACACACACACACACACACACACACACACACACATATATATATATATATATATATATATATATATATATATATATACTGCTATTACCATGTTTATTATGTATTCATGCTACACTACTGTGTCCCATGCTATATTTCTGTGTTCATTTGCCTACTCCTTATCTTGTCTGCCAGAGAGAATGTGTGTGTCCGCGCGTATGTGATGCTTCCACATACTTTGGTTCATAGGAACGAGTCACTGAATGGAAATGGATGTTTAGACAACTTTGTGTAGAGCTTAAGTAGTGCTCTGCTGGACCAAAGAGACATTAGGGGACAGTGGTCGGCAGCTATTTTATAGGTTGGCACAGGTAGCTGGAACGTATTTCCAATGGCCAATTCAAAGCTGTGGACCTCAGCCCGGTGGTAAGAAACGGCTCGGTTCGCTGGGTCTCCGGTAAGTGAGGGTGTCTGGTCATCTCTAGTAATGTAAGTTAGGAAGTTGGAATGTGTAAGATCTTGATTTAGTAAAGATGCTAATGCCTTCGTTCAGGTCTAGCCATGGAAATCATACCGTAAAATTATTTTCAGTTATGGTGTGAGTAACACCAATAATCGGTAGATTTATGTACATTTCGTGTAAGTACTCTGCTGACACTGTACAACAGTGTATCTGCGTAGTCAAGATCTTTGGTTGTGTAAATATGTAATAATTATGTTAGTTATTTTGGCGTTTTCAGAGATTATGTTGTAACTGTACCTCTGGTTTTATATGTAATGATTTGTGAATGTAATAATTTGTAAAAACTATATATATTTTACTGGTAGGGAAGCTAAATGTAAAACCTGTACTACAGCCCTGCCGCTACGGAAGTAGTTTGGCGGGACTGGGAAAGGTCGACTTGGCGCACAAGACGCTTGATTCCTTTGTGGCAAGTCGAGTTCTGACTGTGTTACTGAGTGTTCAGCGCCATCCTTGGTCACCTATTGTGATTAATTTGGATGCAAGAAGAGCTTGCGAGCGTTTAAATTAGCTTCGGATGCAATGTTAAATAGCTGTCGACCATAGCACCATTATTGGCCCTGCTTGGTTAAACTTCATATGCCAAGAACAGTTATATCAGGGTGTGGCTAACATCAGGAACCATGATTGCTTCACCGCCAATTTTATAGCCACTGTAATTTACCACGAGCGCTAGCACCTTCAGCAGAATTGTTATCCAAATATGTACATTCAATGGACCAGGTATTATGTATTGAATGGCATCCTCTTGGGTAAAATATTCCGGACGTAATAACCCCCCATTCGGATCTCTGGGTGGGGACTACTCAGGAGATTTGGGCAGAAAAGTAACTGATGATGGTCGTAGTGGAGAGGGTAGACTGGCAATGTAGACTGGCAATGGCAAGGAAAGCGTTTCTGAAGAAGAGAAATTTATTAACATCGAATATAGATTTAAGTATCAGGAAGTCCTTTCTGAACGTACAGGGTGTTTCAAAAATGACCGGTACATTTGAAACGGCAATAAAAACGAAACGAGCAGCGATAGAAATACACCGTTTGTTGCAATATGCTTGGGACAACAGTACATTTTCAGGCGGACAAACTTTCGAAATTACAGTAGTTACAATTTTCAACAACAGATGGCGCTGCAAGTGATGTGAAAGATATAGAAGACAACGCAGTCTGTGGGTGCGCCATTCTGTACGTCGTCTTTCTGCTGTAAGCGTGTGCTGTTCACAACGTGCAAGTGTGCTGTAGACAACATGGTTTATTCCTTAGAACAGAGGATTTTTCTGGTGTTGGAATTCCACCGCCTAGAACACAGTGTTGTTGCAACAAGACGAAGTTTTCAACGGAGGTTTAATGTAACCAAAGGACCGAAAAGCGATACAATAAAGGATCTGTTTGAAAAATTTCAACGGACTGGGAACGTGACGGATGAACGTGCTGGAAAGGTAGGGCGACCGCGTACGGCAACCACAGAGGGCAACACGCAGCTAGTGCAGCAGGTGATCCAACAGCGGCCTCGGGTTTCCGTTAGCCGTGTTGCAGCTGCGGTCCAAATGACGCCAACGTCCACGTATCGTCTCATGCGCCAGAGTTTACACCTCTATCCATACAAAATTCAAACGCGGCAACCCCTCAGCGCCGCTACCATTGCTGCACGAGAGACATTCGCTAACGATATAGTGCACAGGATTGATGACGGCGATATGCATGTGGGCAGCATTTGGTTTACTGACGAAGCTTATTTTTACCTGGACGGCTTCGTCAATAAACAGAACTGGCGCATATGGGGAACTGAAAAGCCCCATGTTGCAGTCCCATCGTCCCTGCATCCTCAAAAAGTACTGGTCTGGGCCGCCATTTCTTCCAAAGGACTCATTGGCCCATTTTTCAGATCCGAAACGATTACTGCATCACGCTATCTGGACATTCTTCGTGAATTTGTGGCGGTACAAACTGCCTTAGACGACACTTCGAACACCTCGTGGTTTATGCAAGATGGTGCCCGGCCACATCGCACGGCCGACGTCTTTAATTTCCTGAATGAATATTTCGATGATCGTGTGATTGTTTTGGGCAATCCGAAACATACAGGAGGCGGCGTGGATTGGCCTCCCTATTCGCCAGACATGAACCCCTGTGACTTCTTTCTGTGGGGACACTTGAAAGACCAGGTGTACCGCCAGAATCCAGAAACAATTGAACAGCTGAAGCAGTACATCTCATCTGCATGTGAAGCCATTCCGCCAGACACGTTGTCAAAGGTTTCGGGTAATTTCATTCAGAGACTACGCCATATTATTGCTACGCATGGTGGATATGTGGAAAATATCGTACTATAGAGTTTCCCAGACCGCAGCGCCATCTGTTGTTGAAAATTGTAACTACTGTAATTTCGAAAGTTTGTCTGCCTGAAAATGTACTGTTGTCTCAAGCATATTGCAACAAACGGTGTATTTTTATCGCTGCTCGTTTAGTTTTTATTGCCGTTTCAAATATACCGGTCATTTTTGAAACACCCTGCATTTGTGTGGAGTGTAGCTATGTATGGAAGTGAAACATGGACGATAAATAGTTTAGATAAGAAGAAAATAGAAGCTTTCGAAATGTAGTGCTACAGAAGAATACTGAAGATTAGATGGGTAGATCAGGTAACTAATGAGAAGGTACTAAATAGAATTGGAGAGAAGAGGAATTTGTGGCACATCTTGCCTAAAACAAGGGATCGGTTGGTAGGACACGTTCTGAAGCATCAATGGATCACCAATTTAGTACTGGAGGGAAGCGTGGAGGGCAAAAATCGTAGAGGGAGACCTAGGGATGAATACACTAAGCAGATTCAAAAGGATGGGGATTGCAGTAGTTACTCCGAGATGAAGAGGCTTCCTCGGGATGGAGTAGCGTGGAGAGCTGCATCAAACCTGTCTCTGGACTGAAGACCACAACAAACACAACAATCGCTATCTGTATGGATCTTCTAAAATACGTGTGCACACTCTTGATTATCCCCAGTCACTTTCCTAGACGGGGTCCTTTCCAAATGAATTAATTCCGAGAACCCTGTTTTTATTAAACTGACAATTTTGGCAGCAAAACATTTTGCAGTTTTATTAACTTTGTGGAGTATGAAGTTTGGTCAGCTTTTTGTGCACTAGTAAATGATTTACTCCACATAATTTTCCATCTTAGGGTTTCCTAAAATGTGTTCATAATGAAATCTTATCATTAAATAAGAATCTGCCTTTAAAATAATAAATGACAAAAATATAAAATGCTAATGGCTATCTGTAAGTAAAAGCTAAAAAGATAGCAGTATTATTTCACTTTGAACAGGTTTGTAAACTTGTAATTGTTCGTTTCTTTGTATACGTTGTTTTGAAACAGTTTTTCAAGCTGTTTAGTCATTTACAACGCCAGTTTGACTTGGTGTCCAATGAGAGACTAATTTCTAGGTTCCCTTGTTAACTGTTGAACTAATTTTGCATTATTCATTATACCTAAAGTGATTGCTAAAGGTACGTGCCATTCTCTTAATTTTGTGTGTTATTATTTACGATTGACCGTGGTTCTTCAAACCAATCAAGTTTAAGGGCTACTTATTTTGTGTTATAAATGAAAGTAAAGGCTTCTTCTGAGCAAGCGTAGCAATCAGTACAATCATTTATTCCGCACCAAAACTTTTCTTATAAATAATGACTGTATTGCTCATTTGTATAGAATAACTTGATGTGCAAATTTCTGAAGCCCATAAAATTCAGTAGTGTTTCAAATCGTGATATTTTTTGTGGTAGTTAATTAAAATAATAGTAGTTCATGCTATTGCCAGTCAGACTTTGTTAGTAGGTTCATATGTCCTTTTATATTTGTTCATATATTGCAGTTTATTGCTGCATTAATTGGCCATTCTATGTTCTGCATAAGACTAAGCTGAGAGTAACTGTGTTAGAAGGGGTTAGTTAGGGTACCAAGTGAGGGTAGTTTTCTTAGCCGAAGTTTATTTCCGCTTTGCCATAAAACTTGATACCACATTGCCTAATTAGGCTAGGGACCGCATGTATATATAATTACAGTTTACTTTTTTGTTAGTAGAACGTCAATTCAAACCCCATAGCTTTCCTGTTGCTGCCGGCCGGTGTGGCCGTGCGGTTCTAGGCGCTTCAGTCAGGAACCGCGTGACCGCTACGGTCGCAGGTTCGAATCCTGCCTCGGGCATGGATGTGTGTGATGTCCTTAGGTAGGTTAGGTTTAAGTAGTTCTAAGTTCTCGGGGACTGATGACCACAGATGTTAAGTCCCATAGTGCTCAGAGCCATTTGAACCATTTTTCCTGTTGTTATTGTTTCACTTACTTCCCGATTACGAAATTATAGTCCGATTTATTGTCATTGGATACAGTCACGGTCAAGCCAAATCCTTCACAAAAGGTTGACATTATAGGAGATTGCCAATTTGGTAAGGGCCGGTAATGTTACAGGTGCCATAAAGTATAATGATATTCAATTTCCAGAATGAGATTTTCACTCTGCAGCAGAGTGTGCGCTGTATGAAACTTCCTGGCAGATTAAAACTGTGTGCCGGACCGAAACCCCGGCACACAGTTTTAATCTGCCAGGAAGTTTCAAATCAGCGAGACTCCGGCACACAGTTTTAATCTGCCAGGAAGTTTCATATCAGCGCAAACTCCGCTGCAGAGTGAAAATCTCATTCTGGAAACATCCCCCAGGCTGTGGGTAAGCCATGTCTCCGCAATATCCTTTCTTCCAGGAGTGGTAATTCCGCAAGGTTCGCATGAGAGCTTCTGTGCAGTTTGGAAGGTAGGAGACGAGGTACTGGCAAAATTAAGCCTGTGAGGAGCGAGCGTGAGTCGTGCTTGGGTAGCTCAGCTGGTAGAGCACTTGCCCGCGAAAGGCAAAGGTCCCGAGTTCGAGTCTCGGTCCGGCACACAGTTTTAATCTGCCAGGAAGTTTCATATTCCACTTCTTTAACTCCATTCTTTGTCCTTTCGTAACTTAGCTACGGAAGAGTGATGTGACCAGTCTAGATCTCATTCAGTTATTGTGGATATCTTACGTACGAAAGTGTCATACCGGTATATTTTCTGTAAGTTCATATTAGAATTCTTTTTCTGTAATTCAGTTTGAATTCCTTTCTCGAGTTTGTTGTAGCGTATGAACTGTTCACTGCAACCACGTGCTTCTCATGTGGCATACCGAACTTTCTGCTCCGGTAATTGATTCTTCTTTTATTGTAACTTCTTTTAACAACTTTCAGTGCGAGTCTGATTGATTTTAGTTGAACACATTTCGTGAATACCGTGATTTACTTTCTGAATTAGACCATGTGGTGAGCCCACGGCTGATTACTATTATTTGTTCAGGTCCGTTGTTCAGTCCGTATTTCAAATCACACGCCAATTTGCTTTATATTAACTGTTTCTTTATTTCACGTACTTCCATAACGGAGAATGTCTATGAAAGTTACTGACGACGCAGTTGACCAGTAAACCAAATTGCTCCCTGGCCCACTGGGCATAAGTTTGGTGTAGAGTATTGTTCCTACGGTTTCTTCTTTCTGTGTGCAGACTATTGGTACAAATGTAGGTGGGCATATAGTTTCACAAGTCCTTCCTTTTTTATTTATCCTGTGTTGTTCGTACATGTTGAGATGTGGTTTATGAAGTAGGCAATGTAATGAGTATCATGCAGTCATTTTCGATTCTATTTTTAGTTGATGCTTTTTTTGTAATTTAAATCGGTGAATAAATGTTCAGCAGTTTCTGAGTTCCATACTAACGTTATTTATTGCAATCCACCGAACATTTCATTCTGATTTCTTCAAAGCCATCTAATTACAAATGACGATTTGATTTTTTAAAATATTTTGTATCGTATGTGTTAAGCAGAGAGGTTTTAATTTGAATTTAATTTTATCAGGGAGATAACTTCCAGTGATTCAATGTAATTTTAATCAATTTAACTACTCATCTACTCATAACTTAAATTGACTTACCCTATATAATGGTACGACAGAGATTTAGGAACCAGGTTTTAAACTGTAAGACATTTCCAGGGGCAGATGTGGACTCTGACCACAATCTATTGGTTATGAACTGTAGATTAAAACTGAAGAAACTGGAAAAAAGGTGGGAATTTAAGGAGATGGGACCTGGATAAACTGACTAAACCAGAGGCTGTACACAGTTTCAGGGAGAGCATAAGGGAACAATTGACAGGAATGGTGGAAAGAAGTACAGTAGAAAAAGAGTGGGTAGCTCTGAGGAATGAAGTAGTGAAGGCAGCAGAGGATCAAGTAGGTAAAAAGACGAGGGCTAGTAGAAATCCTTGGGTAACAGAAGAAATATTGAACTTAATTGACGAAAGGAGAAAATATGGAAATGCAGTAAATGAGGCAGGCAAAAACGAATACAAACGTCTCAAAAATGAGATCGATAGGAAGTGCAAAATGGCTAAGCAGGCAAGGCTAGAGGACAAATGTAAGGATGTAGAGGCTTATCTCACTAGTGGTAAGATAGATACTGCCTACAGGAAAATTAAAGACACCTTTTGAGAAAAGAGAACAACTTGTATGAATATCAAGAGCTCAGATGGAAACCCAGTCCTAAGCAAAGGAGGGAAAGCAGAAAGGTGGAAGAAGTATATAGAGGGTCTATACAAGGGCGATGTACTTGAGGACAATATTATGGATATGGAAGAGGATGTAGATGAAGATGAAATGGGAGATACGATACTGCGTGAAGAGTTTGACAGGGCACTGAAACACCTGAGTCGAAACAAGGCCCCGGGAGTAGACAATATTCCATTAGAACTACTGATGGCCTTGGGAGAGCCAGTGCTGACAAAACTCTACCATCTGGTGAGCAAGATGTATGAGACAGGCGAAATACCCTCAGACTTCAAGAAGAATATAATAATTCCAATCCCAAAGAAAGCAGGTGTTGACAGATGTGAAAATTACCGAACTATCAGTTTAATAAGTCACAGCTGCAAAACACTAACGCGAATTCTTTACAGACGAATGGAAAAACTGGTAAAAGCCGACCTCGGGGAAGATCCGTTTGGATTCCGTAGAAATATTGGAACACGTGAGGCAATACTGACCTTACGACACATCTTAGAAGAAAGATTAAGGAAAGGCAAACCTACGTTTCTAGCATTTGTAGACTTAGAGAAAGCTTTTGACAATGTTGACTGGAATACTCTCTTTCAAATTCTAAAGGTGGCAGGGGTAAAATACAGGGAGCGAAAGGCTATTTATAGTTTGTACAGAAACCAGATGGCAGTTATAAGAGTCGAGGGGCATGAAAGGGAAGCAGTGGTTGGGAAGGGAGTGAGACAGCGTTGTAGCCTCTCCCCGATGTTATTCAATCTGTATATTGAGCAAGCAGTAAAGGAAACAAAAGAAAAATTCGGAGTAGGTATTAAAATCCATGGAGAAGAAATAAAAACTTTGAGGTTCGCCGATGACATTGTAATTCTATCAGAGACAGCAAAGGACTTGGGAGAGCAGTTGAACGGAATGGACAGTGTCTTCAAAGGAGGGTATAAGATGATCATCAACGAAAGCAACACGAAGATAATGGAATGTAGTCGAATTAAGTCGGGTGATGCTGAGGGAATTAGACTAGGAAATGAGACACTTAAAGTAGTAAATGAGTTTTGCTATTTGGGGAGCAAAATAATTGATGATGGTCGAAGTAGAGAGGATATAAAATGTAGACTGGCAATGGCAAGGAAAGGGTTTATGAAGACGAGAAATTTGCTATCATCGAGTATAGATTTAAGTGTCAGGAAGTCGTTCCTGAAAGTATTTGTATGGAGTGTAGTCATGTATGGAAGTGAAACGTGGACGATAAATAGTTTGGACAAGAAGAGAATAGAAGTTTTCGAAATGTGGTGCTACAGAACAATGCTGAAGATTAGATGGGTAGATTACGTAACTAATGATGAAGTATTGAATAGAATTGGGCAGAAGAGGAGTATGTGGCACAACTTGACAAAAAGAAGGGTCCGGTTAGTAGGACATGTTTTGAGGCATCAAGGGATCACAAATTTAGCATTGGAGGACAGCGTGGAGGGTAAAAATCGTAGAGGGAGACCAAGAGATGACTACACTAAGCAGATTCAGAAGGATGTGGGTTGCAGTAAGTACTGGGAGATGAAGAAGCTTGTACTGGATAGGGTCGCATGGAGAGCTGCATCAAACCAGTCTCAGGACTGAAGACCACAACAACAACAACAACAACAACTCTATACAAACGAACACTAGGCTCGCTTCAGTCTGACCACCCAGTAGGATGCCTAATTGAAAACGCGTATGAATCATTGAAGGGTAACAGTAGCATAAGCTCAAAATATAGAAGAAAGCCTGGTATTACTCGCCTGAACAAAACAGAAGATATCAGAAACTAAATACATACACAGCAGTTGTGGATGCTGGAATTTAGAAATTTATATTTGAGGGCGGCTCGTTTACCTACAAAATTAACCATTAGTTAGAGCGGTGTGCTGACCCCACGGACCTCCTATCCGCATCCTCCCTTGAGGATGACACGGCGGTCGGATGGTCCCGGTAGGCCACTCGTGGCCTGAAGAGGGAGTGCTTTAGATCTCAGTCAGCCTGTTTGATGGGCGTGTTAAGTTCAGTAGCCTTCTTTTGTGCTATTTGAGCGACATAGGAGAATGCTCCAGTATTGGATTTCACCTTCTCCGTTCCTTTCACTGATAACAGCACGAACACGACCCCTCACTGAACAAGCACTTTCACCGGAAGCCATCAGTGCAAATATAATACAAATACAGCACGCTACGCTGAGGAAAACAGAATGGCACGACCTTATGATTTCAGTATGAACTACGAACATTCGTGAAACGTCACTTAGCAGCGTTTCGGTGTCAATTAATAGCTAGGCTCACTTACACTGTGAAGAAATACACGATCAGAAGACAATGGTTAAATGTCAATGTAACTTCGTACATGTGCAAACCCAACAGCCCTGCCGCAGTGGAACGCCCTCCCCATCATATCAATGAAGTTAAGTGCTGGCGGGCTTGGCTAGCGCTCGGATGGGTGACCGTCTGAATCTGCTTGAGAGCTATTGGGAGGCGGGCTGCTCTCAGTCACTGTGAGTGCAATTGAGGAGCTCCCTGATTGAGAAGTAGTGGCTCCGGTCACGAAAACTGACAACGGCCGGGAGAGTGGTCTGTAGAGCACGTGCCTCTTCGTATCCACATGCAGTGACGCATATCGGCTGAGGATGATGCGGCTGTCGTTCGATACCATTTGGCCTTCCAAGGCTTGTTCTGACGAAGTTAGTTACATGTACAAAAGTTTGGCGGGAATCTACACTACTGGCCATTAAAATTGCTACACCACGAAGATGTGCTACAGACGCGAAATTTAACCGACAGGAAGAAGATGCTGTGATATGCAAATGATTAGCTTTTCAGAGCATTCACACAAGGTTGGCGCCGGTGGCGACACCTACAACGTGCTGACATGAGGAAAATTTCCAACAGATTTCTCATACACAAACAGCAGTTGACCGGCGTTGCCTGATGAATCGTTGTGATGCCTCGTGTAAGGAGGAGAAATGCATACCATCACGTTTCCGACTTTGTTAAAGGTCGGATTGTAGCCTATCGCGATTGCGGTTTATCGTATCACGACAGTGCTGCTCGCGTTGGTCGAGATACAATGACTGTTAGCAGACTATGGAATCGGTGGGTTCAGGAGGATAATACGGAAAGCCGTGCTGGATCCCAACGGCCGCGTATCACCAACAGTCGAGATGACAGGCATCTTATCCGCATGGCTGTAACGGATCGTGCAGCCACGTCTCGATCCCTGAGTCAACAGATGGGAACGTTTGCAAGACAACCACCATAAGCACGAACAGTTCGACAACGTTTGCAGCAGCATCGACTATCACCTCGGAGACCATGGCTACGGTTACCCTTGACGCTGCATCACAGGAGCGCCTGCGATGGTGTACTCAACGACGAACCTGGGTGCACGTATGGCAAAACGTCATTTTTTCGGATGACTCCAGGTTCTGTTTACAGTATCATGATGGTCGCATCCGTGTTTGGCGACATCGCAGTGAACGCACATTGGAAGCGTGTATTCGTCATCGCCATACTGGCGTATCACCCGGCGTGATGGTATGGGGTGCCATTGGTTACACGTCTCGGTCACCTCTTGATCGCATTGACGGCACTTTGAACAGTGGACGTTACATTTCAGATGTGTTACGAACCGTGGCTCTACCCTTCATTCGATCCCTGCGAAACCCTACATTTCAGCAGGATAATGCACGACCGCATGTTGCAGGCTCTGTACGGGCCTTTCTGGATACAGAAAATGTTTGACTGCTGCCCTGGCAAGCACATTCTCCAGATCTCTCACCAATTGAAAACGTCTGGTCAATGGTGGCCGAGCAACTGGATCGTCACAATACGCCAGTCACTACTCTTGATGAACTGTGGTATCGTGTTGAAGCTGCATGGGTAGCTGTTCCTGTACATGCCATCCAAGCTCTGTTTGACTCAATGCCCAGGCGTATCAAGGCCGTTATTACGGCCAGAGGTGGTTGTTCTGGGTACTGATTTCTCAGGATCAAATGCACCCAAATTGCGTGAAAATGTAATCAAATGTCAGTTCTAGTATAATATATTTGTCCAATGAATGCTCGTTTATCATCTGCATGTCTTCTTGGTGTAGCAATTTTAATGGCCAGTAGTGTAAATGCCTAAAGATAGAAATCTCTGTGACAGGTAGAAAGGCCAATGGAGTGCATTAGTGTTGTTCTTGTTTAGTGTTGTCACGAGGCCTGGTAGGGTATATAAGGAGCGTGAACAGTATCAGATGCTGAGTGATCACAATGAAGGACACGGAGTTGCCACATACTCGTGCGAGACAGCGTTACCACCACCTGACAGATTTTGAAAGGGGTCTCATTGTGGATCTCCATTTGGCTGGCCATACGAATCAGGTAATATCCAGATTTGTGGGACATTCGGATGTGACAATGGCCAGATGCTGGACTGTGTGGGAAAGTGAGGACAGGCACAATCTCCGTCACGATTCTGTCGACCACTTCGAACAACGACAAAGGACGTCGCCATACTGTGCATCAACCGCAACATAACAACTTCAGACAGGCGATTGTTGTACTCTGACAAGTAATGGACTCCTTGCAAGATTCTGTGTAATCCACTGAACGGAGATTAGCAGTAGCCAGGCTGGTAAACTATCATTCCATGTGTAGGCTGCCAACACCAAAACACAAGAAGCTGCGTTTGGAGTGGTGCCATGGCCAAGAGCGAAGGTCTGTTGCTGAATGGCATCGCATTGCGTCCAGTGATTAGTCGCGGATGACAACTGTCGGCAAGTATGGCGGCGACCTAGGGAGAGATCCCATTATTCCAAAGTTTTGGAGAGTGTAACACACCAAGAAACCCTAAAACCCAAATAAGAATGTCATGATAATCTAAAGTAGGGAACAGTGTTTTCCTGACAGGTACGACAATTTTGGCAATAATATAACATCTTAAAGTTTTGATGAATACCAATTTCAATAATTACTGAGTATGTCATGAAATAAAGACAGAAAGAAAAATGGTTATTTTTAATTAGCTATCAAACATCTCAGTAATAACTGAAAATCAGTACAGCGAAAGTTGAGTCCAAAGTAATATGTCGGTCAGAGATAACATTTATTGTGAAAGAGAGTTGTAAACGCGGCGAAAAGGAAATTCAATGCGTCTACAATGCTCGATCATGGAAATGTTGGTCGCTTGCTAGCTTGCTTGCTACCAAGTCGTGAGAGAGCACCGTTTGTTATAGTACTGCAAACGGAACGCTACGAGATTGTTTCTATTCAAAAAAAGTACTATTGCGTGATAGAGATGCGCGGACTTTGTTCTCAGTTATTCTGACTTGAGAACTTGAACTGAAGTGAAATTCTGATAGTGTACGCATATCCGGCGTGCTCAAATGTTATCTCTGATGCAATAGTATCGTGGAGCCATTTCTGAACAGGACAGTGCTCCTCGACGCGTGACACTTGTCTCTATGAACTGTCTGCATGATGTTGAGGTGCTGCTAGATATGTCCCCGATAGAACATGTGTGGGACCAGCTCGGACATCACTTCAATCCCAGTGCCAGTATCCAGAATGTCAGGAACCAGTTGTGGACCAGCTACCCTCAGGACAGGCTACAAATGGCTTTTGTGACATCCTTCCCACCCAAATCAGTGCATGCATTCACGCAAGAGAGGGTGCAACATCGTAGTGACAAGTTCGATCGTACCGCAAAGTCCTTTGTAAACTTGATGCGATTTCGTAATCACTGAAACAGCATCACACATCCTCTCTAATCGTGAAGTTTCTTATCGTTTCCTCCTCCCCTTCTAGGTGTTTCACTTTTTTTGCCAGGCAGTGTAGTTTACTCAACGATCAGACAATGTTTGTAAAAATAAAGTTTAACAAAATGTCAGTTTGGTTTCCAGAACGGTTTTTCAACGGAAAATGCTATACATACTTTCACTATTGAAATATTAAGTGCTCTGAGTAACCGGAAGTCACCCGTTGGAATTTTTTGTGATCTCTCAAAGGCTTTTGATCGTGTAAATCATGGAATACTTCTAGACAAGCTCAAGTACTGTGGTATGAATGGGACAGTGCTCAAATGGTTTAAATCATACCTAACTGGAAGAGTGCAGAAAGTTGAAACAAGCAGTTCACATAATATGCAAAAAACTGGTGATTTCTCAAACAGAGGAACAATCAAGAATGGGGTGCCGCAAGGTTCGGTCTTGGTTCCTCTGCTGTTCTTAATATATATTAACGATTTACCATTCTATATTCACGAAGATGCAAAGCTGGTACTTTTTGCCGATGATACAGGTATAGCTATCACACCCGACAGACAAAAATGAACTGGTGAAATTGTAAACGATGTTTTTCAGAAAATCATTAAGTGGTTCTCTGCAAATGGGCTCTCAGTAAACTTTGACAAAACACAGTATATACAGTTCCACGCAGTAAATGGAATGACACCATTAATAAATATAGACTTCGATCAGAAATCGGTAGCTAAGGTAGAATATTCAAATTATCTAGGTGTATGCATTGATGAGGGGTTGAACTGGAAAAAAAACACCGAGGATCTGCTGAAACGTTTGAGTTTAGCTACTTATGCTATTAGGGTCATTGCAAATTTTGGCGATATACATCTCAGTAAATTAGCTTACCATGCCTATTTTCATTCTCTGCTTTCGTATGGCATCATATTCTGGGGTAACTCATCACTGAGTAAAAGAGTGTTCATTGCACAAAAGCGCGTAATCAGAATAATTACTGGAGCTCATCCAAGATCATCCTGCAGACACTTATTTAAAGAGCTAGGGATCTTCACTGTAGTCCCTCAATATATATATTCACTTATGAAATTTGTTATTAAGAATCCGAACGAATTCAAAAGTAATAGCAGTGTACATGGCTACAGCACTAGGAAAAAGGATGATCTTCACTACTCAAGGTTAAATCTAACTTTAGCTCAAAAGTCTTTGGTCACTTACCTAATAGCATCAAAAGTCTGACAGATAGCTATATAGCATTTAAAAGGAAATAAAAAGAATTTCTTAATGGCAACTCCTTCTACTCATTAGATGAATTTTTGGATATAGTAAGTGGGAAATTTCCCCAACTCCCACAAAAAAAATTAAAAATATGAAGTGTCATGTAATATTTTGTGTAATGTAATATACAGACACCTTTTATTAACCTGACACGTTCCACATCATTACGAAGTGTCGTATTCATGATCTATGGAACAAGTACTAATCTAATCTAATCAAATGGTAGGCGCCTACAAAGCATTGTACTGTAGCTCTCAATAATAAATCTGTTTCCTTTGACCGGTTTCAGCTCGGTTAGAGATCAATCAAGACTTAATGGCTACAGGATAATAAACGCACTTCAGTCCCCACTGTGCATTAGAGACTAACCTCTAAGTCATGTAGTTTGCTCCACAAGAAAATTGGAATACATTGATATTAAGCAGAATACAGCAGCGTAATTTCCTTGTTAAGACATACTTTTCTTTCTCGATAGCGTCTAGGGAAGCCTTAGTGTTGAAATACAGCGATGGCAGGACGACAGTGGCACCATGGTGCAGGGCTGCCAACACTCCACTGCAGAAGCCATAGCAGTGGAACAGTGGCACTTGCAGGCAGATACGGTGGTGCTGCAACATGATAAAACGATTTCATTAGTTGCCTTGCCTCCGCGTTGAGTACGTTACATCCAGCCAATTATGTTTCAAAAAAGGTGTACGAGTAAATAAATACCTTTTCGTCGAACTGCATGCGTTTTCCAACGAAGTAAGAATTGTTGATTATATTGTGGTGAGTCAAGATGGCTGCCTTTGGTTTCGCCGTCGTTCCCTGTAAATTTAATTTCTCGTTGAATGAATTTGATGGGCATCTGACAACTAAGAAATACACTACTGGCCATCAAAATTGCTACACCAAGAAGAAATGCAAATGATAAACGGGTATTCATTGGACAAATATATTATACTAGAACTTGCATGTGATTACATTTTCCGCAATTTGGGTGCATTTGATCCTGAGAAATCAGTACCCAGAACAACCACCTCTGGCCGTAATAACGGCCTTGATACGCCTGGGCATTGAGTCCAACAGAGCTTGGATGGCGTGTACAGGTACACCTGCCCTTGCAGCTTCAACACGATACCACAGTTCATCAAGAGTAGTGACTGGCGTATTGTGACGAGCCAGTTGCTCGGCCACCATTGACCAGACGTTTTCAATTGGTGAGAGATCTGGAGAATGTGCTGGCCAGGGCAGCAGTCGAACATTTTCTGTGTCCAGAAAGGCCCGTACAGGACCTCCAACATGCGGTTGTGCATTATCCTGCTGAAATGTAGGGTTTCGCAGGGATCGAATGAAGGGTAGAGCCACGGGTCGTAACACATCTGAAATGTAGCGTCCACTGTTCAAAGTGCCGTCAATGCGAACAAGAAGTGACCGAGACGTGTATCCAATGGCACCCAATTCCATCACGCCGGGTGATACGCCAGTATGGAGATGACGAATACACGCTTCCAATGTGCGTTCACCGCGATGTCGACAAACACGAATGCGACCATCATGATGCTGTAAACACAACCTGGATTCATCCGAAAAAAATGACGTTTTGCCATTCGTGCACCCAGGTTCGTCGTTGAGTACACCATCGCAGGCGCTCCTGTCTGTGATGCAGCGTCAAGGGTAATCGCAACCATGGTCTCCGAGCTGATAGTCCATGCTGCTGCAAACGTTGTCGAACTGATCGTGCAGATGGTTGTTGTCTTGCAAACGTCCCCATCTGTTGACTCAGGGATCGAGACGTGGCTGCACGGTCCGTAACAGCCATGCGGATATGATGCCTGTTATCTCGACTGCTAGTGATACGAGGCCGTTGGGATGCAGCACGGCGTTCCGTATTACCCCCCTGAACCCACCGATTCCATATCCTGGTAACAGTCATTGGATCTCGGCCAACGCGAGCAACAATGCTGCGATACGATAAACCGCAGTCGCGATAGGCTGCAATCCGACCTGTATCAAAGTCGGAAACGTGATGGTACGCTTTTCTCCTCCTTCCACGAGGCATCACAACAACGATTCATCAGGCAAAGCCGGTCAACTGCTGTTTGTGTATGAGAAATCGGTTGGAAATTTTCCTCATGTCAGCACGTTGTAGGTGTCGCCACCGGCTCCAACCTTGTGTGAATGCTCTGAAAAGCTAATCATTTGCATATCACAGCATCTTCTTCCTGTCGGTTAAATTTCGCGTCTGTAGCACGTCATCTTCGTGGTTTAGCAATTTTAATGGCCAGTAGTGTAATATAAGGAGCGATCAAAAAGTTCCCGTTCGAATGCCATACAGTCCAAAATTGGTATGCCAGTCACGCGAAATAGCCTGAGCATTGAGACAATCACACCATCGACGCACCAGATTGAAGATACCCGTCTGATAAAACACCGTGTCCTGCTGCGTGAAGAATTCCGTAAATGCTTGCTGCACATGGTCTGACAGGAATTGTCGACCCTTCGAGACCTTTTTCAAGGGACCTAAGGCGTGATATCGCGTTGGGAGAGATCAGGTCTATACAGTGGGTGTTAGAATGTATCCCAACTGAGTTGGCGTAACATCTGCGTTACGACATTTGCATTATGGTGCTGTGCATTACCGTGAAGCAGCAGCACACTTTGGCACAGGTTTCCCGTACGTTTCGCCTTAGTTGGATACACGTCCTTCTTCACCGATAGATGTCTACCGGTGTTTGTCCTCTGGCAGCCAACAAAAGAATTTAGAGGACTTTCGTCCTGTTTAGAGGCATTTGCTAAGACGTTGCCATAGTTCACGTTTCCGCATTTACGAGGGTCACTCCAAAAGAGTGAAACGGGAAAAAGCTCTAATAACTGGTGCAGCGTGACGTATCATCTGTCGCCCCTTTCATAGTAGTTTGCAGATGACAGACGTAGATGTAGGATTATTTCCGCTATTAGTTCTAGAACATCTTGTACGAGGGCCAATCCAAAAGAAAGGCACACTATTTTTGTAAAAATACAGTTTTCATTCTGCATGTGTGAAAGTTTTACAGTGTGTAGATACATCCTTGTTTTCAAACTTAGTTCAACCTGTTCCCGTGAGTGGCGCCGTCACAGCATGCCTTCAAGATGGCTACTACACTTGACGTTCGTCAGAAGCAACGTGCGGTCATAGAATTCCTGTGCTGTGAAAACGAGACAGTGGGAAACATCCATACGAGGTAGAACAAGGTGTATGAAGATGCTGCTGTCGATCGCAGTACAATTAGTCGGTGGACAAGCAGGTTACGTGATGAAAGCGGGCACGGCAATTTTGAGGATTGTCCTCACAGCGACAGGCCTCGTACTACACACACTCCAGGCAATGTGCAGAGAGTTAACGAATTGGTGACTTGACTGCTGACAGACGCATCTCAGTGAACGAATTGTCACGCTACGTTGGGATAGGGGAAGGATGTGTTTGCAGAAAACTGAAATTGTTGGCGTTAAAAAAGGTTTGTGCCAGGTGGGTTCCCAGGATGTTGACAGTGGCTCACAAAGAAACAAGAAAAACAGTATGCAACGAACTTTTGGAACAGTACGAGAATGGTGGAGGTGAATTACTTGGAAGAATTGTGACAGGTGATGAGACATGGCTCCATCATTTTTCACCAGAGACGAAGAGGCAATCAATGGATGGCATCATGCAAATTCATCCAAGAAAAAAATTCAAAATTACACCTTCTGCTGGAAAAGTTATGGCTACGGTGTTTTTCGATTCCGAAGGACTCTTGCTTGTGGACATCATGCCAAGTGAAACCACCATAAATTCTGATGCATATGTGACGACAATGAAGAAACTTGAAGCTCGACTGAGTCGTGTTCGACCACATCGGCAAAAGCAGGATATTTGCTGTTGCACGACAATGCACAGCCACATCCCAGTCAAAAAACCATGGAAGCAATCACAAAACTCAGATGTACAACACTGAAGCACCCGCCTTACAGTCCTGACCTGGCTCCATGTGACTATCATCTCTTTGGGAAACTGAAAAACTCTCTTCGTGGAACAAGGTTTAAAGATGATGACTCCCTCGTGCACGCTGCCAAACAGTGGCTCCAACAGGTTGGTCCAGAATTTTACCGTGCGGGTATACAGGCGCTGGTTCCAAGATGGCGTAAGGCAGTTGGGAGGAATGGAAATTATGTGGAGAAATGAAATCATTGTTCCTGAAGGATGTGTCTACACACTGTAAAACTTTCAAACGTGTAGAATGAAAGATCGATTTAAAAAAATAGTGTGCATTTCTTTTGGAGCGACCCTCGAACATCACCCACGTCGGAAAGACATGAATACCAAACTAATCCCTTGCCTACATGTCGGTGCTTACATACCCGCATCGGAGTCGCCCTACATTGCATATACGCCATAGCAAAGCCGTAAAACAGAAACTTTTTGATCGTCCCTTATACTTACGGAGAAAAAAAAGCACGTCACATTGAAAAGTCGAAAAAATGCTGGCTTGTAATCATACAGTTTTCTCTTTTATTCTTAGAATCTTTGTTGTAACGCACAGCGCCAAAGGTGAACACAAAGTGCAGAAGAAACATACTGTAAAGTTAAATTATCAGGGGTATTTCATAGAGCAATGTGCATGAATCTTCTAGACGTTGTAAAGCTGCAGCTTACGGGACAAAAATTATCTTTATTAGCGAAAATCATCTTCTTGCTGTGGTACATTTCGTTTCATAAATGATATGTTGTCTTTACTTGACCTTTCTATTTGAAAATCTCTTTACTTGTTTACAAAGGTACTTAACAAGTACATGTTAAGTAGTACATTGTGTGAGGGATTACTTGAATAACACAGAGTAGTAGTTTGGAAAAAAAGTATAATGCAAGAAAATAATAATAAAATAAATCCGCCATTTCTTTCTGGAAAACTTTACACCAAAGATCTGCATTGGATAATGCTAACACAGTATTCTGTTTCTGAGCTCAACGTCTCACTCATCATGGAAGAAAACTGACTCAATTTTTCAGGCAAGCAAATGGGAAGTTGTGTTACGTGAAATGCAAAGCAAACATCGTCGTCATTGTCTTGCTGTTAGCTAATTGTATGTGTAGTGTGTGCCGTGTTCAGTGTTGAGAAAGGAACGAACACTGTTGCACTAGCTTCCAACAGCATGACGTTCTTTGGAAGAACGTGTAAACTCTGTAGTACTGTACACCATGGATACATCGAATGCGATTGTGGTGTTGTAGCCACATTGGCCTTGCATTCGGGAGGACGGAGGCCCTAGTCTGCGTCCGGCTATTCTCGTGTAGGTCTCGTCTGGTTTCCTTACATAACTACAGGCAGTTGCTGGGATGATTTCTACTATAAGGCCGAATACCTATCCGATCCTTGTCAGACTAGACCTTTAAGTATGTAAAGCCTGTGCGTTATGAATTACGTGTTTTGTTTCTAAGCTATAATACCGCGACGTATTCAATATCTCGTAAAAGTGATTCACTGGTGAATAAAACTACTACTACTACTACTACTGCTACTAATACCATTGCCACTTATAAATCGAGACTTTTTTGCATTTCCGTCGAATGAGGCATGTAATATGCGCCACCACACCTACACTGTCTGGAACAGTTCTCGCAATACCAGGCGGTGTAAATGAAAGGCCGGCCGGAGTGACTGTGCGGTTCTAGGCGCTACAGTCTGGAACCGAGCGACCGCTGCGTTCGCAGGTTCGGCTCCTGCCTCGGGCATGGATGTGTGTGATGTCCTTAGGTTAGTTAGGTTTAATTAGTTCTAAGTTCAAGGCGACTGATGACCTCAGAAGTTAAGTCGCATAGTGCTCAGAGCCATTTTGTAAATGAAAGGAAACCCACCTGAGTTTGAGGACAGATAAATATTAAACGTTATTAATTGAAACCCTCAGCCGCCGACAGGTGTTGTTGATATACCTCGATGGGGACAGCTGAAAATGTGTGCCCTGACCAGGGCTCGAGCCCGGGATCTCCTGCTTACATCGCAGACGCACTATCCATCTGAGCGCGACTGCAGGGACTTATCCCTTGCACGCCTCACGTGAGACCCACATTCCCAACTGTCCACAATCTACATACGTAATGTACCTAATAGATATTTGCCCATCCATCTGTGTCCTCGGTGGCTCAGATGGATAGAGCGTCTGCCTTAACATTAGGCTATTCGAACACGACTGAAGGCTAGGCCCAAACTCCCATATGTCATCACCTAGGTGTCTACAACTTTTATCTGTACATTCATTATGTGTTTTTCCGTGCAGGGCAACAATTTTAATTGAACGTCGCATGCCAGGCGTCGGCAGATAAACACGATATTGCAGTATTTGTGTTGTTCTGAAGTACGATGCAATATTCCTTCGGGAATGCCTCCATGCATGCATCGTATCACTAAACTTGCCCAGACGAGCAGCTAAACTCTACTGCAGCGCGCCCGTGAGCGCCTATAGGGAGTCACGGTAGCGGACGTCTTTGACTCGGCAGCCCCAGGAAGTTCGCACAGAATGGGGCTGAAGTGAGAGCAGGCGGTTCTTTTAGAGACCGAACGGAGCCACATACCAGTGTACCTAAGGCCTCATAAAACAACGCCAGTGACAACCTACTGGGCAGGCGAATGGCTAGAACTGAACTGCCGGGCCATAGAAACTGACCACTTCCTTTTTTATCTCAGACATACCCTGGTCTGGCGCAGTCTCAGTCGGATGGAAATGTTGGATTTTCTGTATTCGTGCGCTTCTCATAACTAAGAAGATGCTCCGCTCAAACTTGTATCTTTTTAACGGTTAGCGCTATCTTGAACGAACTATCAACTTTTTATTTGACATTTCAAGTCGGGAGACAGGCGATCTGTTATGTTAAAATGCGTCGATAAAAATACTATGTCAAGATCGCTTAAGTTCCATTATTGATTACTACGAGGGCAGTTCAATAAGTAATGCAACACATTTTTTTTCTCGGCCAATTTTGGTTGAAAAAACCGGTAATTTCTTGTGGAATATTTTCAAACATTCCCGCTTCGTCTCGTATAGTTTCATTGACTTCCGACAGGTGGCAGCGCTGTACGGAGCTGTTAAAATGGCGTCTGTAACGGATGTGCATTGCAAACAACGGGCAGTGATCGAGTTTCTTTTGGCGGAAAACCAGGGCATCTCAGATATTCATAGGCGCTTGCAGAATGTCTACGGTGATCTGGCAGTGGACAAAAGCACGGTGAGTCGTTGGGCAAAGCGTGTGTAATCATCGCCGCTAGGTCAAGCAAGACTGTCTGATCTCCCGCGTGCAGGCCGGCCGTGCACAGCTGTGACTCCTGCAATGACGGAGCGTGCGAACACAATCGTTCGAGATGATCGACGGATCACCATCAAACAACTCAGTGCTCAACTTGACATCTCTGTTGGTAGTGCTGTCACAATTGTTCACCAGTTGGGATCTTCAAAGGTTTGTTCCCGCTGGGTCCCTCGTTGTCTAACCGAACACCATAAAGAGCAAAGGAGAACCATCTGTGCGGAATTGCTTGCTCGTCATGTGGCTGAGGGTGACAATTTCTTGTCAAAGATTGTTACAGGCGATGAAACATGGGTTCATCACTTCGAAACTGAAACAAAACGGCAATCAATGGAGTGGCGCCACACCCACTCCCCTACCAAGAAAAAGTTTAAAGCCATACCCTCAGCCGGTAAAGTCATGGTTACAGTCTTCTGGGACGCTGAAGGGGTTATTCTGTTCGATGTCCTTCCCCATGGTCAAACGATCAACTCTGAAGTGTATTGTGCTACTCTTCAGAAATTGAAGAAACGACTTCAGCGTGTTCGTAGGCACAAAAATCTGAACGAACTTCTCCTTCTTCATGACAACGCAAGACCCCACACAAGTCGTCGCACCCGAGAGGAGCTCACAAAACTTCAGTGGACTGTTCTTCCTCATGCACCCTACAGCCCCGATCTCGCACCGTCGGATTTCCATATGTTTGGCCCAATGAAGGACGCAATCCGTGGGAGGCACTACGCGTATGATGAAGAAGTTATTGATGCAGTACGACGTTGGCTCCGACATCGACCAGTGGAATGGTACCGTGCAGGCATACAGGCCCTCATTTCAAGGTGGCGTAAGGCCGTAGCATTGAATGGAGATTACGTTGAAAAATAGTGTTCTGTAGCTAAAGGATTGGGGAATAACCTGGTGTATTTCAATGCTGAATAAAACAACCCCTGTTTCAGAAAAAAAATGTGTTGCATTACTTATTGAACTGCCCTCGTAGTTTCAGCTCATTGACAAGCCATCTTAAGATCAATAAAAATTGTTACTTAATTCAGCACGCATCAGCCACCAGGCGTTACAGGTCTTCATAATATGCTGAGGTGAATCGCTCTTGTTGTCACGTACATACTTGCACAGTTTTCTACAATCTTCCTTAGTCTGACTTGAGTTGAAACTAGAAATCAATACAGGAACTTTAACGATCTTCACCCAGGAGTTTTACGTACATATTTTAAATTATCAACTGCTCTCAAAATCTGTTTACAGATTTCGATTCCTCTGTATATCTGGAATTACTATTATACATCATAAATGAAACAATATTGTTCCAGAGACCTTTTCAAGTCTCAAACATCGATGATGTTTATATGCAGACTGAAGCAATGAATGAAAATTGGCACCGAAACCGGGATTGAAATCTGGGCCTTCTGATCGCTGGGCAGATGTGCTAACCACTACGGCATCCTGGGACAGAGGCTTTTTCACAACTGTGCGTACTATCCTAGCATGCCGGCCTCCTCAGTCCAAATTCCTATTCAGGCCTCAGCACACCTGGCATTCCCTTTAAACTCAAAGAGCATTGATGAGGCTCTCCAAATGTATTGGAATGGCCCCTCAGCACTGAATGAAACGAGGGATCCTGCCTGAAACCCAGGCATAGGTGATTTAATAAAAGATTGAACTGTAAGATTCCAGAGACATTTTCAAGTCTTAAACACTTATGCTGTATATGTGCAGACTGAAGCGACGAATAGAAATTTGTTCCAACGCCGGGATTCGAACCAAGGTCTCCTTGGAAATTTGTGCTAAGTTCCTATGGGACCAAACTGCTGCGGTCATCGAGCCCTAGGCTTACTCACAACTTAATATAACTTAAACTAACATACAAGACAACACTCACCCATGCCCGAGGAGGAGGACTCGAACCTCGGAGAGGGGGTGGGGGGGAGGGTGGGGGGGAGGACCGTGTGAACCGTGTCAAGGCGCCCGAGACCGCGCGGCCACTCCGCGCAGCCGCAAAGCTCTTCTGCTCACCACACAAATGCGCTAACCACTACGCCACCCTGTCACAGTGGCTTTGCACAACTGCACGGACTCTGCTAGCACACCTCCCTCCTCAGTCCAACTTTCCATTCAACCCACTTGTTATCCCCCCCCCCCAATATAGTTGGAGAGCCTCTACATTGCTGTTAGAGTTTGGGGGGGGGGCATTGCTTTCTCCACAGAGGTTCACACAATGAAAACGTTACGGTACTATGTGAATGTCATCAGAGGGGCGTCGACCAAAACGTAACTACTGGAATCAGTAACAATTAGCCATCATAAAGCATGAAATAGATGTGTCGAGTTTTGGTATAGTATGTTCCATATATCATAATAGCGATCACTCTATGGTCTGGGAAGAATCAGCTCTACCTCGGTGAAAATGTGGGAACATGCTGACCATTTACCCGACTGTCTTATTGATCAATAAATAAATACTGTAAGTAGGCTGTTTATGTTTTCTTATTGGCAACGTTACGTAGCGCTCTGTATGAAAATCACTGGCTGTGCTGTGTGCAGTCTGTGGCTAGTTTGCATTGTTGTCTGCCATTGTAGTGTTGGGCAGCTGGATGCGAACAGCGTGTAGCATTGCGCAGTTGGAGGTGAGCCGCCAGCAGTGGTGGATGTGGGGAGAGAAATGGCGGAGTTTTGAAATTTGTAAGACTGGATGTCATGAACTGCTATGTATATTATGATTTTTCAACACTATTAAGGTAAATACATTGTTTGTTCTCTATTAAAATCTTTCATTTGCTAACTATGCCTATTAGTAGTTAGTGCCTTCAGTAGTTTGAATCTTTTATTTAGCTGGCAGTAGTGGCGCTCACTGTATTGCAGTAGTTCGAGTAACGAAGATTTTTGGTGAGGTAAGTGATTTGTGAAAGGTATAGGTTAATGTTAGTCAGGGCCATTCTTTTGTAGGGATTTTTGAAAGTCAGATTGCGTTGCGCTAAAAATATTGTGTGTCAGTTTAAGCACAGTCATGTATAATTGTTCTAAGGGGACGTTACATATGTCGACCCTTAGCCGAGGATACCTCACTGGAATCTTCTGATTTTTTCTTGTAGTTTGTGTAATTAGTGTAGATTTTGTTTATTGCTAGCGCGTAATTGTAGAGAGAATCTCTTTTGTAGTTGCAGTCTTTCATTGTTGTACAGTAAAACAGGTGTGGCATGCATGTAAATTTGCACCAAGTATTTCGCAGCTGCGCTTGCAATTAACTATATATTATTTTCAGTGCTATGTTAATGTGTTTTCTTATTTTTGCTCTTCAAATTGTGCTTTTCTGTGTTATCGTGTGAAATATTGTGACAATTATGGCGTGTGAAAAACGTAATACTAGACTCCAAAGTAAACTGAGAAATGACAGTGAAGACGAAAGCAGAGTGT
Source organism: Schistocerca piceifrons (assembly GCF_021461385.2). NCBI lineage: Eukaryota > Metazoa > Arthropoda > Insecta > Orthoptera > Acrididae > Schistocerca > Schistocerca piceifrons. The sequence continues at coordinate 229,508,195 of NC_060143.1, read as the reverse complement.
TAGCGCCACCATGTATTGAATTAACTAATGTTCAAAGTAGTAATTTGGTAATTGTGCATAGGGAAATGGAGCGAGCTGCAAACAATGGTGTAGACAGTGAAACAATTAGTGAACAGGGAAGCATTATCGATCGATCGGTCGGCAACAGCCCGCCTCAGGAATCGGGAAAGACAAGACACAATCTTGCATATACTGCAGATTCAGGTTTTGGGTCCTCACCGTTTTCTCAAATAAGTCAAGATACATTTTCTGCTTGTCAAAATGTGAATGTTGCCGGTGCAACTTCACTGCCGAAAAGCACTGAGGAACCATGTTTCAGACACAAGTGCACTGTTACTACAGTTAATGCAACAAATGGGACAAAGGCTACAAAAGTTAGAAACAACGCTTGAACAAAATCAGAAACAAATGGGACAAAATCTTCAATAGTTAGACACAATGGAACAAAATCTTCAAAAGTTAGACACAATGGAACAAAATCTTCGGAAGTTAGACACCACACTTGAACAAACACGTGAAGATTTAACTACTGAGTTACATAACATTGAATCGAAATGTCAAAAAGTCTGTAATGACGTAAAAACACAAATTTGTGAGCATTTACCACCTATTTTTTCGCGTCATGAAAATGCATGACAGAATCACGAAGCAGCCATAAAAGAACTGCAAACTATTGTTCATGAATATCACGACACCTTGCAAGCTAAAATTGACTCAGTTGCATCTACCGACTCGGTTACGCAACTTGCAAAAACTCAGGAAAACTTAAAGGACGCAGTAGATACGATTTCAACACAAATGGACACTCTGAAACTTGGTTCAGAAAAACACACAGAGGAAATAATTTCACTATCGAATAAAGCAGCAGAACTTTCAGATCAGTTCACTAACTTAGCTACAAAGGTAGATGATGATCTGAATGACACAAGACCTGTAGCCTTCACGGACACTGAAGAATATGAACAAATTAGAAAATTCAAACAAAATCAAAATCAAATCAATACACAGTACAAAAGAGAAATCCGGGAAGTACAAGATCAGTTGGCACAAGTAATACAAGAATTACATATTTCAGAGGACACTCGCGCTCCAGTACGGGAAGAGGGACATAGAAATACGGAACAACCACAAAATAATAACACAGGACACTTCGGAAATTATGAAAGAAATTGCCAAGGCGCATTGGATTTTGAGATGGAACCGCCGAAACGAAGTAATAATGAGCGATGTGCGACTCGCCGACACGATGATTTTGACTATAAGCTGTTCATTACTACACGTAAATTCAAAACAGTTAAGAATTCTGACAACGACATTCATCCACAAGCATGGCTTCACCAATTCTCTCATTGTTTTCCTCCCAACTGGTCATTGGAGCACAGGTTAGAATTTATGTGTGGCTACTTGGAGAATGAACCAGCTGTAAGAATGCGATCGGTCATTCACGATTGTCACAGTGAAGGAGAATTTTATCATGCCTTCCTCTCAGCGTACTGGTCTCAAGCTACACAAGACCGAGTAAAACATAGCATCATAATGATGAAACGTTTCGAACAATCTGAATTTTCCAGTCTTATGAAATATTTTGAAGACATGTTGCATAAGAATCAGTATCTTTCAAACCCATACAGCCCCTCAGAACTCATCCGCATTTGCTTAATCAAACTGCCTGAACATTTACGACATATTATTTTAGCAGGACGTTGCAAAGACGACATTGAAGCTTTTCAGGGACTGTTACAAAAACTGGAAATTGACACTGACAATCGCGGAACGCAGAAACAGGAGCACAACAATTACAGGTCACATCTGTCACAATTCCGCGATGACAGAAATAATACACGACAAGGCTACTCTTACAACGTAAATCGTGACCAAAACAGACACCACCCATATGACAACCGTTGGCAGAGTAGTAATAGTTACAGGGAAAGATCACCTCTCCGCGGTAGTGACTATCACAGAGACAATCAGAGAAACAGACAATATGGGAACCAAAATAGTTATTATCAAGGGAGACAGAATAACTTTAGATGCAACGGTCCAGCGCGCAGTTACGATTCAGGGAGAAATTCTCCACCACGTGACCGACAAGAAAGAAACTATGGAATCTACCGACATGACGACAGACGATATGATCGTAACGCGTGACCTGAATTGCATCTGAACTGGCGGGATTCAAACAGGGCGGGGCCCTCTCGACAAAGTGAATTTGTAGAAGTTAGGTCTCCAAATCCTAATTACGACGCGCGCCAACAAAGAGACAATAGGCAGTGACTCATACTGCTGGCAGCCACAAAACGTACTTATGAAACTGACGACGCAGCTGCCGTAGCTAGTAATTACGTAAAAATGGAAGACATTAGGGACATCTTACTCCAGGAACACGACGTAAAACATAACAACATTGCATATCCTGTGATTCACATGACTGTAAATGACGTAAAATTTACGGCAGTACTTGACTCTGGCATTACCATTTCAGTAATTAGTGAAACAGCTTTTAGCAAATGCAACAAATCGAACGATTGCCCCACACTTCCGTTACGTAAGATTAAATTACAAGGTGCAATTTTTGGAAAAAGTGTAGACGTACGCGAACAAACCAACTTAGAATTCTTTGTCAAAGCCACAGCTTCTCTATGAACTTTCTTATTGTTCCATTACTGTCGACGGAAATTATATTGGGAGTAGATTTTTTTCAATGAATACAAAGCAATCTTTAACTTTCACGATGCTGAAATCAGTTTAGAGAAAGAAGGTAAGTCAAATATATAATAAATAGCGTATACCTTCGTTGTTTTAATACAGATCTCAGAAAAACAGCGGAATTTTAAACCAGAAACTTGCTTATATACATTTGTGAATAGGCTTAATTCTTGTAACGTCATTTTTGATTTTCGGTAATTTAATTGATTTATTCTAGCTAAAGTATTATTTTTGCCATGAGTGAGAAGTGCCTGACATGCCGTAGAATTGTTAGTTTCGGGGTTTGGTGTGATGGATGCAGTAGTTTTTTTCACTGGGGGGACTGCAGTGGCGTGGGTGTTGGGAGAGTGGATCAGGCTCATCAGTGGTTATGTAGGATTTGCAGCAGAGATAGGAAGATAGTGGAACAGGAGGGGAAAATTGCTGCCCTTCAGGCTGAGCTAGATCAGGCTAGGGAAGATCTGGACAGGTTAAGGAGGGAGAAGGGCAAAGAGAGGTGGGAAGTGGCAGCAGGTAGCAGAAGGAACAGGCCTAGAACTAAGTCTGACAGTTTTGTGGTGAATGTCAAAAATAAGTTTGACCTGTTGCTTCAGTTAGAAACTGATGAGCCTCAAGCAGAGGTAGGTGTAGACAGGACACAACAAACTTTCAATAGGAAATTGAAAAAGAATGTAGGAAAGTCATCGAAAAGGAAGAAAGTTTTGTTGTTAGGCAGTTCTCATGCCAGAGGTGTAGGCCAACTTCTGCAGGAGGAATTAGGACCAGAATACCAGGTCACAAATTTTTTCAAACCAAGTGCTAGTCTGGATCAGGTGACAGAGGATTTAGGTTCACTCTGTAAAGGATTTACCAGGGAAGACACCGTGGTTATTGTGGGAGGGCCAGGGAACAGCATCGACAGAGATCCTGGGTACAGTATAGAGTGTGACCTGGTAAAGATTGCGTTGGCATCGAGACACACCAATGTTGAATTTGTATCTGTCCTGAGACGCCATGACCGGCCTCATTTGAACTCTTCTGTTGGGAGAGTTAATTTGGAGTTGGAACAGCTGCTTGGGTCGGGTGCGGGGGCTCATATTGGTGTGGTTCCTGTTGATTATCTCAATAGGTGGGACTATACCAGGCACGGCCTACATCTCAACAGGAAAGGGAAGGGGAAACTGGCTGGGGTAATAGCAGGAAATTTAAGGGGGGGGAGGCACTGCCATGAATGGTAAAATACCAGTGATTACAGGTGTTGGAGCAGCACCTTTTTTAGGATAGGTAAGACAGAAAGATGTCAAGTTCTACGAGAGGTCAGGATTGAAACAAATCTTCAGTTTAGGAAAGAAATTAAGCAGCACAATTCTAGCACATTGTATCACCAATCACAGCTATCAATTATAAATTTTCACCAATCACCAGAAATTTTATCTCCACCAAGTTGTAACTCAGTCCCAGGTAATTGCATTGATGAATTAAAGTCACCCAACCCAGTTGACATAATCTGCCTCTCTGAACACCATGTGACCACTGGTATAGGAACTAGGCCTAAGCACAATGAGAAACTCAGACAGGAGAGTACTGCAAATGTTAGAATAAGGAAAGGTTCTCATAAAAGTATAATTAAAAATAATGTAAGTATATTTCATCAAAATATTGGGAGCTTAAAGAATAAAGTAGATGAGCTTCTGGTTTGTTTAGAAGATTTAGAAGCTGAGAATGAAATAGATATACTATGCCTGTCTGAGCATCACATTGTTACTGATATGGATAAGGTAAATGTAAGTGATTATAAGCTCTCTGCACATGTAATGAGAGAAAATATGGAGAAAGGAGGAGTTGCCATATATGTCAAAAGTTATCATTGTGCAAAAAGTATAGAAACAAAAAAGTTTTGTGTAGAGAAACATATAGAAGCATGTGCCTGTGAGCTTAAATTAAATAAAGGCACATTTATAATTGTAACTGTATATAGGTCCCCATCAGGAAATTTTCATCTATTTCTGAAAAATTTGGACTCCTTGTTGTGCTATCTGTCAGACAGGGGGAAGCAAATTATTATTTGTGGGGACTTCAATGTAGATTCTCTGAAAGAGGGTAATAGGAAAAATGACCTTGAAGTATTACTCGGTTCTTTCAATTTGACACCCGTTATTAATTTTCCTACTCGGGTGGTAAAGGATAGCAGCTCACTGATAGATAACTTCTTTATAGACCAAGATAAGTTTAACCAGATAAATGCTCAGCCTGATGAGAATGGTCTTTCTGATCATGGTGCACAGCTAGTCACAATATATGACATAGCTCCATTCAGCAATACTAAACAGTCCTCCAAAGTAGTACGTTCAGTCAACGATTTAACAATTGCAAATTTCAGGAAAAGCCTACAGCAGTTAGACTGGGATGAGGTGTACCGTGAACCTGATGCCAATTTAAAATATAATTTATTTCATGACATTTTTGTAAATGCATTTGAAAACTGCTTCCCCAAGAAAATAGTTAAATATACTCGTAAGAAACCTTGTAACAAACCATGGCTTACTAAGGGTATAAAAATATCTTGTAACCGGAAAAGGGAACTGTATCTGACAGCAAGAAAGAGTAGTGACCCAGAAACTATCAAAAATTATAAAAACTACTGTGTTACATTAAGAAAAGTTATTAAAAAATCCAGGAGTATGTGTATCATGTCTGAAATCAGCAACTCTGATAATAAAATTAAAACAATTTGGAATATTATTAAAAGAGAAACAGGTCAACCAAGAGCAGAGGAAGACAGTATTACCATCAAATTGAATGAAAACTTTACGAACAAAAAGTCAGAAGTTGAAAATATTTTTAATAATCATTTTCTAAATGTTGTGGATATAGTAGGATCCAGGTGTTCATTAGAAGATGCTAGGCTGTTAATGGAAGAGGCCATACCTATGCAATTTGATACAATTGAAATCTCACCCACTTCTCCCTCTGAAATTAGGAAAATAATAAACTTGCTTAAAAGCAAAAACTCACATGGAATTGATGGCATTTCCAGCAAAATACTAAAAGCTTGTTCTCAACAGATAAGTAAGATTCTCAGCCACCTGTGTAATAGCTCTCTGGAACAGGGCATTTTCCCTGATAGACTGAATTATGCTATTGTTATACCTTTGCATAAAAAGGGGGATAGATCTGATGTCAACAATTACCGTTCAATCTCCCTTCTAACAGCTTTATCCAAAATTTTTGAGAAAGTAATGTATTCAAGACTAGCTTCACATATGTGTAGAAATGAAGTACTAACAAAATGTGAGTTTGGTTTCCAGAAAGGTTTTTCAACAGAAAATGCCATATATGCTTTCACCAGTCAAATTTTGAATGATCTGAATAACCGAACACCACCCATGGGGATTTTTTGTGATCTCTCAAAGGCTTTTGATTGTGTAAATCATGAAATTCTGCTAGACAAGCTCAAGTATTGTGGCATGAGTGGGACAGTGCACAAATGGTTTAATTCGTACCTAACTGGAAGAGTGCAGAAAGTTGAAATAAGTAGTTCTCGTAACATGCAAAGATCAGCACATTCCTCAAACTGGGGAACTATCAAGAATGGGGTTCCACAAGGGTCAGTCTTGGGTCCTTTGTTGTTCTTATTATATATTAATGACTTGCCATTCTATATTCATGAAGAGGCAAAGTTAGTTCTCTTCGCTGATGATACAAGTATAGTAATCACACCTGAGAAACAAGAATTAACTGAGGAAATTGTCAATACTGTCTTTCAGAAAATTACTAAGTGGTTCCTTGTAAACGGACTCTCACTGAATTTTGATAAGACACAGTACATACAGTTCCGTACAGTGAATGGTATGACGCCATTAATAAATATAGACCTTAATCAGAAGCATATAGCTAAGGTAGAATATTCCAAATTTTTAGGTATGTCCATTGATGAGAGATTAAATTGGAAGAAACACATTGATGATCTGCTGAAACGTTTCAGTTCAGCTACTTATGCAATAAGGGTCATTGCAAATTTTGGTGATAAACATCTTAGTAAATTAGCTTACTACGCCTATTTTCACTCATTGCTTTCATATGGCATCATATTTTGGGATAATTCATCACTGAGGAATAAAGTATTTATTGCACAAAAGCGTGTAATCAGAATAAGAGCTGGAGTCCACCCAAGATCATCCTGCAGACATTTATTTAAGGATCTAGGGATATTCACAGTAGCTTCTCAGTATATATACTCTCTTATGAAATTTGTTATTAACAACCAAACCCAATTCAAAAGTAATAGCAGTGTGCATAACTACAATACTAGGAGAAAGGACAATCTTCACTATTCAAGATTAAATCTAACTTTGGCACAGAAAGGGGTGAATTATACTGGCACTAAAGTCTTTGGTCACTTACCAAATAGTATCAAAAGTCTGACAGATAACCAACAAGTATTTAAGAAGAAATTAAAAGAATTTCTGAATGACAACTCCTTCTACTCCACAGAGGAATTTTTAGATATAAATTAAGAAAAAAAAGAAAAAAAAAACAAAAAATATTAAAAAAATAAAAAATAAAATAAAGAAATAAAAAATAAAGAGAAACAAAAAAACACAAAATAATAAAGTTGTTATATTAACTTAAGTATGTTGTTAAATTAACCTAATTATGTCATGTATTGGAAAATTTGACTCGTTCCACATCATTACGAAATATCGTATTCATGATCCATGGAACTAGTATTAATTTAATCTAATCTAATCTAATCAATAGCTTTGAAATTTGAAGATTGGCTCTCAAACCATGACGAGGAAATTAATCGGCTTTACCTTCTGTTAGACAACAGTTCGGAATTTTCTACGGAACTAGACACTAACAATCACTCAGCAAGTACTGACAGGGATGGTATCGACGGCATATTTGAAACTAATGAGTTAATTCAGAAAAAATTCAAACAATTGAGAATTGTAATGACACTGATAGGCAGGACCTTTTTGAGATTTTACAAGCACATTCCACCGTTTTTACTCACAAAACAGGAACAAGCAAGGGATTTCAATACCAATTTCGTGTTCGTGAGCATACTAAATTTTGTGTTAGACCATATGTAATTCCAGCACATTATAGGGACCGTGTTAGAACAGAAATACAATCTATGCTTTAAGAGGGCATTATTGAGCCTGCAGTAAGCTCATACAACAATCCATTACTTGTTGTTGAGAAGAAAAATGGATCGATCAGGCTTGTCTTAGATTCGAGACAAATCAATACTATCATCATTCCTGAAACAGACGGGCCGCAAACGATGGAAGAAATTCTTCAAAATTTTAATGGTGTAAAAGTGTTGTCATCTATTGATCTCAGATCCAGCTTTTATCAGATCGAACTTCATCCAGAATGTAGAAAATACACAGCTTTCCTTTGTTTCGGCGTTTGTTATCAGTTTCGGAAACTTCCTTTTGGTTTGAACATTTCTTCGGCAGCATTCATTTGCGGGCTAAATTCCATATTACCTGAGTTCTTAAACCGTCACATCACCTTATATGTGGACGATATCCTGATAGCAGAAGCCTCATGGGAACAACACAATCGCATCCTCAACAGCGTGTTAAATATTATTGCAGAATCTGGAATTGCAGTTAACTTGGAAAAGTCTGAATTCGGTAGGTCAAAGGTGAGGTTTTTGGGACATATTATTTCTTCTGAAAGCATTCGGCCGGATCCTGAAAAGTTAGAAGCAATCAGAGCCATTCCAGTTCCATCCACAAAAAAACAAGTCTGCAGTTTTCTAGGTCTCGTAAATTTTTACCGTCGTTTTCTGAATATGCAAATTTTTGTTACACCAAAACTTTGTACTCTCAGTGGAAAAATACTATTTGGAACTGGGACGAACAAGCACAGTTGGAATTCAATTTTTTGAAAGAATCGCTACTTAATGCGCCAATACTAGCTCATCCAGATCTGCCACAAGATTTCTGCCTTAGCACGGATTCTTCTAAAGTCGGTCTTGGTGCCCATTTATTCCAAGAAGCCACAGAAAATGACACTACTGTTCAGAAAACCATTGCTTTTGCTAGCCGAGTGCTAACAAAATCTGAAAAAAGTTATTCCATTACTGAATTAGAAGCTTTAGCTATCGTTAGGGCATTTAACAAATTCCGTTTCTTTCTTTCTGGTAAGCACGTAAAAGTATACAATGATAAAAAAACAGTGATCATCGTGCATTACAATTTCTTATGTCTTCAAAATTAAATCATGACAGGTTAAAACGTTGGGCATTGTTTCTGCAAGAATTCCACTTCACAATAGTCTACATTCCCGGCAAGGAGAACATTGTTGCGGACGCACTGTCACGCGCACCGGCTGGGCTTGAGAAAAGTAACACAGAAGGCAACCTGGAGAAAAATTTCAGTATTCTTTACATTCAGAAAGTCGCCTTTGAAAACTTCATCACCACATCTTTAAAGGACATTGCTCATGAACAAGATAAAGATCCGATTTGGAAAGACATCAAAAGTAAATAGCATGAAAAGACACACACTCAGATTCGGCATTATTACCTGGTTAGAAACAACATACTGTTCAAACGCTGCACTGTTGATGACAAGCTATGGGTACTTTGCATTCCAGACAATTTTGTTAATAAGCTCATTTGGTACATTCATTTCAGCTACGCGCATTTTGGTCCACGAAAATGTAATCATATTCTTCGAACGACTTGTTATTTTAACAATATGGAAAAGAGAATTCGAAGATTCTTGTTTATTTGTAAATTTTGTCAAAAGGCGAAACCATCTACTATCTCACATCGTGCTCCGTTGTTTCCTATCATTCCTTCTAAATTAAAAGAATTTGCTGCTGTTGATCTCTTGGGACCCCTTGTCAGAACATCAAATGGATTTTCGTACGTTCTATTCGCTGTTGAACTTACTTCAAAATTTGTTTCTTTCACTCCGTTACGTAAAGCCACTGGACGGTCTGTATGCAACGCCTTTGCTAAAATTACTTATGTAAAGTTGGTCACGTTAGTAAAGTCATTTCAGATAACAGACCGCAATTCAGATCTGGTGTTTGGTCACGTATGCTTCGGAACCATAAAATCAAACCTGTTTTTATTTCATTGTACTCACCGCATTGTAACCCGTCCGAACGGATTATGAAAGAAATCAATAAGCTTTGCAGACTTTTTTGTTACAGAAAGCATCAATATTGGGACAGATATTTACACTTATTTCAAAACATGCTGAATGAAATGCCTCATGACTCCACTGCTTTACCACCTACTCTTGTACTGCAGAATGAAGAACCACCGAACAGAATCAGAGAGCTTGTACCTTTCCCGAATACACGTAAACTTCGACACAGAGAGATAATTGATTTGGCTATTAAAAATATAAAATCTGCAGCAGACAAAAGGAGAAAACTACACGGTAAAGCAAATGCAAAGAAATTATATATTGGTCAGAAAGTTCTCATTAAAGCTCATTCATTGTCACATAAGAAGAAACACTTGAGTCACAAATTCTTTCTAGTTTACAATGGACCTTACAGAATCCGACGTATACCACATGATAATTGCGTTGAAGTTGAAACTCTGCGTACTAGGAAGAGTAAAGGTTTACACCACATTTCACATGTAAAACCGTTTATTGAAAGATAATCTGCTTTTTAACTTTGTCTTTGCCATATAACTTTTCACTTTACATTACTAGTATGCTTTGTCAGACTTAGAATCTGTTAACATGCAACAATGTTTGAAGTTAAATTTCCAGTCAAGAACCAAGAGAACTTATTTAAACAGAAATTACGAATTCATTGTTATTGTGAACAGACGACACAGTGTTATAGTGTGTGTACATTCTTGCTTGTTAGTTGCACGATTACGTAACGACTATAAGGCTCACATACTTAGAACATTTAACTGTACTGCTAATGAGATTTTAATGCAACATTTTGTTTACTTGAAAATACATTCTGGATTTAAAGTCCTTTCTGTGAGATACCAGATGACACAGTTGTTAGCTTATGTGACAGCTACACGATTTTATCGCGACGCTACTAATGAATGACAATTTACAATGTTGCTTTTGCGGTGTATCTGTTTTATATCTGCACAGTTTTTCTGAATTCTTCTGGAAAGTAAAACCTGTTTTGGTAGTAACTTTTGTGGTATAGCTACAGGGAGACAGCCTTTTCCGTAGCACAACAATACATTACAGCACAGTATTTTCTTCATCACGGCAATAAGCGTAATAACTAAGATATCTATACACAAAGCATTTCACTTTTGTTTATCATGAGGTAAGTACATTGACTTCTGCAGAACATAGCTTTCGGAGGACGATAACTACGACACTTCCACAGAGATTATCTTACAACAAGACGCACAGTTTAGCGCTACAGTACACATATTTGAGTGATTAATTTTGTACTTAAAACATTTATTTTTAAATATATTTGAAGTACAATGCTACAAAGTTTTTCCGTGATACATTTCATTCCATTGCAATAATCTGTAACACCTGAGGGTATAATTACATTAATCCTCAGGGGGGTACACGCCTACTTTGTGTATCATGTGTTTGGCAAGCACAAGGAGCCCTAGCTAATATGGTATTTGCTTATACAACTTTACACATGGCTACCATATTTCTCTAACACACAAATTACACAGCTATCTGATCATTTAACTGAGAGATAAACATTTTTTTTACTACATCAGTGACACATGTTTACGCAATTACACAGTTGGGTAACTTCACACTTATGAAATTGCATTTTGTCTGTACTTTGTGAACTGTTCATATTTTTTCAGAACCATTGTGATACTATGAGAGCTTTGAATGATGTATTTGGTAAGGGAGCATGATTTTAAAGTACGTTTGAGGTAGATGACACTATTGAAATGACAAGAGAATTTTTTTTAGGTTTTGAAATTATCGCAGAAAGCTACGACGTTTTTGAGATTTCACTGAGGTGTTATGATGTTATTTTTACGACGACGATGTGTATTATGCTGTTGAGGTATGTTTATGATCAATAAGATGATGCTACTGTAAATGAGGAATTTGATTATGCTACGTATTTATTATGCTGAAATATTGAAGAAGTGTCGACGAATATGTATATGTGTAATAAGGTAAGGAATAATGAGTAGTGGTTAGGGAGTCTGACTTGTGAAAAAGAATGTTGGAAACCGAGAATCGTACTTTAAGAGTTATGAAATGTGTGTAAATGCATGAATGTATCACAATGCCGGCGAAAATTTTTTGGAGACTGTTATATTCATAGGATTTTGTTTCTACACATTTGCAACGCAAATTCTCGACCTGTGAAATTTTTTATATGAGACTGTCACTGTAATGCAAACTGGTGATGTAAATATTTGAGTAAGAAAGTTAAGTGACCACCTTCACGTAATGAGTCATGGGCACCCAGATGCGCGACAGTCGCCTGGAAAAAAGCCATTAGTGTGTGCCTTTCAGAGGCACAGGTGGAAAAAAAGGGGCCATTATCCTCGCTATTGACATTCCTTTGTAGAAAGTATCGCAAATACGACACGATCAAACTTGAAAACATATGATAACACTGTGGAGCTCTTAATTTATCATATTTACTGAAATGCCTAATGAAATGACGAGAAATATTTTTATGTCTATACACCTGATTATGACTACTGTCTTTCTAGTTGAGAGATTTTTTTTACTACCTTATGAAATGCCATATGGATAATGTATGATGTTTCATGCCTTCCTTTGTACATATTTGCTCATTTTCTTTAATATCTAGTTTCTAGCTGCACTGCAGCATTGGTTATTATAAAATTTAATAGATGTACTAATATCACTATTTTCTGTCTACAGACCCAGTAAAGAATACGTTTATGATATACTTTATTAGAAAAGAGAGCACAAATAGACATTTCCCTTCACAGGAATTGCATAAATAATTTTTTTAATGACTTGGTAACTTTCTTGCAGAGTAAGTTTTTGTGATGCATCACTCTAGTGTTAAGATGTGACATAGGTATTAAACATGGCCATTTTTACTGTAATATTTTTTCTGCTTGAGCTATGTCATGTTTAGATATAAGTTATTACATTTACTGCTGCTAGCTTTGTCAATTTCCATTTTTTTATTGCTGTTTGTGTTAATTGTTTTGTGCTGCTGCATTGCCTCATCCCTTAGTTTAGCATCTGAGCTCAGTAGATTTAAGTTAGCTTAAGAGGGGGTAGACTATATAAAAGAATGAGTTGCGATGAATTGGAAGAAATACATTGAGAAGTTATACGAAAAAAGTACAGAAAGCAGGTATAGGTAGGATTTTCTTCGAAATAAATGATGAAGAGATAATGGAAAATAAATAATGAGGTAAGAAATGTGTGAACATATAAATACAGAAAGCATGCTTGGATAGAATTTTTTTGGTGGAAACAAATATTGAAATAAGAGGAAAGATATATGGAATGAAGTTTTGGGGTGGACTGCAGTACCAAATGTCACACTGAAAACAAACCCTGTCGTGTATTTTTGTGTTATTACACTATATGAATTTGTGTTTTTCCTGTCTTAATGTGTTTAGCTAATAAGAGTTATGTTCTAGAATTTTTCTGATAATATGTTATTTTGTTTGTAAAGATGTTTAGACATTTTTTATTCTGATCTGTATTAATGCTCATGTGTGAAGTTGATGTTTCGAAAGTTATTCTGATCTCTTATGTATGTACTCATGTCATAATTCCTGTAACACTGATGTATATGTTTATTTCTATTCTTTTGTAAAGCCCCTATTACTACAAATGTTATCTGTATTGTTATGTTCTTTAATGATGTATTTTGTACCTTTGTAATTGACACCAGTTCATCATGTTATTAACTTGTAAGTTCCATTTCACTGCACACGTGTCTGTTGGCCACAGTATATGGACAATATGTGAGAAGTAGGGACTGTTAGTGTTTGCACGTGTGTTAATAATTCAGCAAGGGACTGGATAACAGCATTGCTGGTTCTAAGGACAATTCCAAAAACTTTGTGAGTGCACAAGTGGTGGTTATGGACTTGCTATATTATCCGCAAGACTCTTTGATGGTGATTGTGCACCTGCACAGTCGCAGTGGATGGCTGCTGGCCATCTCTACAAGGACTACAGTGGGTCTGCATCTTTGATGACCCACCAGTACCATTATTTCTACAAGGACTGCAGTGGGTCTGCACCTCTGGTGGCCCACCAATACCATAATCTCTACCAGGACTACATCGGGTCTGCTCTGTGATGACCTACCTACCAATATTCTTCAAAACTTCGAATGACTCTGCTGTGGGTTTGCTCTGTTGTGGCCCATTACCTGTCTCCATGTCGAGAGTCAGCACTGTCTTTGCATTGGAAGGACAACACTACTTCTTCAAGACTGCATGTAAATCCTCTACTTCCGTGTGCATTTTCTTTTACTGCTCAGACTTTTAGAAAAACACTGCAATTTTACTGCGATGAATGATCAGGACTGTCTTTATGGAGTGTGAGAAAATTTTAGCTTTTGACCAACATTGTATCAATAAGTGTGTGCATTTGATATCTTTGTTATTGTAATTATGAAAAATTTTATCAAATTATTATTGGCCACTGCCCAAAACAATTTGTAAAATTTTTTGTGGGGAGCATGGAGGCTATGTTGTTGTTGTTGTGGTCTTCAGTCCTGAGACTGGTTTGATGCATCTCTCCATGCTACTCTATCCTGTGCAAGCTTTTTCATCTCCCAGTACCTACTGCAACCTACATCCTTCTGAATCTGCTTAGTGTATTCATCTCTTGGTCTCCCTCTACGATTTTTACAATCCACGATGCCCTCCAATACTAAATTGGTGATCCCTTGATGCCTCAGAACATGTCCTACCAACCGATCCCTTCTTCTAGTCAAGTTGTGCCACAAACTTCTCTTCTCCCCAATCCTATTCAATACTTCCTCATTAGTTATGTGCTCTACCCATCTAATCTTCAGCATTCTTCTGTAGCACCACATTTCGAAAGCTTCTATTCTCTTCTTGTCTAAACTATTTATCGTCCATGTTTCACTTCCATACATGGCTACACTCCATACAAATACTTTCAGAAACGACTTCCTTGACACTTAAATCTATACTCGATGTTAACAAATTTCTCTTCTTCAGAAACGCTTTCCTTGCCATTGCCAGTCTACATTTCTCCATGAATTTTAATACCTACTCCGAATTTTTCTTTTGTTTCCTTTACTGCTTGCTCAATATACAGATTGAATAACATCGGGGAGAGGCTACAACCCTGTCTCACTCCCTTCCCAACCACTGCTTCCCTTTCATGCCCCTCGATCTTATAACTGCCATCTGGTTTCTGTACAAACTGTAAATAGCCTTTCGCTCCCTGTATTTTACCCCTGCCACCTTTAGAATTTGAAAGAGAGTATTCCAGTCAACATTGTCCAAAACTTTCTCTAAGTCTACAAATGCTAGAAACGTAGGTTTGCCTTTCCTTAATCTTTCTTCTAAGATGAGTCGTAAGGTCAGTATTGCCTCACGTGTTCCAATATTTCTATGGAATCCAAACGGATCTTCCCCGAGGTCGGCTTTTACCAGTTTTTCCATTCGTCTGTAAAGAATTCGCGTTAGTGTTTTGCACCTGTGACTTATTAAACTGATAGTTCGGTAATTTTCACATCTGTCAACACCTGCTTTCTTTGGGATTGGAATTATTATATTCTTCTTGAAGTCTGAGGGTATTTCGCTTGTTTCATACATCTTGCTCACCAGATGGTAGAGTTTTGTCAGGACTGGCTCTCCCAAGGCCGTCAGTAGTTCCAATGGAATGTTGTCTACTCTGGGGGCCTTGTTTCGACTCAGGTCTTTCAGTGCTCTGTCAAACTCTTCACGCAGTATCATATCTCCCATTTCATCTTCATCTACATCCTCTTCCATTTCCATAATATTGTCCTCAAGTACATCGCCCTTGTATAGACCCTCTATATACTCCTTCCACCTTTCTGCTTTCCCTTCTTTGCTTAGAACTGGGCTTCCATCTGAGCTCTTGATATTCATACAAGTCGTTCTCTTATCTCCAAAGGTCTCTTTGATTTTCCTGTAGGCAGTATCTATCTTACCCCTAGTGAGATAGGCCTCTACATCCTTACATTTGTCCTCTAGCCATCCCTGCTTAGCCATTTTGCACTTCCTGTCGATCTCATTTTTGAGACGTTTGTTTTCCATTTTGCCTGCTTCATTTACTGCATTTTTATATTTTTTTCCTTTCATCAATTAAATTCAATATTTCTTCTGTTACCCAAGGATTTCTACTAGCCCTCGTCTTTTTACCTACTTGATCCTCTGCTGCCTTCGCTACTTCATCCCTCAACGCTACCCATTCTTCTTCTACTGTATTTCTTTCCCCCATTCCTGTCAATTGTTCCCTTATGCTCTCCCTGAAACTCTGTACAACCTCTGGTTCTTTCAGTTTATCCAGGTCCCATCTCCTTAATTTCCCACCTTTTTGCAGTTTCTTCAGTTTTAATCTACAGGTCATAACCAATAGATTGTGGTCAGAGTCCACATGTGCCCCTGGAAATGTCTTGCAATTTAAAACCTGGTTCCTAAATCTCTGTCTTACCATTATATAATCTATCTGATACCTTTTAGTATGTCCAGGGTTCTTCCATGTATACAACCTTCTTTCATGATTCTTAAACCAAGTGTTAGCTATGATTAAGTTATGCTCTGTGCAAAATTATACCAGGCGGCTTCCTCTTTCATTTCTTAGCCGCAATCCATATTCACCTACTATGTTTCCTTCTCTCCCTTTTCCTACACTCGAATTCCAGTCACCCATGACTATTAAATTTTCGTCTCCCTTCACAATCTGAATAATTTCTTTTATTTCATCATACATTTCTTCAATTTCTTCGTCATCTGCAGAGCTAGTTGGCATATAAACTTGTACTACTGTAGTAGGTGTGGGCTTCGTATCTATCTTGGCCACAATAATGCGTTCACTATGCTGTTTGTAGTATCTTACCCACATTCCTATTTTCCTATTCATTATTAAACCTACTCCCGCATTACCCCTATTTGATTTTGTGTTTATAACCCTGTAGTCACCTGACCAGAAGTCTTGTTCCTCCTGCCACCGAACTTCACTAATTCCCGCTATATCTAACTTCAACCTATCCCTTTCCCTTTTTAAATTTTCCAACCTACCTGCCCGATTAAGGGATCTGACATTCCACGCTCCGGTCCGTAGAACGCCAGTTTTCTTTCTACTAATAACGACATCCTCTTGAGTAGTCCCCGCCTGGAGATCCGAATGGGGGACTATTTTACCTCCGGAATATTTTACCCAAGAGGACGCCTTCATCATTTAATCATACAGTAAAGCTGCATGCCCTCGGGAAAAATTACAGCTGTAGTTTCCCCTAGGTTTCAGCCGTTCGCAGTACCAGCACAGCAAGGCCGTTTTGGTTATTGTTACAAGGCCAGATCAGTCAATCATCCAGACTGTTGCCCTTGCAACTACTGAAAAGGCTGCTGCCCCTCTTCAGGAGCCACACGTTTGTCTGGCCTCTCAACAGATACCCCTCCGTTGTGGTTGCACCTACAGTATGGCTATCTGTATCGCTGAGGCATGCAAGCCTCCCCACCAATGGCAAGGTCCATGGTTCATGGGGGGGGGGGGGGGCTATGTAAGTAGGCTGTTTATGTTTTCTTATTGGCAACGTTACGAAGCGCTCTGTATGAAAATCACTGGCTGTGCTGAGTGCAGTCTGTGGCTAGTTTGCATTGTTGTCTGCCATTGTAGTGTTGGGCAGCTGGATGCGAACAGCGCGTTGCGTTGCGCAGTTGGAGGTGAGCCGCCAGCAGTGGTGGATGTGGGGAGAGAAATGGCGGAGTTTTGAAATTTGTGAGACTGGATGTCATGAACTGCTACGTATATTATGATTTTTCAACACTATTAAGGTAAATACATTGTTTGTTCTCTATTAAAATCTTTCATTTGCTAACTATGCCTATTAGTAGTTAGTGCTTTCAGTACTTTGAATCTTTTATTTAGCTGGCAGTAGTGGCGCTCGCTGTATTGCAGTAGTTCGAATAACGAAGATTTTTGTGAGGTAAGTGATTTGAGAAAGGTATAGGTTAATGTTAGTCAGGGCCATTCTTTTGTAGGGATTTTTGAAAGTCAGATTGCGTTGCGCTAAAAATATTGTGTGTCAGTTTAAGCACAGTCATGTATAATATTTCTAAGGGGACGTTTCATAATACATCCAGTGCATAAACATGTGTTCCTGTTCCTGCAGTCCACACCAAGCAGGTTGGTGGAGTGGTTAAGGCACTAGAATCATAATCAGGGAAACTGGGATTCAAATCAACTTACAGCCATCCAGATTTTGGTTTTCCATGATTTTCCTGTATCGAATGGAATAATTTCGGGATTTCCTTCTTTGTACCTGTCTTTTGCAGGTCTGCACGTCGTCCCTAATGATCTCCTCAGCAGGACTTATAATGTAAGATTTCCTCCTTTGGCGATTGTCTTTGTCGTTCTCATTGTGTGAACAAATAGAGAGTTCGTTAACATCCGTATGGATACAATTTTATTAAAAGCACTCTGCCAGCCAGCAAGCAACTAAAATTTGTGGTTATACCTTTTTTGAGTGGCATGATTACGGTTCAACATTCCGACGACAACGAGGTCATTACAGAGAGACGTAGAGCTATCTCGGAGCAGCGAGGGAAATGGAAGGAATTTGGCCCTGTCCTAGCATTTGTCTTAAGCGATTTAAGAAATTTAAGGAAAACCTAAAATAGTATGAATGGGCAGGGATCTAATCTATCGTCCTTCGAATGTGAGTGAACCTACTATGACTGCGACACCTCGCACAGTACTATACAAAGTGACGCAATAGAGAATGTAGAAAGAATTCCAGGAACTGAAATAGTAGTTTTATAATGCTTCCTAAATTACTTTTCTGGATCTTTTTTAGTTATATGTCATGCACTGGCATCTACTGTTTTCCCTTTGCAATGACATCTCTGAAATGCTGTCTGAGTCTATGGTTTTCCCATCGTAGTAAATTTTGCTACCTCTCGGACATTATTTCAGAAGATGACGCCTTAACTTCAACAATGGAACGGTTTGAGGTGAGCTCACGTAGAGATTACTTGAATCCGAGGAAGGTATTCAAGGCGTGCTCACTCACGACACATTTTCTATCCGTCATAATGTTTTATCTGTTTTAGTCGTACTAAACGGAGTATCGTCAAAGCAGATCAGTGAAATTCCATTGGATTTTCGTAAATATACTGATTTGTGAGTAATTAATTCTGATACCGCAGACATCGAGTGACACCAGCGATTCATCACGGTGTTGTCCGCTCGCTGTCATGAAGTTTCGGAGGACAAAGGCATGGGTATCCTCGCGTCAAGAAAGCAGATCAAAGACCAAGGTACTGCGCTGCGTTTGCGATGACAATGCCAGCGTGTGGCGCAATTCGGTTTGAAATGCGGGTAGTGCAAAGTGAAGCAGAATCAGAACGCCCAGCGAGGTGAATTCTACAAGACTACCCACCAGGTTGTACATCTGAAAGGATATGGGCTGCAACAGTTGGGCCTCATACAAATTATGACCGTTTTAACGCGTAATGTAGCATGCTAGCGTCCTGAAGGTAAGCATAACGAAGACATGATTTCCTGAACTGGACGTCGGAATTTTTACAGAATCAGATGAAACTTTGACACACTTCAGGAATACAAGAGTATAAAACTACAATTTATAAAGAGTGCTGAAAGTAAAGAAAAAACTCCTTTCGCACTAATGCAGCAGTTTAGGAGATGTGGTTAGGCTTGCCATCGACGTCGAATGATCTGAAGGGGCCGGCCGGTGAGGCTGAGCGGTTCTAGGCGCTACAGTCTGGAACCGCGTGACCGCTACGGTCGCAGGTTCGAATCCTGCTTCGGGGATGGATGTGTGTGATGTCCTTAGGTTAGTTAGGTTTAAGTAGTTCTGAGTTCTAGGGGACTGGGGACTGATGGCCTCAGTAGTTAAGTGCTCAGAGTCATTTGAACTTTTTTTTTTTATGCGAAGGGAGAGGGTGCCGACCTTTAATTACAGTCTACACTATTTACGAGTAGAAATGAATGGACTTCCGGGAGATTGATAGACGTGGCTGGTCGGGTGTAATTTCCCCTTTCACTCAGTGCACCACAGACGTGCTCTGTAGGAGGCATATCCGGAGAGCCAGTCAGTGCGGTGGCTGTTTTTATTTGTCAGAAATACATTCGTTACGATGGCTATGGGCGTTATCGTCCATGAAGAGAACGTCTGCTGCAATGCATTTGTGCTTATGGTGTCTTCCCTCAGAAACTTTGGAGGTTCAAAGTATTTCACTTACCACCGGCACCATGCCCTTCCACATCAGGACTACACTACCAACGAACTGGCCTCGTTCCATATACGCAATCTGATCAGAAGTATGTTGATACGCTGTGTGATGCGGTATTGTAAACTCGATTCCCAAGAGACGGATCCGCCAATATAAAAGGTGGCTGGGAGTTTTGTGTTGTCAGTAGAGAAGCAGCTAACAACAGAATGGCTAGGTCAGGAGAGATCAGTGACTTCGAACGTGAAGTAGTCATTGGATATCACCTGAGTAACAGATCCGTGAGGGACGTTTCAACCCTTCTAAAGCTGCCCAAGTCGACTGTTGGTGATGGGACTGTGAAATGGAAACGCGAAGAAACAACCACAGCTATGTAACAGACTGTTACATGTCGCTATGCGATCTTTATTCCATCTGAAAATGTCTGTCTTTTCTTAACTGTGATTGGAGAACGGACACATGTAGTTACTGTTGGAGCCAAGTTATAGCGTTTTGTCTTGTATGAAACAGTTCAGGCGCGTCAGAATCGTGCCTGGGATGACTGATCGCTTTGGAACACAGGGATCTTTCCCTAACGCTTGTCAACAGCCACGAAACAATAAGAACTCACAGGACGCCTGTGACCGCTCTCGTTTGTCGGCAAGACAGAGCGCGCCCATTCAAATTAAGAAGTTCCGTTGAGTCCCGCATGTGTTCATAAGCTTGATGAATTGCTCTCCCTGCAGGGCACTGAAGTACGAGGGGCGTTTGAAAAGTCCGTGCAAAAATAAAAACTACTTACGTGTTTGGGGTAAACCTTTTTTATTTTTCGACATAGTCTCCTTTTAGACTTATACACTTCATCCAACGCTGTTCTAATTTGTTGATCCCTTCCAAATAATACGAATTGTCCAAGTCTGCAAAATAGCTATTAGTTGGTCCAATCACCTCCTCGTTTGAATAAAATCTTTGTCCCATCAGCCATCTCTTCAAATTGGGGAACAAATAGTAGTCCGAGGGAACCAAGTCTGGAGAATAGTGGGGTTGTGAAACGAGTTGGAATCCTACTTCCATTAATTTTACGACCACAACTGCTGAGGTGTGTGCTGGTGCATTGTCGTGATGGAAAAGGACTTTTTTTGCGGTCCAATCACAGGCGTTTTCCTTGCAGTTCGGTTTTCAAACGGTCCAATAACGATGAATAATATGCAACTGTAATAGTTTTACCTTTTTCCAGATAGTCGATAAGGGTTAGCGCTTGCGAAAGTCCGTCCCTGGTAGCTGAGTGGTCAGTGTGACAGAATGTCAATCCTAAGGGCCAGGGTTGGATTCCTGGCTGGGTCAGGGATTTTTCTCTACTCAGCGACTGGGTGTTGTGTTGGCATAATCATCATCGTTTCATCCCCATCGACGCGCAAGTCGCTGAAGTGATGTTAAATCGAAAGACTTGTAGCCGGCGAACGGTCTAGCCGACGGGAGGTTCTAGTCACACGACATCAATCAATCCCTTGCGAATCCCAAAAGACAGTCGCCATAACCTTTCCGGCCGAAGGAATGGTCTTCGCCTTTTTTTGGTGCAGATTCTGCCTTCCTAACCCATTGTTTAGATTGTTGTTTGATCTCAGGAGTATAATAATGTATCGATGTTTCATCCGCAGTGATGCAACGACGCTTAAACTCCTGTGGATTCTTTCTGAACAGCTGCAAACCATCCTTGCACCACTTCACACGAATCTGTTTATGGTCAAGAGTGAGCAATCGCGGAACCCATCTTGCGGATAGCTTTCTCATGTCCAAATGTTTATGCAAAATATTATGTAGCCGTTCATTCTAGGTGCCCACAGCACTAGCAATCTCACGCACCTTAACTCTTCTGTCATCCATCACCATGTCGTGGATTTTATCAATGATTTCTGGAGTCATAACCTCCACAGGGTGTCCAGAACGTTCAGCATCACTTGTGCCCATATGGCCGCTCCGAAAATTTTGAAACCACTTATAAACTGTTCTAATCGAAGGTGCAGAGTCACTGTAATATTTATCATGCTTCTCTTTAGTCTCCTGAGGCGTTTTACCTTTCATAAAGTAATGTTTAATCACGACAAGAAATTCTTTTTTGTCCATTTTTTGCCAATCCCTCAACTTCCTTGTATCACACGAATGCCAGACACAAAGAAATGGACCAATATGGCTGAAACTTGGTGTGCGTTCTTTCCAAAGATGCTACTAACTAAACATGACGTCGACACGCGCCGGTGGTGTCATCTCTCGGACTTTGCACGGACTTTTCAATCGCCCTTCGTATGTGCCTCCTCCATTCAATGATTCCACAGCGTGAGAACTTATCGTATTCTGGGAGCTCTAGCAGCCACCCACCCCTTATTTTTTTTGGCTTATCCAATGAGCGATAGCAATCGGTGTGTCAACCTTCAGACAACTAATGAAAACACAGTGGTTGCTATTCGAGAATTTTAGCAGTTCCTGCCTTGTGATTTGTACCGGAAAGACAAAATCCTGGGTTGTCAGGCGGGTAGTCGTGATACTCTCCTCCCTCGAGGACGTGGCGAGAGTGTGGACAGTGTGGCAGCAGCGAGGGCGGAGAACGACGCGTGGGACCGCGAGGTCCGTTCTGCTGTTTCAGTAAGTGTCACAGTTTCGCAGCTGCGGAGTCCTTTTACTTCTGATTAAATCGCAACCTGCTTGTCCTTGTGTTGCATTTGTAATAATTTAGAGTTGGATTTAGTACTGTATTCAACAGTTTCCTTTCACTGCATTTGTGAACTGCTCAGACCTCCTGGAAAACCAACTGCAATTCCACTAGCAGTCTTCCTTGTTATTAGTTTCAATTGTTCACAAATAATTGCCGTATTATCTATAACAATTTGCTTGTTTTTCAAATAATCGCGATCAACTGTCTCCTTTGATAAATCGATCTTCTCTGTGAAGAGTCTTTGTTGTAATTACACACTTCAAAACAAGTTTTGCCTCACCCCGGTTCCCAGAACTCCTGGAGACAGACGTTGACTGTGGGTATTGTATCACAGACTTTCACTGTTCAGAGCTATCACTAAACCCGCCCAAAGATGTAAACAACCATGCATGAGCAGCGCCCATTAGACGGAGGGCCCCGGCCGCGGTGGTCTAGCGGTTCAGGCGCTCAGTCCGGAACCGCGCGACTACTACGGTCGCAGGTTCGAATCCTGCCTCGGGCATGGATGTGTGTGTTGTCCTTAGGTTAGTTAAGTTTAAGTAGTTCTAAGTTCTAGGGGACTGATGACCACAAATGTTAAGTCCCATAGTGCTCAGAGCCATTTGAACCATTTAGACTGAGGAGGTCCGACAGCCGTTTACTTCCAGCCATTCCACCAGAAAGGAGTTACTGGGCTCGTCTTGTGTGTAGTTCAACCATGCCTAAACGGTCAATACCGCGGTTCGATCGCGTCCGCATTGTTACTTTGTGCCAGGAAGGACTCTCAACACGGAAAGTGTCAAGGCGTCTCGAAGTGAACCAACGCAATGTTGTCTGGACATGGAGGAGATACAGAGAGACAGGAACTATCGATGACATACCTCGCTCAGGCCGCCCAAGGGCTACTACTGCAGTGGATGACCGCTACCTACGGATTGTGACTCGGAGGAACCCTGACAGCAACGCCACCATGTTGAATAATGTATTTCGTGCAGCCACAGGACGTCGTGTTACGACTCAAAATGTGCGCAATAGGCTGCATGATGTGCAACTTCACTCCCGACGTTCATGGCGAGGTCCATCATTGCAACATCGACACCATGCAGCGTGGGACAGATAGGCCCAACAACATGCCGAATTGACCGCTCAGGACTGGCATCACGTTCTCTTCACCGATGAGTGTCGCATATGCCTTCAACCAGACAATCGTCGGAGACGTGTTTGGAGGCAGTCAGATCAGGCTGAACGCCTTAGACACACTGTCCAGCGAGTGCAGCAAGGTGGAAGTTTCTTGCTGTTTTGGGGTGGCATTATGTGGGGCCGACGTACGCCTCTGGTGCACATGGAACGCGCCGTAACGGCTGTACGATACATGAATGCCATCCTCCGACCGATAGTGCAACCATATCGGTAGTGTATTGGCATTCGTCTTCGTGGACGACAATTCGCACCCCCATCGTGCGCATCTTGTGAATGACTTCCTTCAGGATAACATCATCGCTCGACTAGAGTGGCCAGCATGTTTTCCAGAAATGAACCCTATCGAACATGCCTGGGATAGATTGAAAAGGGCTGTTTATGGACGATGTGACGCACCACCCACCCTTAAGGATCTACGCCCAATATCCGTTGAGGAGTGGGACAATCTGGATCAACAGTGCCTTGATGAACTTATGGACAGTATGCCACAACAAATACAGGCATGCATCAATGCAAGAGGACGTGCTACTAGGTATTAGAGGTACCGGCGTGTACAGCAATCTGGACCACCACCTCTGAAGGTCTCCCTGCATGGTGGTACAACATGTAATGTGTGGTTTTCATGAGCAATAAAAAGGGCGAAAATGATGTTTATGTTAATCTCTATTCCAATTTTCTGTACAGGTTCCGGAACTCTCGGAACCGAGGTGACGCAAAACTTTTCTTGACGTGTGTAGTTTAACGGTATAGCGCACCCAAGTTTATCACCCTTTAAGCATTTCGTCGTTAATTAAGATTCCACGATTTTTAGTTTCAAGCTAGCTTTTTCTTATTATACCATTCTTATAACAAATTCTACATTTTTAAGAATATCATTGACCTCAAATTATAGTGGATATTCTTCATCGACGAAATAAAATAGATTAATTAAAAGTGATCCATTTAACTTACTTCTATCACCTTCATGACTCTGAACAGGCGACCCATCATTATTGAAAATTTTATAAACTTTTTTTTTCTTTTGAAGGCGTGAAATCTCTCGGAGAGTTTTCCTTTTTTTGCTGAGTTCGTAAATGTAGCAGGCAGATTGCTCGACCGCTGCCGAACTCCAGAACGCCTCATTGCAAAATAAAATCACTATAAAAAGACCACCTCAAGGACAGAGAGTAACGTTTCAATAAATCAAAACCAGGAAGACCCCGTTTACTGACGGACAGGGTCCGTCGAGCATTGCGAAGGGTGAATGTACAAAATCGCATGAAATCAGCAGAAGGACTCACTCGTGAGTTCCAAAGTGCTGCCAACTGCCCAGCTAGCGCAAAGACTGTACGTAGGGAGCTAAAAACAATTGGGTACAGTTATCCGAATAGCTACTCATAAGTCAGACATTTCTGTAGCCAAGACTAAGCTAGGCTTGAGGTGGCGTAAAGAGGGGCGCCACGTGACACTGGATGACTGGAAGTCAGCGGTTTGGAGTGGTGAACCACGCTACAGACTGTGGAGATCCGATGTAGTGCCAACAGGAGGTTGTGTTATAGTATGAGGGTGATTTTTCTGTGGTTAGAGTTTGGTCTCTTTTTTGAGCTTAAGGAAACGCTAAATTCAGAAGAATGTGAACACATTATATAGCACTGTGTTCTGCGCCCAGCAGAGGAACTCTTCAGGTACGATGATGGTGTCAGCAAGACAATGCAACCTGCTATAAAGCGGTATTTCTGAGGCAATGATTTGTGATCAATGACATTCCTGAAAAAAACTGGCCTGTCCGGAGACACGACCTGAACACAAGCGAACATCTCTGGTGTGACTTGGAAAGTCGACTTTGCTCCAGATCCCAGTGTCCAACACCACTATCTTCAGTGGTTTCGGCTCTTGAGGAAGAATGAGCTGTCATTCCTCTGCAGATATTCAGACACCTCACTGAAAGCGTCCCTAGTAGAGGTCAAGTCGTCATAAGAGTGAAAGGCGGATACATTCGATATTAATGTCCATAGGTATTCAAATGTTTTTGATCAGACGGTATAAACAATGAACCATAATGTCCCCATGCCACTCCCAACAGGTTCTACCAAAATCAGTTTTACATCAGTTTATTTTATGTTGTTGATGATTCTTCCGGGTTATATGGCCGTGGTCCATGGAATTCTTCTATTCCTAACGTTTCGTCCAATACTACGTTGGACATCTTCAAAGGTATGGCTGGTCCTGCTGAGTCCTGCTGAGTGCCATTTAACCCGGAAGAATTATCAACAACAGTACCATCCGGTCGTGAAAGCCTTCATCGTAAGTTTATTTTATCCCATTAAGAACTACGTGTTCTCTTTACTAGGAAGACCCCAATACAGTGTCCACTCTTTAGTTAAGACGACGTTAAGAAGATTCCTGCAGCTTGCAGCTTGCAGCAGTGTTGCCAGCTTCTAACAGCGAAGCACTAACGGCTGCAGGCGAAAACAATAGTCGTCTACAGAGTTATGACAACGTTGATGCGTTGCCATAGAGATGCTTACAATATCGCTCATTATGGGTTCACATGGCCGCGGCCAGACCACTGTTACTGCCAGGGATCACCTTTAACGCCAACTTAACTATAGCTCGACATTCCATAAGCTCGTATATCGGAGTGTCAACACATACAACACAGCAGCCTGCAGCGGTCTTTCATGCATTTTTTCTTTCCCTCCAAGATGACCACACCGCAAGGGGAGCTGTAACGGTTTGCAGTTCGGGTCAACCGAAGAACGGGATATAACCCATCGGCTTTAACCAGTGACGTCATAGGTTACTCATAGATATTAATGGCTTTATTTTCGAGCCATAGGTAATAAATCGATTATCTGCTGTGGACAAGCGCCATTATTGTAAATTGAAATACATGAATATGTTTTTAAAAGATGGCGCTAGACATTGCATGATATTTTTTTCGTTTGCATTTATTTAAATAATTGGTACTTTCCAATTCATTCGCTACTTAATTTCATTCTTAGCGAGTTTGAGATAGTGTGGAAGAGTAGTTTTTCATTTAGAAGAATTTTTACTTTTTGATTTATCTGTTCACATGAATATCCAAGCCGGCCGAAGTGGCCGTGCGGTTAAAGGCGCTGCAGTCTGGAACCGCAAGACCGCTACGGTCGCAGGTTCGAATCCTGCCGGATGATGGAACAATTCGAATTTTGCAAATCTCTGGCCTCCTTGCTGATTACGTTCAATGTCGTGGGTGCGGCGGACATATGCGCCTGATAAGTGTGTCTGCTCGTCGTACTCACGATTTATTCATATGGAGGTGTAGCAAGGATCGCCTATGGCGCTCAATTAGACGAGGAACGTGGTTTAAGAAATCAACACTAGCCTTCAGGGAGGTAATAAAAAATTACATACTGTTGATGCATGAGGTATCCTGTGTGGTTGTGTGTGCATGAATGTCGTGTGATTGGGCGTACCGTTTTAGAGTGGTATTCATTTTGTAGGGAAGTTTGTGGGAATATATAAAGTATAAGGGGCCTTTGGGGGGGGGGGGGGGGCGCAGGTATTATAATTGAAATCGATGAGTCTCATTTTGGCAAAACCAAGTACAACAGGGGGGAACCTGCGGTGGGATTATGGGTTTGGGGGGCTATAATTTCAGGACCAGAATGTGATAATGTAGTTTCTAAAGTAATTCCTAATCGAACGAAAAAAGTGTTGGTGAAATTAATTGAAGATCATGTTGCAGAGGATTCTGTAGTTATTTCTGATGTTTTTTTTTTCATATAGGGATTTGGGGAAGAGGGATTTTCAGCATAATGTCGTCAATCACAATACTGAATTCAGATCTTCGTCAACTGGGGCTTGTACCAATAGTGTAGAATCCATAAAATCTGTTGTAGGGAGGGGGAAATGACGCATTTAGACACTACAGAGCCACTAGACAAATATTCATGGAGGCATAGCGTAACCGATACATACTGTCCGTTTGAATGTTTCCGTAAACGTGTTGGGCAAATGTATCCTCAAAAATTTGTTACTTAATTTGATGTTCGAAATATTAACGGACGTAATATATACGTCTACCATCTGTTTTCTCTCTCCTGCGTTCCTTTGTTTACGAACACTCGTCTTTGCAGTTAAATATGTGTAATAAATCATCTATTGCAAATTCTGACGTCATTGGACAAAGCCGATTGGTTGTATCCCGTTCATCAGTAGTCCCTGCAATTCCAGTAAGTCAAATATTCTGTCATACTTAGGTAATACGTAAGTATCGACGAGAAATGAGTTGTCACTGATGAAATAGCGGAAGCTGTATCCCGTAAAGAGCTGCAATTCTATCTACTATGACCTGAGCGGCGTAAGGGTGTAATTCACCTTGTCGAAAAGGTAGATAACCCACAGGAAACTGGAGAGACAGACAACATCAATGATATGGATGTGACAGAAATGTCCACAGGGTAGTAACAGCTTCATTGATATCATCTGTCAGAATCACCACGGCTACTGCGGTGTCGCCAGACCTACAAATCTCACCACCGCTGCCTTTATCACGGTAATTGCAAACAATGAAGACCTTTTTTGCGCATGTCGAGTACTGAAATCAGGCCGATCAAGTGAAACCCTGCTACCTTCCAGAGTCGACAGTCTTCCAGAGTGACGGACATTCGGCCTTCACGGCTTGGGAACTTCCACACTACAATTAGCTGGAGCATATTGGGAATTCCGACTTTGTTCAATGTATGCTGAAATGAACTCCACCGCAAGAAGCGCCTCTACGCAACACGCGAATGCCTGTACACTGTAACACAAACTGCCTTTATCATGCAACATGCCTCTTTAAGTAGATAATTGACAGTACGCTAAAATCACGCTAGCTCATTTACACAGATGGAGGTGCTTGTGAGACTTGTGCATTCCAAGACCACCCAACGCCAGGTTGCCAAAATTCTGGAGCTGCTTATTCGATTGTCTAGTAAAACTCGACGTGCTCTCCGCGACTACATGACTCCCAAGTAAGGCTTCAACCGATCCAGTTCCCGCTACCTGCCACATCTGACCAAGCGCGATATTTGTAATACAGGAGATTGGTTAAATATGAAAACACCAAAAATTCAACACTTTACGAAAACCATCAACATTCAAAACAGCTTGCAGTCGTCTCGCGATGGATAAATACAGTCCCGTACAGTTTTTAAGGGAATCATGCACAATTCTTCCTGCAAAACAGTGACAAGTTCAGACAAATACCATGGAGGTGGAGAGCGGTCACGCATCCTTCTCTCCAAAGTAGGCCACAAAAGCTCAATAATATTGAGATCTGGTGGCTGGTGGCGAAAGGAGATGCTGCACTACATCGTGGTGCTCACGAAACCAACCCTAGACGATTCGTGCTGTGTGACCAGGGGCCTTTCCGTCTTGGAACACAGCCTCACCAATGGGGCACATTGTACCATGGGATGGCCCTGATCAAAATGGTCACATAATCTTTAGTAATAATGAGATTGTGAAGTACACATGTCGCCAATGGAATCTCACGGTATGGCTACCAAAACTATCACCGAACGCCTGCTGTGTTTCACTCTTTAAACTTATACTGGGCTAGAAGTTGGAAACGCTCTTCAGCAAGACTCATCTGACCAAATGACTTTCTTCCATAGCTCCATAGTTCAGGTTTCATGGTTTCTGCATCATGTTTTCCTGTTACGGACATTTGCATCACTGATGAGTGGATTTGGAATTACAGCTCGCCCTGCATTCTCTGCTTATGGAACTCACTTCGTGTTGTTTTGGTGCTGACTGGGTTCTCGAGTGCAGCAATCAGTTCTGCAGTGACTTTCGCAGCTGTCGTCGTCTACTTTTCGCCACAATCCTCTCCAATTACAGTCCTTCACGATCACTCAACACGCACTTTCATCCACGCTGTGATTTAGCGGTTGATATTTTTTCTGCTTTCTCTGTACGCGGTATAAGTCTTCGACATGGTGCCTGTTGAAACACCAAATACAACCTTGTAATAAGGTAGCTTCCGCCGTAAGAGCACCGACAATTTGCCCATGTTCGAAGTCATTTAGCTCCGACACAATGCAGTCACAGCTACACATCACACTGATATGACCACGACTGACGCTTGAAACATACTGAGGACATCACGCAGGTGGCATCTGTGGTGAAATACAACAGCGCAACCTGCAGACTTGGGGAGCATCTGCATTTATGACCAAGCATGCATTTCTCGCGGTGATTCCGGGCTTTCGTCCAGCTCCTGCGATTTTGCTTTTGATGCGATGGTAAAATCTAGCACAACAGCGTGAATATCTACAAAACTTCCTTTGATGGGATGACTGCGAAAGCTATCGCTTGATATGAGTATGTCAACCACGTGTAAATAACTACTTCTGCTCTAAGAATAAATGGCCATCTGGGAAACATTACTGAACTAAGCTCCCGCAAGCAGTGCCATACTGTGTATGTTCCACGTGCTGAGTGATACACTATGTGATCAAAAGTATCCGGACAGCTGGCTGAAAATGACAAGTTCGTGGCGCCCTCCATCGGTATTTCTGGAATTCAATATGGCGTTGGCCCACCCTTAGACATGATGACAGCTTCCACTCTCGCAGGCATACGTTCAACCAGGTGCTGGAAGGTTTCTTCGGGAATGGCAGCGCATCCTTCACGGAGTGCACCACTGAGGAGACGTATCGGTGTCGGTCGGTGAGGCCTGGCACGAAGTCGGCGTTCCAAAACATCCCAAAGGTGTTCTGTAGGATTCAGATCAGGACTCTGTGCGGACCAGCCCATTACAGGGATGTTATTGTCGTATAAACATTCCACCACAGGCAGTGCATTATGAACAGGTTCAAAAATGGCTCTGAGCACTATGGGACTTAACTTCTGTGGTCATCAGTCCCCTAGAACTTAGAACTACTTAAACCTAACTAACCTAAGGACATCACACACATCCATGCCTGAGGCAGAATTCGAACCTGCGACCGTAACGGTCGCGCGGTTCCAGATTGTAGCGCCTAGAACCGCTCGGCCACTCTGGCCGGCTATGAACAGGTGCTCGTTCGTGTTGAAAGATGCAATCGCCATCTGCGAATAGCTCTCCAACAGTGGTAAGCAAGAAGGTGCTTAAAACATCAATGTAGGCCTGTGCTGTGATAGTGCCACGCAAAACAACAAGCGGTGCAAGCACCCTCCAGGAAAGTCACGACGACACCATAACACCACCGCCTCTGAATTTTACTGTTGGCACTACACACGCTGGCAGATGACTTTCACTGGGCATTCACCATACCCACACCCTGCCGTCGGATCGCCACATTGTGTACCGTGATTCGTCACTCCACACAACGTTTTTCCACTGTTTACGCTCCTCACACCAAGAGAGACGTCGTTTGTCAGTTACCGGCTTGATGTGTGGCTTATG
Source organism: Schistocerca piceifrons (assembly GCF_021461385.2). Lineage (NCBI taxonomy): Eukaryota > Metazoa > Arthropoda > Insecta > Orthoptera > Acrididae > Schistocerca > Schistocerca piceifrons. The sequence continues at coordinate 229,476,860 of NC_060143.1, read as the reverse complement.
AGCAGCCGCTCGACCATGAAATCCAAGTTTTCTCATCTCCCCCTGTCATAGTACTTGCAGTGGATCCTGATGCAGTTTGGAATTCCTGTGTGATGGTCTGGATACATGTCTGCCTATTACACATTACGACCCTCTTCAACTGTCGGCAGTCTCTGTCAGTCAACAGACGAGGTCGGCCTGTACGCTTTTGTGCTGTACGTGCCCCTTCACATTTCCACTTCTCTTTCACATCGGAAACAGTTGACCTAGGGGTGTTTAGGAGTGTGCAAATTTCGCGTACAGACGTATGACACAAGTCACACCCAAACACCTGACCACGCTTGAAGTCAGTGAGTTCCGCGGAGCGCCCCATTCTGTTCTCTCACGATATCTAAATACTACCGAGGTCGCTGATATGGAGTACCTGGCAGTAGGTGGCAGCACAATGCACCTAATACGAAAAACGTATGTTTTTTGGGGTGTCCGGATACTTTTGATCACATAGTGATCTATTTACTTACGGAGGTGAAGAGGATGTTACAGCCGTCGTCTGGCTGTATGGAGAGCTGCTGGTTGGTGATCACGCCCAGGGAGCCCCTCGTCGCGGAGTCCATCAGCTCTCTCAGTTGGAAGGCTCCTCTGCAACGTTACAAAATCACACCTAATGAAGCAGACACTAATAATACCTTCGTTTTATGCTGTCACCAGATTGGTAGCACCTGTTTCAGTATTAAAGTGCCTACCGACAACTTTATAAAAGTACATTTTGAAATAAACAGAACTCTGTATGGAAGAAAGTAACTAAATTAATCTTTATAATTCTTTCCTTGTTTTATTCAGAATACTTCCTTACACCCACCACGTTGCAAAACTGCACTGACGCCAAAAAGCCGAAACACCAAAAAAAAAAAAAAAAAAAAAAAAGTTAATGTAGAGTGATGAAATTCCAGGAATACACTTGTCTAGGTAACATATTTAACCGATTAACGCTGCAAAATCACTGGTTGATGTAAGAGCCAGTTAAACCACTGCAAATGTGAAATGCTGGTACATTAATAACCAATGCAACCATCAGAACGTTGAATGCAGGCATGCAACGTTGGAAAATACCCACTGGAATGCTGTTCATAGATGGCAGCATAACAGGTCGAATTACCAGACTCACGTACAAGTTTGGATTCAGGGTGTAAGACGTGTATATTGCTATTGTCTATTGTCTATTGTCAAACCACAATTTATGAAAGATGTTTATATTTTATTAATAGGATTAAGTAGGAATAATTAATATTTGTCACGTTGGAAATAATTGTGGTAGCAGGGAATGTCTGCACCAAAGTATTGTTGGCAAGAGAGACTGCAAATTGATATAATTTTAAAAAGGGCGGGAGAGACCGCGTATGGATACATTTTAAGAAAAGAGCGGGAAAGACCGCGCAGTGATACATTTTGTAATGGTAGCAGGGATTGTCTGCACCAGAAAGCATTGTTGGCAGGAGAGACCGCACTTTAGCGTTCGTAGGAAGTCAGTAGTAAGCGAGATGTGAAGCGAGTTGGTAGCAGGTCTGAAGCGAGAGGTTGAGAGGAGCAGTGTGTCTGCCAGCCACCAGCTAAGATTTACAAGAGATTATAAACGGATGTACAGAGACATCAACTAACTATTATCATAAGAGGAACTAATATTATTGAATTATTTTCTTTGCGAAACTCAAGACTACTGAAGGTATGTTTGCGCAATGCTAGTTGTAATATTATTGTAAAAAGTAAGTCCCATTTGAACGTTTGTAAAAAATCATTTCATTACCAACAGTAAATATTTGAAGCGTTTTCAGAATATAATTAATTTTTGCCAGAAATGTTGCATTACTGATTATAATCCATTCCAAAAACCATCAACGTAAAACTTTGCAAAAATTTTATTGTTGTCAAGAAAAAGTGTAACTATGAATTAGTAACTTCAGTCAAATTAATTACAGAATAACGTCAGCTTTGCTATTAAAGAATAACGTCAGCTTTGGTAATAAATACAGCCACTTATTATGACAGCCCACCAGCAGTTAATAGAGTTTAGTAAACCAGAGAAAGTATATTCATGTCGCAGTTCGATGTAGCAGTCACATGGCGATCCAGTAACAGTAAAACAGGTAAGGAACAGTTTTGGGTTATTGCAGATAACGACTCAGGGCCACGACGACGACACATTCTATTTTTCGTCGAAATTATCAGAAAATCACTTTTAATAAGCAGCAATTAAATTTGTATGCGAAGATTGAGAAACAGAATAAATTTCAAAGGGAAGATTTCATTAGTTATTATTAAGCAAGAGATAGAAATCCTAAGGAAAGGTTTCATAGGTTATTGTAGAAGGGGAGGTAGCGTAAAAAAAGAGATGTAGAGGAGACGAGAAAGTTTCAAGGGTGCGTGATATAACCATGAGAGTGCTCCTGTTGTCATACAAAATCACACCACAGGCCATAGCTCCAGGTGTGCGTCCAGTGTGTCTAGCACATAGACAGGTCTATTGCTGGCCCTCAACTGATGTCCTTCTAACCAGCACACGACCATCACTCGCACCATGTAGGGAAGCAGCCTACTCATGCCTTATAAAATTCACATCAGTCTTTCCATTGTGTGCCAGCCAGTCCGCTGTAGCTAGCTCTGACGTCATAAATGTTGCGCAATACTTTAAAAATCAAGTAAATAACCTGAAACGTTTCTAGCATGTCAGGAGCAATACAAAATCAATATGTGTTGGATATCAGTTCAATAACTTTAACCATTTTCGAAATTTGGATGTTTTTCTGTAAAATCATTGGCGCAACAGAAAAGAGCTAGAAACTTAAAAATTTATATTTAGATTCCTTTTGCATAATAATTTAGTAGAAACAGTATTCTGGATCTCACGAATTAAACTTTTAGTTGAAATTCATGATTTTCTGGTGTCTACTGCGTGTAGTGTAATTAAATTAATTATCTCGCCCAAAATATTTGACTTAGCCACGTGAGACTTTTATTATGATTACTTACCAGTGTGCAGATTGCACATTTAAATTGAGAGCTTCATCGGCCATCAGCAAAGGAAGCAGTGATTTATTCGATAACTTAAAATGGTGCATTACTAGCCCAGCGGCTAGTCGGGAGAGCAGATTTGATCAGGCCTTCCCTTAGCCGTCCGCACCGCGGTTTTATATGTAAGAACGCTGCGCGAGAAAGGAAGGCCCCAGTTCTCTCCAGACGCTGATCAGCGCACCACCTGTGCCGGGAGTCGCGTCGCGTCGGTATCGTTGATATAAACAGCCTCGGATGCAGTAATAAGTTACTCGGAATACGCGTAACCATGAAATCGTTTTCGAGTGAAGTATTAATTTTGGGATGACGTTGTGATCTTTCTTTAGTTTGCATATGTCGTATTTTCACGTGCCGCCGCAGGACAGACATTCTACCATTATTAGCGTGGTGTTTGATAAACATTATCATCAAATTACGGCGAGCATTCACTTAAACATTTAATTTGAACAGTTATAGTGGCATAAGCGCATTAGACTCTGAACTGCTCTGATAGTTGGATTGTGTGGATTCTTTTTGGTCTGTGACTTTCAGAATATAGTGAACATTTTACAGAGAATGGTTTTTGATTATGAATCCCACACAATCTCCTAATTCCTCAGAGCTATAAGCTGTAGCTATAAGTGTATTTCTCAGATGAAGTGGGCACTAGGAATTCTAATTACAGGCTTCACGTTTTGCTAATCACTTTCTGGTTGCCAATATTGTAGTTAGAGAACCAGTGTTGAGAACGGCAAACAGCATAAATACAAAACATTTATTCTATTATTCCACCCGCCGCCCCACATATGTTGCTAATCGTAAGAAACAAACTGAGTAAAAGTGAAAGTGATTTTTAAATATTTGGATACAGAAGTGAAATGCGACACGCAACTGAGCAATGGAACAGTGATAGACAGTGTTACGCGTACATGTGGACGACGCAATTGGATTAACAACGCATCTGGATTGACGGAGCTGGCGCTGAGTCTAGCTGCACTGCTGGCATCGCGAGAAGTCAGTCTCGCCGCACCGCAGTCATCCGTCGGAGCGACCGGAGCCGCGTCTGCGGTTGCGGGCTACGCCCACACCACAGCAGTTGTCGAGGTGCCGTCTGCAGTTCAACGCGCTGCGTCACAGTAATCCTGGTACGCCGCGCCGGCAACGCCATACGTCATGCTGAAGGAACTAAGATAAGTGAAAAGCTGTTAAAACTTTTACTAACCTGCACTAAAAGACTGTCGGCGATGGAACCGCAAAAAGAAACAGAAGTTAAACCTAAATCAGGACCTATGTCTGTTGAAGTCGCAAATAGAGGTGGTTTGTTGGCAATGAAATGCACGCCAGAGGGCATCTGGCTCGGAGCTGTCCTTGAAGTAACCGATTTGTAACAGTTCGCTGTGTCACTACAGTGCCAACTGCTCCTCAAATTGCTGCTGCAGATTCAGTACAATGTGCCAGAGCTGTATGCCAAACCTAATGGTCTTCCCTCTCCGTGCAGTCTGAGGTGCCTTGCCACAGATCACGCGGCTGCCCCCGTCGGAGGTTCGAGTCCTCCCTTGGGCATGGGTGTGTGTGTTGTCCTTAGTGTAAGTTAGTTTAAGTTAGATTAAGTAGTGTGTAAGCCTAGGGACCGATGACCTCAGCAGTTTGGTCCCCCTGGATAAGAAAATTAAAAAAATAATAAAAAAACAAGAAAGTTTTGCCTCTCGGTAGTGTCACGTGGCCGTCCGAAGCCCAGTCTTCTTGCAACTGTACTTCCTCGTGACCACTACTGCCAGCAGTTATGTACAGTGGCTTAATTCTTGCCAAATTTTTCTGCAATATCACAGAAGAAACAACCTGCTTCTTGTATCTCTATTAACGATCTCGTTCAAACTCAGTGAGGCGCCGATAACGGTGTCTTTGTCGCCTTAAAGGCGTTATAGACCTACATCAACTCACCACGACCAATCTGAAAAGTAATTAACGCTCATGACCGCTAAGCATGCATTTAAAGCAAACCCGATTTGCATTCGCATAGCGGCGCTACGAGTGCAACTCTTACCTAACCGGAACGAAGTTGGATTAGACTTCATTTTTCAGATGTAGAAACACGCCCACCAACTTTAATTTTTGTAGCACAACTCCTTCTTGATGTTACGATTTTTTTCCGTCAGTCTCGTAATCCATACACCCTAATGACTGAACGGATTGTATAGGTAAACTCATAATTAATTCTAAATTAACTGAGTCTATAACTGATTTAGTTCTTGATTTCATAGCCGTTCATGAAAAGAGTGCTAGGCTTTTGAATAAGAAACAAGTCTTAGAAGAGAACTTTTTCTTACTGAAGGTAATTTCATTTTTGGACTGAAAGAAAAATTTTACGTATTTCAAGCGAGTTATTACAAAATCACATTCAACGTTTCTTTTATTCCAGTCTTTGATCACAATATGAAGTCCTTCGACGATGACCGGTTTCATTCAGTAATGGCCATCTTCAGACCTGTTCTACACCATGTCCAAGCGTGATAACGCCGTAATGGCACCGTCAAAACATATTGCTTCAGTTGGGCCTGACAATCGTGAATATGTTTAACTACAAGTCATGGTTAAATGTACAAAAAGAAAGCAGGAGAGACGAAGACGACAGCAGTTCTGAGTGTCCATTAAATATCACTTGCTGGCATGCAGTGAGCGCATTTGTGCTTATCTTGCGTCGGCGGCGGCAGTGGCGGCTGTCGGCGCGATCTGTGAACCTGAGAATCTATTCTAAAATCTCTCGACTGTTAAACACCAGTGTAATACATTTCCTACGTCTTCGGTGTGGCCGAGAGCCCGCATCTCGTGGTCGTGCGGTAGCGTTCTCGCTTCCCACGCCCGGGTTCCCGGGTTCGATTCCCGGCGGGGTCAGGGATTTTCTCTGCCTCGTGATGGCTGGGTGTTGTGTGCTGTCCTTAGGTTAGTTAGGTTTAAGTAGTTCTAAGTTCTAGGGGACTGATGACCATAGATGTTAAGTCCCATAGTGCTCAGAGCCATTTGAACCATTTTTTTTGTGGCCGAGACTCCTTGTTATTCCCTAGCTAAGTTAATTGGCATGGTACACGCTATTTGGCTGGAATAGTGCATATGTCTTTGCCTGCCAGGGTAGCCGAGAGCGCTAATGCGCTGCTTCCTGGATTCGGGCAGCCGCGCCGGCCTCGGATCGATTCTGCCTGGTGGACTAATGACGAGGGCCGGTATGCCGGCCAGCCTGGATGTGGTTTTTAGGTGGTTTTCCACATCCCACTAGGTGAATACTGGACTGGTACCCACGTTCCGCCTCAGTAACACGACTCGTAGACATTTTAAACACGTTCGCACTATTCCATGGCTTCCACTAGACGCAGACAGTTGGGGTACACACATTCCATCCTGGGGGCGGGGTTACGGGGTGGTGACAGGAAAGACATCCAGCCAACCCTTAAAATTAACATGTCAAATCCGGTTAACCATAACAGCAGACTCCGCAAGTCGGGATAAATGCTTGGAAAGCGAGAGAGAGAGAGTGCGTATGTCTTTGCCCTCAAATCGCTCACAAGCGTTAATTGTCAGTGTTCAGTGCGATTCTTTGTACTAGGAGACTTTACAGTTTAACTCCTTACGAGTTAAGACGAGCCTGTGAACAAGTGTTCACATAATGACTGTCGCAATCGTCTCGGTGCAGCTCGACGATTTCTGCAAGGGAAGAGCCATTTACTCTGCCCGCAATTTGCCTATATCAAAGCTGGTGGCCTTGCATTTTCTTTCTGGCCGATCAGAGCGTTCGTACTTTATTATAACTCCACCCACTAGAGTTTTTGTAGCCCATCACAGGCGTCATTTCTTTCGTAGGGCAGAGTTTTAACTTTTGCTACGTAATACTAAGATAAACAGCTTTCTATTTCATGCGAGTTTTTAATGCAGGTGGCTACAGTGAGTCACCTATGTTCTGAGTTGGGTTCCTGCGGACGTTTTATCTCTGGACTTTTATCTGGCATCTCACACCGTGTTCCTATAGAAAGTTTTTCAAAGGGTCGTCGTTAACAGCAGAGACAAGGGGTGGCTTTTGCCGATGACCTAAGGGCTGATGGCAGGCGCCCCATTGTGTCCGCTAGATGCCCCATGGCGAAAGGTGTCGGCCTACATGGGATGGGCATTGCCGTCATAAAATTCTCTTTCCCTCAGAACTGCACCTCATAGCTCTGGTTGGGGAAGTTACTTGCATCCAGTAACTAGTGTGAGTATTAGTGGTTTATATTCATGAAATGCTCGCGTATTTATTACATCAGTATTTTAATAACATTCGTTCAATTTCACATAACTACGTTGTGTGACATATCGAGTTAAGTGGAATTGTTTTAGGAATTCATTGTAAGGTGTGTTATTTTTTTGACTCCATACAACCTACCTATATGAGGTTTTTCAAAGTCCTTATGGCAAACATCTGGGAATAATACGAGGGGCTTTCAGTAAGTAATGCAACACGTTTTTTTCTCAGCCAATTTAGGTAGCAAAAAAATTGCAGAAATGTTGTGGGGTATCGTGGAACAGTCCCGCTTCAGCTTCTGTAGTTTCATGAAGTTCTGATAGGTGGCAGCACTATACATAGACTTTAAAATGGCGTCTGAAAGGGAGGCGCGTTCCAAGCAGGGATTTGTCACTGAGTTTCTTTTGATGGAGAATCAGAGCATCACAGATATTCATAGACACTTGCAGAACGTCTATGGAGGCCTGGCAGTGAACAAAAGCACGGTCAGTCGTTGGGAGTGGCGTCTGCCATCACTACAGCAAGACACGCAAACCTGTTCTATCTCCCAAGTGCTGGCCAGTCTCACACAGCTGCAATGTTCTAAAGTGCGAACACTCGCTTCCCACACCCGGGTTCCCGGGTTCGATTCCCGGCGGGGTCAGGGATTTTCTCTGCCTCGTGATGACTGGGTGTTGTGTGCTGTCCTTAGGTTAGTTAGGTTTAAGTAGTTCTAAGTTCTAGGGGACTGATGACCGTAAATGTTAAGTCCCATAGTGCTCAGAGCCTTTTTTTTTTTTTTTTTTTTTGCGAACACTCTCATTCAAGGTGATCGATGGGTCACAGTCAAACACCTCACTGCAGAATTATACATCTGTGTTGGTAGTGCTGGCACACTCGTCCACTGGTTGGGGTCTTCGAAGGTGTGTGCCCACTGGGCTCTTTGATGATAAACAGAAGACCACAAAGAGCAACGAAGGACATCTGTGCAGAATTGGTTGTGTTACAAGGCTCATGTTGACAATTTTTTGTCAAACATCGTCACAAGCGATAAAACATGGGTTCATCACCTAGAACTGAAAACAAAACGCCAATCCATGGAGAGGCGCCACACCACCTCTCTGAAGAAAAAGTTCAAAGACGTGCCCTCAGCCGATAAAGTCATGGCGACGGTTTTCTGGGACTCTGGAGGGATTATGCTGTTCAATTTCCAGTCTTGTGATTGAATGATCATCTATAAAGTCTTCTATGCCACCCTCAGGAAATTAAGGAAACGACTTCAGCGCGTTAATCGCCACAAAAATGCAAACGAACTTCTCCTTTGCCTTGACAACTCAAGGCCTCACACAAGTCTGTGCGCACGAGAGGAGCTCACAAAACTTCATTGGACTGTCTTCCGCCCCTGGTAGCTGAATGGTCAGCGCGATGGTATGTCATGCCTAACGGCCCGGGTTCGACTCCCGGCTGGCTGGGATTTTCTCCGCTCAGGGACTGAGTGTTGTGTTGTCCTTACCATCATCATTTCATCCCCATCGACACGCAAGTCGCCGAAGTGGCGTCAACTCGAAAGACTTGCACCAGGCGAACGGTCTACCCTATGGGAGGCCCTAGCCCCACGACATTTCCATTTCCATTGGACTGTTCTCCCTCATCCACCCTACAGCCCTCATCTCGCACCTTCCGACTTCCATCTGTTTGGACACTGAAGGATGCACTTCGCGGGAAGCAGTGCATGGATGATCGGGAGGTTATTGATGGAGCAAGACATTAGCTCCGACGTCGAGCAATAAAGTGGACCGTTTGGGCATGCATGTCCTCCCCTAAGGTGGCGTAAGGTCGTCGCATTGAATGGAGATTAAGTTATTTTGTAGCCAAAAGAGTGAGAATAATAGGGTGTTTGGAATACTGAATAATACCAACTTGCTTTCAGAAAAAAAGTGTTTCATTACTCACTGAACGCCCCTCGTCACGTCATGGAGAACAGCTTTCGTTAGAGACAAAATGTTCGCTGACTCTTCCCAGACACGCCAGGCGTCATAATACTGAATTCGACGGCCCTGGGGCGCTGAGATTATCACATTAGTAGGATATCCTAACGAGTTGTGCTGCATCTGCATACTGTCTACCCCAGTAAATTGACAGAGCGATTTTTAATCAGGAAACCTTAAGAATGAGTACGTTTAAGTGGAAAAATATGTAAGGGCCGATCAAAAAGATCCGTCTGAGGGCGTTGCTGCAGCGTATACGCAACGCAGCGTGAATCGATGGGGGTGTACAAGCACCGAAATGGAGGCAAGGGATTAGTGTGGTAGTCGGTCTTTCCGACGTGCGTGTAGTAAATGCGGAAACATCAACTGTAGCGACATCATTGCCAAATGCGTCCAAACGATAGCAACTTGCTGTTGTGGAATGGTGTGCTGCTGCTTCGTGATAACGCACGTCCCCATATCGCACATGTCGTAACGCAGAAGTTACACCAACTCAGCCGGGAGGCACTCGAGCCCCCACCCTATAGTTCTCATCTCTTCTCATGCGATTATCACACCTTTGGTTCCTTAAAAATTGCCTTGGAGGATCGACAACTCCTATCGGACGAAGATGTGGAGCAGGCTGTTACGGACTCCTTCACGCAGCATCACACAGTGTTCCACCAAACAGGTGTCTTCAACCTGCTGCTTCGGTGGGATGATTGCCTCAATGCTCACGGCGAATTCGCCTGATTGGCATACCGATTCTGTATTTTACGGCCTTCGATTGCAAACGTTTTGTTGCCCCTTTTATTTTACGAGAGACGTTCCGAAATTAAGTTTCGTCGTCGTTTTTCACAAGGAAAGTATGCACCTTACACTATTTTTCGACATGGTCGCCACCGACATTGAGACATTTGTCGTAGCGTGCAATCATTTGAAGAAACTACTCTGCTAAAACTCGGTGCCCCGAGATGCAAGGAATTTTCATACAGCTTGCGTCCCCTCAGCATTGGTTTGCAAGTGACATCCCGAGAGAGGGGCTTTCGATGCAGGGAACAGGCGAATGTCCTGCGGGACAAGAACGGGGCTGTAGGTCGCCTGATCGAGTCTTTCCTATCAGAGGCGACGAGTCTGAGCCTGTGCGAGTCTTGCTGTGTGTGGTTTTGCGTTTTCGTCCAAGAGCACATCACCTTCACTCGCTCTTCCATTGGCGACCATGTTGTCAGTACATGTCAGTCTGTCATCGTTATTTGTGCTCGAATAACCTTGGGCACGTTGGCTTACTGCTACTCTCTCTTCTTCTACAATTGCGTCATTTCTCGCCCACTGACCTCCCTTCCGATGTTGAACCAGCAATGGGTGTGGATTCATAAGACTTTTGTTTGTGACAGGTGGTGTACTATTCTCTCTTTAAGAAACAATTACGAAAGTTATTTTAGCAACATCCCTTGTTTAACTCGACCTATCACCTCTCTCAACGAGCAGATGACTGACTTAAAGGCAACACACATTGATAGGAATGCTACACAGCACCTATGCCCTGATGCCTCTCAGGGTCATAACTAATAACACTGTTCTACAAAAAAGAGTTTTTGTTCTATTTCTGAAAAAATACATTGTGATCCTAGTTGTACTTCGAGTGCTGAATTCAAAACTGTTTTCAGGTTTTTTCTGTCAGGGATAGTTTACGAGTAGTCGCAATTTTATTTCTCTTTTCTATTTCTAATATAGCGCAGCAAAAATGAGGTGAAATTCGATAAAGAAATTCACGTTTTTATGATGTTACAAGTTCATCACATTAATAGAGGGTGCGATCTAACATATAACAAAGTAATCTTTGTGTATGCGCTTTGTAGCATTTATTTAACATGAGAAATTACAGAAAATTGACAAAAAATGAGCCACATCACTTTTTTCTCTTGTATTGTGAATCTTTCTTCTCTCGAATGATTTTCCAGCAATAATCTACTGACATTTAAGGTACCCACTTCCCTTCATAACGCCTTTCTATTGTGCAAATGTCTTTATGGAATCTTTTGCCGAGTTCATCCGATACGTCAGTACAAATCCCTGTGAAGTAGTCCAGAAGAGAGTCCATCATATGGACCTTCAAAGACATATTGCACCCCAGAGCTTGACATGCTTTGATCATGTCATTCATCATTGTAGTTATTGTAGTTGCTAGTTTTGGATGAATCAATAAACAGCCTCCAGTCTTCCTTTTTGTATTCAATACCATACTCATTCATCAGACCAGGAATGTCTGAGCAGTACACTAAATCACCTTCTTTTTGAAAAAAACTTGGAAAATTACTGCTCTCTCTTTCTATATATGTTATTGTAGTTATTAGCTCTTCTTCTTCCGAAAAAGTTTTCTGACACCATATTGAAACAGTGCCATGCTGTATTTTCTTTGTCAGTTAAACATACTCCAAAAGTTGCATCTTTCTGCAACTCCTTGATTTATGGGCCCACAAATACACCTTCCTTTATTTTTGCAGCTGAAAGACAGGGGAATCTGGTAGCTAGACACGCAAACCCACTGCCTTTAGGATCCATAGCCTTTACGAATTGTTTCAATAGGCCAAGTCTGATGTGAAGCGGTGAAAGTAATATATCTTCAGGAGCTACCAGACTGTCACGTTGTACATTCTTTTCGCCCACTTTCTATCTCCGCCTAAGCCATTTCTTTTTAGCGTAGTGAGAATTTCTGTCTCGACTGTCCCACTCGCAAGAAAACAGGCGTACTTCGTGTAGCCTTGTTGCACTCCCAATACCATAGCATTTACTTTGAAATCTGCACATATTTTCCATTTGTATTCATTGTATTGTAATTAATTAACATCCTTTGTACGGATTCATAATTCTCTTTGGTTAAGCTGGAGTAGATTATACTCTTGTAATCTTTAACGAAGCAGCTGTGCCATACGTTTACTTAGTCCTAGAACACGTACTAAATCATTTACATCTACTTGTGTTAACAAATGTGTCAATCACTCACTTGTGTAGTGATATAAAGCGCCATCATCTGTGATTTCTTCAGTACTACTCATTTCATTGTCACTCCGAATTTGACCTGGAGCTCTTGAAGGTACGGGAAGGCAGTCAGAATGCTGCACTGGCATTCTCGCTGAAGGAAGATCTGGGTCAACAGTTTGCCTCTTCAATTATTTGTTTGTAAAACTACGAATTTTTGTTAGACGGAAATATCAATCAGTAATATGGTCCTTGGGCTCTCTCCACGCTATGGTCACAGTGAACAACGCCACATTCTCTTTACCCTTCCATCACTGGATTAGTTTGCAGTAACATGTAGCACAACAGATATGTGGTGCCCATTCTTTATTTTGGTCTCCTACCCCTACTCCAAACTAATGTTTATATGCTTTCTTTATGGCTGTTGAAATCTTCTTCTTATTTCTAACAAAGATGAACTTCCCACAGATACAGCAGAAGTTGTCTGTCTTATATCGACATCCACGACGACGTGACATTTCTGAAAATTTAAAAATACTTCTTCAGTAATACACCTGTACTACATCAATACTAGAGAACTAGAAAAACGGTGATGTGTAAAAACAAGCAATTAATTTACCTTCAACACCAGGCTAAATCAGCTTAAGCTGATCTTGTAAGTTCAACTGTGCTCGTAAATATGACAGATGAGGTTACTTGTCACCCAAATCGCCCACTCGTTAAGAATGACACAAATTACTGCAAACACCACGGTTGTAAACTCGATGCACCGGCCTCTGGGAAGCGTGAAGGTTTACTGGCGAGGCACCGACCGGCTGTTGCCGTTCGTGTTAATGAGCTATTGCAGATGGTCTTGATGACATAAGGGTGGCGGGAAATAACCGAATGACATCTGATTCTTCCCACTTGTTGCTGAACAAGAAATTGTCACGTTCCATCACTATTTCATGCGGCAACATATCCGTATTCCTCTATAACGTCCCTATGTTTGCCATGGATTGTGGATACACATATATAGATTTATACATATTACATAAAAAGTATCCCTGACAACGAAATTATGTTTACATATTTGGATTTCTTATGTTAAACTGGTTTAGAAGCACACACTTTAATATCAGAAATAGAACCCTTGTCGAACAGTGTAATTAAAGACGCCTAACGTGGCCAGGAAGCATAAGCGGCATTTGGTCTCTAACAATAGTCGTTGCCATTATGTGATCTGTCACCACTAGCAGTTTGTCGCAAAGACTTTGAAACACCCTATATAACACAGAATCATCTGAAAAAAGTCTCACTGAGCTTCCAACATTATCCGCCAGATCATTCAAATTTATTGTGAACGGTAGCGAACTTATAACACGTCCTTGGAAGGTATGTTCAAAGTACTTTTACGTCAGAAAATTTGCCTCCGTTAAGAATGGCGTTTCCTGGTAACACTTCAGTCCACTCAGATTGTGGTCAGGTATTCCGTACACTCGTATTTTGTCTATTAGACGACAGTATGAAATTGTATTGAACCTAGCAGGAGTCAAAGAGCACGGCATCCACCTAAGAGATGCTCTCTATAGAGTTGGAGTTGTGAAGTGTGTAAACGCGTATTGATGCGGTGAATAAGGTGTAACATTGCATTTTTGATACCGTGTGTCTGTGAGAAATGAAAGAAGCAGAGCTCAAAAGAAGCTTGGAATCAGTGTTTGATACATCTGGATGCCACCAAGGCGTTTACAGAAGTTTGCACCAACACCCGACGAACGAATCTCTATCAACGATATCATGTGCCCTCACTCCATGAAACATTGGGAACAGTGTTGTTTGATTAGACGTTGGCGAACAGGTGACGATCAGTAATGGTACACCATCACGCTCCTCCCATTTACCGGTCACACACTGCGTATGGAAGACCTTCTATCATCAGCATTCGAACCAACTACAGGCTGGGGCATATAAAAGTGTCCCAGAGAACAGATTTCCAGGGTGCAAAGAATCACAGCAGAGGAAAGGAAATACAGTACTAACAGTATTAACCTGAAACTTCCTGCCAGATTAAAATTGTGTGCCGGAGCGAGACTCGAACTCGCATTTTCCGAACTAAAGGTCCCGAGTTCGAGTCTCGGTCCGGCACACACTTTTAATCTGCCACGATTTACTCCGCTGCAGAGTCGAAATTCAATTCTGGAGTACTAATCTGGCACTTTTGGGCCGTGATCAGCAAGTTGCTGAAAATAGTTCGAAGCTATACTCGTAGAATTGCTACAATCTCATAAGGAATGTTCTTCTGCAGTTCTTGGATCTGTTAGTGTGCGATTACTTTGGGTGATGAGCTCTCTGATGTAAGGTGTATCGCAACAACTCTCATAGTCTCAACAAATCTCACAGTCTTCAAAAACTGCACGGCCTAGAGTCCCTTGGTCTCGGTGTAGCGTCTTTCATTAGCAATCAAAACGTCCTCGGTCGCGTGTTTGAAACCCACCACCGCTTAAATTTTGATTAATAATCAGCATTGGCGGCCGAAGACTTCCGGCATAAGAACTCACCCGGATTCTGCCAATTACTTTGTCACATAGGGGACTCTCCTGTCCTTGGGGTGGGAAATTGTCCCTAAAGGCGGAAGAATCAGCAATTATCAACGGCATAAGGATGCAGAAGGCAATGGGAACGACTGCATTAAAGACACACAACTTGTATCCATAGAATTTGTGGACTGCAATTGAAAAAAAGTGTCATGATGATCTCTCCACTGCCAGAAGATTCCGGAATAACCTCCCATTCTGATCTCCGGGAAGGGATTGCCAAGGGGGAAAAGATTCAATAACCAACGAGAGGATAACGATCTACGAATCGGGCCTTGGAACGCTAGAAGCTTGACTGTGGTAGGGAAACTAGAAAATCTCAAAGGGAAATGCAAAGGCTCAAAATATAGTAGGGCTCAGTGAAGTGAAACGGAAAGAAGACAAGGATATCTGGTCAGATGAGTATAGGGTAATATCAACAGCAGCAGAAAATGGTATAGCGGGCGTAGAATTCGTTATGAACAGGAAGGTAGGGCAGAAAGTGCGTTACTGCGAACGGCTCAGTCACAGGGTTGTTCTTATCAGAATCGACAGCAAACCAACACCGACAACGATAGTTCAGGTAAACATGCCGACGTCGCAGGCTGAAGATGAAGAGATAGAGAAAGTATATGAGAATACTGAAAGGGCAGTACAGCACGTAAAGGGAGCTGAAAATCTATTAGTCATGGGGGACTGGAATGCAGTTGTAGGGGAAGGAGTAGAAGACGAGGTTACAGGAGAATATGGGCTTGGGACGAGGAATGAGGAAGGAGAAATACTAATTGAGTTCTGTAATAAATTGCATCTAGTAATAGCGAATACTCTGTTCAAGAATCACAAGAGGAGGAGGTACACTTGGGAAAGGCCCGGTGATACGGGAAGACTTCAGTTAGATTTCAAGGTCAGACAGAGATTCCGAAATCATATACTGGATTGTAAGGCGTACCCAGGAGCAGATATAGAATCAGATCACAGTGTAGTAGTGATGAAGAGTAGGCCGAAGGTTAAGAGATTAGTAACGAACAAAGAGTACGCAAAGAAGTGCGATACGGAAGCACTCAGGAATGACGAGACACTCTCGAAGCTCTCTAAGGCTATAGATACAGCAATAAGGAATAGCTCAGTAGGCAGTACAGTTTAAAAGGAATGCACATCTCTAAAAAGTGCAATCACCGAACTTGGAAAGAAAAACATAGGTACACAGAAGGTAACTGCGAAGAAACCATGGGTAATAAAAGAAATACTTCAGTTAATCGGTTAAAGAAGGAAGTACAAAAATGTTCAGGGAAGTTCGCGAATACAGAAATACAAGTCGCTGAGGAATGAAATAAACAGGAAATGCAGGGAAGCTAAGACGAAATGGCTGCATGAAAAATGTGAAGAAATCGAAAAAGAAATGATTGTCGGAAGGACTAACTCAGCATTTAGGAAAGTCAAAACGACTTTCGGTGAACTTAAAACCGAAGGTAGTAACGCCAAGAGTGTAACAGGGATTCCACCGTTAAATCGAGAAGAGAGAGCGGATAGGCGGAAAGGGTACATTCAACGCCTCTATGATGTGTCTGATGTGATAGAAGAAGAAACAGGAGTCGATTTAGAACAGACAGAAGATCTGGTATTGGAATAAGATCAAATAAGGCAGAAGAGATACATAACATTCCATCAGAATTTCTAAAATCATTGGGGGAAGCAGAAACAAAACGACTATCCTCATTGGTGTGTATAATGTATGAGTCGGGCTACACATCATCTGAGTTTTGGAAAAATATCATCCACACATCCTGCAAGAGCTAACAAGCGCAAGAATTATCGCACAATCAGCTTAACAGCTCAGGCATCCAAGTTGCTGACAAGAATAAAATACAGAAGAATGGAAAAGAAAATTGAGGATGTGTTAGATGACGATCAGTTTGGCTTTAGGAAAAGCAAAGGCACCAGAGAGGCGATTCTGACGTTGTGGTTGATGATGAAAGCAAGGTTAAAGACAAATCAAGACACGTTCGCAGGATTTGTCGACCTGGAAAAAGCGTTCGATAATGTAAAATGGAGCAAGATGTTCGAAATTCTGGGAAAAATAAGGGTAAGCTATAGTGAGAGACGGGTAACATTCAATATGTGCAAGAGCCAAGAGGGAATAATAAGAGTCGACGACCAAGAACGAAATGCTCAGATTAAAAAGGGTGTAAGATAGGGATGTGGTCTTTCCCCCCTACTGTTCAATCTGTACATCGAAGAAAGGTTCAGGAGTGGAATTAAAATTGAAGGTGAAAGGATATCAAATGATAAGAATCGCTGATGACATTGCTATGTTGAGTGAAAGTGAAGAAGAATTACACGATCTGCTGAATGGAATGAACAATCTAATGAGTACAGAACATAGATTCGAAGTAAATCGAGGAAAGACGAAAGTAATAAGAAGTAGCAGAAATGAGAACAGCGAGACACTTAACATCAGGATTGATGGTCACGAAGTAGATGAAGTTAAGGAACTCTACTATCTAGGCATCAAAATAACCTATGACAGATGGAGCAGACTAGCTCTGGCAAAGAGGGCATTCCTGGCCAAGAGAAGTATACTAGTATCAAACACAGGCCTTAATTTAAAGAAGAAATATCTGAGAATATACGTTTGAAGCAGAGCATTGTATGGTGGTGAAACATGGACTGTGGGAAAACGGGAACACAAAAGAATCAAAGCATTTGAGATGTGATCCTACAGACGAATACTGAAAATTAGGTAGACTCGTAAGGTAAGGCATGAGGAGGTTCTGTGCAGAACTGGAGAGGAAACGAAGATGTGGAAAACACTGACAAGGAGAAGGGTCAGGATGATAAGACATCAGGAAATGACCTGCATGGTAGTAGAGGGATCTGTAGAGAGCGAAAACTGAAGAGGAAGGCAGGATCCGGAATACCTCCAGCAAATAATTGAGGACGTAGGTTGCAAGTGCTACTCTGAGATGAAGAGGCTGGCACGGGAGAGGAATTCGTGGTGGGCTTCATCAAACCAGTCAGAAGACTGATGACTAAAAAAAAAAAATTACCAAATGCGTCCAAACAGGACCAAAGTACTGATATCCTTTTTCCTGGT
The DNA here is from genome assembly GCF_021461385.2 of Schistocerca piceifrons. Classification (NCBI taxonomy): domain Eukaryota; kingdom Metazoa; phylum Arthropoda; class Insecta; order Orthoptera; family Acrididae; genus Schistocerca; species Schistocerca piceifrons. Next base: position 229,458,998 of record NC_060143.1, on the reverse strand, counting down.
AGCCGAAGGACAAACACGGTACCCATCCATCAGGGAATGAAGAATGTGTATCGGTCGGCAAGTTTGTGGAAAAGCACCGTTGTGGAATGGTGCGGCACGTGCTGTGCCAGTCGCGATTCAACACAAGACGCCGGTCAGCCCAGCTCAAGTGGGAGGCAGTTGAGCACCCAACCTATAGTCCTGATCTCACCCCATGATGGGACTGTCACATCCTTGTTCCCTGAAACAAAGTTATGAAGGGTCGACGGTCCCTCTCCGACGAGGATGTGCAGCAGGTAGTTACGGACTTCTTCACACAGCAGGACACGGTTTTTAACCAAACTGGTACCTTCAACCTGGCTTGTGGGATGTTTGCCTCAATCCTCATGACGATTTTACCTGATTGGCATACTGATTCTGCACTCTGTGGTCTTCGAACGGAAACTTATAGATCGCCCCTTATAATACATTTCCAGAAGGTGGTTCCCTACGGCTCTCAAATATTTCAGGGACGTCAAGATTACCGCCAAGAGTTGCTGACAAAATTTCTTTATTAACAATCACGTAGAAATGTTGGAACACGTGAGGCAATACTAACCTTACGACTTATCTTAGAAGAAAGATTAAGAAAAGGCAAACCTACGTTTCTAGCATTTGTAGACTTAGAGAAAGCTTTTGACAACGTTAACTGGAATACTCTCTTTCAAATTCTGAAGGTGGCAGGGGTAAAATACAGGGAGCGAAAGGCTATTTACAATTTGTACAGAAACCAGATGGCAGTTATAAGAGTCGAGGGGCATGAAAGGGAAGCAGTGGTTGGGAAAGGAGTGAGACAGGGTTGTAGCCTCTCCCTGATGTTATTCAATCTGTATATTGAGCAAGCAGTAAAGGAAACAAAAGAAACATTCGGAGTAGGTATTAAAATTCATGGAGAAGAAATAAAAACTTTGAGGTTCGCCGATGACATTGTAATTCTGTCAGAGACAGCAAAGGACTTGGAAGAGCAGTTGAACGGAATGGACAGTGTCTTGAAAGAAGGATATAAGATGAACATCAACAGAAGCAAAACGAGGATAATGGAATGTAGTCAAATTAAATCGGGTGATGCTGAGGGGATTAGATTAGGAAATGAGACACTTAAAGTAGTAAAGGAGTTTTGCTATTTAGGGAGCAAAATAACTGATGATGGTCGAAGTAGAGAGGATATAAAATGTAGACTGGCAATGGCAAGGAAATCGTTTCTGAGGAAGAGAAATTTGTTAGCATCGAGTATAGATTTAAGTGTCAGGAAGTCGTTTCTGAAAGTATTTGTATGGAGCGTAGCCATGTATGGAAGTGAAACATGGACGATAACCAGTTTGGACAAGAAGAGAATAGAAGCTTTTGAAATGTGGTGCTACAGAAGAATGCTGAAGATAAGGTGGGTAGATCACGTAACTAATGAGGAGGTATTGAATAGGGTTGGGGAGAAAAGAAGTTTGTGGCAAAACTTGACCAGGAGAAGGGATCGGTTGGTAGGACACGTTCTGAGGCATCAAGGGATCACTAATTTAGTATTGGAGGGCAGCGTGGAGGGTAAAAATCGTAGAGGGAGACCAAGAGATGAATACACTAAGCAGATTCTGAAGGATGTAGGTTGCAGTAGGTACTGGGAGATGAAGAAGCTTGCACAGGATAGAGTAGCATGGAGAGCTGCATCAAACCAGTCTCAGGACTGAAGACCACAACAACAACAACAACAACCACTTTCGGTCCAAAAACCATTATCAGGGTCAAAAGGGCATTCAAAACGTATTATGCTGCATAAAATCATTGGCATCAAATAATAAGCGACAGATAATAAAATCCATGAATTATTCGCTGTCGTCACGAAGTAATATAAATTACATAGTCAATCATAAACTGTGCCAAACAGTGCACCCATTCATGCTGCGTGTAGAATGCCTCCGTTCGTAGTGTTGATGCCCACTGTTGATGAGTGTCATAATAATGACGATGTTGGCTTTATATTATCCTTCCCACTCCTAAGTTCTTTTTAGGTGATTAAACTTCGTTCTTAAGCACAAAAATTTTCCTAGATAGGCCATATCTTGTAAGCACATGATGTCTTCCTCATATCATGACCAATGAATACTTCATAAATGTTAAGACAGTCGATCTAAGTACGTTCTGCACAGGATAACATATACGCCCTTTTCCTCAGCTATACCTTTTATTTCACTTTACTACTAAATTCAAGGTCAGGCGTTAAGTTCGCGTCTTGCCCCAACAAGTAACTATTATATAGTTTATGCGCAGGCGCAAGGTATTGTGTCCGCCTAGGCGGGCCTCATGACGCTACGGTCAGATCCAGTAGGCCTACAGCACTCGTGGCTGCTGCATCGCGGTCGGAAAGTGGGATCATGTAACTGCTTTTACGAACCTGATGATGCTCTGAGGATAGAAACTGCTTGTTAAACAAAGAAATTTTGTCATCCGTTCTTGGCGGTAATCATGACATTCATCACAAGGATGTAACTTGACTTAAGCCAGTGGAGGGCTTTACTCTTCACTCATGAAAGCCTTTGTAGGTTGAAAGCTGAGAGAACGAGTGTTTTAATCCAGCGAGAAGCCTGGATCTGCCGTCATCTGTGAAACATTCCTGAAACAAGAGCCTTTGGATGAGACCTTGCGTGGACTAAAAAGTCATAAACTGGACGCTCATGTATCCACATCTGCGACATGATAACGCATGTTTATGTCTATAGGGGGCTGTCAAATGAAAATCCAACACCCGCCACAATGGCACCATTGAGCGGTTCCGCTCAAAAGTAATGACCACACGCGTTAAGATACCTTTCCCCCTGGTAGGCGAGACGATCAATTCCTTTTTCGTACAACGCGGTCAGCTACTGACGGACCCGCTAACGCACCAAGACACTTCGCAGAAACTGCATCGAGACATAAAGTCAAAACGCATAGGAACGCAGTCGTACTGAATCATGCTGAAGCGTCTGCTGTTTCAGCACCTCCTGCATGCCCTTCTGAGAGTTAAACAGACCTATGAGAGCTAGCCCTGTTTTTGATACTTGAGAAACAGCGCAGGATGGTTCAAAAACGTGGTTTGTAAGCAATCAATACCGATGCAAGTTCATTCTTCCAAAGAAGAAAACAATAACCGTCAATATTACACTACTGGCCATTAAAATTGCTACACCAAGAAGAAATGCAGATGATACACGGGTATTCATTGGACAAATATATTATACTAGATCTGACATGTGATTACACTTTCACGCAATTTGGGTGCATAGATCCTGAGAAATCAGTACCCAGAACAACCACCTCTGGCCGTAATAACGGCCTTGATACGGCCTTGATACGAGCTTGGATGGCGTGTATAGGTACAGCCGCCCATGCAGCTTCAACACGATACCACAGTTCATCAAGAGTACTAACTGGCGTATTGTGACGAGCCAGTTGCTCGGCCACCATTGACCGGACGTTTTCAATTGGTGAGAGATCTGGAGAATGTGCTGGCCAGGGCAGCAGTCGAATATTTTCTGTATCCAGAAAGGCCCGTACAGGACCTGCAACATGCGGTCGTGCATTATCCTGCTGAAATGTAGGGTTTCGCAGGGATCGAATGAAGGGTAGAGCCACGGGTCGTAACACATCTGAAATGTAACGTCCACTGTTCAAAGTGCCATCAATGCGATCAAGAGGTGACCGAGACGTGTAACCAATGGCACCCCATACCATCACGCTGGGTGATACGCCAGTATGGCGATGACGAATACACGCTTCCAATGTGCGTTCACTGCGATGTCGCCAAACACGGATGCGACCATCATGATACTGTAAACAGAACCTGGATTCATCCGAAAAAATGACGTTTTGCCATTCGTGAAACCAGCTTCGTCGTTGAGTACACCATCGCAGGCGTCCTGTTTGTGATGCAGCGTCAAGGGTAACCGCAGCCATGGTCTCCGAGCTGATAGTCCATGCTTCTGCAAACTGCAAACGTCGTCGAACTGTTCGTGCAGATGGTTGTTGTCTTGCAAACGACCCCATCTATTGACTCAGGGATCGAGACGTGGCTGTACGATCCGTTACAGCCATGCGGATAAGATGCCTGTCATCTCGACTGCTAGTGATACGAGGCCGTTGGGATCCAGCACGGCGTTCAGAATTACCCTCCTGAACCCACCGATCCCATATTCTGCTAACAGTCATCAGATCTCGACCAACGCGAGCAGCAATGTCGCGATACGATAAACCGCAATCGCGATAGGCTGCAATCCGACCTTTATCAAAGTCGGAAACGTGATGGTACGCATTTCTCCTCCTTACACGAGGCATCACAACAACGTTTCACCAGGCAACGCCGGTCAACTGCTGTTTGTGTTTGAGAAATCGGCTGGAAACTTTCCTCACGTCAGCACGTTGTAGGTGTCGCCACCGGCGCCAACCTTGTGTGAATGCTCTGAAAAGCTAATCATTTGCATATCACAGCATCTTCTTCTTGTCGGTTAAATTTCCCATCTGTAGCACGTCATCTTCATGGTGTAGCAATTTTAATGGCCAGTAGTGTAGTATTTATTCATAAAAATAGCGTCGTTACCGTTTGTCCTCTCTTGACACAGGTCAAAGCAGGTTTCCCAACAGGTGAAGTGGTTTTCACTCGCTCAGCTTCAGTTTCAGTGAGAAACAGTACCTCAAACTTGTTGATATGACACCCTGAGTCCTCCCTGGCCGCTGTCTGCCCTGCACAGGGCGTCAAGGACCACGATTGACCCGCTACTCACTGTCAAGTAGATGAGTGATGACAGATTCTGTACTTCCTGTAGAGGAGACAGGCTAAACAGGAGACGATACTACTTAAGGTACCTTTGATATCTCTGGTACACATCTCTCGGAACTTTTCCAACACATTCATTTGCAGCAGCCTCTAGTTGTTTGAGAGTAGTCAGGGCGATTCGCGGTTGCTTACGAATGCCAATTAACTCATCCCATGCTCCTCGTGAACAGCATTCAGTCCAGGCGGCGTTGTGGCTAGTGCAATGTTTTGCAGAACAGAACTAAATAACTTTCAAACAAGCTTACTGATTTGCTATTACGAGTAATTTCTGGCACTTCAAGCTAAAAAGAAGAAATTGGAAATTTGTGGTAAGTTCTACGGGACCGAACTGCTGAGGTCATCGGTCCCTATGCTTACACACTACTTAATCTGCCTTAAATTAACTTACACTAAGGACGACACACAGACCCATGCTCAAGGGAGGACTCGAACCTCCGACGTTGGGAGCCGCGCGAACCGTGGCGAGGTGCCCTACACAGCACGGCTATCCCGCACCGCCCAATCCCCTTTAAGACTAAAGCAATTAGTACACAAGACGGGTTTTCTGTAAGGGTAACAGGAAGACCTGAAATGTTACTCATTTCCTGAAAACATCTTGAGGTTATAAATTCTAACAAGCTCGAAAATAGCATTAATTCACGATAAATGCAGACAATATACACTCCTGTAGAAGTGAAATCTAAATATAACACGATTTGTTAATTACAATATCTGCTACAATAACTAAATTACAATCGCCTATTTTATACGAAATATGGTATACAAAATACTCATAACTTCCGAAAATTGTCGAAAATATACGTTTATTCACGTTCATATACGAGTATACTGAATTTGGGGTTGTACGATTCTATGAACGAGAGTAGCTACTACCAGTAAAACTGTATGAAGCGCACATATTGATCACAGCTGACGCTAGAACACAAACAACGTTTTTCGCGACACACAGCGAACGGAAATACACAATACACGCAAGACTTTTGACGCAGTCATCACGAAAAACACGTTTAAATTTTACGTTCAAGTTTTTGCAGCTAAGTCTTAGAGACAAATTTATTTTAAATACGTATTTTACTTGGACACAAAATAACGAAAGTCATCTTATGTACGTAAATATACGTAAACTAGCAAATTCCGCAATGTTTCACAATTCCTAAATTTGAAATGAAATTGGACACGCGTCATCATAGACTTCTCTCCCACCGAGCGATGTGGCGCAGTGGTTAGCACACTGGACTCGCATTCGGGAGGACGACGGTTCAATCCCGTCTCCAGCCATCCTGATTTAGGTTTTCCGTGATTTCCCTAAATCGTTTCAGGCAAATGCCGGGATGGTTCCTTTGAAAGGGCACGGCCGATTTCTTTCCCAATCCTTCCCTAACCCGAGATTGCGCTCCGTCTCTAATGACTTCGTTGTCGATGGGACGTTAAACATTAACCACCTCCACCACCTTCTCTCCCCTCTCTGTTCGTCTCTTTCTCTGTCCATCTCCTCTTGTCCCCTCTCTATGACCTTGAACCTTGTTTATTGTTATAGCAAACAAAACCTTGATTGATAATTAATTGATGTCGCTTAAAATGAAAAGGTAAATCGACTGGGATCATTGGTACACTATGTGATCGAAAGTATCCGGACACGCCCTAAAACATACGGTTTTTCATATTCGGTGCATTGTGCTGACACCTACTGCCAGGTACTCCATATCAGCGACCTCACAAGTCATTAGATATCGTGTGAGAGCAAAATGGGGGGTTCTGCGGAAATCACGGACTTCGAACGTGGTCAGGTGACTGGGTGTTACTTGTGTCACACGTCTGTTCGCAGGTTTCCACACTCCTAAACATCCCTAGGTCCACTGTTTCCGAAGTGATAGTGAAGTGGAAACGTGAAGGGACACATACAGCACAAAAGCGTACAGGTCGACCTCGTCTTTTGACTGACAGAGACCGCCTACAGTTGAACAGGGTCGTAATGTGTAATAGGCAGACATCTATGCAGACCATCACACAGGAATTACAAACTGCACCAGGATACACTTGCAAGTACTATGACAGTTAGGCGGGAGGTGAGAAAACTTGGATTTCATGGTCGGACAGCTGCTCATAAGCCACACATCATGCCAGCAAATGCCAAACGATGCCTCGCTTGGTGTAAGGAGCGTAAACATTGGACGATTGAACAGTGGAAAAACGTTGTGTGGAGTGACGAATCACAGTACACAATGTAGCGATACGATGGCAGGGTGTGTGTATGGCGAATGCCCGGTGAACGTCATCTGCCAGCGTGTGTAGTGCCAACAGTAAAATTTGGAGGCGGTGGTGTTACGGTGTGGTCGTGTTTTTCATGGAGGGGGCTTGCACCCCTTGTCGTTTTGCGTGGCACTATCACAGCACAGGCCTACATTCATGTTTTAAGCACCTTCTTGCTTCCCACTGATGAAGAGCAATTCAGGGATGGCGATTGCATCTTTCGACACGATCGAGCACCTGTTCATAATGCACGGCCTGTGGCGGAGTGTTAACACGACAATATCATCCCTGTAATGGACTGGCCTGCACAGAGTCCTGACCTGAATCCTACAGAACACCTTTGGAATGTTTTGGACGCCAACTTCGTGCCAGGCCTCACCGACCGACATCGATACCTCTCCTCAGTGCAGCATTCCGTGAAGAATGGGCTGCCATTCCCCAAGACACCTTCCAGAACCTGACTGAACGTATGACTGCGAGGGTGGAAGCTGTCATCAAGGCTAAGGGTGAGCCAACACCTTATTGAATTCCAGCATTACCGATGGAGGGCGCCACGAGCTTGTAAGTCATTTTCAGCCAGCTGTCCGGGTACTTTTGATCACATAGTGTATATGGGACATCAGAGAGACCACTTCAGCCGCTGGGTCTATGAGGATAGTAGCATCAACGGCACTATTTCGCATTATTAATCTGCGAAAGGGTAGGATTACAAAAATTGGACGATTCAGATTCCATAGTAGTATTTCAATCATTAGTGGATAAGGCATAAATAAGACTTTTCTTTTGTTCCACAAAATTTCAGGCGAACTGCCAGATGTTTGCAACTTCCTGCCAATTCCTGCGAATTGATGTCGATGCGGAGAGTTTTCACCATGGAGGGCGCGCGGCGCAGCAGAATCGAACGCGTTCCAGTAGCGCACGTACAACGCCAAGTGAATCTACCACGCATGTGCCTTAAATACCAGAGCTCGGGGAGGTTTCGCCAGTATCACCTGAAGATGGCCAGAAGACTCTGCGCCGAAATGCTGTGGCAGGAAGTTGCAAACATCCGGGAGTTCGCCCGAAATTTTGTGGAACAATATGTACACCGGGAAAGTTATAAATCTCACAAGACTTTTCTTTTTTCTGTTATACCAACTACGAGGGACAAAACAAAGCAGCAGATTGTCGTGTATGCAATTTTTGTTTAAAATTATATATATGGAGGAAAACACATATGTGAAAAACAATATACCTCACAGTTTGATTGCCCGGCTTTCGTAGTTACAAGTAATTGCGAGACAGAAAAACAAATCATAATTTCACACCACAGCACAGCATTTTTTTTCTCGCAGACTTTTTTAACGGAAAAGCTGTACATTTGTGTTAAAAAATATACAACTAATGCACGTCTAAATGTCCCTAGCTGTGATGCGGTACTGAGCAGACAACTGTGACGAAGCCAAAGTAGTGGCGAATCGCCATCCGGCAGAGCCTCCTCTGTCGACCGCCCCATCTGGTCCCCCAACGACAATAACCCTGCAGAAGCCCCTGGACAACGTGACGGACAGCGATAAGGGCAGCACACCCACTATGCAACCTCAGTCTCGAAACAAACCCGCCAACAACCTTGCAAAAGCCACTGGGTAACAGACAGACAGCGATATGGGCCACCATATTCCCTATGTGAGCTCAGTCTCAGCGCCATCCGGCCCCTCAAAGACAACAACCTGGCAAACCCCTAGGCAATGAGACAGACAGCGATGTGAGCCAGCACATTCATTATATGACCTCAGTCTCGGAGCAATTTGGCCCCCCCAATGACAACAACCCGGCAAGCTCTTGGACAACGAGACAGACAGCGATAGGAGCCAGTGAATTCCTTATGCAACCTCAGCCTCAGTGCCATCCGGCCTCCCAACAACAACAACCTGACAGAAGCTCCTGGACAAACAGACAGACAGCAATATGAGCCATTGCATTCCTTATGTGATATGGGCCAGTGCATTCTTTATGCGACCTCAGTCTTAGCGCCATCCAGCCCCCCAATGACAACAACCCGGCAGAAGGTTTTGGACAACGAGACAGACAGCAATATGGACCAGTGCATTCCTTATGTGACCTCAGTCTCAGCGCCATCCGGCCTCCCAACGACAACAACCTGACATAAGCTCCTGGACAAAGAGACGGACAGCAATATGGGCCAGCGCATTCCTTATGTGATATGGGCCAGTGCATTCCTTATGCGACCTCAGTCTCAGTGCCATACGGCCTCCCAACGACACAACCTGACAGAAGCTCCTGGACAAAGAGATGGACAGAATATGGGCCAGCACATTCCTTATGTGACCTCAGTCTCAGTGCCATCAGCCCCCCCCCCCCCCAATGACAACAACACGGCATAATCTCATGGACAACGAGACACACAGTGATAGGGGCCAGCACATTCCTTATGTGACCTCAGTCTCAGCGCCATCCGGCATCCCAATGACAATAACCTGCCATAAGCTCCTGGACACTGAGACAGACAGCGATAGGGGCCAGCGCATTCCTTATGCAACGGCGCCATCTGGCCTCCCAATGACAACAACCAGACAAAAGCTTCTGAACAACGACACAGACAGCGATAGGGGCCAGTGAATTCCTTATGTGACCTCTGTCTCTGCACCATCCGACCCCCCAAGGACAATAACCCAGCAGAAGCTCTTGGATAACGAGACGGACAGTGATATGGGCCAGTGCATTCCTTATGCGACCTCAGTCTCAGTGCCATCCAGACCCTCAATGACAACAACCTGACAGAAGCTCGTGGACAAAGAGATGGACAGCAATATGGGCCAGCGCATTCCTTTTGTGATATGGGCCAGAGCATTTCTTATGTGACTCAGTCTCAGTGCCATCCGGCCCCTCAAAGACAACAACCCAGCAGAAGCTCCTAGACAACAAGATGGACAGAGATATGGGCCAGCACATTCCTTATGTGACCTCAGTCTCGGCACCATCCGACCCCCCAAGGACAATAACCCAGCAGAAGCTCTTGGATGACGTGACGGACAGTGATATGGGCCAGTGCATTCCTTATGCGACCTTAGTCTCAGTGCCATCTGGCCCCCCAATGACAACGACCCAGCAGAAGCTCCTGGACAATGAGACGGTTAGTGATGTGGGCCAGTGCAGTCGTTATGCGACCTCAGTCTCAGCTGAGGCAGCGAGGGGTCTGGCAGATCGCTATCTGACGCTACTGACCGGTCCAAAAGGACTAGTGTTACACAGAAAGGAAGTCGCACACTTTCGGCGAATGGGGGCATGCCAATGCACGCTGTAGCCCGTATACTTTACGCAGGTGGCCGGCGAGTCTCCTCATGTGCCTTCTCCGTGAGCAGCACTGCCGTAACGGGCGCCAATGTCAAACGATCAGCAGCCGGGAACCGAAACGGAAACGTCGGCTGCCGTACCGGGCGACACCGTTTCTCAGGGGACAACATCTGTACCAGATGCGGCATAGACGCCGGATGCAGAACGGCAGCTCTGATTTCTGGTAGGCCTTATCCCAGTGGACAAGCCGGCGGCCGAAACGGTGGAGGTGGAGAAGCACACGCCCAAGCGGCCAACTGGCGCGAGCGTGGCAGCAAATTCCAAGAGGTCTGCTAGTAGCTCGTCTAGTAGCGCACCAACACTCTTCATCCAGCGGAAGGCGTCACGGAAGGGATCCAGGACATATCCATCAACCATCTATGATCAAGGCTTCATGGCTCTGAGCACTATGGGACTTAACTTCTGAGGTCATCGGTCCCCTAGAACTTAGAACTACTTAAACCTAACTAACCTAAGGACATCACACACTTCCATGCCCGAGGCAGGATTCGAACCTGCGACTGTAGCGATCACGCGGTTCCAGATTGTAGCGCCTAGAACCGCTCGGCCACTCCGGCTGGCAAGGCTTCATGCAGCCCAAACGCACCCAGGGCTGTGGTACTTGCACTACAATCGGCTGTTAACACAGGTAACTGGTTCTCTGACGTCACTGACGATGCAGGCGAGGCCATGGAGGATCAACAGCAGAAGAGATCGCCTCCGCCACCTCCACCTCCTGTTGTCACCAAGTGGACAGGCAGCTTCAAGAAAATCAAAGCTGTGGTCAAGGGGAATGTGACGTTTCGCGTTGCAGGGCGCGACTTGTGCCACAGCCTCACGAAGACTTTGGAGATTACTATGGGGTCATGGACCTCGCAGAAAAAGAGGGACTTCTCAGTTTCACCTACTATTTAGAGTTGGTGAAGACTCTTACAGTCGTCTTTCGAAAGCTCCCGTTCAGTATGGACCCTTGGTACCTATGGGAGCTGCTCGAGCATTGGGCTTCTAGGCGCTTCAGTCCGGAACCGCGCGACTGATACGGTCGAGGTTCGGATCCTGCCTCGGGCATGGATGTGTGTGATGTCCTTAGGTTAGTTAGGTTTAAGTAGTTTTAAGTTCTAGGGGACTGATGACCTCAGATGTTAAGTCCCATAGTGCTCAGAGCCATTTGAACCATTGGGCTTCCCTATACGCGACACAGCCCGTATGAAGTCGGCCAAGGACAACTTCGACACACCACTTATCATGGCGGTCCTCGATGACACCACTGAGAACTGCAAAATATTTCAGCTGACCCCCGTGGCGGATGTCGGAGAAACGTGGGAAAACTGTGCAAGAGATGAGGGCCGCCACAATGCTTCAACTGCCAGGGCCTGTACCATGTGGCGAAATTCTGTAAATTGCCTCCTCACTGCGTAAAACCGAAGACGGACACGCCAAGATGCGGCAACTGCAGCGAGAAACACGTGAGGTGCTATCGAGGCTGCATCGCCTTCTGGCGTGCGGCCGCAAAACAACGAGGGAGCCGGCGCATTCCGCGATGATTCGACCGCTGCGCCGGCCGGTGTGGCCGAGCAGTTCTAGGCGCTTCAGTCCGGAACCGCGCTGCTGCTACGGTCGCAGGTTTGAATCCTGCCTCGGGCATGGATGTGTGTGATGTCCTTAGGTTAGTTGGCTTTAAGTAGTTTCTAAGTCTAGGGGACTGATGACCTCAGATGTTAAGTCCCATAGTGCCTAGAGCCATTTGAACCATTTTCTTCCACTGCTGCTGATGTGGCACCCGTGAAATTAGCTGAGCAGCGCCCTGCCGCCCCCACAGACGTCCAGGGGCGTGGTGGTAGTCGTTCGCGAGAGTGGACCGCCGAGGGAATGCCCTGTGCCAGCCGGAGCAGACAACTGGCGTGGACGGCGGAGGGAGCGCCCGCCCGCGAGCCTGCCGCCCTACAGCCACCACTTCGAGACCAGAAAGCAGCATCATCTCCCTGCACTGAAAAGACTTCTGCAGGGAAAGTCACGGAAGAAGTCAGAGCCATGAGGGAGGAGTTCAAGCTGCTTCTACAGCAGCTACCGTGTCTGGAGTGCAGTCGGCCATCCAGGCCATTACCGCTGCAGCTGTTTCCACACCCAGACATGAACATACACATCCAAGGTCTAACCGTTTGTGTGTGGAACGCAAACAGCAACAGAATGTAAGCGGGAGAATTCCGCCAGTTTCTGCGTGACGAGCATGTAGACGTCTTCCTCGTTACCGAGAACTTGGCTGAAACCGGGCGTGGATGTGCGAGCAGCAAGCTTTCACTGCTACTGCACCGACTGGGAGACTCACGGAGGCGGAACGGCGGTCTACATAAAGAAGTTGCTGCGCCACTACCTGGTGCAACTCCCTGAGATGCCAAGCTTGGAAACCACTGGCGTCGTGGTCAGCACATCAGATGGCCAAGTTACGATCTTGGCGGTCAACCGACAGCCGACAGGACACCTGTAACCCAGGGACATTGAGATGCTGCTGTCGATGAGCAGAAACCTATTCATCGGCGGCGATCTCAACGCCAAACACCCGGAGTGGCACTCCAGGAGCACCAACAACAGCGCCAGCAGGATACTCTGGGTGGACCAAGACGCCATAGTGCTGGGTCACTTTGACACTACCTACTACCTGGAGCGCGGCCGTCCCAATGGTCTGAATATCACGATCGTCAAAGGGGCAGCACACAAGGCGATCACGACCACTCAGTATGCCCTGCCGTCTGATCACTTGCGAGCGATCTTTGATCTGAACACAGATGGGTGGCTCCCACCACAGCACAAACTGAGAACACTTCCAGTAACACCTGGGCAAGACCGTCACCGCCACCCCCTATCCAGACGAGGATGTGGTGGATGCTGCACCAGCCGCATTCACCCACTACACACCACAGCGGCAGATGTAGCAGCGCCGCAGCGACAAAGGAAGCTGAAGGACAACTCCAAACAACTTCCACCGGTCATCCTAGAGGTCACCCGAGAGAAAAATCGGGTTTTCATTGAGTGGCGGCTCACACGAAATCCTCACCAAGCAGCTGCTCAACTGACTGCGCCGTGGGATGTCGGCGGCCGTCGGCCACCACCGAAATCGGGACTGGGCTGGCAAAATAGCCACGCTCAGGATCGACAATGGCAGCGTCTGAGCGATGACCAAGAACTTTCAGAGGAGGGGTCAGCGCATTCCGCCGCTACAAGTTGGTCGTAACGTCGCCGCAGAGCCGAATGTCAAGGTCAGCGTGCTCGCAGACACCTTCGCGGAGAATTTTACACCGGTGGACGACGTCGTCGAGGACGACATAATCCGAGGTGGCTGCGGGTCTCCCGCTGTACATGAATCGACAGGAAGAGGACGACGTCATCGAAGCCACCACACAGGAAGAAGTTCAACGTCCCCTCACATTCCTACAGCCCAGGAATGTAGGGGGATGTGACCAGATCAACAACATACTGCTGAAGAGAGTGCCGTCGGAAGCAGTGCACATTGTCACTGCAATCTTCAATGCCACCCTTTGTTCAGGCGTCTACCCCACTGCGTGGAAACACGCCTATGCAGTCGCCATCCCGAATGCTGGAGTGGATCCCAAGCTGGCGCAAAACTATCACCTCATAAGCCTGGTGCCTTCCCTCCCAAAAGCCTTCGAGAGGATATACGCCAGATGGCTACAGCGTCACATCGGTGAAGAGACCCTGATTCCTGACGATCAGTTTGGCCCTCGACGCAACACACACTTCTGCGACTGGAACTCGAGTTCGAGTCTCGGTCTGGCACACAGTTTTAATCTGCCAGGAAGTTTCTTGTCAACGCACACTCCGCTGCAGAGTGAAAATCTCATTCTGGAAACATCCCCCAGGCTGTGGCTAAGCCATGTCTCCGCAATATCCTTTCTTTCAGGAGTGCTAGTTCTGCAAGGTTCGCAGGAGAGCTTCTGTAAAGTTGGGAAGGTAGGAGACGAGATACTGGCAGAAGTAAAGCTGTGAGGATGGGGCGTGAGTAGTGCTTGGGTAGCTCAGCTGTTAGAGCACTTGCCCGCAAAAGGCAAAGGTCCCGAGTTCGAGTCTCGGTCTGGCACACAATTTTAATCTGCCAGGAAGTTTCAACATAAGAAATTGATTAACGAAAAACAAAAACATATCTGTGCAGGCCATAAGAGTCTACACTAGCAAAGCAGACAGTATAATATATAATCATACTGTAAAAATATATAACCTATGTCCGTCAGAATGCTTATTAGAGCATCGTGTAAAAACCTGAAGTAATCCTTTATTTACCGAGGAAAATCGCCAATCAGCCATTTTGAGATTTTATTTCCTTTTATTTTGACAACCAGTTTTGGGATCTCAATAATGCCATCTTCAGGCCCCTGCATATTAAAAACAAGCACACGCACAGTGTGTATCAAATATACCACAGCCGACTTACAGAAAATAAAACATAGTAATAAAAGTTCTTAAAACGTACAAAATACAATTTGCAACATTAAGACAAGTGCCTGTACACGTACAACACAAAGCACAACAAAGCAGAATATGTACACATACTGATTAGCACTGAAACTATTCTTATAGATGAGAAACGCCCTAGTTCTTATGAAAACCTATATTGATTCAAAGTAAATCCTTGCGATATAACCTACGCACTACACAACAGTGTATATATCTATCGCCTAATTATTATCACTACTGGTGATATACCATAATTACTCGTCACGACATCAAAAACGCAACCAGATGTGAAACTCAAAGGCCCACAAAATATTAAATGAATAATGGTATGCAAGAAATATGCAAGGAATACTCATAAAATATCTAGAGACGCCAAAGAAACTGGCATAGTGTAGGCGTCCCGGTGGTCCCAGTCGCCTATGGTGGACTGGAGGCCAGGCGGTGACCTCTCCAGTTGCCAGGATGCTAGGAAATGACTGTGGACGCGTCAGAAACGCCAAAGAAACATTATTAATTCATAACACTTTTATTCCTGCCGAGTTCAATGTGGCTTGGTGATATCAACGACCTTCCCCAAGTTCTCGCTGACTCGTAGCGATGACACCAGCTCCGGGCCGCACAGTCTTGGTAGCGCAGTGCCGCGTGCTGTGACGTAGCGAAGGAATGTCCTTACTTCGTACTTTGGCCACGAGTGGCTGGTGGCGCCAAGTTGGCCGGCCGGCTCGGCTGCGGACAGCAAGCCGCTGTGCATAGGAGGCTGTGGGTTGGAGTCCCAGTGCTGTCGGCATGAGAGGTGTTCTCGTAGTGCGGAATGTACTCTATCCCACCCCATCTTCTTCCCTGCTCCTCCTGATGGCTCGTCCGCAGTGGGCAGGTGGAATGGACTGCAGCCCCCATCGTCGACGGCTCACCCGGTTGTGACGGCGGATGCACAGGGGCTAGGCCCCGCACGATCTCAACGACGGCACACTGATGTGGTTAGCATTGGCAGCGAGCGAGTTTACCGTGATGGCTGCTAATCCTTGGTTGATGATTGACAGCGGCAGCAGAGAGGACCAGAGCTGGTACTGTTCCCTCATGTCTGCTGCTGAATGGGCCGCCCTTACTGCAACATCTCCTTAATAAAGAGCAGCGACCCACATCTAACTGCAAGTCTAACTGCAAGTGCCGTGTTGCTGTCAAAGCTGGCGTATTTAAAGGAAGCACGAGCGACGTCCTGATGTCATGCTCGTTTGTAATTAACACATTCGTTCCACTTATACTGCTGATTCATCTGTCGTACTCGCCCCTTAGGCGTTCTTGTGACAGAGTTACGTGTTGTTGTGGCAGACTTACGCGAAGTTGTGAAATGCAGTACAGCTGATGCTATACCTCTGTCTTACACTCTACGAAAGTCTCTGTCTAACACAAACCCGCGTGCTAAGCAATTCTCTCTCGCCTGTTATGTGTAACCAGGCAATTGCCCCTGCGTGACGACACATTCCGACACCCGTGCAATACTCTTACCTCTTGGCTAACCTACCGCCTCTGGCTCTCGGCATAGGCAACGAAACTTTGACAATATTCCACGTTTCCAACTCTTTAGTATTCCGCGACACTACAACGCTGCGATCGGCAACGCCTATAAAATGTAAAACGCCAATTCGTCTAAGCATCTTTTATTAGCCCTGAACTGGTAAGGGTTACTTCTCGTACCCTGTCTGTGGTACCACGCGCCGCAGAATTTGAATCCCCGCCAGATGTCATGGACGTCGAAGACCCCTAGAGGTCTCTGTACCATCGCGCCATAAGCTGTGGCGGCGCGCGCCTCCTGGCCCGCATTTAGTGTGAGGGCGCCACAGTGGAACACGTGGTTGCAGCGGCCAATAGCGGCGCCCCTGATAGAGTATTTATGCGCCTGCCTCTCGCTCAGCCAGCCCCCCCTCCCTTTCGTTTTTCCTCTCCTCCCTCCTTGTTTTCCCCCTCCTCTGTCCAGGTCCCGCCCCCCCCCCCCCCCCCCCCATCTGCCCTTGGCTATGGTGTGTCATCTTTGTGCCAACATTTTAGTGCAGTGTTTACAGTGAGTGTTCAGTGTTGTGTGTCTTTTCCGAAGTGTTGCGAACGGAAACCATACTGTCGCTGGGTGTGATTTTTATATCTCTTGCGAACAGAAACCAGACTGTCGCCATGTTTTTTAATTGTCTGTCTACTATTTTACCTGTCTGCTTCCTGTGTATTTTATTAACTTTGTTTTATGTTTTAACTTTCCACAATTTTCCGCCGTTTTACAATTTAAGTCACCGTTTTATCACCTGCTTTTATTGTTTCTTATCTTCTTCTTACGTTTTAAAAAGTCTATAGGCTGCAGAGCAGCGTACTAAGCTGCTGCCAGCCCGCCTCCCTTTGGGGGGAATCGAAATTCAATAAAGGAAAAAAAAAGCTCAGCCAGCCAGTCTAACCTTGCGTACGTCTCTGGACACATTGCCTCGCCTTAGACAGCTTATTTACTTTCTTGTTCTGTGTACGAGTGGACGTGGTTGTTAGATTTTCTTGTGACTCCGTTGTTTTGATCTCGTTGTTGTTCGTTCTGTCCTTCGCTGGTCGTGTCCGTCCTCTCCCGTTGTGTCGTTGTTCGCGGGCCGCTCCGCGGGTCCCGCCGTGCTTTCCATCACTTCAACCCCGCGACCATTCCGATCACCGTTACAACACTGTCCAAGCTCACAGAACCTTTTATGGGCGTGGTTAAGTCAGATAAGATTTCAAACCTCAACGAGAAGAAACAGGGTCACCACCAGTATTGCTCTTCCTAGATTTTCGAGAGCGAACTGGAATTCGTTGGCTAATCTGACTATTGATTGAATACTTAATACAATTTAGTGAAGTTAATTACTCTTCATTCTCCAAGCAAAATCAATTATTGAACTTAAGAAACATGAAATACTACATAAATGGGACTGATGCTAATTAATAAATAGGCGGGAGACGAAAGATCACAATTCACATGATTTATTTCTAAGTTCACACGTAAATGGGGAGTACATGCACGGTTTAGACGCTGGTGCCAGCTCACTACCAGCGTGAAGCGCATCTAACATTTATTGAAGTCCAATTGGAATAAAGGAACGGAAATTAGTACACGTTCACACATATGCATACAATAGGACAATAGCTACAATTTAATACATTATCAGGAGAGCAAGTCATGGTGGCTCTCTTTAGTGTCAATAAGTGTGCGCACCATGTGGTTACTATTTGATCGAGCGCCCCCAGGAAAGTGACACAAGAACATGAAAATTGGACGCTATCAGTTAATCATGAGAAAGCAGTTTAGTTAAATCAAATCACACCCTAATTTAATGGACGGTATCAGACTCTGATACGGTACAGAACACGAGGAGAAACACGTGTTTCAGTGACACAGAATTTTCTACAAAACATTCAACGGGACGAGGGAAGATAATACACGTACAATAATTCTTTCACACCATACTCACACCTAATCAAGATAACTACTAATACATCAAGCCCGCCTAACGCCAACTACGCCTTTCCGCCGCCTTGTCTGGACCTGGGAAGTTTCGTTAGGTGGGTAGCTCTTAAATAATTCATCTCGAAGTACAAATTTCAACTATTCGAGGTTTGAATAATGAATCTTCAATTAATCTGAAGTGACTCAAATATTTCACTATGAATTTACATTATGCTCAATCGCGCCTAACACAATGCTCTAAGCAGAGCGTTCCCTTAACATAGGTACTCACCAATCTCAGGGCGGACAACGACCACTGACCACGCTCCCGCTGTGCACAAAACCGACGCTACCCCCCCCCCCTTCTCCCTCCCCCGACGCCTGACTTAGTCAGAGGAACAGCTTCCTCGACCAACCTAACAATGACACCTAAAGCTTGAAAGGGATAGGCCTCTCTATCCAGAACGGAGGGCCTGAGGGACTGAAAATTTGCCATCCTGCACGAGAGCAGAAGACAAGCAGCTTCCCGTCTGCTCTGGGCAGACGACTCTATATCCATGACCACCACTAATTACGGCTACCAATAACTTCAAAACACACAAACTAATAATTCATTCTCAAGCCATACATAATCCACTAACACTCAGAGGCGAGGGAATATATTCTACAGAATTTAATCATGATATGAAATTTCGACTTGATCATTGGGTAACGTTCACAAACGGCAACCTACAGTGACGTCAAACATGTACAGTCTCATGTGAAGCGTCCTGCTCAGCCTCCTCGAGGGAGTGCAAAAAACATTAAGGGAAATAAGACATGGAAGGTCTCTATGACACACCGTCACTGGCAATAGGTTTATGGAGAGACTCCAATGAGTCGTTTCAATAAGACAAGTGTCTGGCGTAGTTGTCAGATCGGTTACTGCTGCTACAATGGCAAGTATCAAGATTTAAGTGAGTTTGAATGTGGTGTTATGGCCGGCGTATTAGCGATGGAACACAGCATCTCCGAGGTAGCGATGAGTGGGGATTTTTCCGTATCACCATTTCACGAGTGTACCGTGAATATCAGGAATCCGGTAAAACATCAAATCTCCGACATCGCTGCGGCCGGAAAAAAATCCTGCAAGAACGGGACCAACGACGACTGAGGAGAATCGCTCAACGTGACAGAAGTGCAACCCTTCCGCAAATTGCTGCAGATTTCAATGCTGGGCCATCAAGAAGTGTCAGCGAGCGAACCATTCAACGAGACATCATCGATATGAGCTTTCGGAGCCGAAGGCCCACTCGTGTAGACTTGATGACTGCACGACACAAAGCTTTACGCCTTGCCTGGGCCGGTCAATACTGACAGTGGACTGTTGATGACTGGAAACATGTTCCCTGGTCAGACGAGTCTCGTTTCAAATTGTGTCGATAGGATGGACGTACACGGATATGGAGACAACCTCATGAATCCATGGACCCTGAATGTCAGCATGGGACTGTTCAAGCTGGTGGAGGCTCTGTAATGGTGAGGGGCGTGTGCAGTCGGAATGATATGTGACCTCTGATACCCCTAGATACGACTCTGACGGGTGACACGTACGTAAGCATCCTGCCTGATCATCTGCATCCGTTCATGTCCATTGTGCATTCTGACGGACTTGGGCAATTCCACCGGGGAAATGCAACACCCCACACATCCAGAATTGCTACAGAATGGCTACGGGAACACTCTCCTGAGCTTAAACGCTTCCACTGGCCACCAAACTCCCCAGACGTGAACATAATTGGGCATATCTGCTGTTCAGATGAGATCTCGAACCCCTCGTACTCTTACCGATTTATGGACAGCGCTGCAGGATTCATGGAGTGAATTCCCATCAGTAGTACTTCAGGCATTAATCGAGTCCATGCCCTGCCAAGTTGCGGCATTTCTGCGTACTCACAGGGGCGCCATACAATATTAGGCAGGTGTACCAGTTTCTTTGGTTCTTCACTGTACTATACACCAAATCAAAAAATAAAAAGTAATGGCCTTGTGTCCCTTACATCAATTAATAGGCGGGAAAATACAAGAGTGAAACAAACAAGGGCTTCAAATCTATATCAACTAAGGGTAGTCTTCCAATACGTCGACTGACAATGTAATACTGTTTCCCTGGGAGTATAAAGTATCACATTATCGCCCATCTGTAAAATGACGAACCCATCCAAAAAGAAACCGAAATATAGCAAGCTGTATCGCGACAGGCGGTGTGGGGATGGAACAAGTTGAAAGTAAGCTAAGATTGCAAAGACCAACGGGACACCAAAGTGTAAGCCCAAAATGAATCAACGGACATTAAAGAAAAACGGTCAAGAACTTTTCGAAATTTTTGGTAACATTGTTAAACAATGTCTTTTCTTTACATAGTAATACAGGTAAACGAAGAAACTGCACGGAATTTGTATTTACAGGGTGGCACACGAAATGTGTTACCAATTGTTACTTTCACAATTTACGACACACATTAGATATCCCGCTGGGATCTCTACAGCAGTACCAGCAGAGCTTGGCAAAACAAATGAGTTACGAAATGACGTGCAATTCACGATACTGCCGCTAGGAGACTAGTAAGCAGCAATGGCTGACAATGGAAGACTGACGACACAGCAACGATCAGAAATTGTGTTACTTTTTATGGAACGAAAAGCCTTGTTGTGACTCAGAGGCGTTTTCGACAACAGTTTAACACACGATGCGTCCCTAGCAAGAAGACCATCCATAGGTTGTACGATAAAATTGTACAGGAAGGAACAGTATTGGAAGCGAAGCGACCTCGGCCTAAGCCTATTTCTTCGCTGGAGAATATTGAAGTGGTACGAGTTGCTGTACAGAGAAGTCCCGGGAAATCGTGTAGAAAGGCAGCAGTGCAACTGGGACTATCCAGACGCTCCGCTCAACGCATTCTTAGAAGTGACCTCCATATGTACACTTAGAAGATGACCTGTACACAGAAGCTCACTGAAGAACACTAGCAGCACAGACTACTGTTTGCTCAGGGGCGGAGGATAGGGAAGAAACTCTCAACAACGTTTGGAGTTCAGACGAGGCACATTTTCATTTAGACGGTGTGGTTACCAAACAAAATGTACGCTTTTGGGCCACTGAAAACCCACAGGTGCTTCATGAACGACAACATTATGCTCCGAGAATTACAGCGTGGGCAGCAATTTCCAGTCACAGACTTATTGGACCCTTTTTCTTTAAAGAAACTGTGAACAGCGAGCGTTATTTGAGCATGTTTCGCAATATCTTCATTTCACAGCTTCTTGCTACTGCCTTGCCCTTCAAAACGCAGTGGTTCATGCAAGATGGAGCAAGGCCACATACTGCTAACACTGTGTTGGAGTTTTTACACGAGCATTTCGACATGCGGATCATTTCACTCAGGTTTCCAGGTCGCTTCAATGACGGACAAAATCGGCCCCCCACTAGTCCAGACCTCAATCCATGTGACATTTTTCTTTGGGGGTGCCTAAAGGAAAAAAATTTCCCGAAACGTCCACATGATTTAATGGAGTTTAGAAGAATTATTCTTCAAGCTTGCAGTGAAATTACGGAAGACAAGTGCCCTAGGGTAATCACTAACTTCAGTGTTCGTTTGAAGGAAGTGAGTAAACGAAATGGTGCACATATTCAGCATGTGCTGAGTTAGAACAAATCTCCATGGACGGCTCTTCATTGTAGTGTATATGTTCCTTTCAGATTGTATTGACAATAAAGTTTATATTCAAAAACAAAATGGTAACACATTTCGTGCGCCATTATTAATGTGGAAGATACAGTCGTGTGAAATGGGTCGAGTCTCGTCGGAGCGAGCTGTAGTGTGCAAGTGGCAGTGACTGACCGTTTGCGCTCGCCCTCCATGAAGACGACGGTGGCGAGGTCCGGCACGTCGGCGCACTGCAGGTCGCCCGGCGGGCTGTGGGACAGCTGCGGCGCCATCCTCAGCACCTTGGGGTAGCACGCCTCTGCCGCCACCACGCCGCGGGCCCCCACCTGCGGGCAAGCCGGGCCATGGCGCTATTACGTGGGCCGCCGCTCCTGCCATCCAGCACGAACAGTTGTGATGTTGTTGTGGTCTTCAGTCCTGAGACTGGTTTGATGCAGCTCTCCATGCTACTCTATCCTGTGCAAGCTTCTTCATCTCCCAGTATCTATTGGAACCTACATCCTTCTGAATCTACTTAGTGTATTCGTCTCTTGGTCTCCGTCTACGATTTTTACCCTCCACGCTGCCCTCCAATACTAAATTGGTGATCCCTTGACGCCTCAGAACATGTCCTACCAACCGATCCCTTCTTCTAGCCAAGTTGTGCCACAAACTCCTCCCCAATCCTATTCAGTACCTCCTCACTAGTTATGCGATCTACCCATCTAATCTTCAGCATTCTTCTGTAGTACCACATTTCGAAAGATTCTATTCTCTTCTTGTCCAAAATATTTATCGTCCATGTTTCACTTCCATACATGTCTACACTTTCAGAAACGACTTCCTGACACTTATCTATACCCGATGTTAACAAATTTCTCTTCTTTCGAAATGCTTTCCTTGTCATTGCGTCTACATTTTATATCCTCTCTACTTCGACCATCATCAGTTATTTTGCTCCCCAAATAGCAAAACTCCTTTACTACTTTAAGTGTCTCATTTCCTAACCTAATTCCCTCAGCATCACCCGACTTAATTCGACTACATTCCATGATCCTCGTTTTGCTTTTGTTGATGTTCATCTTATATCCTTCTTTCAAGACACTATCCATTCCGTTCGACTGCTCTTCCAAGTCCTTTGCTGTCTCTGACAGAATTACGATGTCATCGGCGAACCTCAAAGTTTTTATTTCTTCTCCCTGGATTTTAATACCTACTCCAAACTTTTCTTTTGTTTCCTTTACTACTTGCTCAATATACACATTGAATAACATCGGGGAGAGGCTACAACCCTGTCTCACTCCTTTCCCAACTACTGCTTCCGTATCACGTCCCTCAACTCTTATAACTGCCATCTGGTTTCCGTACAAATTGAAAATAGCCTTTCGCTCCCTGTATTTTACCCCTGCCACCTTCACAATTTGAAAGAGAGTATTCCAGTCAACATTGTCAAAAGCTTTCTCTAAGTCTACAAATGCTAGAAACGTTGGTTTGCCTTTCCTTAATCTAGCTTCTAAGATAAGCCGCAGGGTCAGTATTGCCTCACGTGTTCCAATATTTCTACGGAATCCATACTGATCTTCCTCAAGGTCGGCTTCTACTAGTTTTTCCATTCGCCTGTAAAGAATTCGCGTTAGTATTTTGCAGCCGTGACTTATTAAACTGATAGTTCGGTAATTTTCACTTCTGTCAACATCTGCTTTCCTTATGATTGGAATTATTATATTCTTCTTGAAGTCTGAGGGTATTTCGCCTGTCTCATACATCTTGCTCACCAGATGGTAGAGTTTTGTCAGGACTGGCTCTCCCAAGGCTGTCAGTAGTTCTAATGGAATGTTGTCTACTCCCAGGGCTTTGTTTCGACTCAGGTCTTTCAGTACTCTGTCGAACTCTTGACGCAGTATCATATCTCCGATTTCATCTTCATCTACATCCTCTTCTATTTCCAAAATATTGTCCTCAAGTACATCACCCTGAGAGGTGGCATGAGCCCTCTCTCATATTTCTATCTTACGATTCTCCTCTCTAATTGTATGCGGTGGAAAGTTGCTATTCCTTCACACGCGGACTTCCCACGCAGTGTCTCTCGTCACCCGGGTGGTCCGGTGACAGGCGGGCTCTGCTGATCTGGAAAGCTTTAAGCCGACGGGTGTGAGGAAGTCGAGTGAATGCTTTGCAGACACCGACATTGTCAAGTGGCTCGCCCGCAGAGCCTGAAGTAGCGGCTGGGCTAGAGGTTCCGTTACTTCGCAGAAACTTAGCGAAAACACTTTCTGGCGGGCTACCAGCGAGGCGTGGGAATGACTTGTGTACCCAGGCAGCTGTGGCGGGAAAACTCCCGCACTTTCTGCAAAATAGTAACTGTGATTGGCTTGCTCAGGGCATAGCTCCGTGACGTAGCAAGATCGGCGCAGAAATTGGCGCCAAGAATCTCCATTGGTGGAATGGTAGCGTTCCGGTTTTCGAGTTGCTGATTGGAACGTTTAACCACGGCCACTGTCGTGGGGGCGGGAATGTTCTGTGTTCGGTTTTTGTACGGGTGCTCTTGTAAGTAGTTGGCTCTCGCTTTTCGGTCGAGGACGTCGAAGCAACCAGCCAACGGCTCCGGTACGGCAGATCGTGTCCTGGGAGTCAAGAAGTCGGTTTGGTAATGTATGTCCGCAGCACCGGCAGATAGGGATTTTCCTAGGTGACAATCAGAGCTCAGCAGAGCGTGCCTGTTCGTCTTTTTTTTCTAACTTTGTTCTGTCTTGGGTAGCAGCAATTAATGTTGGGTTGGCTATGTGTTTTCTCTAAGAATTGAGTTGCTAGGAATTGGCTGCACATACCACTTCGTCATAATCCTCACAATCTAGTTTAGGGACAACTTCACATTCACAGCGTTTGTTTAAGTATCCAATTAGAGCCAATTTGATGTATTGTTAATGTTTCATGTGTTGTTGTTTATTATTTTGTGTTTAGTCTTAATAAATCATATTGTTATTTTGGACAGAACTTTCATTCTGTTAATAGGTAGAGCAACCCCATCATTCCTCACTATGTTAATGAAACCTTCGTTTAATTAACTTATTTATCGAATTAAATTATTGCAGGTGCCAAACTCTCTTCTACTCCACCGGCAGGGTTGATTAGAGTCAGTTCGGGTATTTTTTTTTTATCCTTGTGCAACAGGAAAAGTTGGAGTTAGAATAGGGGGGGCTTAGAGCATCATGTACATATGTAAATTCTCTAAGAATTGAGTGTTAAAAACACTGCTAGCCCCGGCACCTCGCATAAAATGGCGACCCTTAGCCTCGGATCTTCCCTGTGAATCTTCTGATAAGCAAGTATTATTAGTAGCAGGGACACTCAGAATTTTTTTGCTTAATTTTTTTTATTGATTAATACCCAAGTTTTTTCTGGTAGTTCCGCGTTTAGTTTTAAGTAGCGGCGCATGATTACTGTTTTTGTTTTCAGTGTATATATATATATTTTTTGGTCATTGTTTTTGTGTTCCTTTGATGGTGTGTCCGTATCACATCACACTTTGTTGGGTTTGTGTGCGGTTTCTGTACCACAACAAATCGTGCGTATAATTACAGCGTTGGAGCGGCGTTGTTGAAACTTTATGTCTATGTGTAAAAATATATGGAGTAGATTAATTTTATTGTGCATTTTAGATAAATTTGTTTTTCATGAATGATAACGAGAAGTAAGGCACGACTATTATCGAGCGACGCTAAAACAAAAGAGGATAGCATAATGGATAAGGGGCAGTTTACCGACGGGAATAGGTTCGGAGATGAGATGGGCACATTTTTAGCAGGACAGGACGCCAGGGTCATTGATGAGGAAGGTGATTTGGACGCGCTCTTACAGCAGCGTTGCGGCCGTGATTATGATAGTGAGGTAGAGGATGAAACAGAGACAGTCACACAGGTCGAGACGGTAGCAGAAGTTTATAATCAAACGAACGAGAGCAGACAGGGGCCAGCTCGGCCACGTCAGAGTTCTAGCGCCCAGGTGTCCAGAGTTACATCACCCATGGGTGACGAGGATCAAAATGATGACATTAACCCAATACTGAGCTTTCTACGATCAATGAAA
This sequence comes from Schistocerca piceifrons, assembly GCF_021461385.2. Taxonomy (NCBI): domain Eukaryota; kingdom Metazoa; phylum Arthropoda; class Insecta; order Orthoptera; family Acrididae; genus Schistocerca; species Schistocerca piceifrons. The sequence goes on along the minus strand of NC_060143.1, from coordinate 229,432,910 downwards.
GAAGAAGCTGACGAACAACGTAAGAGGGAGAAGGAAGAAGCTGACGAACAGCGTAAGAGGGAGAAGGAAGAAGAGGAGAAACAACGTAAGAGGGAGAAGGAAGAAGCTGACGAACAGCGTAAGAAGGAGAAGGAAGAAGAGGAGAAACAACGTAAGAAGGAGAAGGAAGAAGCTGACGAACAGCGTAAGAAGGACACTGAAGCAATAATTTCGCATATAGGGGAAATTCGTGGGGAATTACTAACAATAAAGAAAGAATGTGGAGAAGTAAAACAAATGTCAATGGCTGCACAAAAAGTAGCCGGCCTAGCCAAAACGGCAGCAACAGGGGCAATGAAAATCGCAAAAGTAACTTCTCAACTCGTACGGCGCTGGCGACGTGCGACACAAGCTCACTCAAAATCCCTAGCGTTCTTAAAAACCCAAGGTAGTATCGCGGTTACGAACATCACGAAACGAATGAAAGAAGTAGAGAGTCGAATAGCAAAACTAGAGCGAAACGGGCACACAAGAACTGCGCGTTCGGATACCAATGATGGAGTATACAGAATTGTGTCTCCGAGGAAAAGCCCGCCGTGCTCTAGCCCAGTGACAGAGTGCGGAACTAACAATGCACACGCAGAAACACCTAGTAATAGCTCCAATAATTGTAGCCCACTTAGGAGAGTGAATTCTGAGTGCCACTGCCACTGTGATACAGAGATAGCACATCACAGTTATCAGCAAGATAGACCAGGACACTCAGCAGACGTGCAAGTATCGGAAACGAGTGACAACACCAGTGCGAGGATCAGACAGGATTTTGATCACAATCACTTCCTGTCGATACTAAAATTCCAAAAGTTCAGAGATAATGGAGGGTCGATGCATCCGAAGAGCTGGGTGATGCAGTTTACAAATTCATTACCGTCATCATGGCCAACCCTGGCAAAATTAGAATTCATGTGTGGACACATCGAAGGCCAAGCCGCGGAAAAGATGCGGGGTGTGGCAGCGACGTGTCAGACTTATCAGGAATTTGTTGATGCGTTCCTGGGGATTTACTGGTCAAAGGAAACGCAAGACAGGATTAAAGAGGAAATAATATTTTGTCCTGAACTGGAAGTGTCCGGGCAAAGGAGCGCAACCAAATTTTTTGATGATTTACTCAAGAAGAATCAATTTTTAGATAGTCCATATAGCAAGGGAGAAATCATCAAATTTTGTTTTTCCAAATTGCCTGTCAGGTATCAACAGACACTTGTCGGCAAGTGCGGATCTGACGTAGAAGCATTCAAGAGTCTATTGCGCGAACTCGAAGTAGTCTTCGATAAACAAGACGCAAAGGACAGGAAGAAGGCGCAAAATAACAAATACCACTGGCCAGCAAGGGCAGACGACAACAGATCGCATAATCGCGCTCGTCAGTTAGGAAGCCAGGGTTACGGAAATCAAGGTTACGCAATTCAAGATTATGGAAACCAGAGACACGGAAACCAGAACGTCAGGGAACAGGGTCAATCTAGACAAGGAATCTGGGACAGGAGGAATAACGAACGGCAAAGCGACCGTAACTGGAGAGAGCGAAATCAAGGACCACAGGAGAACCAGGAAATTGAAATTAGACCTGAAAATCCTAATGCACGTCAGAGGAGGGGGAGTCTGACAAGGGATTGGCGCTAGTCCATAGGACTCCACCACATCTCTCACACATAGAAGTTCGTGGAATAATAGTAGATTAAATGGTGTACATAATAGAATAGGCAAATATATGAACCTTTTTTTTCGGGGAACAATAATCGTTGGATTAATAGATTAAGATTGTTAAAGTATTAACACGCTGCGTTTTCTCGCATAAGAATTTACTGCTGCTAATTTTTTCTGTTTATGTTCGCAAGCTCCACTGTCAATGCGATAAGAGGCACTACCTTTCCATGTGCAATGTTTTTGTCCTTTCCAATCTGGTGTCCATGTTAAGGGATAGTGATGAGTGACGAGATGTCGCACAAACGGGCGCATACAAGAACGTGCTCTTAGAAGCGTTCTGAGAAGTCGTGTTACGCTCCATAGCGGCCACAACCAGTTCGTGAAACATTCATACCAATGCTTGCAGGCACGCATCATTGCACTGCAAGATTGTGGTATATTGCGTGATTTCGAGGATGAATATGGGCAGGATAGTTTTTTCTGCAGAGTTGCGCCAGCATCGTTGTCTTACAAGTCGGGGTTAACCTGTGAGCGTTTGACTCCAATGGTGCCCTAGGGCCCAGACGGTAGAAATGCGGGCATAAAGCCTACCATGCCAATGTGCTGGTTGGGGATTTAGCGTGCTGCTTGTGACTGTCACAGATGATTAACCAAGGAATTATACTTGGATATTCGTGACATACTGTGTAGCTGATGTGTGGTGGGCGACGGAATCCTCAACAGGAACCAGTCCTGGCTTGGTCGTATTACATTGCCTCTGGAAAGGCGTGCTTTGATCGCGAAAAAGAAGTTGCAACTATAAATTTATTGTCTTGTATAGCCATGGCTAACCCAGTCTCTGGAGTTTCAGTGAGGCGTAATGAAAACTTGGATGTCATGTCGTACGGCGCGCACATCACTGTCGTCAATAGCGGCGAGCAGCGAGACATCTCAACGTAACAGGAATTATGTAAGAGTATTGTATAAGGTAAACAAAAAAAATATAAATAAATAAAATAAATAAATAAATAAATAAATAAATAAAAGAGAAAGTACGTTATACTAGGATAAGTTAAACTGTAGGATTTAACAATAACTAGATTAATATTGTGGGGGTTTTCTACCACAAGTGTGGCGCGCGCCTGTTGGGATGCTATTTTTCAGGTCATCAAACCACACACCCGAGATGGAGGGAAGACTGGCGAGCGAAAGTAGCATAGTTGCATGTTCTTTATAGCTCAGTAAAACTTAGACCTGCGTAACAACATAATTTAATTAAAAGACATGGAATGTAGATCGTTGGCAAATGGTAGTTAATTCTTGAGCATGTCTACTGTCGGTCTATATAATTAATAGTAATATTAGTGCGGGCCCGCACATTTAGTTGTTCATCCATTACATAGCATCAGTTATCACACACCATGTACAATACTGAGATCGGTCTCTACACAAATATCAAGATAAATTATTTCCATTTTTTGTTATGATAGCTACAGATAAATAACTATAAAATTAAAATTACAGTGTCTGAAATGACAGACCATCAATGTATCGTTATGTAAATTTATTATAAAATAGAAGGTCATGGGGAAAAGTTAGGCATAGGATTTTTGTAAGAATTGTGCAGATGACGGGGATCGTGGCAATCCAGAGGCCAGCCGGAGGTCATCGGCTACCTGCAGGAGGAGGGCGCGCTACCTGACGTGAGGGGCGCGAGGGCGTCCGGTCCTACAAGCTGACAGTCACCGGGCCGTGTACCTGAGGGATTAGGCGGGATCCTCGCCGGGCCACAAGTGAAAGTGAGGCTGGTCGTTGACACTGACACGCGACCCACGCGCGACAGCCCGCTAGCTCTCCGGTCGCGGCGGCCGTTTGGAGGAATTCCCTGCGGCAGGCCACGTTGTCGTGAGTACACAAAGAAGATCACGTATCGTGTCAGAACCTGCGCCTCATGTGCCTCAGGACAGAAAGGGACGCTATATACTCACCTGTTTGGGTTTTTACAACTCACTAGCATTGGCCGATCTGCATACACAAAGCAGTATCGTGCCACACTAACAAATGTATGGTCTCATTTCTAACTTCTCCTCTCTATTAGAGAGCAGTTTTAGCAATCGTCGCTCCTAGTTCGATCCTGTATGGATGACCTCACACACTTGTGGAGTCACTCCACGTGCCATCATCCCTCGTCGAACTGCAATATTGGGAAACGTAAAGTACTGTCCAGCGAGAGAAGAGACCTAGACTAGTGATGTATCCCAACACGTAGACCTCAGAGACAATTAATCGACATGAGGAGAGCATATCACTGTGTTTTCCTACCGTACTGCCGTGATCATATGCGTGCGTCTGACTACAATCTCAACAGCGTACTGCAGACGCTCCAGCACTCCCTATTGCTGTCGCAACAACGTAGCAACAACACCCGACGTTTAGCCCTATGTGATGTCAGTACTGTGGCCCCATCCCAAAAGCCCCCCTCCAATGCTCAAGACATGGAACCACGTGCATCAATGCATATGACTCAACATGCCAACCCCCTCAGAGAAACTAATGAATTTGTGAAGTGCTTCGAACATTTCTAACAATGTGATTTAGTGCCTCATTCTCAGCACAGTCGTGAACAGTGTGCAATGTGCACGCACAACTTAATGTCCCATGAACCTTGTTTTTTTAAATTTCTTTCTCTAGTGTTGTTTTTGTAATGTATGTGATACCTTGTATGTGTTTGTTTTACACTGTAATTCTTATTACAAATTACTGTATTGTTCTCCACACCATTTTTTTTATCTTGTATTTATTGTTGAGTGTATGGAAACAGTGTGCCTGAAGTCCCCCTAAACTGAAGCAGATACCACCACTGTCATTGTGAATGGACCATCAGTTCAGGGAACATTTTGTAAAGGTTATTCTTGCTGCAGGGAGACAGAATGAATCGGAGGTTGTAATTAGATTCTGAAAGCTCACAAAGAGATTGTTAACTTAAATAGTATCATGTGTGAGTGAGTTCAGGTTAGTTTAATGATTTAGTGCCTCATTCTCAGCACAGTCGTGAACAGTGTGCAATGTGCACGCACAACTTAATGTCCCATGAACCTTGTTTTTTTAAATTTCTTTCTCTAGTGTTGTTTTTGTAATGTATGTGATACCTTGTATGTGTTTGTTTTACACTGTAATTCTTATTACAAATTACTGTATTGTTCTCCACACCATTTTTTTTATCTTGTATTTATTGTTGAGTGTATGGAAACAGTGTGCCTGAAGTCCCCCTAAACTGAAGCAGATACCACCACTGTCATTGTGAATGGACCATCAGTTCAGGGAACATTTTGTAAAGGTTATTCTTGCTGCAGGGAGACAGAATGAATCGGAGGTTGTAATTAGATTCTGAAAGCTCACAAAGAGATTGTTAACTTAAATAGTATCATGTGTGAGTGAGTTCAGGTTAGTTTAATGATTAAAATTGTTGTAACATCTTGGGCATTTAATTGCGGAGCACTCCAACTCTGATTGTAAAGAATAAATTGCTCCATATTTGGCTCACATGCCCGGGCCATATTTAGAGAGTGAATGTCTGTGTGAATCGGTGTTTGGAAGGGGCTCCCTGGGTATGGATGTGTGATGCGAGTGTTAAGTGTTCCATATTAAGAAGGTAAAGTTGGCTACATCATAAATAATCCTCCCTCTATGAGCTGCATTTTTCAGTTGCAGTTATTTTCTTTATAGAGTGCGGCATGTGCAGCCAGTTTGCGAGATTGTTCTTGGGCGATTGACTCACTACCTTGCTCCTAAGTGAGCCAACCGCTCACCAATTACAATCTAAAAGGGCGTAGGGGCTATGAGAGGTGGCATGAGCCCCCTCTCATATTTCTATCTTACGATTCTCCTCTCTAATTGCATGCGGTGGAAAGTTGCTATTCCTTCACACGCGGACTTCCCACGCAGCGTCTCTCGTCACCCGGGTGGTCCGGTGACAGGCGGGCTCTGCTGATCTGGAAAGCTTTAAGCCGACGGGTGTAAGGAAGTCGAGTGAATGCTTTGCAGACACCGACATTGTCAAGTGGCTCGCCCGCAGAGCCTGAAGTAGCGGCTGGGCTAGAGGTTCCGTTACTTCGCAGAAACTTAGCGAAAACACTTTCTGGCGGGCTACCAGCGAGGCGTGGGAATGACTTATGTACCCAGGCAGCTGTGGCGGGAAAATTCCCGCACTTTCTGCAAAATAGTAACTGTGATTGGCTTGCTCAGGGCATAGCTCCGTGACGTAGCAAGATCGGCGCAGAAATTGGCGCCAAGAATCTCCATTGGTGGAATGGTAGCGTTCCGGCAATGGAGTGGAATTTTCCGCCGGTTTTCGAGTTGCTGATTGGAACGTTTAACCACGGCCACTGTCGTGGGGGCGGGAATGTTCTGTGTTCGGTTTTTGTACGGGTGCTCTTGTAAGTAGTTGGCTCTCGCTTTTCGGTCGAGGACGTCGAAGCAACCAGCCAACGGCTCCGGTACGGCAGATCGTGTCCTGGGAGTCAAGAAGTCGGTTTGGTAATGTATGTCCGCAGCACCGGCAGATAGGGATTTTCCTAGGTGACAATCAGAGCTCAGCAGAGCGCGCCTGTTCGTCTTTTTTTTCTAACTTTGTTCTGTCTTGGGTAGCAGCAATTAATGTTGGGTTGGCTATGTGTTTTCTCTAAGAATTGAGTTGCTAGGAATTGGCTGCACATACCACTTCGTCATAATCCTCACAATCTAGTTTAGGGACAACTTCACATTCACAGCGTTTGTTTAAGTATCCAATTAGAGCCAATTTGATGTATTGTTAATGTTTCATGTGTTGTTGTTTATTATTTTGTGTTTAGTCTTAATAAATCATATTGTTATTTTGGACAGAACTTTCATTCTGTTAATAGGTAGAGCAACCCCATCATTCCTCACTATGTTAATGAAACCTTCGTTTAATTAACTTATTTATCGAATTAAATTATTGCAGGTGCCAAACTCTCTTCTACTCCACCGGCAGGGTTGATTAGAGTCAGTTCGCGTATTTTTTTTATCCTTGTGCAACAGGAAAAGTTGGAGTTAGAATAGGGGGGGCTTAGAGCATCATGTACATATGTAAATTCTCTAAGAATTGAGTGTTAAAAACACTGCTAGCCCCGGCACCTCGCAACCCTTGTATAGGCCCTCTATATACTCCTTCCACCTTTCTGCTTTTCCTTCTTTGCTTAGAACTGGGTTTCCATCTGAGCTCTTGATATTACATCACCCTTGTATAGGCCCTCTATATACTCCTTCCACCTTTCTGCTTTTCCTTCTTTGCTTAGAACTGGGTTTACATCTGAGCTCTTGATATTCATACAAGTGGTTCTCTTTCCTCCAAAGGTCTCTTTAATTTTCCTGTAGGCAGTGTCTATCTTACCCCTAGTGAGATAAGCCTCTACATCCTTACATTTGTCCTGTAGCCATCCCTGCTTAGCCATTTTGCACTTCCTGTCGATTTTTGCACGAACAGTATCTGTCGGTAAACTGAAGAGGGACTGAGCGAGTCCACACTCTGCCTACCCAGCTACGTCACGAGGCGCTTCTACAGGCTGCTTCACAACGTAGTACCGGCCCTGCCGCGGCGCGCGCTTTAAATCCGTGGCGACGTCGAGTACAGATACCTCTTGGCTGCGTTCATTTTTAGACAAATGAATTAAGACAGTACGGAATACAATACACGATAGCTTCTTCCGAAACACAACATTATAGAGAAAATATTATTAAGATAAGAATGGAAATCAGGATTATACCACCAACATAGAACCGAATGCCTGTTCATGTGAATGTATTGTATGTTCTTCTATTGCTATTCGTGAAACGAACCGCATATAATGCAATCAATCTGTATAATTTAAGGCTTGCTCTTACTTTGTGTTTCTACTAAAAAGCAGAAGTTTTCTTCGAAGGACTGCATTGAAACTTAACAATTTTTGCAACACGAAGAGTGTTTAAAAAGTTAGCAGAAATTTATAATTTTGTTGTTGTATTAGTGCGACTTGCACTACTTTTTTGCCACTGTCTTCGTAAACATGTCTCAAAAGTATGTGTACAATGTTATGCATATTGGGTATTTACTCTGTTGTCGTCTGTAAAAAAGGTTACGTGTGTTTCGGTAGCATCAACGATTATTTGTTTTGTATAAAAATAGATTAGAGAATCTGTATTAAATTTTGTTATAGCGATGGAATAAAGTGTATGAAATTTTTAGAAATGTTAAATATTGCTTTTGGTGAGCCTGTTATGAGTGAATCAAGGGCACACAAGTGGTATAAACATTTCAAAGCAGGCATTAAAGGACAACGGTTTTACAAGCATGGATGAGATTAAAAATGCACAGTTAAGAGACATATAAAATATCCCGAAGAAACAGTTCATAAAGAATTTCGGGAATTGGAAAAAGCACTAGCGCAATTATATAGTATGTAATGGGGAATATTTTTATGAGGATAATATTGCTGTAGATTAACAAATAAAGTTCTTACGAAAAACTAAAAATTAATATGTGAACGCTCCACGTATGTCAAGCTTTTTGCTTAGAAGTCCAGAATCGATGTACATGTTTCGAATAAAATTTCAGGAGAGTTTAGAATAGCTATTGTGCACTTATTTCAAGCAATATGTCTCAGAATAAGGTCAATAGTGACCGAGACAGAGATTTAGTGTTCCATAAGCATCAAAGGTTTTACGAAATGCCGGCTTGGGTGGCCGAGCGGTTCTAGGCGCTACAGTCTGGAACCGCGCGATCGCTACGGTCGCAGGTTCGAATCCTACCTCGGGCATGGATGTGTGTGATGTCCTTAGGTTAGTTAGGTTTAAATAGTTCTAAGTTCTAGGGGACTGATGACCTCAGAAGTTAAGTCCCATAGTGCTCAGAGTCATTTGAACCATTTTTTACGTAATTTTGAAACTGTCTATAACGATCGGTTTCCTAACAAGATTATTAGTTTTCCTTTGCGGCGATTCCACTAAACCATGCGGCTTATTTTCACTTTCTACGAAGCTGACGTTTGCATAAATTGCTGCCCTTTACTAGGACTGGTAATATTAGCCAACAGTTCTTTTTGGGTCGCCTCTTTAATACACGCTGTAATAACATTAGAGACGATCGAACGCTCGTTACTCCGCAAATACCTCCTCTTCCTCGTATTCTGCACATTTTTTTGCAATGCTAGACGATTATCCATCACTTCCGGATATCGAAGTACATCAGTAAGTATACAGAGTTAAGTGACTGGCACTCGCAACTAAGATCCCACGAACAGAAACGACGTATATCACTGCACGCCAGTCTAGACTACTAGACAGGTAAGGGGCAACAAGAGATTACAGACAGACTATACCTGACGCTTTTGCTAGGGGTGCCACATTCAGTTCGCGAACAGGACACACTCATTTAGGATGCGCCATCCATCGGTTGGTTTCTCACACTAAACTCTGATAAAAAAAAACTTGGTATTTGTCATTTGTCAAATGGCGCGGCAATGTTGTCACCACAGCCGGTCTAAGGACACGCTGCGTCTATAGCACAGGTGAACTTTTTTTTTTTTTTTGAAATTTGTGTTAAGGACTATGGGACCAAACTGCTGAGGTCATCGATCCCTAGGCTTACGCACTACTTCATCTAACTTAAACTAACTTATGCTAAGGACAACACACACACCCATGCCCGAGAGAGGACTCGGACCGCTGACGGGGGGAGCCGCGTGAACCGTGACAAGACGCCTCAGACCGCACAGCTACCCAGCGCGGCTACAGGTAAACTTCGGGGACCTATTCAGCAGTATGTACGAGGCATGTTCAAGGCAAGTGCACTGTGACCACCAGGGGATGTGTTTTTTTTTTTTGTTTTTTTTTTTTTTGTTTTCTGAATGTTGATAACTCTGAATGGTAGGGAGAAATCCCCTGGCCAGAATGAGCATTGCAGGAACACAGTAGCATGTAAACTCCCATTGTAGTGTGCAGTTGGGTGCAAGGTATCGGCAAGAAATCCCTCCACGTGTGCTGTGATCCACATCCCACTCTCGGAAGGAATAACACCTACCTAATTTTTTCCGCGAATCAAAACAGTTTACGGCGATGATATTATCAACATAACGAGTGTTTAAGTTGGTTCAAATGGCTCTGAGCAGTATGGGACTTAACTTCTGAGGTCATCAGTCCTCTAGAACTTTGAACTGCTTAAACCTAACTAACCTAAGGACATCACACACATCCAAGCCCGAGGCAGGATTCGAACCTGCGACCGTAGCGGTCGCGCGGTTCCATACTGTAGCGCCTTGAACCGCTCGGTCACCCAGGCCGGCGAGTGTTTAAGTGGTACAGGGAATTTAGTGGAGGTAGAGCAAATACCGTGACTAACAGAGGAGTGGAAGACATTCCATTTCGACAGGTGGGTTGGTGCAAAAAATCGAGAAAACTGTTCTCAAAGACCACTGATTGACAATGGGTAAAATACCTGTAATATTTCCACAACTCTCCAGAACTCTCCTACGCGAGACACTTGCAGAAACGCGGCGATACTGTGCTCAAGATAAGTCCCAAAACAACTGACAAAGCAGCGCAAGAAAAACTGGGCCAATAGCGCCCGCGAGTTTCTTGAGCGATTTGAATTGGAAGGTGAGGATTTTCTGGACTCTAAGGTTCAGAATAAACGTGAGCGGCTTGTTACAGGCCTAAGACATAAAGACAGCTGCCACAGTGGAGCGACACCAATTCCCCATCTGTCAAAAAATTCAAAATCACCATTTTGGCCAAAAAGCCGTGGTCTCAGTGTTTTGGAAAGGAAAAGGCATAATTTTGGTCGAGTTTCTGTCTCAGGGAGAGACCATCAACGCACAACGGTATTTTGAGATGGTAAACAAACTCAAAAGCAGAATTCAGAACAAAAGGAGGGAAGTGCTGACGAGAGGAATGTGCTTGTTACAAGACGACGTCTGCCCTCACTTAGTCTTACCCAGCAAGACAGTCGTGGATTCATTTGGTCGGCATGTTTTGACCCCCCCCCCCTCCACCACCCTCTCCCACACACACATACACCCACACTCCCGTGACTTGAAGCCTTCGGATTATCATTTTTTCATCTCCCTGAAGGCACACATGAGCAGAATTAAATTTTCGACCGACGAGAAGGTGCAAAGGAAGGTTCTGAAGTGCGGGAATGAGTTGATGGGAGACTTATTGAGGACGGCATAAAGAAGTTTGTCCCACGGTTCATTACATGCACTGAAAAGGATAGCGATTATGTGGAAAAGTATTCAACAACTATATAAACAATATACTGAATTTTTTTCAAATACACTTTTTCTATAGGAGTATAGAACATGCCTCAAACTCATATTCTTTCTAAACAGTACTGATCTACTTCTACATTGTAAGACGGAAGTTCGAAAAGAAAGTTACACTCGCACTCCAAAGGGACACATTACTTTTCAGCATAGTCACCAAGTCTCTGCAAAGAGCACTCAGGATGCCCTACAGATCGTTCAACTCCTCGATGATGACTGGGTGTTGTGTGATGTCCTTAGGTTAGTTAGGTTTAAGTAGTTCTAATTTCTAGGGGACTCCTGACCATAGATGTTAAGTCCCATAGTGCTCAGAGCCATTTGAACCTCGATGATGGAAATCTGCTCCTCCATCACGGAGCCATTCGAGAACCGCTTTTTTAAGATCCTCATCGTTCGAAACTCCACGATTGCTGTGAATCACTTCCTCGGTTTCCTGTATATTGTCGTCTGTGGTCGATGTCGATGGCCTTCTCTCCCAATTACAGGGTGGCGCACGAAATGTGTTACCAATTGTTTCTTTCACAATTTACGACGCACATTACATATACCTCTGGGATCTCTACAGCAGTACCAGCAGAACTTAGAAAAACAAATGAGTTACGAAATGACGTGTAATTCACGATGCTGCCGCTAGGAGACTAGTAGCAGCAATGGCTGACGATGGAATACTGACGACACAGCAACGATCGGCAGTTGCGTTACTTTTCATGAAACGAAAAGCCTTGTTGTGACTCAGAGGCGTTTTCGACAACAGTTTAACACACGATGGGTCCCTTGCAACCTCCACAGGTTGTACGATAAATTTTTACAGGAAGGAACAGTATTGGAAGCGAAGCGACCTCGGCCTACGCCTGTTTGTTCGCTGGAGAATATTGAAGCGGTACGAGTTGCTGCACAGAGAAGTCCGGGGAAATCGTGTAGAAAGGCAGAAGTGCAACTGGGAATATCCAGACGCTCCGCTCAACGCATTCTTAAAAGTGACCTCCATATGTACCCATACAAGATGGCCTGTGCACAGCATCTCACTGAAGAACACAAGCAGCAGAGACTACTGTTTGTTGTGCAGAGGATACGGAAGAGACTCTCAACAACGTTTGGTTTTCAGACAAGGCGCATTTTCATTTAGACGGTGTGGCTTTTGGACCACTGAAAACCCTCAAGTGCTTCATGAACGACAACATTATGCTCCGAGGATTACAGCGTGGGCAGCAATTTCCAGTCACAGACTTATTGGACCCTTTTTCTTCGAAGAAACTGTGAACAGCAAGCGTTATTTGAGCATGCTTCGCAACAGCTTCATTTCACAGCTTCTTGCTACTGCCTTGCCCTTCAAAACGCAGTGGTTCATGCAAGATGGAGCAAGGCCACATACTGCTAACACTGTGTTGGAGTTTTTCACGAGCATTTCGACATGCGGATCATTTCACTCAGGTTTCCAGGTCGCTTCAATGACGGACAAAATTGGTCCCCCAATAGTCCAGACCTCAATCCATGTGACATTTTTCTTTGGGGGTGCCTAAAGGAAAAAAATTTCCCGAAACGTCCACGTGGTTTAATGGAGTTCAGAAGAATTATTCTTCAAGCTTGCAGTGAAATTACGGAAGACATGTGCCCTAGGATAATCACTAACTTCAGTGTTCGTTTGAAGGAAGTGAGGAAATGAAATGGTCGACATATTGAGCGTGTGCTGAGTTAGAACAAATCTCCATGTACGGCTCTTCATTGTAGTAATTGTTCCTTTGAGATTGTATTAACAATGAAGTTTATATTCAAAAACAAAATGGTAACACATTTCGTGCGCCACCCTGTAGATTCACCCTCGTCTGTGTGGCCTAGTTTAAATCATAGTCACCATTTCACTATGGCAGAATGTGACACTCATTTGCCCCATACACAGCCAGTCTCATGGTGAATCCGTGTGCAATTTCAGTGCTTTGCCGAGAAGAATCGTACTGTCCTGCATACTTCAACTTTGAGACCAAGTGAGGTGGCACAGTGGTTAGCACACTAGACACGCATTCAGAAGGACAGTGGTTCATGTCTGTTTCCGGCCGTCCAAATTTATTTTTTCCATGATTTCCATGAATCACTTTAGGTGAATACCAGAACAGTTCTTTTGAAAGCACATTGCCGTTTCTTTCTTTTTTTTGTCCAACCTTCCTTAATCCCAGCTTGTGCTCCATCTCTAGTGACGTCGTTGTCGACTGGTCGTTAAACCCTAATCTTCTCTCCTTTTCAGCTGTGTAGTAAGTTTGCAGTTACCACACCATTTCACAACACTGTGATGAACCTGTTAACCATACCACAGTGGCATTGTGTCGGAAGGAAACTCAGATCATATACTCTCTTCTGCCAATTTACCACTCTTGTTGGAAAACAGACTTACTATGGGATGACATTTGTAACTTACTGTATAACTTGAAGGAAAAGTCTAACATAACTGTATGTCATTAACTTAATCACGAACAGATGTTACCTACATAGCTTTTTGAACCATTATCTTAGCTAAGTAATCATCATTACTCAGGACATTACTTTTCATCACTGCTGAGTCTTATTAGAGCCATTCACAAAGCAAGCATAAACCGCTGTTTACGAACAATGCGGCTCTCTGTCATAGAATAGAAACAAAATTTTGGACTGTGACCGACTCCGGTCGTGTATAAACCGAAACTGACCAACAGGGTGATCTTACTCTCGTTATCACTAAGTGGGAAGAGTAAGGTAACCACTTTTCCAGGTTTTTACTATTGCCTGAAATACTGGCAAACAGATCTTGCAGTTGGCTCTCCTTGCAGGCGCTGACAGTCTCAAAATTGGTTAGGGAGTATTACAGCTCATGATGAAAAGTAAAATGCGTATTATTATAAACTTACGAATATATTGGATATTGGATAGAACAAAATATCCTGATATGCTCCATAGAACTATGGCACACAGTAAAACGTCATGATACATTGGTTGGAACGTGTAGGAACACTATTGTCTACATATAAAGCATATACATGAATTGCCTGTGTGATAATATTCACTTTTATTACACACTGAAAAAAATCACGATGCAAATACATGAGAAAACTAACAAGAACAGGAAGAGCAAAAACTATAAAAAGTGAAAGTAACAGTCCACAACCCAGGGTGTGGTGCGTGGGCTGATACTTTACAGCCAAGGAAGGTTACCGCAGGTTCACTGACAACACACTTGTGCTCACTAAGCATAATTCCATAGTCAGTCAGCCTCTATAGCGCTGCCCTTATGTGATGTTCATATAACTCACGGTTTATAGAAAACACGAGTGTGTCATCAGAGTAAGTGAAGGAAAATGAAGTCCCCTTACAACCCCATCCAAAAAATGTTGTCACATCTGTGCCATGTTTTTAAATCCAAAAAGCAACGATTAGTTGATTATGTCACTCCCAATAGGCCCCATTCCCCTAAAGCGCAGAGCACTGGGCATACAGGTGAATTCACACTTGACAGCATGTCCAGCTAGTGTATGGATGGCTAGGTGTGATGTACACATAACTGTCATACATGATACAGCTGATTCTGGGAATGGAGGCCAGATTTGCAGCATTAGTACGAGACAGAAGGGAGGAGTGTGAGGAAGTGGTTCCCTTATGTCAGAGTGACACCTTCGGAAGTTGGCGCTAAATCCAGGAAGGCTTAACGCGCTCAGGGGAGACTTTGGTGCACTTGCCATTTTGGACGATATCCGTCGTGTGTTCCCTTTGCCCTAGAACCAGAAAAGATCTCGATTAAGGAGATTGTAGTGCTGGGCAGACGATGTCTGTGTGAAGCTTGAGGTGAGAGAAGTCTGCTATCACCTTGTGCATGGAAACCGAATCAGATCCATAGGGTGGCACTGGTCCCGTAATCTTTGTACCAGGTGGAGAAGCTGTGACTAATCCGGCAGTGGTGATTGGATGAGGAAATCTGCTGGGACGTGCAGAGCTTTGCTGTAGCCCATCTCTGCTGACGAGGAACTAAGGTCTGTTTCGAAGGCCGTCCGTAGTCCTAGCAGAACCAGGGACAATACTGGAGTCCAAGCATCATTGTGGCACATTTTGGTGGCTTTTAAAGTGCGGCGCCATCTCTGAACCATGCTGTTGCTTGCCAGGTGGTAGATGGAAACTGTACAATTTTGATAGTTCATTGAAAAGGTTACACTCAAATGACCGCCTTTGGTCTTTAGTGACGCGCAGAGGGTAACTGAAATGTGCCAACCAGGTCTCAATGAACGTCCTAGTGGTCATCTCAGCAGATATGTCCTTGACGGGAGCAGCCTCTGGCCACCGTGTGCATCTGGCCACAGCCATGAGTACGGATCTGTAACTTTCAGATGGGGCAAGAGGGCCAACTAAGCCAATGAGAACATGCCCGAACCTGATCACTGACGCTGGAAAACGTCCCACATCTGCGTGCACATGACGCCTGGGCTCGCTGCATTGGCTCTATAAGCATGCACTAGCCCAGGCACATGCATCTGTGCTCACTGAAAGCCACACGAATCAATCAGTCACATGACAGCGACATTGGTCCCAGAGTACACCAGGTTGTGGATTCTGTCAAAAGCTTTCTATCAACACTAAAGCATGATGTAGGGTCTCAGGTTGTTTCTAGACACATCACACAATAAACTTGCCGTACCATAAGGTGCAACCAACAGTTGCAGGCATAGGCTGGTGGGGGAGTCATTCAATAACCGTTGAAGTTGTTGATCTGAAGACTGCGCAGAGGTAAGGTCATTGTAGCTCAAAGGAGGCATGAGGCTGTTGCTATGAGAACAGTAGGCAGCTGCAATATTGCAGGTGCCATTAGTGTGGCAGATATCCATTGTAAATTGGCAGGCATATTTGATGTGTCTGAATTAGCGTGGAGAGCTCTTGTCGCTGATCTTTTCGATCACTGACACGATTGGTTTGTAGTCAGTGTAATTGTAACAGACCAGGGGATGGAAATATAGGATGCTCTCATAGGTCACTAAGAGCTCCCTGTCGTAAGTGCTCCAATATGTTTGGTGTGTTGCAGCTTTCGGGGAAAGAAACTCAGAGGTTGCCAATATCTGTTAACTTTTTGGTGTACTGCTGCGCCGAGTGTATTGCTGGTGTCAACAATCAAAACTAAGTGCACCTCATGAGTGGGGTGATAGAGTAACACAGCAATGGTGCTTTCTTGCAAGTCCTTGAACACAGTTGTCATTGTGTCCAGTAGAGAGGGCGCTTGCCTGTTGTGCTGTGACCTGCCACTGTGTTTGTGAGAGGCATTTGTGTTGCAGTGGTTCCTGGGCAGGAAGGACACTAAAGTATATAACTTCCCAGGTAAAGGTGTGATGTTGTGTACTGACACTTTACAGCTAAGGAAGATTACCAAGGTTTACAGAGGAGGTACTTGTTCTCAATGAGTGTAATTCCATTATCAGTTAGCCTCTATCGCACTGCCCTTAAGTGATGTTCATGTAATTAGTCATTTTTAGAAGATACTAGTATGCCATCAAGGTAAGTGAAGAAATGGAAGGCCACTCAGAAGGTACCCAAAAAATGTTGCCACATCTGGGTTTTCAAGGAGCCATCGCAAAACGTCACAGTAGTAAGCGGAATTCACTGTTTGGTTGGGTGGGACGAATTCTTTGTGCACAATTCCCTTGGTATCAAAGAAAACAATGATCATGCTCTTCACTTTGCTCTTCACCAGTCTCGCTTTTTTGGGTCTTGCAGAGCCCGGGCTCTTCCATTGGGACGATTGTTGCTTTGTACCTGGATCATAACCGAAAATCCAGCTCTCGTCGCCAGTGATAACCCGTCACAAGAAGGTTGGTTCACAGACGCTGTCTGACGAAGGTCTGTGCACACTTCAACATGCTGTGCCTTCTGATCGGCAGTCAAGATCCTTGGCACAAATTTTGCGGCGACATGATGCATGCCCAATTCATCAACCAACATTTGTATGTCCCATAACCAACACCCACTTCATCCGCAAGGTCTTGAATGGTTCGACGTCGATTCGCACAAACCAATTGTTGAAATTTGGCAACAATGTCTGGCGTTGTGCCCCCAATGGGCCTTACAGTGTGAGCATCATCTTCGACGTCTGTATGGCCGGCCCTGAACCGAGCATGCCACTCAAACACACACATACGGTTGATGCTCTGTCCCCCAAACACTTGTTGAATCGTAGCACTTTTCCCGATATTCGCACAGAATTTGATACACATGCGCTGTTCTGTTCGCGGATCCATCATAAAATCGCCACAAACCAAACACAGAGTATTACGGAAATCGCTGTGCACACGCAACACGTTCTCCCAGCTGAATGCCACTCCACACACTGACTCATCAGATATGCAGCTGTCGCCACCTAGCGGTGCAAAGATCTACTAATTCTACTTTCCAGATGGCAGCACCAGTCCCGAAAATTTTGGATTCCACCTCGTACCAACAAGTTATAGACTGGTTAAAATTGTGAAGATCTTTCTATTGAGTAATTCATCCAGTAATTCTAAAATTGCAATCATATGTTTGTCTACATAGTACCTGTTCATTACGTCCACCGATTTCCGTCTCATTGGGATAATTCCTTCGTGCTTGGTCAGTGTGGCGAACGTCTGCACCCACGACAGCCTGGAACTGCACTAGAGATTGTTCTACTGGTGCTTGAAACATCTTATGTGGGACATTGGCTACTTCCCTCGCCATACTCCTCTTCAACCATCAACGTCATCAGCCAACGATGTGTGATAGTGTACTGTTGATAAACCCTGCCCTTCAGTAACCCCCAGCAAATGGTTTTAGCGATCTTGGTTTTGAACAATCGGCCAATGATTCGGTTTCAAAAATGGTTCAAATGGCTCTGAGCACTATGGGACTTAACATCTGTGGTCATCAGTCCCCTAGAACTTAGAACTACTTAAACCTAACTAGATTCGGTTTCCTCCAGATGTGTTACGGAGTAACTGAGTTAACTAATGAGCAGTGCGTCGATAGTCACGAGGAGCAGCAGCACTATTCTCGTTCTTTCGATAAAGTAGCTTTACGAGTAAAGCTCTGCTCAACTCGTCCAGACCCACGTTGACTGTTTGCAGCTATAATGCATACTAATACTTGTGTTTCAACTCTACGTCGTCGTACCAGTACCGGTACTTAACGTCGGCCGGCCGCTGCGACCGAGCGGCTCTAGGCGCTTCAGTCCGGAACCGCGCTGCTGCTACGGTCGCATGTTCGAATCCTGCCTCGCGCATGGATGTGTGTGATGTCCTTAGGTTAGTTAGGTTTAAGTAGTTCTAAGTCTAGGGGTGAATATGGAATGTGGGTAAGAAATGAAAGAGGAAGCCACCTGGTAGAATCTTGCATAGAGCATAACTGAACCGTAGCTAACACTTGGTTCAAGAATCATAAAAGAAGGTTGCAAACGTGGAAGAGGCCTGGAGATACTCGAAGGTTTCAAGTAGATTACATAATGGTAAGACAGAGATTTAGGAACCAGATTTTAAATCGTAAGATATTTCCAGGGGCAGATGTGGACTTTGACCACAATCTACTGGTTATGAACTGTAGATGAAAACTGAAGAAACTGCAAAAAGGTGGGAATTTAAGGAGATGGGGTGTGGATAAACTGACAGAACCAGAGGTTGTAGAGAGTTTCAGGGAGAACATTAGGGAACGATTGACAGGAATGGGGGAAAGAAATACAGAAGAAGAAGAATGGCTTGCTTTGAAGGATGACATAGTGAAGGCAGCAGAGGATTAAGTAGGTAACAGAAGATATATTGAATTTAATTGATGAAAGAAGAAAATATAAAAATGCAGTAAATGAAGCAGGCAAAAAGGAATACAAACGTCTCAAAAATGAGATCGACAGGAAATGCAAAATGGTTAGGCAGGGATGGTTAGAGAACAACTGTAAGGATGTAGAGGCTTATCTCAGTAAGGGCAAGATAGACACTGCCTACAGGAAAATTAAATAGACTTTTGGAGAAAAGAGAACCACTTGTATGAATATCAAGAGCTCAGATGGAAAACCAGTTCTAAGCAAAGAAGAGAAAGCAGAAAGGTGGAAGGAGTATATAGAGGGTCTGTACAAGGGTGATGTACTTGAGGACAATACTATGGAAATGGAACAGGATGTAAATGAAGATGAAATGGGAGATATGATACTGCATGAAGAGTTTGACAGAGCACTGAAATACCTAATCCGAAACAAGGCCCCGGGAGTAGACAATATTCCATTACAACTACTGATAGCCTTGGGAGAGCCAGCCCTGACAAAACTCTACCTTCTGGTGAGCAAGATGTATAAGACAGGCGAAATACCCTCAGACTTCAAAAGGAATATAATAATTCCAATCCCAAAGAAAGCAGGCGTTGACAGGTGTGAATATTACCGAACTAGCAGTTTAATAAGCCACGGCTGCAAAATACTAACACGATTTCTTTACAGACGAATGGAAAAACTGGTAAAAGCCGACCTCGGGGAAGATAAGTTTGCATTCCGTAGAAATGTTGGAACACGTGAGGCAATACTGACCCTACGACTTATCTTAGAAAATAGATTAAGGAAAGGCAAACCTACTTTTCTAGCACTTGTAGACTTAGAGAAAGCTTTTGACAATGTTGACTGGAATACTCTATTTCAAATTCTGAAGGTGGCAGGAGTAAAATACAGGTGGCAGTTATAAGAGCCGAGGAGCATGAAAGGGAAGCAGTGGTTGGGAAGGGAGTGAGACAGGGTTGTAGCCTATCCCCGATGTTATTAAATCCTTACATTGAGTAAACAGTAAAGGAAAGAAAAGAAAAATCCATGGAGAAGAAATAAAAACTTTGAGGTTCGCCGATGGCCTTGTAATTCTGTCAGAGACAGCAAAGGACCTTGAAGAGCAGCTGAACGAAATGAACTGTGTCTAGAAAGGAGGATAGAAGATGAACGTCAACAAAAGCAAAACGAGGATAATGGAATGTAGTCGAATTAAGTCGGGTGATGCTGAGGGAATTAGATTAGGAAATGAGACACTTAAAGTAGTAAAGGTGGTTTGTTATTTGGCGAGCAAAATAACTGATGATGGTTGAAGCAGAGAGGATATCAAATGTAGACTGGCAATGGCATGGAAAGCGTTTCTGAAGAAGAGAAATTTTTAACATCGATCAGGAAGTCGTTTCTGAAAGTATTTGTATGGAATGTAGCTATGTATGGAAGTGAAACGTGGACGATAACTAGGTTGGACAAGAAGTGAATAGAAGATTTCGAAATGTGGTGATACAGAAGAATGTTGAACATTAGATGGGTAGATCATATAATTAATGAGGAGGTATTGAATGGGATTGGGGAGAAGAGACGTTTGTGGCACAACTTGACTAGAAGAAGGGATCGGTTGGTAGGACATGTTCTGAGGCATCAAGGGATCACAAATTTAGTATTGGAGGGCAGCGTGAAGGGTAAAAATCGTAGAGGGAGACCAAGAGATGAATGCACTAAGCAGATTCAGAGGGATGTATGCTGCAGTAGGTACTGGGAGATGAAGAAGCTTGCACAGGATAGAGTAGCATGGAGAGCTGCATCAAACCAGCCTCTGGACTGAAGACCACAACAACAACAAGAAGTCTAGGGGACTGATGACCTCAGATGTTAAGTCCCATAGTGCTCAGAGTCATTTGAAGTTAACGTCAAGTTATGACACTAACACTGCTAACAGCGCAAATCCTACAGTTCACAGTCTGAAGGTTATTCATGTAAGGTTAGGTATCTTTCCAGTAAATAGTTTTCCGTCCACACTGACTCCAGCAGTGAAAGTTTAATTATAAGCACCCATTATCTAGGAGTACACGTATGGAGCGATTGGAAGTGGGGTGACCACTTAAAACTAATAGAAAAATAGACATATGCTAGACTGACATTCATTGGAAGAATTCTCGAGAAATGTAATTCATCCAAGAAGGATGTAGCTTACAAAACCCTTGTTCGACCGAAACTTGAATACTGCTCGTCAGTTTGCCGTCCATATCAGGTAGGATAAAAGAAATAGAGAAGATCCTAGGAAGAGCGACACATTTGATTAAGGTTCAAAGAAGAGCAATGCATTTCTTTACAGGTCCATTTAGTTAGCGCTAAAGTGTCACAGAAATGCTCGGCCATCTCGAGTGGCAGACAATGCAAGAGGGGCGTTCTGTAGTCTACTGTTGTACACTGAAGAGCCAAAGAAACTGGTACACATTGTAAGACGTGTATATTTCTATTGTCTATTGTCAAACCACAATTTATGAAAGATTTATATATTTTATTAATACGATTAAGTAGGAATAATTAATATTTGTCATGTTGGAAATAATTGTGGTAGCAGGGAATGCATGCACCAAAGTATTGTTGGCAGGAGAGACCGCACATTGATATAATTTTAAAAAGGGCGGGAGAGACCGCATATGGATACATTTTAAGAAAAGAGCGGGAAAGACCGCGCATTGA
The DNA here is from genome assembly GCF_021461385.2 of Schistocerca piceifrons. Taxonomy (NCBI): domain Eukaryota; kingdom Metazoa; phylum Arthropoda; class Insecta; order Orthoptera; family Acrididae; genus Schistocerca; species Schistocerca piceifrons. The sequence continues at coordinate 229,411,475 of NC_060143.1, read as the reverse complement.
TACATTTTGTAATGGTAGCAGGGATTGTATGCACCAGAAAGCACTGTTGGCGGGAGAGACCGCACTTTAGCGTTCGTAGTAAGCGAGGTGCGAAGCGAGTCGGTAGCAGATCTGAAGCGAGAGGTTGAGAGGAGCGGTGTGCCTGCAAGCCACCAGCTATGATTTACAAGAGATTATAAACGTATGTACAGAAACATCAGCTAACTATTATCATAAGAGGAGCTAACATTATTGAATTATTTTTTTGAGGAACTCCAAGACTACTGAAGGTATGTTTGCGCAATGCTAGTTGTAAGATTATTGTAAAAAGTAAGTCCCATTTGAACGTTTGTAAAATCATTTCATTCAGAATATAATTAATTTTTGCCAGGAATATTGCATTATTGATTATAATCCATCCCAAAAACTTTGCAAAATTTGTTGTTGTCAAGGAAAAGTTTAACTATGAATTACGTAACTTCAGTCAAATTAATTAAAGAATAACGTCAGCTTTGGTAATAAATACAGCCACTTATTATGGCAGCCCACCAGCAGTTAATAGAGTATAGTAAAACAGAGTAAGTATATTCATGTCGCAGTTCGATGTAGCAGTCAGGTGGCGATCGAGTAACAGTACAAAAAGGTAAGGAACAGTTTTGGGTTATTGGAGGTAACGACTGAGGGCCACAACGACGACACATTCTATGTTTCGTCGAAATAATCAGCAAATCACTTTTAACAAGCAGCATTTAAATTTGTATGCGAAGATTGAGAAAGAGAATAAATTTCAAAGGGAAGATTTCATTTGTTATTATTAAGCAAGAGATGTAAATCCTAAGGGAAGGTTTCATAGGTTATTGTAGAATGGAAGGTTGCGTAAGAAAAGCGATGTAGAAGAGGCGGGAAGGTTTCAACATGCCTAATATCGTTTAGGACCACCGAGAGCACGCAGAAGTGCCGCAACACGACTTGACATGGACTCGAATAATGTCTGAAGTAGTGCTGCAGGGCTCTCCACCAATCCGTAAGAGTAGGAGTGGGTGGAGATCTCTGTAAGTTGGTTTGCACAGTATAGATGTAGATGTAATGACAAGTGGCTATGTCGCACCCCGACAAATTACTGTGTTGCGTGGGCTGGGCAGCGTTGAATGAATGTGAGCAGTGGACAGTGAGCGGGCGGCGAGGGCACGCACCTTGTTGAGGCAGTAGCGGAACTCGGCGACCTCGTAGGCGGGGTTGGCGCAGACGAGCACCATGCCGGCGCGCCCGGCGGCCAGCGCGGCCAGGTACCACTCGGCCGAGTTGCCGCCCCACAGCGCCAGCCGGTCCCCGCGACGCAGCCCAGCGTCCAGCAGGCCGGCCGCCAGCCGGTCCACCTGCAACACAGGCGCAGCGTGCGGAACAACCGAGGGCCACAGGGGGAACGCCACGCGTGGGAGACCTTCGAAATTTCAATCAACTGCTGGGAAATAAAACTCAAAGGAAACCTTACGTAGCTGTTACCCAGAACATACACTACTGGCCAGTAAAATTGCTACATCAAGAAGAAATGCAGATGATAAACGGGTATTCATTGGACTAATATATTATACTAGAACTGAATACTTTCTTTCAAATTCTGAAGGCGGCAGGGGTAAAATACAGAGAGCGAAAGGCTATTTACAATTTGTACAGAAACCAGATGGCAGTTTTAAGAGTCCAGGGACATGAAAGGGAAGCAGTGGTTGGGAAAGGAGTGAGACAGGGTTGTAGCCTCTCCCCGATGTTATTCAATCTGTATATTGAGCAAGCAGTAAAGAAAACAAAAGAAAAATTCGGAGTAGGTATTAAAATCCATGGAGAAGAAATAAAAACTTTAAGGTTCGTCGATGACATTGTAATTCTGTCAGAGACAGCAAAGGACTTGGAAGAGCAGCTGAACGGCATGGACAGTGTCTTGAAAGGAGGATATAAGATGAACATCAACAAAAGCAAAACGAGGATAATGGAATGTAGTCAAATTAAGTCGGGTGATGCTAAGAGAATTAGATTAGGAAATGAGACACTTAAAGTAGTAAAGGAGTTTTGCTATTTGGGGAGCAAAATAACTGATGATGGTCGAAGTAGAGAGGATATAAAATGTAGACGCAATGGCAAGGAAAGCGTTTCTGAAGAAGAGAAATTTGTTAATATCGGGTATAGATTTAAGTGTCAGGAAGTCGTTTCTGAAAGTATACGTATGGAGTGTAGGCATGCATGGAAATGAAACATGGACGATAACTAGTTTGGACAAGAAGAGAATAGAAAGCTTTCGAAATGTGGTGCTACAGAAGAATGCTGATGATTAGATGGGTTGATCACATAATTAGTGAGGAGGTACTGAATAGGATTGGGGAGAAGAGCAGTTTGTGGCACAACTTGACTAGAAGAAGGGATCGGTTGGTAGGACACGTTCTGAGGCATCAAGGGATCACAAATTTAGTATTGGAGGGCAGCGTGAAGGGTAAAAATCGTAGAGGGAGACCAAGAGATGAATGCACTAAGCACATTCAGAGGGATGTAGGCTGCAGTAGGTACTGGGAGATGAAGAAGCTTGCACAGGATAGAGTAGCATGGAGAGCTGCATCAAACCAGTCTCAGGACTGAAGACCACAACAAACAAGACATCCTGAGAAATCAGTACCCAGAACAACCACCTCTGCCCGTAATAACGGCCTTGATACGCCGGGGCATTGACTCAAACAGAGCTTGCATGGCGTGTACAGGTACAGCTGCCCATGCAGCTTCAACACGATACCACAGTTCATCAAGAGTAGTGACTGGCGTATTGTGACGAGCCAGTTGCACCGCCACCATTGACCAGACGTTTTCAGTTGGTGAGAGATCTGGAGAATGTGACCGCCAGGGCACCAGTCGAACATTTTCTGCGTCCAGAAAGACCCGTACAGGACCTGCAACGTGCGGTCGTGCATTATCCTGCTGAAATGTAGGGTTTCGCAGGGATCGAATGAAGGGTAGAGCCACGGGTCGTAACACATATGAAATGTAACGTCCACTGTTGAAAGTGCCGTCAATGCGCAAAGGACAACTAAAACAAGTAGAAAGATATAATATACGTTCAGTAAAGTAGATAGAAAAACAATAGAATCTTATTTCAATGAAACTTTCAGCACAGGAAAAGAACATTGGAGAAACTATGGCTCAAGTTTACAAAAACATGTGGAGGAACTATAGCTCAAGTTTAAAAGAATAGTTGACCATGCACTGGATAGATACGTACCTAGTAGTTTATAATAGGAGTCACTCTGATTGGGATACTGTCACTGTAAGGAAACTTGTAAAGAAACAGAGACTACTGAACAATAGGTGTAAAGGAAAGAATAGGGCTGTAGATAGAGAGAAGCTGAATGAAACACGTTTGACTGTCAAAATGGCAATACGCGAAGCCTTCAATGACTACCGTAGCACGATATTATCGAAAGATCTCTCACGGAACTCGAAGAAACCCTTTTTGATTGTAAATACTGTTGGGATCATCAAAGTTTGTGTCCAGACACTTATGGATGCAACTAGTACTGAAACTGAGTGTAGCAAAGCTAAAACAGAAATGCTTAATTCTGTTTTCAAATGTTCATTTACAACAGAAAACACAGAATTACTGCCGCAATTTAACTCTCGTACCACTCCATGTATGTGTCAACTAGAAATTAGTGTCAGTAGCGTTGAGAAACGCTTCCTTTGAGAAGCGCACAGCCGATTTCCCTCCTCATCCTTCCTTAAGCTGAGACTGTGCTGCGCCTTTAATGACCTCGTTGTTGACGGTGCGTTAAACTGTAATCTTCTTTTCTTCCTTCCTCCACGCCAACCAGCATGGATTCCGAAAACATCGATCATGTGAAATACAGGGTGGTTATAATTAAACTTTCGCTACTTGAGACCGTGTAGACAGAAAACTATTCACCTCACAGGAATTACGTTGACAGTGCGCTGCAGGATTTGCGTTGTCAATAATGTTAGTGTCATGACTTCCATTTGGCGTCGCTATTAGTACAGTGACGCAGGGTTGAGACACTCAACCCCAAATATATGCAACGCGAATGGCACACTTTCCTGTATCCTGCTTCGTCAGCATGTGAGCCCTTCGCTGCGAGAGAAAGGTGCTTTGGACTCAACCGTTTTGATGCACGATGAAGCTACGCCTCACATTGTTCGTAAGGAAACTTGCTTACTCCGTAAGACGTTTGGAGAGAACCGATTCGTTGGGCAATCGTTCAAAACCAAGATGACCAGGATGACCAGATTTGAATCAGTGTGATTTCTGGCTGTGAAGGTACCTCAAGGACAGGGTTTATAAAGGGGCAGTAATACAAGTTGAAGATTGAAGATGAGGATAGCGAGAGAGGTAGGCAACATACCACCTGAGATGTTTCGGGCAGCGGAAGAGAAATTTCTAGCGCGATCCAAGGCTATCGTGGATGCAGATGCTCGTCACATTGAGCAACGTTTGTAATCATGAACGTAAACGTGGTATGCAATTAAGAAATGTTACCTTCTTCTGTGGAAATTAAAATGTGTTTCTTTCGATGTTTTATTCGTTATTTCTCTTCCGCAGGTACTTAAAGGTTTCCACAACGTTTCGGTGTCCAACGATCACTAATTTTTCAAGTAGCGAAATTTTCATTATAACCACACTGTACCATTCGCGCTTGTCTCACATGACATTCTGAACGCTAGGGATCAAGGTACTGAAGTAAATGCAGTGTTTCCTGACTCAGAATCACACATACGTCTTCTATAGAAAGTACAATAATATGAGGTATCAACCGATATTTGTAAATGGATTCAAGATTACTTGTTGGGGAAGACACAGAATGTTATCTTGGATGGAGAGTCATCGACAGATGTTGAAGTAACCTCATGTGCGCTCAGGGAAGCGTGTGGCACCCTTGTTATTCGTTTTGTTTACTGAGATGAAGTCACGCAGCCGCGCGGGGTAGCCGTGCGGTCTTGGGCGCCGTGCCATGGTTCGCACGGCTCACCCCGTCGTAGGTTCGAGTCCTCCCTCGGGCATGGGTGTGTGTTGTCCTTAACGTCAGTTAGTTACGCAGTGTGTAAGCCTAGGGACCGATGACCTCAGCAGTTTGGTCCCATAGGAACTTACCACAAATTTCCAATTTCCAAGTCATGGAACAGCGACATGGACATAAATAATGGCGGTAGTTTAATAATTTTTTTTCATAATGCGGGGCCACAGTCATAATACATTTCTTTAAAGTCAGTATCGCCACTAGACTGTTGTTTATTAACAGCGTTACATTTACACTTACACAATCATGATTTCGGCTTCAAAGTGCCATTATCAAGGGTTTGAAGTGCTATAAATTGCCTGGGGTGGCAAACTATTAGACACATAGTCTAAGAGGAGATATTTCTGGCAGAGCCTACTGCTTTGTTTCATTACTGTGTACACCATCTTGACTGAATGACAGTTGGCTAAGGGAATTTGACACTTAGCCGACTGTCATTCAGTCAAGATGGTGTACACAGTAATGAAACAAATCAGTAGGCTCTGCCAGAAATATCTCCTCTTAGACTATGTGTCTAATTGAGCCGTGTGTGGCTCGCGTTCATGCCGTTTGTTCTTTGGCATTTTGTCACATCGAGTGGCGTCTCGTTTCTTCCTTACTTACTGGCGTAAAAAAGTTGCTGTCTTGCCCCCTTGAGTGGCAGCAGCAGCGCTTATCGATACTAGTACTGTCGTACTATCTTTGGTGTGACCGCTAGTATTTCCGGATGGTGGTGGTGTGCGTGGTAGTCAGTCAGTTGGGATGGAGCAGCGAGGAAGTCTCCGCGGCGCGTTGCCTGGTCAGGACCACTGGCGGTGAGCACCCGCTGTCGGATCGTGAGGTGCTAGCTGCGAGAGTGACAAATTTCGTTGCCACCGAACCTGGATGCCGAAGTTGAGTTATCAGTTAACCTGTTATGAAACCTCAACTATTGTGACATCTCTTCATTCATTTGCGGGTTGTTGCTCCCTGGGCCGTTCGGGCTAGCAGCAACATATGATGTGCTGGAGTCGGCGAAATCTTGCAGCCATCTTCCTATATTGTGATTAATTATTAAATTGACTGTTACTTGCCAGTGAAGTGCACCAGCGGTATTTTCTGTCCTGTGGCCGTTAACGCCCCTGTTACCTGCCCTGGTCGTTAGCGTAGTTTTCCGGCAGTGTGCCTTTCCTCGTCATGTTGATGCTCTCCGGCACGGCGTGTAGTTCGACAGCCTTTTAAGTGTTTGGTTCATATTTTGCTTAGAGTGGTTATTGTTCCCTTGGCTGTTTTTAGGCGTAGTGCTGTTCGTATCATCGTCCTCGGCCGATATTTTCCATCGTTGTGCCGTTGGTCGGATGGAAGGGAATTGGTTAAATTGTTGGTCGGTCCTTGGGCCGTCCCTAGTTTGGGTTGCCATCCGACTATTTAACGTCATCTCTTGGCTGCCTGTCTCACCTCACCTTACGTTTGAGCTACCTTCTCAGGCTGACCCTTGGAACACCTCTGAGCGCCACTTGTTCTGTTTGTTTTATATTGTTATTTTCATTTTAGTTTGAAGTATTGTGCGAGGCCTTCGGCCGTGTATTAATTCCGTTCTTTTTAAATTTAACATAAAGGCCTTCAGCCATGTTAAAATTTTGAAGATTGATTTCATTTTTACAAAATTTCCTTAAAATTTGTTCTGTCTGAAATTGTTTGTAATCCACTTGCCCCCGAAAGGCAAAGGTCCCGTGTTCGAGTCTCGATCCGGCACATAGTTTTAATCTGTCAGGAAGTTTCATATCAGCGCACACTCCGCTGCAGAGTGAAAATCCCATTATTAAAGTTGTTGAAATTATTAAATGATTGCTCTCAATACAAGCAAGACCATCTGTACGGTTGGAAGTTAAAATTTAGTAGTAATCTGCAACAGCAAATTGTAAGCGATAAGCGGCTTTGCACCCCTCCGAACGTTTACTTCCACTGCTCCAACATAGGAAGCCTCTCGTACGTTCTGTGTTCGAAACTACGTGACCGTCTGGCGTCGCGTGGCGTGAAGTCAACTACCGACCATCGGCCACTGATGCAGCTTCGCTCTATACACGACATACTATAATATATTGTAGGAATGAAAGCGGAGCGCAATATGGCATAAATGCCACAATCTGTCCAGCGGCGTCGATTTCTACACCACCCCAAACGTTGCTAGGCACTGACTACTTCTGAGGAGCTACTAGGGCATTGTTATCCCTACGAACAGTCATTGTTCTAGCTGGCTGCTGGTAACACTTTGGAAGTCACAAGTGATTAATTCCGCTGGTTTCATGCACAGTTACCCGGCCTGGTTGGCCGAGCGGTTCTAGGCGCTACAGTCTGGAAATGCGCGACCGCTACGGTCGCAGGTTCGAATCCTGCCTCGGGTATGGATGTGTGTGATGTCCTTAGGTTAGTTAGGTTTAAGTAGTTCTAAGTTCTAGGGGACTGATGACCTCAGATGTTAAGTCCATAGTGCTTAGGGCCATTTGAACCATCTTATCTCCTTTATTTTACCCTCACGATCCTAACGCTAAATAAACTTCGGAGCCAGTAGAAACGTTATGCAGTCCGTCGCAATTGCTAATTTTCTAAACCGTCGTAATAGCGTTTCGCAAAAAGGTCTTCTTCTTCCCTTCAAAGGTTCCCATCTGCTTCATGGAGAATTTCCATAACACTCTCGTACTGATGGAACCTACCGTAACGACTCTAGCAGAGTACCTGTGAATTGCTTCGGTACCTTACGTTTAATGTGACCCGGTAGAAACTCCAAAAACTGGAGCCACTCCCAGGTTCTGAACTTTCGATACACTTTTCAAATGGTTCAAATGGCTCTGAGCACTACGGGACTTAACTGCTGAGATCATCAGTCCCTAGACATAGAACTAATTAAACCTAACTAACCTAACGACATCACACACATCCATGCCCGAGGCAGGATTCGAACCTGCGACCGTAGCGGTCGCGCGGTTCCTGACTGAAGCGCCTAGAACCGCTCGGCTACCAGCGGCCGGCGATACACTTTTCCAGAATTTGTTGAATAAACCGCAGTTAGCCATCCGCAGTACCTACAACTGACCTTATATGATATTTTGTCGAAAACTGACATTTTGAAATCGTGGCCGTGTGCAAAATACAAGCTGATTCTCCCAAACCAGAAAACTACATACAGCCACTGTTAATTTATACAAATAGCGGCGTTCCCCGTCACAAACCGGCAGGTTCATCTTCAGACTGCTGCCTCTGTTTAGATTACATTTGTAGTTTACGTAACTTGACAGCTGTTTTTCCCCTTCTGGTGATGTTGGGGCCGTAGTGCCCTACAACAAAAAGCGATGTAAGGAACAGCCTGTTCAACTGTAACCATGGCTAATAAGATACAAAAACACTTTCAACAAATCTCTCAGATAAAACTAAATTACTTTTAGGTTACTTATGTCGAAATTCCCGCATCGTTATGTTGCACTGTTGACTACTTGTGTTCACGAACACCTGTTTTTGTTACTTATGTGAAGCTAGGCCATACTTTGTAAAAATATTGAGCGTGTGTGTGTTAAGCAGCTTCCAGTGACTTAAACAGCCATCACATAGTGCGCGTACATAAATGCGTTAACTTTAAAATGCGTCAGACTAATACAGCACGAATTCTTCGCACAGAAATGCACACCACCGCATCAAACCAATAACTAATACACGAAGCCCCTGCAAGACAGTAAGAACCATCCGAAGACTGATTTGTAATAAATCCGAAACAGGCAATTTTTTTGAATTAAATAATTTTTTAATACCGTACTTGTGACCGGTAGCTGCTTGAATTATAAACCTTATAATTGTATAGTAGCCAATGGTTCTCGACATATCAACTTTTGACTAGATAGCGTGATTCACTGCCGCATTGCGCTGTGCATAGAGGCTTTGCGTGGTACAGCGGGCAAGACCTTGGCCGACCCGCTTCGCATCACCTGTCACGTGTGCAGAAACAGAGCGTTGCTCACAAGGAAACCTCCCCATCGCACCCTCCTCAGATTTAGTTATAAGTTGGCACAATGGATAGGCCTTGAAAAACTGAACACAGATCAATCGAGAAAACAGGAAGAAGTTGTGTGGAACTACGAAAAAAACAAGCAAAATATACAAACTGAGTAGTCCATGCGCTATATAGGCACCATCTTAGACAATAGGGGCTCAAGGGCGCCGTGGTCCCGTGGATAGCGTGAGCAGCTGCGGATCGGAAGGTCCTAGGTTCAAGTATTCTCTCGGGTGAAAAGTTCAATTTTTTATTTTCAGACAATTCATTTGTTGCAGTTTATGTGGCAAACTCTTATGTTATCATCACTTTTTTGGGAGTGATTATCACATCCACAAGAAAACCTAAATCGGGCAAGGTAGAAGAATCTTTCTACCCATTCGCCAAGTGTACAAGTTAGGTGGGTCGACAACATATTACTGTCATGTGACGCACATGCCGTATAGAATATATCAGACGTGTTTCCCTGTGGAGGAATCGGTTGACCTATGACCTTGCCATCAAATGTTTTCGGTTCCCATTGGAGAGGCAAGTCCATTCGTCTACTAATCGCACGGTTTTGCGGTGCGGTCGCAAAACACAGACACTAAACTTATTACAGTGAACAGAGACGTCAATGAACGAATGGACATATCATAACTTTGCGAAAATAAAGAAAGTAAACTTTTCACTCGAGGGAAGAATTGAACCAAGGACCTTTCGATCCGCAGCTGCTCACGCTGACCACGGGACCACGGCGCTCCTGAGCCCACATTGTCCTTGATGCTGTCTATATTGCGCATGAACTACTCAGTTTGTATATTTTGCTTGTTTTTTTCATAGTTCCACACAACTTCCTCCTGTTTTCTCGTTTGATCTGTGTTCAGTTTTTCAAGGCCTATCCACTGTGGCAACTTATAACAAAAGCTGAGGGGGGTGCGATGGGGAGGTTCCCTTGCCAGTATCATTCTCTCCGGCGGATATTTATGTGGGCAGTATGGCCTGACAAGTAGAGTCGACCGGAGAGTCAATCAGTGGATCTACTTCCCAAGCCGATCCCCAGCCTTCTGGTTACGACGAGCGACAGCGGATAACAGCTTGCAACCAGCCTTCGATGGAACCAGTTCGTCTAGTGCTTCATCGCTTCGCGATCTGACTTAGAACAACTTCTTGGAAATGTCCAGTCGGATCAGGACTTTGATTCAGGATGATACTTGTCAGATATTGTACGTGACGTCAGATCTACTTCTATATCTACATATACCCTGCGAACCACTGTTAAGTGCATGGCAAAGGGTACGTCCCACTGTACTGGTTATTATGACTTTTTGCCGCTCCATTCACGTATGGAGCGCGGGAAAAATTATTGTTGAAATGCCTCTACGTGTGCTCTAAATATAGCCTTATCTTCACGACTCTTGTGGGAGCGATACGTAGGGGGTTACAGTGTATTTCCTGTAGTCATCATTTAAAGTCGATTTCTAGTTACTTTGTTAGACTGTCTCGGGATAGTTTCCGTCTATCTTCAAGAGTCTACTAGTTCAGTCATTTCAACATCTCAGTGTCACTGTCGCGCAGGTCAAACAAACATGTGACCATTCGTGCTGCCTTTCTACGTATACATTCAATATCCCCCGCTAGTCATATTTGGTACGAGTCCCACACACTTGAGTAATATTGTAGGATGGGTGACACAAGTGGTTTGTAAACAATCTCCTTTTGCAGCCTGATTGCATTTCCCTAGTATTCTACCAATAAATCGACGTCTGCTCCCTCCTTTACGAACGACTGAGTTTATCCTTTACGAACGACTCTATGCGATTGTTCTACTTCATGTCCCTGCTAAGTGTTACACCCAAGTATTTGTATGAATTTACAGATTCCCGCTGTGACTCACTACATCTTATTTTAATGGGTTACTATGTTTTTTTCGTTTTTTGAAGTGCACAGGTTTACATTACTGAACATTTAAAACAAGCTACCAATCAGTGCACATCTTCGAAATCTTTTCAACGTCTGGCTGAATATTTGTAAAGCTTCGTTCAGATTGTATTTCATTGTAGGTAGCTGCATCATCTGCGAAAAGTTAGAGATTACTATTAATATTGTTCGCAAGATTATTAATATACAATATAAACAGCAAAGGACCCAACACACTTTCCCGCGTACACCCGAAGTTACTTCCACATCTTTCGATGACTCTCCGTCAAAGATAACATGCTGTGTTCTCCTACCAAGAAATCTTCAATACAGTCACATATTTCATCTGACACCCCACATTATCGTACTTTAGATAATAAGCGTAGGCGTGGTGCTAAGTCAAATGCGTTTCGTTAATCGAGAAATACTGCATCCATCTGATTACCCCAATCCGTGGCTTTCATTATGTCGTGTGAGAAGAGTGTGAGTTAGGTTTCATAATATCCAGTTTCAGAAATGTAAGCCAGTTGGCATGTAGGGGGTCGTTCGAGACACCTCATTAAGTTTGACCTAAGGATATCTTCTAAGATTCTACAACAAATCGATGTCAACGATGTTCGACGCTAGTTTTGAGGATCACTTCTGCTACCCTTCTTGTAGACACGAGTGACCTGTGCTTTCTTCCAACTACTGGGCACAATTTTTTGTTCGAGGGATCTACGATACATTATAGTTAACAGAGGGGCTAACATGGCGGCGAATTGGGCATAGAATATGACAGGGATTCCACTGAGATCTGGGACTTATTCGATTTTAACAATTTCAAAAGTTTCTCAAGGTTAATACCTATTTTACTTATCTTTTCAGTGGTACGAGAATTAAGCTGGGGAAATACTCCTGGGTTTTCCCTTTTAAAGGAACATTTGAAAACAGAGTTAAGAGTTTCTGTTTTTGCATTCCTACTCTCAATTTCAGTTCCAGTCTTGTCCATGAGTTATTGGGTACCACTAACAGCCTTTTCATATGACAAGATATCTCTGAGTTGTGAAAGATCATTTGACAATATTCTGCTACGGTAGTCACTAAAGGCTTCACACATTGTTCTCTTGACCGCCAAACCTGTTTCATTCAGCATCTCTCCATCTATAGTCCTACACTTTGTTTTACTCTTCTTATTCAGTAGTCTCTGTTTCCTTAGAAGTTTCTTTACCGTGATTTCGTAGCCTGGAGGATGACTCCCGTAATGAACTGTCCTACTGTGTATATGCAATTAAGTGCACACTCAACTATTCATTGAAACTTGAGCCATACTTCCCCTAAATTCTCCCGTCCTGAGGTAAAAGTTTCAAGATCTTCGTTGAGGCATGACACCACCGTTTCTCTGTCTAGTTTGCTGTACATATAAATTTTCTGCTTGTTTTAGTTGCCATTTGTGTTTTGGTATTCATTGTTGCTATAACTGCATCATGGTCACTGATACCAGTTTCGATGTGGACGTTCTCAGAGAGGTTAGGGCTTTTTGTTGTCGTTAGATCTAATAAATTTCCATCATGAGTGGAGTTACAAACTAACTGTCCTAGTTTGTTTCATAGGATGTCTTGTCACGCCCATCACTAACAAAACTGTACGTATCCCAGCTGACTGTTGGATGATTGAAGTCTCCTCCATTGATTACAGTACCGCTAGGAAACTTATGTACAAGCGCACAGAGGTTCCTCTAAAGTTTTCGTTTGCATCGGGACGAGAATCTGGTGGTCGACAGAAGGTCCCTGTTATAATTTTTACCCTTGATAATGAGTCTTGACCAAAAAATCTCATACGCAGCTTCAATTTCTGTCACGGTGGATGTGAGTTTCTTGTCTACTGTGACAAACACACCACCTCCATTTCCTGTCTCCCTATCCTTTCGGTACATGCTTATATTTTTGCTAAAGATCTCACTACTGTGAACTTCAGGTTTTAACCGGCTTTCTGTGCCTATTATTAAGTGCGCTTCAGTGCTTTTTAAAAGCGCTACGTACTCTGGCGTTTTGTTGTGAAAGTTTCGGCAGTTAACCACTAGAATTTTGATAGTCTCATGTGCGGGAGCATTTTCTTGGATCTTACACTGAGGCTTCTGGGTTTCCCACAGTTTTTGTCATCTGGATCTGATGGAGAATCACATAATCTACAACACCCAGAGCAACACAGTCTACGTAATTTGCGACACGTGCTTAAGGCATACACAAAGTTTCTATCTTTAATACTTGTCTTATTGTGTAAAACCTTAAACGTAATATTATACCTCTTAATGAGTGTGTTATGAAAGTATGTTAAATTTTTAAATTCAGCAAATAAGTATATGGAATACTGAAAATAGCCGTTTAGTAATATAGATTAGAGTATGTAGGTTTTTACTTAGCTGGACACTCAAAAACATGTAGCTAAAACTACTTGCATATTTTCTAATATTGGTATGACATGAAATACAACTATAAAAAAATTCACGGGCCCACATTGCATAGCAGTTTAACAAATGTTTCATAACGGACTAAAAAATCAATAGTCATTTTCCTTTTCTGCCCACAAATGTAATGGGGAAAACATCTGATAGAACTCTAATAGGAAAAGTTCCCCGCTGGATACCTTCTGATTGACCGGGAAAATACAAAACAAAACACCAAAGGATCTCTTCCAAAGAAGAGAGAATAGATTAGAGTACAATATCTCAGAGTAGAATAGATCCAGTAATAAATAGTGTGCACTTTTTACGCGTTTATAGCGATATAGTGTCCTGAATCCTAGCACACCTCGTTACTAAAGTGCGACCTGTAACAGAGCACTATGCAGTTGTTGTTGTTGTCGTTTAGGTCTTCAGTCCGAAGACTGAGTTGATTGCAGATGTCCATGCTACTCTATACAGCGCAAGTCTCTTCATTTCCGGGTAACTTCTGCAACCTACATCCTTCTGAACCTGCTTAATGTATTCATCAGTTGGTCTTCCTCTACGATTTTTACCCCCTACGCTTCCCTCGATTACTAAAGTAGTGGTACCTTGATGTCTCAGAAAAAGTCCTACCAACCGATGCTTTCTTCTAGTCAGGTTGTGCCATAAATTTCTTTTCTCCCCAATTCTGTTCAGCAATCTCATTACCTGCGTGATCTACGCAGCTAATCTCCAGCATTCTTCTGTAGTACCACATTTCGAAAGCTTCTATTCCCTTTTTGTCTAAACTGTTAATCGCCCATGTTTCAGTTCCATACGTGGCTATACGCCATACATATACTTTCAGAAAAGACTTGTTGACACTTAAATTGTACTCGGTATTAACGAACATCTCTTGTGCAGGAACGCCTTTCTTGCTATTGCATGTCTACATTTTTTCTACTCTTTGCTTCGGCCGTCATCAGTTATTTTGCTGCCCCCCAAAAAACCTCATATACTACTTCGGGTGTCTCGTTTACTGATCCGATTCCCGCAGCATCGCGTGATTTAATTCGACTGCATTCCATTATCTTCGATTTGCTTTTTTTATGTTCATCTTATATCCTCCTTCCAAGACACTATCCACTAGGTTCAAATGTTCTTCCAAGCCCTTTGCTGTCTCTGACAGAATTACAATGTCATCAGCAAACCTTAAAATTTTTATGTATTCTCCTTGGATTTTAATTCCTACTTCAAATTTTTCTTTGGTTTCCTTTACTGCTTGTGCAATGTGCAGATTGAATAACATCAAGGGTAGGCTACAACCCCATCTCGCTCCCTTCTCAACTACTGCTTCCCTTTCATGCCCCTCGCCTCTTATGGCTGCCATCTGGTTTCTGTACAAATCATAAATATTTGCCGGCCGCGGTGGCCGAGCGGTTCTAGGCGCTTCAGTCTGCAACCGCGCGACTGCTACGGTCGCAGGTTCGATCCCTGCCTCGGGCATGGATGTGTGTGACATCATTAGGTTAGTTAGGTTTAAGTAGTTCTAAGTTCTGGGGGACTGATGACCTCAGACGTCAAGTCCCATAGTGCTCAGAGCCATTTGAACCATTTTTATAAATATTCATCAGGTTACCTTCCATTGGGAAAGCTGTTGCACTCAGCGACTGTTATATTGACTGGTAAATTATAGATTTCAGCGATCAGTCGTCCTTTTTAAATTTTATTGGCAGATCTAGATTTCAGCTAGAAGCTAGCCATTCTCAATGCACTATTATTTATGCTCAATGCATGTAATGCCTGTTGGTCGGCAATGACCTGTGGATGAAGCCCGACCAACAGGCATTACATGCATTGAGCATAAATAATAGTGCATTGAGAATGGCTAGCTTCTAGCTGAAATCTAGATCTGCCAATAAAATTTAAAAAGGACGACTGGTCGCCGAAATCTATAATTTACAAATTGTAAATAGCCTTTCGCTCCCTGCCATCTTTAGAATTTGAAGTAGAGTATTCCAGTCAACATTGTCAAAAGCTTTCTCTGAGTCTACAGATGCTATAAACATAGTTTTGGCTTTCCTTAAACTATCTTACATGAGAAATCTTAGGATCAGTATCGCCTCACGTGTTCCTTAATTCCTCCGGGATCTAAAGTTAACTTCCCCAAGGTCGGGTTCTACCAGTTTTTCCATTAGTCTGTACAGAACTCGTGATAGTATTTTGCAGCTGTGACTTATTAAACTGATAGTTCGGTTGTTTTCACATATGTCAGCACCTGCTTTCTTCGGAATTGGAATTATTATTCTTCTTGGAGTCTGAGGATATTTCGCCTGTGTCATACATCTTGCTCACCAGATGGAAGAGTTTTGTCACAGGTGGCTCTCACAAGACTATCAGTAGTTCTAACGGAATGTTTTATACTCCCAGGGCCTTAAACTTCGAATCATGGTCTGGGTAAAAAAGTCAGCTCAAAGTTCGGAGGGAGCCAACAATACAGGGTGTTACAAAAAGGTACGCCCAAACTTTCAGGAAACATTCCTCACACACAAATAAAGAAAAGATGTTATATGGACATGTGTCCGGAAACGCTTAATTTCCATGTTAGAGCTCATTTTAGTTTCGTCAGTATGTACTGTACTTCCTCGATTCACCGACAGTTGGCCCAATTGAAGGAAGGTAAGGTTGACTTCGGTACTTGTGTTGACATGCGACTCATTGCTCTACAGTACTAGCATCAAGCAAATCAGTACGTAGCATCAACGGGTTAGTGTTCATCACGAACATGGTTTTGCAGTCAGTGCAACGTTTACAAATGCGGAGTTGGCAGATGCCCATTTGATGTATGGATTAGCACGGGGTAACAGCCGTGGCGCGGTACGTTTGTATCGAGACAGATTTCCAGAACGAAGGTGTCCCGACAGGAAGACGTTCGAAGCAATTGATCGTCATCTTAGGAAGCACGGAACATTCCAGCCTATGACTCGCGACTGGGGAAGACCTAGAACGACGAGGACACCTGCAATGGACGAGGCAAGTCTTCGTGCGATAACCCAAATGTCAGCGTCAGAGAAGTTGCTGTTGTACAAGGTAACGTTGACCACGTCACTGTATGGAGAGTGCTACGGGAGAACCAGTTGTTTCCGTACCATGTACAGCGTGTGCAGGCACTATCAGCAGCTGATTGGCCTCCACGGGTACACTTCTGCGAATGGTTCATCCAACAATGTGTCAATCCTCATTTCAGTGCAAATGCTCTCTTTACGGATGAGGCTTCATTACAACGTGATCAAATTGTAAATTTTCACAGTCAACATATGTGGGCTGACGAGAATCCGCAGGAAATTGTGCAATCACGTCATCAACACAGATTTTCTGTGAACGTTTGGGCAGGCATTGTTGGTGATGTCTTGATTGGGCCCCATGTTCTTCCACCTACTCTCAATGGAGCACGTTATCATGATTCCATACGGGATACTCTACCTCTGCTGCTAGAACATGTGCCTTTACAAGTACGACACAACATGTGGTTCATGCACGATGGAGCTCCTGCACATTTCAGTCGAAGTGTTCGTACGCTTCTCAACAACAGATTCGGTGACCGATGGATTGGTAGAGGCAGACCAATTCCATGTCATCCACGCTCTCCTGACCTCAACCCTCTTGACTTTCATTTATGGGGGCATTTGAAAGCTCTTGTCTACGCAACCCCGGTACCAGATGTAGAGACTCTTCGTGCTCGTATTGTGGACGGTTGTGATACAGTACGCCATTCTCCAGGGCTGCATCAGCGCATCAGGGATTCCATGCGACGGACGGTGGGTGCATGTATCCTCGCTAACGGAGGACATTTTGAACAGTTCCTGTATCAAAGTGTTTGAAGTCACGCTGGTACGTTCTGTTGCTGTGTGTTTCCATTCCATGATTAATGTGATTTGAAGAGAAGTAATAAAATGAGCTCTAACGTGGAAAGTAAGCGTTTCCGGACACATGTCCACATAACATATTTTCTTTCTTTGTGTGTGAGGAATGTTTCCTGAAAGTTTGGCCGTACCTTTTTGTAACACCCTGTATACCACCTCCAGCAGCACTATGCGAAGCAAGGTTCAGACCAGCCTTCGGCCAGCAAGTGCAGCGACGTCGTGCTGGGGACGGATTGAACTCACCCGGCGCTTGACCTCGCTGAAGGTGAGCCGCACGCCCTGGTGGCAGGAGACGAGCGCCTCCCGGGAGCCGAAGCGGTCTGCGGCGCTGTCCACTAGCTGGCCCACGGTGATCGCCAGGAGCGGCTCCGCGCTCGGCTGGTGCCAATAGCTGGGCGGCGGCGCGCTCAACCTGCCGATCAGCAACGCCGTCTGAACTTCCACCGTGCAGGCGATAGCGAAACCACGCTGCGGCAGTCGGGCGCCGTTTCAGTAGGGGTCGTGGAGATTAGAAGAAATGAGGAAGGTCAAAAGAGTAGGGGGACGGTGAAAGAGCAGGGGATAGGAGTCGAAAAAGATGAAGAGGTGCAGATCCAGGGTTCGTTTCTGAAGGAGAGAAGGTTCACATGTTATTTACTGTCCCTCATCTCCCACTCCCTCCCTCCCCCCCAATCCCGCTGCCTGCCATTTTTAACATACCGCACATGAATACACTTTTAACAGTAATTTTTATGATAATAATAATAATACTCGAACAGAACCATTACAACAGGTAAAACAACACCACATAACAAACCTGACATCATACTCACCAATAAAAAGAAGAAATTAACACAACTAATCGAAATATCCATACCCCATACAACAAATATAGAGAAGAAAACAGGAGAAAAAATTGAAAAATACATCCAACTGGCTGAGGAAGTCAAAGACATGTGGCATCAGGATAAAGTTGACATCACACCAATTATACTATCAACTACAGGAGTAATACCACATAATATCCACCAGTACATCAACGCAATACAGCTACATCCAAACGTATATATACAACTACAGAAATCTGTAATTATT
Organism: Schistocerca piceifrons; assembly: GCF_021461385.2. Lineage (NCBI taxonomy): Eukaryota > Metazoa > Arthropoda > Insecta > Orthoptera > Acrididae > Schistocerca > Schistocerca piceifrons. The sequence continues at coordinate 229,393,130 of NC_060143.1, read as the reverse complement.
GATACATGTTCAATTACCCAAATGTTCCTAAATGCAATGTAACATATATCGTACAGTTAAAAGGAAGTCACGCTTAATCAAGGTCCACGTCACTTTCAATTTTTAACCAGACATAACGTCTGAGACAGGAAAGAGAAACAATAATAATAATAAACAGTTTAAGTAGAATAAAGTACACAGGCATTGTGAGGCGACGGCTGAAATAATAATTTCATGCTTCGCAGCATTTTTTACAAGAGCCTGAAAATTATTTTTGCGGTCAGCTAGACAGCGACGGTAACATACTGACCATAATTTCCAATCTGCAAGTCCACATTATTCTTGTACTCCCTGAAAGAAAATGTTCCTACTAACTACAATACTGGCCATTAAAATTGCTACACCAAGAAGAAATGCAGATGATAAACGGGTATTCATTGGACAAACATACAGGGTGAAAAGTATTTGTGGTGTGCGTACTGTAAGACATTCGATACACACACCATCAGATTATTTGACTAGTCGCTCTAACGAAGTAGGCAAGTGTCAACAATATGTCTCGTGGTCTTATCGTGGCGTGTTTATCTTCTGCCGTTAGGTCAGACAATAGAAATGCCACTTGCACGCTTAGAGTAGCAGATTGACGGTGACCAACTTTAAACAGAAATTGATTAAATTTCATACACATTTATTAAAATAATAAAAAGCATAGACATTACGTAACTTGATTCTGGATGCTATTTACAATTGACAATCTGAAGTTCCTTTGGTCTTGGTACATTAATCTTATTGTCACATATCTCTGATACTTGACAAAGTGTCTACACATTTATCTTCGTAGCTATGTACAGAAAAATGATAATCTTCTTAGGTGCAGACTGAAACTTGACTATAGACTAGTACAGACTAATGCAGACTAATGCAGACTGGTGCAGACAAATGCAGACTGGTACAGACTGGTGCAGGCAAATGCAGACTGACTAATCGGAGGTCTGCACACTCGTTATAATACCTCGCGCGTTCATGTATCACTGCGCGAGTGTGATCCGCGAGGAGAAAAGGTTCTATGTTAGCAGCAATCTCATTGGCTGCGTTACATATTAATATGCGGATCGGCGGAAGCAGAATTTGGTCCGTCTCTAAGGTAGCACCATCTCGTAGTGCGGAGATGGACGAGCGCTGCGCCTGCGCTGTTGTGCTTAGTGGGGCGCGCTCTATTGGGAAAGTTGTGTACACGCTGACTACGCGGAACTATGTACACAACAGTATTTAAACCGACAAACTTTGGTAGGTTGTAGGGGACACGAAAACAAATATTTTGCCCTAACATCATTTTTTCCTATGAGGATTATTTAAACCGGACGAGGCCGTATTACGCTCTTCAGTTGTTAGTGGTTGTATTACGATCTTCAGTTGGTAGATGGCGTATTACACTCTTCAGTTGTAGGCAACTGCTCTCCGCCAGTGAAGTAGTGCATTGCCTCTGTTTACTAATGGAGCGATACACATGGAGTGAGTACACAGATATGGTTGGTGCGTACTACGTAGCGCACCACAAAGGACGAGCTGCACACCGGGTTTATCAACAACAATATCCTAATTGCCGTATCCTGCATCATACGACCTTTGCTGCTGTGTACCAACGTCTGCGTGAGGCTGGGTCTTTTAGCAGATTACTTGGACAGGGAGGCTGTCGCACGATAAGAACGCTGTAATTTGAGGAAGCTGTCTTGCAGCATGTGGAGTGGGATCCTTCAATCAGCACTCGTGCAATTGCACGTAACATGGGGACGAATCAGACGAATGTAGGAACAGTCCTTCGGGAGCAATTGTTACGTCCATTTCACTTACAGCATGTCCACAACCTGGAACCAGTCGATTATCCACCCAGAGCACAGTTTTCGCAGTGGTACCTGGAACAGTGTGAATTGCATCCTACATTTCCATCCTCTGTGTTGTTTACCGATGAAGCAACATTCGGGTGTGATGGAGTCTTCAGCATGCACAATTCGCATGTTTGGAGTGAGGATAACCCACATGCCACAGTTACTATCGCTCATCAACTGCGGTTCTTCGTTAATGTGTGGGTCGGTGCTGTTGGGGACTGTTTAATTGGGCTGTATCTGATACCTAGGCCATTAAATGGCAGGCACTATTACAATTTTCTCGCCAGAGCATTGCCAGTATTGCTGGAACATGTCCCGCTCCCTACAAGACAACGCATGTCGCTCCAACATGACGGGGCGCCGGCACATTTCAGTCGTCGTGTGCGTCGATTCCTGGACTTACGGTTCCCAGAATCGTGGATTGGCAGAGGTGGTCCTGTACCATAGCCTGCTCGATCCCCACATATGTCCCCTCTGGAATTTTTGTTTGGAGAGCGGTGCGCAACCTTGTTTACGCAACTCCTGTTACATCAGAAGAGGATCTGATTGCCCGAATAGTAGCAGCAGCAGGAATAATTCAGGATACTCCTGGGGTTTTTGCCCGTGTCAGACAGAACATGATCCGACGATGTAACCTTTGTTTACGTCTCAATTGAGGCATTTTTGAAAATCTACTATAATTGAGATTGGGTTGTGTTAGTGTTTGTATCTTGATCATAAAGAAATGGAAAAGTATTTGTTGGTTTAATTACTTTGCTGCCAGAGAAATCTACCTCTACCGGTTTAAATACTCCTCATAGGAAAAAATGACATTAGGGAAAAATAATTGTTTTGATGACCCCTACAACCTCCCAGAGTTTGTCAGTTTAAATACTTTTCACCCAGTATTATACTAGAACTGACATGTGATTACATTTCCACGCAATTTGGGTGCATAGATCCTGAGAAATCAGTACTCAGAACAACCACCTCTGCCCGTAATAACGGCCTTGATACGCCTGGACATTGAGTCAAACAGAGCTTGGATGGCGTGTACAGGTACAGCTGCCCATGCAGCTTCAACACAATACCACAGTTCATCAAGAGTACTGGCTGGCGTATTGTGACGAGCCAGTTGCTCGGCCACCATTGACCAGACGTTTTCAGTTGGTGAGAGATCTGGAGAATGTGCTGGGCAGGGCAGCAGTCGAACATTTTCTGTATCCAGAAAGGCGCGTACAGGACCTGCAACATGCGGTCGTGCATTATCCTGCTGAAATGTAGGGTTTCGCAGGGATCGAATGAAGGGTAGAGCCACGGGTCGTAACACATCTGAAATGTAACGTCCACTGTTAAAAGTGCCGTCAATGCGAACAAGAGGTGACCGAGACGTGTAACCAATGGTACCCCATACCATCACGCCGGGTGATACGCCAGTATGGCGATGACGAATACACGCTTCCAATGTGCATTCACTGTGATGTCGCCAAACACGGATGCGACCGTCATGATGCTGTAAACAGAACCTGGACTCATCCGAAAAAATGACGTTTTGCCATTCGTGAACCCAGGTTCTTCGTTGAGTACACCATCGCAGGCGCTCCTGTCTGTGATTCAGCGTCAAGGATAACCGCAGCCATGATCTCCGAGCTGATAGTCCAAGCTGCTGCAAACGTCGTCGAACTGTTCGTGGAGATGGTTGTTGTCTTGCAAACGTCCCCATCTGTTGACTCAGGGATAGAGACGTGGCTGCACGATCCGTTACAGCCATACGTTTAAGATGCCTGTAATCTCGACTGCTAGTGATACGAGGCCGTTGGGATCCAGCACGGCGTTCCGTATTACCCTCCTGAACCCTCGGATTCCATATTCTGCTAACAGTCATTGGATCTCGACCAACGCGAGCAGCAATGTCGCGATACGATAAACCGCAATCGCGGTAGGCTACAATCCGACCTTTATCAAAGTGGGAAACGTGATGGTACGCATTTCTCCTCCTTACACGAGGCATCACGACAACGTTTCACTAGGCAACGCCGGTCAACTGCTGTCTGTGTATGAGATATCGGTTGGAAACTTTCCTCATGTGAGTACGTTGTAGGTGTCACCACCGGCGCCAATCTTGTGTTAATGCTCTGAAAAGCTAATCATTTGCATATCACAGCATCTTCTTCCTGTCGGTTAAATTTTGCGTCTGTATCAGGTCATCTTCGTGGTGTAGCAGTTTTAATGGCCAGTAGTGTATTTATTCAACGGGATCAGGAACCATTTCTATAAATAAAAGTTTTGAGTTCTGATTAATATATTCCAAAAGTTCCCATGCATAAACAAGATAGTATTCCTGATAATAATAATAATGTACCTATTATAGCACTATCAGCAATTCAGAGGAAAACTCTACGGTAACTTCCAAGTAAAATAGTCTATCGCCCTGACTTATAATCATCCAAGTTAACTGCCCGCCACAAAAGTGATATAAATCTCATTACTTGCCACGCGGTTTTGTCAACATTACTGCTTACACACACAGTTACTTCCGTGAAATCTAAGCGATCCAGGGACTGTGTGCAGTCCTCTCGAGTGCGCTTCCGACTTTTACCGAGCACGTTTGGTAGGTGGCTATCTCTGACGTCATCCGACGCAGCGCGTAAGCCGGCGTTCGACTGACGCGGACAGATTAATAGCTCGGTGCGAAGTGTCTGCCGCCACGTTGGTCCTTTTCTTTGTGATAGGTTGAGCTAGAGCGTCGCCGATGGATCTCGGTCTTACTGTCTTGCTGTAAAGATAAATATGTTCTATCCTACAATGATGTCATTGGAATGCATGTTGAAGGTGTGGAGGTGGCACTTGAAGTCCCATAGCACCCTCCGACAGTGGAAGTTCAAGGTAACAATCAATAGTATGACAACTATATAAGTACTAATATTACTAGTCGTATGATGGTCGACACATATGGAGTAGTCATATAAAGACTGCTACTTCATTAGTGACCGTAACAGGGCTATCGTTAGTCATGTTCTGAATATGATACCTCAACAATGGTGACAGGAACAGGGTGGCGGTGTCAGTGCTAGGGAGTTATGGTGCCAATGTTTTGTAAGCCAGTCACCGTGTCGTGCAGGGCATCCACTTTGTCATTGAGATGCCTTGCCTTCTCTCTAATTGACGTCTTCACAGTTACCTTGTTTAGGCGCTAACTACCCTCGTGAGGAGAGGGACATGCAGGCGCCACTGAAGCACCTTATTCTGTAGGCGCTGGAGGCTCTGCATCTGTGGCCACGCAGTGCTGCCATGGGTGAGGGAAGGGTGGACAACCATCTGGTACAGTCGGAGCTTGGTTTCTAGGTTCAATTCCCTGCTGTTGAACATTGGGTACAACGCTTTTATCAGCTTCTGTCCTTCTTGGGTGACTTATTCTGCAGATCGATGGAAGAGCAGTTTTTTATCCGTACAGACACCTAAATATTTGGTATCAGGGGACCATGGGACCAAGATGCCTTCAATAGTGATCTTGTGGCGGAGGATTGGGTGCCGTTTGGCGAGTAGACTGCCGCAGTTTTGGCGGCAATCTTGAGGGCAATCTTATTTGAACGACACCAGGTCACTTTCACGTCCATCAGTCGCCGGAGACGAGCAGTGAGTTGGTCCGTGTTGTGGCCAGTCGTATAGAGCGCCGTACCATCGGCGTATTGCGCCAGGTAGCAGTGTGGGATGACTGGCATATCATTAACATAAATGTTAAAGAGGATATGAGACAACACAGAGCCTTAAGGGGTACCCATCGTCATGTGACCTAAGCTTGAGCATTTTCCTTGCTGAGTAACCAAGAAGGTTCTATCGTCGAGGAAATTATCCACGATCTTGACACAGACGTCGGGAATGGTCGTCTGTGTCAGCATATTGTGTACAAGATTGTCCTGCCAAATCTTGTCGTACACATTTTGCAAGTCCAGGAAAACCGCTCGCGTCGACTCGGTGGAGTTAAAGCGCTTGCTGACATGTTATGTGATCCTAAGACCTTGGAGTTCGGCCGACAGGTGGGAAGGGAATGCGAGCTGTTCTGGATGGACTGTCCCAGCCGCCGCCAAAGTCTGGGAAATGCGGTAGAGGATCAAAGATTGTAGAACCTTTGCCATGGTATCCTTCGAGAGCTTGGGGATGGGAATCAGTTTAACCTGCTTCCACTGTGGGGAGAAAATGCTGGTTGTAAGACAGCGGTTCAGGATGCTGGTAAATAAGACAAGTGGCTCGATGGAAGCTGGCGGAGATGTTCGTTTAAGATGCCATCCAAACCTGGAGCCGACTGCTCATGCTTTCCCCGAAGGTTCAATTGGACTTCCACTTAGGATGTAAGGTGAGGTCAGTCAGAGGTGGTCTTTATCTGAAAGCGGCAACAGCCACCAGAATATCGCGTCCATTCTAGAGTTCATCAGGCATAAGGTCCTGGATAAGCAATTGGATCTGGATCTGAAATGCATCGGCCAGGGTTTCTATCACACGGAAGGCATCATAAGCTGTGCACAGTGCAGATGGGATGGTTGGTCTTCACCGTGAAGCGCTAGGGCCAACAGCCAATTCTGATTTGTGCTGGAGGAGAAAGGCAGACCAGTTGTCTTCCCATTGTTCTATTTTCCAATGGGCGAGGCGGTGGTAGAATTCACGTTGGAGAGGCTTCATGCAATTCTTATTCCGAGGGTCAAGAAACTGCTTCCACCACCTGCAGTAGCGGTTCTTCTGGATTTTGAGTTCATGCAATAAGGAAGGCAAGTTATCCAGTGGGGTTAAAGCCCTTAGGACAATGGAAGTAGAGGCCTTCATCACCTTCTGGATTGGCATTAACCAGATTGGCAGGTGTTGTCAGGTCAAGGTACTGTCGAGTCTTGTTGCTGACGATCTTTTGCAAAGTGTTGTTGTTGACGATCCTGGAAAATTTGTTCCAATCCATGATGGTCATGGTAGAACGGAAATCAAAAGACAGTGTGATGTCAGTAAGGTGCAGGAGCACGGGGTCATGGTCACAGGCCAGTTTGTGGATTGTTTCCACCGAAAACTGCACTGCAACGTTCTTCAAAATGGCTTCATCCAGAATGTCCAGCTGGCCAGCTGGCTGTCGGAACAGACTGGTATACTTGTGGGAGTGTGTGGGCTACAGACCAACAGCGCCAGAGGATCTTCCAGGTCAAGGAGGTGTCTGCCCTTGGGATTAGCAATGCGAGAATTCCAAGCTGAATGCTTGGCATTGAGATCTGCCCAAACAATAAGTTTGTCAAATGATGTCAAGGTACAGAGGTCTGCGGCAAGAAGTGGTAGGTTAGGGCTCAAATACGCTGCAGCAAAAGTAACAGCACCAAGTTGGGTAGAAATAGTGACTACTGTAGCCTCTACATGTTCTAGTGGTTGGAGAGTTTTGTGATTATTAATGAGTGTCTCATGTAGGAACCATGCCATGCCCCCACCTCAGCAATGGAGTCAGTCAGCGCGACAGCAAACCACGTTGCAAAGACGGACATCATCAGTGGGTTTCACGAGGGTTTCTGAGTCAAATGTCCACATGGTGGTCGTAGAGGAAGATATTCAGTTAAGTCTTCATCTGTTTAATGCCATTAGCATTAAGAATACAGACAACTGGATCCATAGGGGCTGGTGGTTGTACAGTGGGCGATTCGCCATTATAATAAAATCTGGCTTAGCCTGTCAACAAGGGTGGTGACCTTGTTGAGGCTGTTCTCCAACTGATGGATCGTTTGAGCTGTTTCACGAGTGACAGCCCTGTTGTGGGGCTGTATGAACAGAGAGATGACCTGGAGGATCTCTCTCATGTCATCCCAGAAAGAAGCATCTGTCTTCATCACTGTGGGAATATCCCAGGTGGGCAGCTTGACATGCAATGGACAGTGGTGGGCATGGTTACTGGTGGAGAAGGAGACACAATGGAGGGCTGTAGCACTTCAATAGGTGGGCGTGAGGAGATTGCAGACAGTCTTTCAGTTTGGTGGGCGTTGGTACTAGTCACAGAAGACAGATGAGAGATGAGCAGGAGGAGACTGAGCTGCAGCAGCGAATGTGGTCATAGGGTTCAAATGGTTCAAATGGCTCTGAGCACTATGGGACTTAACATCTAAGGTCATCAGTCCCCTAGAACTTAGAACTACTTAAACCTAACTAACCTAAGGACATCACACACATCCATGCCCAAGGCAGGATTCGAACCTGCGACCGTAGCGGTCGCGCGGTTCCAGACTGAAGCGCCTTTAACCGCTTGGCCACACCGGCCGGCAGGTCATAGGGGATGGATCCGGAGGGGGCTCCTGCGTCACAGATGCGACAGGCACCTGAGAAGCAGTGGTAGGATGATCGTCGGCTTACCCCTTAAAATGTGGTCCCACGATGGTGGGGGTGGCTGATTCGTCCCTGGTTTCGTACTAGGAGCGCGGGAAGACTTCATAGCCTTCTAGTATATAGGGCAACCCTTCCAGGAAGCCAGATGTTAGGGATTGTGAGAGGTGCCCAAACAGTGAGCACATGTGGTATTTTTTTTTTCCTAAGGCCATGAGTTTGCAGTCCTCTGACTCGTATGAGCCGGCATACTTGACACACCAAACGGCAGTGAGCAGTAATTGCCGGTATAGGGCAACCCTTCCATGAAACCAGGTGGTGGGGATTATGAGAGGTGCCCAAACAATGTGCACATGTGGGTTTTTCTGAGGCTGGGAGTTTGCAGTCCTCTGACAAGTATGAGCTGGCATACTTGACACATCAAAAAGGCAGTGAGCAGTAGTTGCCAATGTGTTGAAAACGCTGATACCTATGGCTTTCATGTGATTCAATATGCACCTTGAAGCACAGAAGATACTTGATTTGGTAAATGGATTCAACATCATCTCTCCTAAGAAGGGAGATAACGTCAGTGGGTCTAGGGATTAATTTTTGGGTCTTGGGGTTGCTGTTGTTGTATTGGTGGACCAAAAGATCCAGGAACTTGAGACAGAGTAATTCATCCCTGACGTCTGTTTCTGTAACTTCGCAGGAAAGGTCTTTAATGACGAGATTCGTTCTTCTGTCACCAGAAGCCTGATGACTGTAATACTCCATAGTCCTTGACTTTACAAAGTTGAGGAATTTGAGGTAATCGTCCTTTGTGTCAAACAGGTACGTGACGTGTTCTTTCTGGTAAACTGCCCGCAGTTGGCCTGCAATAAGGCGTTGCAGTTCAGTGTTCAGTTTAATGTAGATCTTGGGATTGTAAACCACGATGGGAGGGATCTTCTCCTTCTCTGGTGGTGATGGCGGTGGATTTTAAGAAGTGGGATCGGGAGGGGGACTCATGTTTTGGCCCATGGAACAACAGGTGCAGCTGCTCCAGACCTGGAGGCAACTCAGTCCGATTCAAGGCCGCTGGGATGGGCGCGAGTGGAAGGGCGTTTCGATTTTCGACCACGGGGTAGACCAACAGGGTCGGAGTCCCCAGAATGCCCGTTGGCCGACGAGATGGTGTAGACGAAACAGCACCCAAAGGGACGTCCACGGCGTTTTGTTGTATCAATGCTGGGGTCGACATGGCTTGACCATCACTGGGTGAGAGCGCTATCACCAAGAGACCATGGGGGTCGTCGGATAACGAAGAGGAAGATCGTTCCCTCACACGAGGCTGTGACCAGGGTTCACGTGATAACTGCCAGTAGCTGTCGGTGACTTGTGGTGGGAGGCACGATGCGCTCGGTCCTTAACCTGTTGGGTGGTGTCAGTATCGGCTCTTCCGGCAGCTTGCCGGGACTGCCGTCGAGCGGCTGGTGTCACATTGCCGCGCGAAGGGTCGGCGGAAGAGTCGCCTAGCCTCGGATTCCTGTCCTTGGCTTTATTTATGCTTTCCTCGGCATGACTGACGCAGTCACGGCCCTGGCAGACAAAATACACTAACGCCTGTCGCCTATAAATGCCCGGTACAACGAGACGCGTACGAAAAAACAACGCTGCCTTAGAACGCGAACGACAAATCAACGTTGACTCAGACACTACGACTAAGCAACGTTGACTAACACTCGTGGCCATAACGAATGACTCGCACGTACTCGCAAGTAAACACTGTCAGAGCTCCAACCTAACTGTTGTACCTCCACTGCCTCTCTGGCCATATTTATACATGGGTGCAGCAGACGGCTGAACATCTGCTGTCAACTGCTCTAGGGACAGCCAGCAGCATCTAAATGGCCGCTTTCTATTAAGCTGGCTTTTGTTACTGAGAAAGTTTCAGCTCGAGTGCATTTAAACTTTCCTGGTTAGAATTTTTAGAACGGGACCCACAGTAAAACATGACCTCTGAACAACTTCTTTAAGAGTCCTTGTATTGATGGTTATTTACACTAAAGTCTTGAAACTTTCTACAGATGTACAATTTAATGAATGTAATCGAGTGCTGTGATTAGAACTTTCTGCTGTAAATACAAATGATACTTAATCTATCATGAATAAGGATGTTTCAGTTCCAAATTTAGTTTTTAGTAAATTACTTGAAAGCTATTAGAGGTAGCTTAATTGGGTCACATAGTGAATGTTTTTTGTACCAAACTGAGGCTACATACGAATTTTCATCTTCCTGATTCTAATATTTAGCCCCTTAAATTTTTCGTAAAAAAAACCGTTTTTGACCTCATTATTGCTTCGATTAAGTTGAGTATTGTAACAGTTGATTGTGACATACACTTGCACAGTCTGAACAATTTTTAGGTTTCTAGCTGCATGATTTAGCGCCACATTTTTTTAAGCCGTGCGGTCTAAAGCACCTTGCCACGGTTCGCGCGGCTCCTCCCGTTGGAGGTTCGAGTCCACCCTTGGACATGGGTGTGTGTGTTGTCCTTAGCGTAAGTTAATTTAAGTTAGATTAAGTAGTGTGTAAGCCTAGCGACCGATGACCTCAGCTGTTTGGCCCCATAGAACTTACCACAAATTCCAAAATTTTTTTCTTAAGACAATGCGTTTAGCGAAAAATATTCATCTGATCATTCTGAGATTTAACAGTTTTCAGATCAATATACTAATGCTTATATTGACAAAGTTTGGAAAAGTTACTTCAATTCTTAATTTCATTGTTAGATTATGCCACAATACTTTGTATGCTACGCACACGCGCGTTATGAGGACGTGGCGCTAGTAGCAATGAACTGGTGTAAGTCCCGGCATACTCGCTCGCCTCTGTGTCTCTCAAATGACACAGCACTTGTTACGCCACAGAGTCCAAAAATTAAGGGAAAAAATAACTTTCGCATAATGTGTCACTGCCAAGTAATACAGCTCGATGAAACTTGGATTAAACATAGTAAGATATGCTATAGTATAATACAGAAGAAAACGGAGAGGAGCACGCCATGCGATGAACAGGAATGAAACTTTTATTGAGAGCGCAATACACCTTGCCTCTATGGAACTTTCGTGTGTTAAACAAAAAGTTCTATTCCGTATAAACTGTGGCCAGACTTGGGTTAATTTCATATTTAAAATATATACAAACATGAACAAAAGTTTTGCATTACCTCGGTTCCAAGAGTTTCGGAACCTGTACAGAAAATTGGAGTAGAGATCAACATAAACATCATTTCCGCCCTTTTTATTGCTCATGAAAACCACATATTGCATGTTGTACCACTATACAGCGAGACCTTCAGAGGTGGTAGTCCAGACTGCTGTACATACCGTACCCCTAATACCGAGTGGCACGTCCTCTTGCATTGATGCATGCCTCTATTCGTCGTGACTTACTATCCACAAGTTCATCAAGACACTGTTGGTCCAGATTGTTCCACTCCTCAAGGCGATGCGGCGCAGATCCCTCAGAGTGGTAGTGGGTCACGTCGTCCATAAACAGCCCTTTTCAATCTATCCCAAAGGCTTCATATCTGGAGAACATGATGGCCACTCTAGTCGAGCGATGTCGTTATCCTGAACGAAGTCATTCACAAGATGTGCGCAAAATGTCGTCCATGAAAACGAATGCCTCGCCAATATGCTGCCGATATGGTTACACTATCCGTCGGAGGATGGCATTCACGTATCGTACAGCCGTTACGGCACCTTCCATGACCACCAGCAGCGTACGTCTGCCCCACATAATGCCACCTCAAAACAGCAGGGAACCTCCACCTTGCTGCACTCGCTGGACAGTGTCTAAGGCGTTCAGCCTGACCGGGTTGCATCCAAATACGCCTCCGACGATTGTCTGGTTGAACGCATATGCGACACTCATTGGTGAAGAGAATTTGATGCCAATCCTGAGCGGTCCATTCGGCATGTTGCTGGGCCAATCTGTACCGCGCTGCAAGGTGTCGTGGTTGCAAAGATGGACCTTGCCATGGACGTCGCGAGTGAAGCTGCGCATCATGCAGCCTACTGCGCACAGTTAGAGTCGTAACACGACGTCCTGTGGCTGCACGAAAAGCATTACTGAACATGGAGGCGTTGCTGTCAGGGTTCCTCCAACCATAATCCGTAGGTAGCGGTCATCCACTGCAGTAGTAGCCCTTGGGCAACCTGAGCGAGGCATGTAATCGAAAGTTTATGTCCCTCTGTAAACAAAATTTCTATTTTCATTCACATATTTTCTAATATTACCATCGATGATGAAATCGATTTTATAAAAAAACAATGTTAATAGATAAAAAACGGGAGAGAGTTATTGTAACGTAATAATTGTGCTTCATAATAAATGGACAATAACTGTAATGAAGTCAGCGTGATTTACGATGGTCCCCTGGAAATTACAAAAGGTCGGACACGGTTCTTAATAGGCTGTGTGATAACCACGGACAACAGTGCATGCCCTGCAACTTGCTTCCCTGCTCGCTGCGGGCCGTTGTGGCCGAGCGGTTCTAGGCGCTTCAGTCCGGAACGGCACTGCGCTACGGTCGCAGGTTCGAATCCTGCCTCGTGTATGGATGTGTGTGATGTCCTTAGGTTAGTTAGGTTTAAATAGTTCTAAGTCTAGGGGACTGATGACATGTTAAGTCCCATAGTGCTCAGAGCCATTGAAGCATTTTGAACCCTGCTCGCCACAAGATTAGTGAGGAGCTCTAACAGTAGGGCGTTCGATTCCTCCACCAGTGCGGTTCACAACTGCTGAATGGTCGGTGCTGCATGTGGACTTGTTGCAATACGTCTCCCTAACGCACCCCACACGTGCTCCATGGGATTTAAGTCGGTGGAACGGGCAGGCCAGTCAACCTTCTCCACCTGCGCCGTTCGATGTGGTCACGCGCTGTCAGCCATAAAAGTTAAGTCGTAGTCGAACTCACCTCTGAAAAGACGTGCATGGAGAAGGAGTACAGTGTCTCTATAAGGTTGACCGGTGAGTGTTCCCTCTTCAACGATTTGTAGGTCAGTGCGGCCAAGCAACATTATGCATCGCCACTCGACAACGCTAGGACCAACAAAGAAATCAAAGTTAATATTCGACACTTAGCAGCCCCATCAGCCATACAAATCAGTAACAGCTCGCATTGTACGTGCTTGAGCATTGTCCTGCAAAATGATGGCCAGGTCCTGAAGAAAGCGTCATCACTTCCGTCTCTAAGATGGTCGTAGGTTGTGTTCCAAAAATGAACAGCATACAGACAGAAGTGATGACACTTTCTGCAGGACCTGGCCATCATTTTGCAGGACAATGCTCAAGCACGAACAGTGCAAGCTGTTACTGATTTGTTTGATTGATGGGGCTGCTAAGTGCTGTACCACCTACTGCACTCCCCTGACTCGATTTCTATACTGAAGGAAACACTTCACGGCATTCGCTTCGGAACTGCTACAAATTCGTCGGGCAATAGACCGCGCCGCTGGAACTGTCAACACAATTGGCACTGCTAAGAGTAGCCGGCCGCTGTGGCCGAGCGGTTCTAGGAGCTGCTGTCTGGAACCGCGCTGCTGCTACAGTCGCAGGTTCGAATCCTGCCTCGGGCACACATGTGAGTGATGTCCTTAGGTTAGTTAGGTTTAAGTAGTTCTAAGTCTAGGGGACTGATGACCTCAGCTGTTAAGTCCCATAGTGCTTAGAGCCATTTGGATCATTTTGCTAAGAGTATCCTACGACTTCCACATCGCTGGCAACGGGCTATACACAATGCTGGTGACTACTTTGAAGGTCAGTAAAACTTTGAAACACGTATCTATTTTGTACGAGCTGTAAATAAATAGTTGCCACTGTTAAAGTACCAACCCTCGTATTTCAACAACAGTCCCTATTTTAAACAGACTTAGTATTGCATGAGGGATTGTTACAAGCCATACTGTCTCACCCTGTTATTTCCTTCTGGATTAAATATCTTTGAAAAGAACATCTTGCCGCTTGTGCACGACTTGTCTAGCAACGGTCCTGTAACATAATGGTGTCCTAGCTGCGCACACTGGCTGAGCAGTAGAATATTTTCTTATTTCTATCCACATATTGCCATGATTCAGAAACTCTCATCCTACGTTATCAGTGAACGCTTAACTAATATCACTGATTTGTAGCAACCATACCATAACAATAATTAAAAATTACTGCTTATTTAAGGTGTGGCAGACTGGTATTCTAGAACAACTTGCTGGTTTAGGCAGCGTGTTTGGTTTGGTATACATGAAATGTATTCGTGGTTGCGAATACATATAACCGTCAGGTGTATAACGGAATGACGACAATGATAATTTGTACTGGACCGGGATTCGAATCCGAATTTCCCGCTTATCACGATAATCGGGAAGGGTTCGAGTCCCGGTCTGGCACAATTTGTCATTGTAGTTATTTCATTATACAGCTGTTGGTTGTCCATATTCGCAACTGCGAATACATTTCATGTATTTCATAATGTCCGTAATCGCCTGTAGTGCATGTTCCTTTGGACATGTACTTCAACTTCAGTGTGAGTTTCGCGACTTAGAAGTCTTTCAAGCCAGAACGACTAATTACACAAGATAATGTCGTGTCGTTCGGCACGTTTTCACAGGCAGAGGTACAAAGAAAAACATTTCTAACAACTCCTCACATCTGCGCTAAAACTTTTACGAAAAGCCATCGCTACCGATCTACCTATTCTTCCACTAGCGCCAATGCACCACACACGAAACAGTCACACATTTATAAATGTGTTCGCTGCAAAGGTGCCAGGAAAGGTTTTAAGGGGGAGCAGATCTCTGCACCAATCTGTGTGGTAGCGATGTAATATTTTAACTGGCCCGTTGCACATCCTCAACAATAACTTACAGCTTATCTTCAACCCAGATTTCAAGCAAGTTAACGGATTTAATTTATTAACGGAAGCTTCCAGAATTCCATGACAAACTAGACTTCGATTAAAATAACTTTGTGATTGTCGTTTCAGCGGACGGAGTGGTAGGACCCAGTCTCCCGCCAACCGTAGTTGCTTCTCGAGCGCCACCAGCTCACTGTATTTCTTGTTTTGGAAGTACATGCAGAGGCTTGTCTAACGTGGCTTTCTGCACACCGGCAACGCTCCAGTCTGTCAGTCACGAAGTTTTGAGGGTTGTTTTTTAAGTAAGAACCGTTTTGTTATAGCACAAAAATATATTCTATTTGTAAACATATCTTTTAAAGGAAATAAAAAAACAATTAACATCATTTCATTTTTCTACGTAGTCACCACTGAACCTGACGGGATACCGGTTCCATACTACAGAGTATGCGAAAAACTTGCCCCTCTTCTAGCGGCATTGCACCGTATTTCTCTAGAGAAGTGACGCGTTCCTAATGATTAAAAAAAACGCAGGTCATTCTCGTTTCCAAGTAAGGTAATCGAACAGACGCATAAAATTATAGGCTTATAACTCTGACATCGGTCTGTTGTACACTGTACAATGACATTAATGGTATCACCTGTCAGAAGTCTGATTAACCGCCTTTTGCAGCGCTGAGCGCTGCGAGACTTGCGGGTAGAGAGTCAGTGTGGTTCTTAAAGGTACGAGGGGCGTTTGAAAAGTCCGTGTGAAAATAAAAACTACTTATGTGTTTGAGGTAAACCTTTTTCATTTTTCGACATAGTCTCCTTTTACACCTATACACTTTGTCGAACGCTGTTCTAATTTGTTGATCCCTTCCGAATAATAGGAATTGTCCAAGTCTGCAAAATAGCTATTAGTTGCTGCAATCACCTCCTCGTTTGAATAAAATCTTTGTCCCGCCAGCCATTTCTTCAAATTGGGGAACAAATAGTAGTCCGAGGGAGCCAAATCTGGAGAATAGGGGGGATATGAAACGAGTTGGAATCCTATTTCCATTAATTTTGCGACCACAACTGCTGAGGTGTGTGCTGGTGCATTGTCGTGATGGAAAAGGACTTTTTTGCGGTCCAATCGCCGGCGTTTTTCTTGAAGGTCGGTTCTCAAACGGTCCAATAACGATGAATAATATGTACCTGTAATAGTTTTACCCTTTTCCAGATAGTCGATAAGGATTATCCCTTGCGAAGCCCAAAAGACCGTCGCCATAACCTTTCCGGCCGAAGGACTTGTCTTTGCCTTGTTTGGTGCAGATTCTCCCTTGGTAATCCATTGTTTAGATTGTTGTTTGGTCTCGGAATATAGTAATGCATCCATGTTTCATTCGCAGTAACGAAACGACGCTTAAAGTCCTGAGGATTCTTCCTTAACAGCTGCAAACCATCCTTGCAACACTTCACACGACTGCGTTTAAGGGCAAGCGTGAGCAATCGCGGTACCCATCTTGCGGATAGCTTTCTCATGTCCAAATGTTTACGCAAAATATTATGTACCCGTTCATTCGAGATGCCCACAGCACTAGCAATCTCACGCACCGCAACTCTTCTGTCATCTGTCACCATATCATGAATTTGATCAATAATTTCTGGAATCGTAACCTCCACAGGGCGTCCAGAACGTTCAGCATCACTTGTGCCCATATGGCCACTCCGACAATTTTGAAACCACTTATAGACTGTTCTAATCGAAGGTGCAGAGTCACCGCAATGTTTATCAAGCTTCTCTTCAGGCTCCTGAGGTGTTCTGCCTTTCATAAAGTAATGTTTAATCAACACGCGAAATTCTTCTTCGTCCATTTTTTGACACTCGACTTCTTTGATTCACACGAATGCCAAACACAAAAAAATAGCCCGATATGGTTGAAACTTGGCGTGCGTTCTTTCCAAAGATGCTACTAACTAAACATGACCTCGATACGCGCTACGGTCGCAGGTTCGAATCCTGCCTCGGGCATGGATGTGTGTGATGTCCTTAGGTTAGTTAGGTTTAAGTAGTTCTAAGTTCCAGGGGACTGATGACCTCAGATGTTAAGTCCCATAGTGCTCAGAGCCATTTGAACCATTTGAACCTCGATACGCGCCGGTGGCGCCATCTCTAGGACTTTGCACGGACTTTTCAAACGCCCCACGTACTGACAGGAATACGGAGCCATCCCGAATCCAGTGCCATGAGGCAGTTGCGGTAGGTTTCCCCATGGCGCGAAAAATTCGATCGACGTGGTCCCACAGGTTCTTGATCGGGTTTTAATCATGGGAGTTTGATGGCCAGGGGAGTACTGTAAACTCACACTGATGGTCTTCGACCCACGCATGTACACTGCGAGCTGTGTGACGCGTTGACTGTTCCCTGGTAGGTGCCATCATGCAGAAGAAAAATAGAGAGCATGTAAGGGTGAAGATGGTCCCCAAGACGTGTACCTGTGTTGATCCATTGTCCCTTCCAAATGACGAGATCACTCAGGGAATGCCACGAAAACATTTCCCAGACCATAACGCTCTCGCCTCCGGCGTGGACCCCTCCGACAATCCAACCGCCATCTGTCCATTGTGATTCACCTGAAAAGGCCATCTGTCGCCACTCAGTGAACATTCAGCTGCGGTGTTGGCGTGCAAATTCCAGTCCTCGCTGCCGATGAACAGCAGTCAGGGTGGGTGCATGAACCACACACTGCTACAGAGACTCATATGCACCGACGTTTGCTGAAAGGTCGTTGAGGAGACAATGTTGGCAGCCCATTGGTTCGTCTGGGCGGTCAGATGCTCAACAGTTGTACGTCTATTCAGCCGCACACATCTCCGCAGCCGTCGTTCGCCCCTATCATCTATGACCCGTGATGCACCACACTTGCATCGGCGCCTGTTTCGCATAGCGCCATTTTGCCATTCACGGTATACTTTAACCATGGCGGCACGCGAATACTTCAGACCATTGGTTCCCAACAGGTGGTCCGCGAGCTATGCCAGAGGGGTCCGCAAGATGCTATTAGAATAAAAAATATATTAAATATATTTCGTATGATAACAGATTTTTTGTTTTGGCCGCTTCCTGTATGAGCAGAGCTTTAGTGAACGCTAACTTCTGCTTCTAGCGTCTTCCTAGAGCCAACTGACACTAGCAGACTCTAGCGAATTAGATAGAGGCAAATAGTTCTGCTGTATGCTGTTAGACTGCGCGCGCTGCCTCTTTGCAGCTGACAACTGGCAGTCACTTTACACAGAAACTCACATTTCAGACGACAATCGGCCATTGTTAACTTATTGCCAGTGCTTTCACAGACTGTGTTGTTTACATATCAATATTCCATATTAAAACAGTAGTGTTTGGAAAGCGTTCATGAAGAACAAATATAGGAATCGGCTCGACATGCGGTCGGATTTCAGAGTGAAAGTTTCAAGTTTGGAACCTAATATTTCAGAAATAATGGACTCAAAGGTCAGATTGAACTCATCTCATTAAGAACTGAAAATTAAAACAAACTGTATACTGATGGAGTACTCTGTCGTAACTGTATTTTTTTCAAATAAGTAATACCTTGTATGAAATTAGTGTTTTCTTATTTTTCGCACATATCTACTCAATGCAATCTCAAGTGTAGTACACTTGAAAGACCAATACAATCAGTTTTAAATTTTTCCTGTCATTTTCAGTTCATACTCAATTTTTATTTTTTTAAGGAGTTTGTTATACTAAACACCCAGTTTTGAAGACAAATATTTTGAGCTATAATGAAAAATTTAACAATGACAATGATGGCTAAATTGAAAAGGTCTTAAGCTCAATATTTTTTCAATAATGAATATGTCAACGTTTTTTCTAAGTACCAAAAATAGACAACGTATAAAAAGACTCTTAATTTGGCTTTTTTAGGTACTTGCTACTATGATATGACAAGGTACCGGTCATGTTCGATGAGGGGGTCCTCGAGAAAATTTTGTTGGGAACCCCTGCTTTAGACATTTAGCCGTTTCGGAAATGCTTCCACCCTTGGCCTGAAAGCCAATGATCGTGTCTTCCTGGGAATAGATAAATCGCTTCGTTTCCCCATTACAACAACGAGTGCACTCCAGAATGAAATTTTCACTCTGCAGCGGAATGTGCGCTGATATCAAACTTCCTGGCAGATCAGAACTGTATGCAGCACCGAGAATTGCAAGACTAGCGCTTCTGGAGTACTGGTCTTCCAAGTTTCGCAGGAGAGCTTCTGTGAAGTTTGGAAAGTAGGAGACGAGGTACCAGTGGAAGTAAAGCTATGAGGGCGGGGCGTGAGTCGTGCTTGTGTAGCTCAGTCGGTAGACCACTTTCCCGAGAAAAGTAAGTTCGGCACACACTTTTAACCTGCCAGGAAGTTTCGACGACTGCAATATTTCGGCGCCCCCACCCCCCCTCGTCCCCGCCTCACGGCACGCTTTATATGCCCTCCATTGTGAGAGCTGCCAGCTCCCGTCTGTGAGAGTTATTGCACGTTGACGTCGAACGTATGCGATGGTCACTTTAATATCACTGCACCGTGTGGAATCTTGGTACCTGTTTTATGCTCGCATACTAAGACCGAAAATCTCCTCTGTAGGAACCAACATGGGTTCCGAAAACAATGATCGTGTAAAACGTAGCTTCCTCTGTCCGTGCCCACGAGACCCATTAAGCAGCAGTACAGGTGCACAAGTGGATGTCGTGGTGCGTGACTCTCGGAAGTCATTCGTTTAGGTTCCACGTTTCTGCCTCATGACCAAAATACGAGAGAATCTCAGACCAACTGTGTGATTGGGCTGAAGTGTTTCTAGCAAACAGAAAGCATGATGTCACTCTGAAACGGAGATAAGTCTTCAGACGTAAAGCTATATACGTGTGTTCATCAGAGGAGTGTTATAGGAACATTTTTCCATAATACAGATAAATGACTTAGTAAATAACGTCGGGATTCCACGAGGCCATTCACGGATGATGCTTTTGTATTCATACAAGGGTCACTCCAGAAGAAATGCACACTATTTTTTAAAAATACAGTTGTCATTCTGCATTTGTGAAAGTTTTACAGTGTGTAGATACATCCTTCCCGCTTGTTTTCAAATTTAGTTCAACCTGTTTCCGTGAGTGGCGCCGTCACAGCATGTCTTCAAGATGGCTACTACACTTTACGTTCGTCGGAAGCAACGTGCTGTCATAGAATTCCTGTGCTGTGAAAACGAGACAGAGGGAAACATCCACAAGAGGTTGAAAAAGGTGTACGGAGATGCTGCTGTCGATCGCAGTACAGTTAGTCGGTGGGCAAGCAGGTTACGTGATGAAAGCGGGCACGAAAATATTGAGGATTGTCCCTGCAGCGACAGGTCTCGTACTACACACACTCCAGACAATGTGCAGAGAGTTAACGAATTGGTGACTGCTGACAGATGCATCACAGTGAACGAATTGTCACGCTACGTTGGGATAGGGGAAGGAAGTGTTTGCAGCATACTGAAACTGGTGGCGTGAAAAAAAGGTTTGTGCCAGGTGGGTTCCCAGGATGTTGACAGTGGCTCACAAAGTAACAAGAAAAACGGTATGCAGCGAACTTTTGGAACAGTACGAGAATGGTGGAGATGAATTTCTTGGAAGAATTGTGACAGGTGATGAAACATGGCTCCATCGTTTTTCTCCAGAGACAAAGTGGCAATCAATGGAGTGGCATCATCCAAATACACCCAAGGAAAAAAAAAAATTCAAAACCACACCTTCTGCTGGAAAAGTTATGGCTATGGTGTTTTTAGATTCCGAAGGACTCTTGCTTGTGGACATCATGCCAAGTGGAACCACCATAAATTCTGATGCATATATGACAACACTGAAGAAACTTCAAGCTCGACTGAGTCGTGTTGGACGACATCGGCAAAAGCAGTATGTTTTGCTGTTGCACGACAATACACGGCCACATGTCAGCCAAAAAACCATGGAAGCGATCACAAAGCTCGGATGGACAACACTGAAACACCTGCCTTACAGTCCTGACCTGGCTCCATGTGACTATCATCTCTTTGGGAAACTGGAAGACTCTCTTCGTGGAACAAGGTTTGAAGATGATGACTCCCTTGTGCACGCTGCCAAACAGTGGCTCCAACAGGTTGGTCCAGAATTTTACCGTGCGGGTATAAAGGCGCTGGTTCCAAGATGGCGTAAGGCAGGTGAGAGGGATGGAAATTATGTGGAGAAATGAAAATACTGTTCCTAAAGGATGTATCTACACTGTAAAACTTTTAAACATGTAGAATAAAAGATGGATTTAAAAAAAAACATAGTGTGCATTTCTTTTGGAGTGACCCTCGTAGAAGTTCCAACGCTAGAAAATTATAGCAGCGTGCAGCAAGACCTGCAGAGGATCGATGCCTGGTGCAGGGAGTGGCAACTGCCTCAACACAAACAGATGTAACGTTCAGCGAGCACAGAGACAGAGAGACCCTTCAATTTATGTCTACACAATTGCTGAACTTCCATAAAATGCCTAGGACTATGCCTACTAAGCGACTTAAAGTGCAACGACCACATACAATTAATCTCGAGTAAAGCAGATGCCAGACTGAGATTCATTTGAAGAATCCCCAGGAAATGTCGTCCTTCAGCAGAAGAACTAGCATACAAAACATTCGTTCGACCAATAGTTGAATACTGCTCGTCAGTACGAGATCCGTTCCAAGTACGACTGATAGAGGAAATTGAGAAGAACGAACGAAGAGCAGTATTTTTCGTTACAGGTTCATTTAGAAAGAACGAAAGTTTATGGAGAAGCTCAGCCAACATCAGTGGCAGGCGCTGCGAGAGAGGCGTTCTGTATCACTTTGTGGTTTAAAGTTCTGAAATGTTGTGGTAAGTTCCTATGGGACCAAAGCGCTGGGGTCATCGGTCCCTTGAGTTGCACACTACTTAATCTAACTTAAGCTAACTTGCGCCAAGGACAACACGCGCACCCATGCCCGAGGAAGGACTCGAAACTCCGACGGGGGGAGCCGCGTGAAATGCGGAAAGGGGGCCTCAGACCGCGCGGCTACCCCGTGTCGCCTAAAGTTCCGAAACCGTACGTTTATGTGTCATTGCCAAGTAACACAGCTCGATGATACTTGGACCAAACATACAAAGAACTGCTACAGTATAGTACAAAAGGTAACTGAAAGAAATAAACAATGAGATGAACAGAAATGACACTTGCGTTCGAAGACAATTGTTAGACTGACGTCACAAGGTTTTATGATGGTCCCTGGACACGGCAAACAGCGGGAAATGGCTCTTAATAGGTTCTGTGTGATCACCATGCACGGCTTTGAATGCTCTCCAGCGAGCTCCCATGTTGGCCATAAGGTTCTTCTCGTAGGACTATCCATTCTCACACTGGCAGGTTTGAGAACTAGTGGATGCTCATTGGTACACGTGGACATGCTGCAATACATCTGTCCAACGTATCCCACACGTACTTGATGGCATTCAAGTCGGGGCAACGAGCAGGCTGGTCCAATCACCAAAGATATTTTGTCCCGAGAGCTGCTCCACCTGCATTGTTTGGAGCGGTCGCACACAATCATCCATAAAAATGAAGTCAGGGCCGAATGCACCCCTGAAAAGACACACGTAAGGGAGGAGTACAGAGTCAAAATAATTTTCAAATGTTTTTTATTCCAGTCTTTGATCACAATATCAATTCTTTAGACGATGACCGGTTTCAGTCCGTAATGACCATCCTCAGATCTACAATATACAAATATATTTTACACCTAGTGAGCAGTGCGTCTTTCAACATAATACAGCAGTACGTATCACAATATACTATCATACAACCAAGGAAATGTACAGATAAAATACCGTAAAACGTACCTTTTTTACACCATGTCCTAAAATAATAAGGCCATAATGGCATCGTCAAAACATATAAATATAATCAGCACAGCTCGTCACCTAGATCTAAAATAAGGTGTAGAATAGGCCACATCGTCCACACAGTCATTATTGCAACTGGCTACTGAAGTACAGTAGCTGCCAGAAATCTGTTTGCCTACGTCTTCCCTAGATGTCGCTACTGTGGTCTTCGATGTAGTCATCATTTACGCAAAAAACATAATCTGATAAAAACACATTAGTAAAGTACCTGTAGCAGACTTTTAAAATTGATAACTATCATAGAAACCAATTGTGATACATTAAAAGACGAATACAGTTACCCATATAAAATTATTAATTTATTTATTATATTAATTGTTGACCTAAATTCACCATAAAAAGGATCGGTCCTATTCTCTTCATATATTTCCTTATAATAATTTTATATGGGTAACTGTATTCGTCTTTTAATGTATCACAATTGGTTTCTATGATAGTTATCAATTTTAAAAGTCTGCTACAGGTACTTTACTAATGTGTTTTTATCAGATTATGTTTTTTGCGTAAATGATGACTACATCTAAGACCACAGTAGCGACATCTAGGGAAGACGTAGGCAAACAGATTTCTGGCAGCTACTGTACTTCAGTAGCCAGTTGCAATAATGACTGTGTGGACGATGTGCCCTATTCTACACCTTATTTTAGATCTAGGTGACGATGCAGTGCTGATTATATTTATATGTTTTGACGATGCCATTATGGCCTTATCACTTTAGGACATGGTGTAAAAAAGGTACGTTTTGTGGTATTTTATCTGTACATTTCCCTGGTTGTATGATAGTATATAGTGATACGTATTGCTGTATGGTGTTGAAAGACGTACTGCTCACTAGGTGTAAAATATACACTCCTGGAAATTGAAATAAGAACACCGTGAATTCATTGTCCCAGGAAGGGGAAACTTTATTGACACATTCCTGGGGTCAGATACATCACATGATAACACTGACAGAACCACAGGCACATAGACACAGGCAACAGAGCATGCACAATGTCGGCACTAGTACAGTGTATATCCACCTTTCGCAGCAATGCAGGCTGCTATTCTCCCATGTAGACGATCGTAGAGATGCTGGATGTAGTCCTGTGGAACGGCTTGCCATGCCATTTCCACCTGGCGCCTCAGTTGGACCAGCGTTCGTGCTGGACGTGCAGACCGCGTGAGACGACGCTTCATCCAGTCCCAAACATGCTCAATGGGGGACAGATCCGGAGATCTTGCTGGCCAGGGTAGTTGACTTACACCTTCTAGAGCACGGTGGGTGGCACGGGATACATGCGGACGTGCATTGTCCTGTTGGAACAGCAAGTTCCCTTGCCGGTCTAGGAATGGTAGAACGATGGGTTCGATGACGGTTTGGATGTACCGTGCACTATTCAGTGTCCCCTCGACGATCACCAGTGGTGTACGGCCAGTGTAGGAGATCGCTCCCCACACCATGATGCCGGGTGTTGGCCCTGTGTGCCTCGGTCGTATGCAGTCCTGATTGTGGCGCTCACCTGCACGGCGCCAAACACGCATACGACCATCATTGGCACCAAGGCAGAAGCGACTCTCATCGCTGAAGACGACACGTCTCCATTCGTCCCTCCATTCACGCCTGTCGCGACACCACTGGTGGCGGGCTGCACGATGTTGGGGCGTGAGCGGAAGACGGCCTAACGGTGTGCGGGACCGTAGCCCAGCTTCATGGAGACGATTGCGAATGGTCCTCGCCGATATCCCGGGAGCAACAGTGTCCCTAATTTGCTGGGAAGTGGCGGTGTGGTCCCCTACGGCACTGCGTAGGTTCCTACGGTCTTGGCGTGCATCCGTGCGTCGCTGCGGTCCGGTCCCAGGTCGACGGGCACGTGCACCTTCCGCCGACCACTGGCGACAACATCGATGTACTGTGGAGACCTCACGCCCCACGTGTTGAGCAATTCGGCGGTACGTCCACCCGGCCTCCCGCATGCCCACTATACGCCCTCGCTCAAAGTCCGTCAACTGCACATACGGTTCACGTCCACGCTGTCGCGGCATGCTACCAGTGTTAAAGACTGCGATGGAGCTCCGTATGCCACGGCAAACTGGCTGACACTGACGGCGGCGGTGCACAAATGCTGCGCAGCTAGCGCCATTCGACGGCCAACACCGCGGTTCCTGGTGTGTCCGCTGTGCCGTGCGTGTGATCATTGCTTGTACAGCCCTCTCGCAGTGTCCGGAGCAAGTATGGTGGGTCTGACACACCGGTGTCAATGTGTTCTTTTTTCCATTTCCAGGAGTGTATTTGTATATTGTAGATCTGAGGATGGTCATTACAGACTGAAACTGGTCATCGTCTAGAGAATTGATATTGTGATCAAAGACTGGAATAAAAAACATTTGACAGTATTGGATCACTGTTTATATATGCGACCATGTTGCAGTTGGTCAAAATAACTTTGACCAGTAAGTATACCATCTTCAAAATTTTGAAGATCAGTATGCCTGTGCAACATTATGCCTCTTCACAGCATAACATCTCAACTATCAAAACGATCATATTCGACAATGTACCAGACTGCATTACATGTTGCCACCTCTAGCCATATGAGGGACCCGTCGAGCATTGTTCAGCATAACCGGTCCGGTGCTGAAGTTAATTTCGCCCTTAATTTTGCACACCGATCATAGTAGCAACAATCTCTCACAACTTTCATTACATCAAAATTCACACAATATAAAATCAAAGTGTGCTCTCTCAGTTATTAGTGTTTTACAAAGTACAAAAATTGTGAACACTGGTTTGCAAACTCTGGCTATACAAGCATGTAAATGAGCCGAGTTCTATTTCTCACAGACGTTTATCCGCCTATCGTTCGGAAAGTCAGCTTTTCTTTTTGTCCTTAGACGAAGGTCTTTGCCATCTGACTGTGTGTGGACGCCAGTGACCGCTTAGCGGACCCTGCCTGCCTGTACTGACAGGCAGCAGTCGGGACAAGCACTCAAACCACCGACTGACCGCGAGCCCATCGCCCACACACAGGTGAGTGGGTCGGAACTGACCCGCTCTGCAAGCGTGTCAGTGGACCGGACAGCCTATGGATGGAGACCTTCAAAGAAAGTGGTTACAACTATCTGGTGTGTTCTCTTCTTGTGGTCAGGTCGCAAGCCCACCCAGGTTGACATGCCGTCACGCATGCTATTGGAAAGTATCCTTTGTTAAGCGAAGCTAGGACGTTCTAGAAGCCCTTGCCATCTTCGAGATTCTAAGTCTTCATGGGGTTCTATCCTGCAAAAGTTTGCTGTCATATTTGGAAATTCATAAAAGTAAACATAAATTCTTTGGATAAAATTTTTTGTGGAATAGCGATCATGACCCCCTATGATCCACCTCCTCTCCATAGCCTCCCCCCCCCCCCCCCCGAGCCCAAATCCTGATGACTAATGAACTTCGTTCTTCAAGTGGATGCAGTATTTGTAAACCATCGCCGGCTTCTGTGGCCGAGCGGTTCTAGGCGCTTCAGTCCGGAACCGCGCTGTTGCTAAGGTCACAAGTTCGAATCCTGCCTCAGTCATGGATGTGTGTGATGTTCTTAGGTTAGTTAGGTTTAAGTAGTTCTAAGTCTAGGGGACTGATGACCTCAGATGTTAAGTCCCATAGTGCTTAGATCCATTTGAACCATTTTTGTAAACCATCAACAGCTACGCAAAGGCAATTCTTTTCCCATCACTTTACATAGATGTGGGCCATTTACACTATCAAAAGCGGACTACATGATGTAGTGTGGCAAGAAGTAGATGTCATGGCCAGATTTTAGCAAATGGTTTGTAATGGTCCTAGCTGATACTCTGGGTGGAACATTGGTCTTAATGTGTACTACGGTCGCCGCGTGGTCGGTAATGGCCGCTCGTTTGATGCTGAGGTATAGGCATGATTATGTACGCTATTTTCGTCCTCAACCAGGACAAAATACATTTCACCTTCAATGGGCCACTGGAACCAATACGGGTACCACCTGATACCTCACTTCAAACTTTTGGGTATGCTTCGAACGTACCATCAAACCTCGCGCAGAGCCACAATATGACATCATTGAAACTGAGTCAACAGTGTGAATCATGCCTTCGCCAATAATTTGTTACGAGTTTTAATCCTCAGCAAGTGCTTTCTATTCCATCCACCGCAGTGTGGTTTGAACAATTGTATAAGGTCCTCTTTCAGTGTCCCATGCAAGTTTGTTATTTCTACACCACATTGTTAGAGGGTTCACGTAGTAAGCCAAACTCTTGTGTTTACTGTTCTGAATATATGAAAGTATGTCTCCAGAAAAATGGTTTGTGCAAGTATCCCTTTTTTTCATGACGTTTGGACCCAAGAGTGATATATAACGCTATCTGACCATGTTTTAAACGCATATTCAAGAGTAGTTAGTACATACTTTGTGCAACAGAAAGAGATATGAGCATAAATGAATATTTGGGTTAATTTTATGATCACAGTTTACCTCTAGCAGTTCTCAATCTGTAGGTGAATCATGTGCAGTGAGCATGATCATGGTTAACTCTACTTAATTTACTTGTTTGTATATCTACATTTTCAATGAATCTTTTTAGAGCTATAAGCCTCAGGATTTATAATTATAAAATATTTCAGGTCAAGGTGCAGCTTATAATTAAGAGGAGGTGGGTTACAATAGATTTTTGTTTATAACGGATTTGATGGTGAAATACTGTTAGTGAAGGTGGATCTGCTAGTAAATTGATTTATTTAATTTAACTGATATTGGATCTGAGGCGTGTACACATCGCCTGTCGCTCTCATTATTGATTATTCTATTTTAATTATTTTTAGGTAGCTTCAACATAGATAAGTCAACGTAGACAAGTCGTAACACCGATGTACTGGGAAGTGTATCTAGGAAGAGGTTCAAGATATAATTTATTAATAAAGTATTTCACTTACACTGAAAATATTTCTGTGCAAATAAGGATGTCTTGGTTATTTATTTTATTATATTGATTTTTTGTTTATTTGATGATGTAAGTTAAATAATTTTGTTTTTTTGTCTCAGTATATTTTATAGAATTGATCTTTTATATTGTAGTATACTGGTAATGTAAGTGTTTTATGAAATATTATTTTAAATTTTCTAAAGTAGATATTATTTATTGTACTAAAATGTAGACTATCACGGCCGGAAATATCATGCATTATAATTATCCGGGCTGTTATGCCGTGGTCGGTTGATGAATTCTGTGTCGATTCCCAACGTTTCGTCTCCGACTGCGGGAGACATCTTCAAGGGGGTCCGTAGCTCGATGGAAGGTCCAACACACCCACTGGCTCGCTACTGACTGCCGCTAAATTCCGTGTCCGCGCGCTCCCACGCCGCGGCGTGACGTCACGTGTTTTGAAAACGTCAGTGCAATTGGCCGCTCTCCGTCGCCGTCGATCGCCGTTGCCATCACCCAGTAGTGGACGGGTGGTACGCATCTTCTTTAACAACGGCATCCATATGCCGTTTAATTTCACGCCCTCCTCCTTTCGGCTGAAATTATTTGGGTGTTTAGCGATTTCGATTGCCTCCCTGTAGAGCCTTTCGTAATATCCGCTTGTGGCCGCTAGTACTTGCGTCTCCTCGAAACGAATATTGTGGTTCCCTGGCTGGAAAGCATGGTCCGCAACAGCTGATCGTTCCGTTTCTCCTCTTCTACAATTTCCCTTGTGCTCTTCCAAACGTTTAGAAACCGTTCTTTTAGTGGTACCCACCTAAACATCACCACAGCTGCATGGGATCCTATACACTCCAGCTTTTTCCAATGGTTTGCGAGCGTCCTTGGCAGGCTTAAGGTATTCCTGTATCTTCCTGGTGGCCTTGTAAATTACGGTAATATTCCGCTTCGTCAAGATCCTCCCTATTCTTTCCGTTACATTTTTAACAAACGGCAGGAAAACCTTAGATTTTGCAGTAGCCTGTACGTCAGTATGATGTCTGCGTGGCTGCCTCAACGCACGTTTTATTTCGGCGGACGAATATCCGTTCTTCGTTAGTGCATTGTGGAGATGTTCCATCTCAGCGTCGAGCAACTCAGGTTCACAAATATTTCTAGCTCTGTCCGCTAACGTCTTGATAACACCCCGCGTCTGTTGTGGGTGGTGGTTCGAATCCCGGTGCAAATAACGGTCCGTGTGCGTGGGTTTGCGGTATACTGAGTGGCCCAAACTACCATTTTCGTTTCTAAAAACAAGCACATCGAGGAAATGTAATTTGCCGTCTACCTCCTCCTCCATTGTAAACTGAATTCTCGTGTTTATACTGTTCAGGTGTTCGTGGAACCGGCTTAGTTCCTACCTACCATGTCTCCACAGTACAAACGTGTCATCCACGTATCGGAACCATACATTCGGTTTTTTGCTGGCAGTACCTAAGGCCTGTTCTTCGAATTTCTCCATAAAGAAGTTTGCAATTACGGGACTTAGGGGGCTTCCCGTAGCCACGCCATCCGTTTGCTCATAAAACTGTTCATTCCACTTGAAATATGTGGTCGTCAAACAACACTTAAACAGTTCTGAAATGTCGGCAGGAAAAATTCGATCCAGCTGTTCCAATACATCATTAAGTGGAACCATGGTAAACAGAGATACCACATCGAAGCTCACCAATATGTCCTCCGGCTGGACCACTATGCCATTCAATCTGCTGATGAAATGTGTCGAATTCTTTATATGAGTCCGAACGGCCCACATGTGGTTATAACAGCGTAGTCAAAAACTTGGCTAACGAGTAGGTGGGAGAACCAATGGCACTTAATATCGGTCTTAACGGCACATTTTCTTTATGAATTTTGGGCAATCCATAAAGCCTCGGTGGTAGCGCAACCGAATTGCAGAGACCTTTCCGTACACTCTCTTCAATGGAGGACTTTTTTATTAACCGCGACACAGTTCTGAGAACGTTGTTAGTGGGGTCCTTATTCAGCTTCCTATAAACTTGCGGATCCAGTAGATCAGTAATTTTACTCTGATAGTCGGCCACATCCATACCCACCGTTGCGCTTCCTTTGTCAGCTGGGAGAACCAAAGTACTATCGTCGTCATTCAGGAGTTTCAAAGCTCTTCTCTCACCCACAGTTATATTACTTTTCGGCGGTTTTGCATTGGCTAATATTCTCACTGTTTCTATACGGATTTCTTCAGCTGTTACAGAATCCACACTGCGAATTCCTGCTTCTACACTGGCTATAATTTCTTCCGTAGGCACAAAACGCGGACTAACAGCAAAATCTCCTCCCTTGGCAAGCGCAGATGTCTCATCGTCAGATAACGAACGTTTGGACAAATTGATAACGGTCCGGGAAACGTCTAAATGCCGAACAGTCTGATTAGGTAGCAAATTATCAAACTTCTTCTTCTGTCTACTAGACGTTGTCAACATACGCTTCCCAATGGTATCAAGCAGTAGGCTATCAATTTTATCCCAGTCACCGCTGCACAGTTTATTACTGATCGTAATATGGAGAGACATTAACTTACAGTTTGTGCTTGCCAAGTCCCGTCGGGTCTGCTGAATGCGCTCTCGTAGTAAGGCCTCCTTAGTCCGTTTGAAAATGCGTTGTGCCTTTCCCGAACAGAACAGTCGCTTTACCTTCAGAAACTTCGGTATAACGCCGACGGCTTTGCAACGAGACAGGAATGTGAGGGAACACAAAAGCAGCACTCTCTTCTTCTGGAGTCCTTCCAGACGTCGCACTTCTCTTGACATCGAGCTACGGACCCCCTTGAAGATGTCTCCCGCAGTCGGAGACGAAACGTTGGGAATCGACACAGAATTCATCAACCGACCACGGCAGAACAGTCCGGATAATTATAATGGACATTATTTATTGTACTTTTCATATCAGGGTTTATCAAAATTTTAGTATGTATTTCACTTGTCTTGATTTGGATTGATTTATAAATAATTTATAATTAATGTATCATAATTATTATTTTTATAGAAATGAGATATTAATCATTTCCTAAGATATCTAGTTTCTTAAGAAAAAAATTAATTTCTTAAAGTTGGTTGTTTTTATTTAATTTTTTAAGTATAAATATTGACTTATTTATTCTTTAAGGGATAAGCTATAAAGTTATTAACCTATAACTTGCTTTTTATAATATAATAGAAACGAGCTATCTTTAAGATTACATTTTAGTTCTTTTTTTTATTTTATAATTATTCTAAGTTTTTTACTAAGATTATTGATTTAATTTATTAATATTTGTAATAATAATGGAATTAGTATATTTATTTGCATGAAAATTTTACCTTGTAAATTTATTATAAGGAACTAGACAAAATTGATTCCACCTGTTTATCATAATCATGTCCTCTTCAAAATATTTTGAGGTTTGGCCTGCTCACTGAGTGAATTTTTAAAGAGCCATGATATTTTGACCGTGCAAAGATAGGATAATCATTAGTCTCTTAATTAGTGGCTGGAATGAATGGCTTGACAAGAAATCAACTGTCTCTTAATAAATTTTTGAATTTAACTTCTGAGTCAAAAGGTTTAAATTCTTCTTTAGGATGAGAAGACCCTATAGATCTTAACATTTTATTTTCATATAGTTTTTTGTTTGTCTTTCTATATTAAATGATGTTTTGTTGGGGTGACATGAAGAATAGATAAACTCTTCATTATTATATCATTGATTTATGTTTGTTGTTTTGATCCATAATTTATGATTATAAGATTAAGTTACCTTTGGGATAACAGGGTAATTGTTTTTGAGAGCTTATATCAACAAAGCAGATTGCGACCTCAATGTTGGATTAACAAAAATTTTGGGTGCAGGAGCCCAGCGATTAGGTCTGTTCGACCTTTAAATTATTACATGATCTGAGTTCAGACCAGCGTGGGCCAGGTATGTTTCTATCCTAAGACTATTAACCCATATTAGTATGGAAGGACCATATGGTTAAAATATTTTTGATTACATTGATTAATACAAATTAATTTACTATTTTAACAGAGTAATGTGTTGAATTTAGAATTCATTTATGTAGGTTTTTTCTACAAATAGTATTGATACTTTATGATTTATTTATGTTTATTTTTAACTTTCTTTTGTTAGTTATTTGTGTTTTAATAAGTGTTGCCTTTTTGAACTTTGTTGAAGCGAAAGGTTTTAGGTTATATTCAGATTTGTAAAGGCCCAAATAAAGTAGGATTTGTAGCGATTCCACAGCCTTTTAGTGATGCTATTAAGTTGATTTGTAAGTAGCAGCCTTTTCCTGTTATATCTAATTATTTACTTTATTATTTTTCTCCTGTTTTTAATTTAATAATTTCTTTGGCTGTTTGAGTAATTTTTCCCTGCTTAACTTACATGTGTTCTTCCTCTTATGGTTTCTTGTTTTTTTATGCTGTACTAGAATAGGTGTTTATTCTGTTGTAATTGCTGGTTGCTCTTCTAATTCAAATTATTCTTTGTTAGGTTTCCTTTGTTCTGTTGCTCAAACAATTTCTTATGAAGTTAAGATTGGCTTTGATTTTATTATCTTTAATTATTTTGATTGGTAGTTTTAACATGTTTAATTTTATAAATTATCAGCTTTATTGTTGATTTATCATTATTTCTTCCCCTTTAGCATTGGCTTGTTTTGCTTCTTGTTTGGCTGAAACTAATCGGATGCCTTTTGATTTTGCTGAGGGTGAATCTGGATTAGTTTCAGGTTTTAATATTGAATATGGTGCAGGAGGTTTTACTTTAATTTTTTAGGCTGAATAGGCTAGAATTGTTTTTGTGACAATATTGTTGGATTTTTTTTAGGTGGTGACTTATTCTTTTATATTTTTTATTAAGCTTGCTATTATATCTTTTGGATATATGTGAGTTTGAAGTACTTTAAAACGATTTTGTTATGATGAGTTGATATACTTGGTTTGAAAGAGCTTTTTACCTTTATCTTCGAATTTTTAATTTTCTTTGTTGGTTTAAAGATTTTATTTATTTCATTTATTTAGTGAAAATTTTTGAGAAAAGTTAATAGGAGAGTTAAACTTCTAGTTTTATGTTTTCAAAACATATGCATTTCCTAAGCTAATTAACTTATTTATTTTATTCCTTAATTAACTTATCTCATGCATTTGCAACATGGACATTAATTAAAAAGTATGTAAAGCAGATAATTTTTAAGATTTGTCCTGTTATAATATATGATTCTTCAACTGGTTGCTTACCAATTCATGTTAATAAGCATACAACAACTACTATAATTCAGAATGGAATCTGATTAATAGGGTATAATTGAATACCTCAGAATGGTGTTTTGTTGTAAAATGGTAAAATTATTAAGTTTCTAATTGATAAGAATAGTGCAATAACAATTCCTAATTTATTAGGAACTGATCGTAGAATTGTGTATGCAAACAGGAAGTATCATTCTGGTTGAATGTGAACTGGTGTTACTAATGGACTGCCAGGTACGAAATTATCTGGGTCTCTCTGAAGGTAAGGATTCATTAGGGATAGTATAATTAATAATGATGTTATTAATACAAATGTGATAGAATCCTTGAAACTGAAGTATGGGTGGAATGCAATTTTTTCAATATCGCCATTTAGCCCTAAGGGTTATTAGACCTGCTTGATGAAGAAAGAATAAGTGGATTGCTGCCATAGCTGCAATAATAAATGGTAATACAAAATGAAATGTAAAGAATGGATTTAATGTTGCGTTGTCAACAGAAAACCCTCCTCATACTCATTGAACTAAGTCTGTTCCTAAGTATGCAACTGCTAAAAATAAATTAGTAATTACTGTTGCTCCTCAGAATATTTGACCTTAAGGTAAAAATATATCACATAAATGCAGCTGCTATAACTAGGAATAGAATTACTGTCCCAATTATTCAGGTGTGTATACACATGTAAGGTCCATAGTACATTCCTCATCCTACATGTAATTAAATGCAAATAAAAAATATAGATACTCCATTTGTGTGTAAAGTTCGAATGATTCTGCCGTTACTTACGTCCTGGCAGATGTGTACCATACTACTAAATGCTATTTCAATATTTGAGATACATTGTATAGCTAAAAATAGTCCAGTTACAATTTGAATTTCTAAACACAGTCCTAATAAGATGCCAAAATTTCATCAAAATTAAATATTTGTTGGTGCAGGTAAATCAATTAAGGAGTTGTTAATCATTTTAATTAAAGGATGTCATAATCATAAGGGTTTATTAATTAGTAAATTATCTTATTTTATGAATAGGTCCCTGGTTAATATTAGTGATTTTAACTACTGCTAATAGTGCTCAAAATAAATAACTTATTATCATTATTGTAATAATAAATGTTGGTCTATTACATAATTTTTCTGAAGATATTGTTATTCCTTGATAACTGATTGAGTTATCAGTATTTATAGTTTCAGTATATTTGAAGAAGTCTATAAGATTTGTTATACCAAAAATAATTAGTGTTGGTATGATAAGGACTCATATTGTTAAAGTGATAATTACAGTAACTGATTTAGGTTGAAATATTTCGTTTGATGCAATTCTTTTATTATAAATAAATACAACTAATGTACCACCAAGAAATGTCAAGAATAAAATGTATGATAATAACTTTCCATTATTGTTCCTTTTGTTAGTCCAACCAGGAACATTTAGAGGATAATTAAGAGTATTATTGATATTGGGTGTCTTAATTTAATAAAATTAATATTTATTACATTTGATAGTGATATAATTAATATTTTATTCATTTCAAGGGTTAGTTTATCTAAAATATCGGTTTTTGGGATTGACGATGGAAGCTTTTTCACCTCTGAAGTTTTAAAAGTGGGGGCTAGACTTATTTCCGATTTACAAGACTGGTGTTTTTTAAAAACTATTAAAATTAATGTTTATATTCTCTAATTTTACTTCTTTATTGGTATATTTTTATGGTGTTTATGCTTTTTCTTCTAAATGTAAGTATTTATTAACGGTTCTTCTGAGATTGTACATATATTGTATAACTGTTTTTGGTCCCTCTTTGTTTATTAAATAATTGTTGATGGTTGGTTCATTCTTTAATGTTCCTGTCAAGTTTTGTTTTTATGGTTTGTGTATATTCATATGCTGATTTGAACATAATTAGATATTATTTTGGTATTGATTATTTTTCTTTTAGTTTAATTTTGTTGATTTCTTGGATTTGTTCTTTAATAATTACTACTATAGGTTCAGTTTATTTAAGTTCTTATCAATCTAATTTTTTGTTTTTATGGTTTTGAATTTAATAATTATACTTTATTGTTCATTTGCTAGACTAAGACTTCTTCTTTTTTTTTTGAAGCTAGATTAGTTCCTACTTTGCTTTTGATTTTAGGTTGGGGTTATCAACCTAAGCATTTGCAGGCTGGTATTTATTTAATTTTTTATACTTTGGTTGCTAGATTCCCTTTGTTGTCAGTTTTATTTATGGTTTATGATTTTTCTAATACTTCGTATTTTCCTTTATTGGTTGATTTTGGTTCTTATTATTTTATATTTTATGTTTTGGCCTTTTTAGTTAAGATGCCAATATTTTTGGTTCATTTTTGACTTCTTAAGGCCCATGTAGAAGCCCCTATTTCTGGTAGAATCATTCTTGCTGGTGTTTTATTGAAGCTAAGTGTTAATGGTATTTTTCGTGTGATAAAATTATTTCTTATTTGGGGTTGAAGATTAATTATTTCTGGTTGGCTTCGGGTTTATCTCATGGAGTTATTGTTAGATTTATTTGTTTTTGTCAGGTTTATTTAAAGTCTTTAATTGCTTATTCTTCTGTTGCTCGTATAATAATGCATTAATAACTATGAATTGATGGGGTTGTATGGGTTCAGTTTCTTTAATGCTTGGTCATGGTTTATGTTCTTCTGTGTTGTTCTGCTTGTCTAATATTATTTATGGATGTTTAGGTACACAAAGATTATTAATTAACAGAGGTATGATTAATTTGATGTCTAGAATGGCTTTGTGGTGATTTCTTTTAAGATTGTTAAATATGGCTACTCCTCCATCATTGAATTTGGTGGGAGAGCTTAGATTATTAAATAGAATTATGTCTTGGTCTTCTTTTAGATTTTTTGCTTTAATTTTTTTTTCTCTTTTAGAGCTGTATATACTTTATATATATATATATATATATATATATATATATATATATATATATATATATATATTCTTATTCTCAACATGGTACTTATTATTCTGGAGTTTATACTTGTTCTCTTGGTTATTTTGGGGAATACCATTTTTTACTTTTCCACTGATTGCATTTAAACATTCTTTGTTTAAAGGGTGAGTAATTCTTAGTTTAAATTGCTTCAGTATTTTAATTTAAAATATTGTTTTGTGGGATCAATGATATGAAGTTTTTCATCTTAGGCTGTGAATATATTTTCTATTTGTTCTTTGAGTTCTTTTTCTTTGTTCTTTTCAAGAACTATATTTTTTATTTTAGGTATATATTATTTAATAATTGATTATAGAGTTTTTATTGAATGAGAACTTTTTAATTTGAATGGTTCTATGGTTGTTATGACTTTAATTTTGGTCTGAATGTCTCTTATTTTTATGTCTTTTGTTATATATATTTCTTCTTTGGTAATTTACTATAAATCGTTTTATTATTGTTGTTTTAATATTTATTCTTTCAATAGGGTTTTTAATTATTAGTCCTATTTTGATTAGAATTTTATTGGGATGAGATGGTTTAGGTTTGGTTTCTTATTGTTTAGTTATTTATTACCAAACTGTAAAATCTTACAGTGCTGGTATGTTAACTGCTCCTTCTAATCGGATTGGTTACGTTGCTGTTTTAATTTCTATTGCTTGAATATTACATTTTGGTGGTTTAAATTATATTTATTATTATGATTTTATTTCTAGTTCTTTTGGAATAAAGCTTATTACCATATTAATTGTTTTGACAGCTGTAACCAAAAGAGCTCATATTCCTTTTTCTTCTTGTCTTCCTGTTGCTATGGCTGCTCCTACTCCTGTTTCTGCTTTAGTTCAATCTTCTACTCTTGTTACTGCATAGGTTTGTTTATTGATTCGTTTTAGACCAATATTAGATACTTATAATTGTGGTTGATTTTAACTTTTAATTGCTTGTATTAGTATGGTATGTTTATAGCTGGATTGGGTGATAAGTTAACACCTTTCTGTACAATGCTTGAAATATAGAGATCCAAGGCAGACGCATTGAGCATAATATGATCAGCAACAAACAATCTCAGGATCTCAAGGTCGTCACTTATCTTCTGACATGAGAAGCATTTGGAGGATGCCCAAATTTTACCGCTGATGAGTTCCGCAATACTGATGGCAATTGTGCCTTGCATTAATTAACATGCCTGCTGAAGGCAGATGATGGATAAGACTTCATACACACAGTGCAAAATGCATACAATGCCATGTAAATAGTGATCTCTTTGAACATGAATACATGAGTGATGCAGGTATGTAAATACATCACAGAAGACTCAATTCAATGTATAGTTATTACAGGAACGAGTACAACTGTACATATGTGCTCCATCTGGCATACAAGGCAGTGAGAGTCTAATGTATTCAACTCGCCTATTATTCGGATCGATTAATGGAAACCTAGTTCCATACCATGGGCATCATTAATGTTAAGTTTGTTCACAAGTAAAAGCACATTAAAGACATGAAAATGCAGCAGGCAAATATTACGTCAAACTGCAGCTGCAGTCTCACTATACTTCTGCGGCTGATTACGGTTTTAAGGAGACTTATCATCTATGAGATCAGTCTCCTATTCCCACCCCCCCCCCCACCAGGAAGCAATAAATTCACCCCACCTGCCTGCATTTAGAGTAAATTGTGTGTGCAAGTGTGAAAAAGTATTTACATAGCAGTAACTGAGGCGGGACAGGGGTACCAGCGCGGTATGTACAGTCGTGGACAAAACGAGCGAGACCTCTCGCCTTTTCGTTATGCTGATCCGCACAGCTTTAAAGTCTGTTACACAGCATAACAGGCAGGGCGACCAAGTGCTACCACCATACTATGCACAGGCGTGAAACTGAAAAACTATCCGAAATTTGTCAGATTGCTTTCAATCATGTGTAAGACTTTTTAATGCTGATTTAGTGTGTTAAGCACAACACCTAAATATAAGATATAAATGAAAGAAGAAACACTAATTAGTATGAACTGTACTAATAAAAATCAATTTCAGCTTATCGAGATAACATAACTGTTTTAGTATGACAAAGTAACTCAGATCGTTACGAATTAGCAAAATATTATGCGCATTCGGCCGCGAAATGGTCTGTGTCACCGTTCAGACCAGTTATACCGGATTACCGTTGCTGACCTACCATGAAAGTGTGCAAATTTAGTAATGCGTGAAGATTCATAACGAAATTCAGTTAGAAATAATTCAGTGCCACAGTTAAGTCAATTCAATTTTTGACAGAAGCGGAAAAAGTAGGCAGTAACAAGAGTTTCATATCGACATCCACAGGGCGCCGGTACAGAATAATAAAGGTAGCAATAAAACGTATTGGGGGCGCGAGAATTTCTTAAAATTCCTTCACTGATAGTCTATCTGCCACCATCGAGATTAGAACCGAAAACAAACCAGACCGCCCTTGCAGTAGCAAACACCTTTCACTACGCTAGCAGACAACCCAGGCAAACTACCCCAGACATGAATAAGCCGGCAATTTCGCAATGAAAATGGCAAAATGATCTGCAGTTTCTGTTACACTGAGCTTTCTGGACTCAAAAACATGAATTGTCTACCTTTATGTCACCGCTTATGTAACAATCATTCGAGATGTTTATCGAAATAACAAAAAACTGTTATTAACGAGTAAATTTAGTAGGATAATTCTGCACCACCCAAGGAAATAAACGGCGACGTAGCTGCCAAACGTATTCTACAATGTTTTGAATTCTCCATTAGACTTGCCACAGCCAGAAAACGTTTGTTAGCCGAAGTGTTCCTTAGGGTAGCTAGCAATGGGAATGCTCGCACATCTAAAACGTGGTGGCGTTAATAGTGGGATCTGAATTACCACGTTTATAGGCAAATTGATTTTATTTGCATTGTTGTAGTCGTGATTTGGATCGAAAGCATAGCTACGATTAATTTGCTGATGTATCGACTGCAACTGGAACATTTCGAATAAAGAGTAGGGGAAATTATTATGCGGCCCTCATCTTCGGTAACCGTGGTAGCTATTTTCGTTGTGAGGATTTCGTCACGTAAATCGGTAAAAATGGAACCCTACTAGTCTCACATTCTTCACCGTCTATCTGTCTACCCAACCCTTAAAACCCGTTTACCTCGAGTACAGGTGGACATAATAAGCGGAAATGTATCGCACTTCCTGCGGTATACGGTCCCTTGGTGGTGTAAAAAAGTGAGCTATGTCAACGCAATCTAAAGATATGGCCGTTTATGTAAAGAAAATTTACGCTAATGGTCAAAAAATGGCTCTAAGAACTATGCCACCAAACTGCTTAGGTCATCAGTCCCCTAAATATAGAACTACTTCAACCGACGTAACCTAACACCCATCCACGCCCGGGGAAGGATTCGAACTGACGGCGCGAGGAGCCGCGCGGCTAACCCTCGCCGGCAAGCTGTTAATATCATCTGGTGTTAATAAAAAGTTATTCACTTCTGGTGAACGATTTTATTCGCAGTTCATTTAAGAAAGAATAGCTAAAATATATTTGATGTTGCGGAAGAGGAAGGACGCCTAATTCATTTCCCCTTGTCTTTATTCATGATGTTAGATTCGCAATCTGAGCATACGTACTATCCATAACCACACTTTAGATCCAGGTCATAGTCACAGATATGCGAATACAACACATTGGATTATACTTGAGGTATTTCGTTTCCTACGAAGTGGTGGCACACGACACTGTGGCGTCATCGAAGCGCGAGTTTCTCCAGTGCTAGCTATCTCAGCACATCAGCTGAGCGAACTTGCATAGTATGTTGGTAGCACTTCGTCGCCTTGCCTATTATGCTGTGTAGCAGACTTTAAAGCTGTGCGGACCATCATAACGAAAAGGCGAGGGGTCGCGCTCGTTTTGTCCACGACTGTACCTGGCAGAATGTGGAAATCCGACTCAAAACCACGTCTAGGCCGGCCAGCACACCGCCCCTCGTCATTAATCCGGCAGGTGGATTGGAACCGGGACCAGCGGCTCTCCCCGTCTCGGAAGCAGCCGCTTTAACGCGCACCCGTATCTCGGTTGGTCACCGTACTTTTCTAATTGACTGCATGAGAATTCCCATGACAAACCATCCAAAATTGAAGTTACTACACCAGTTGTCCACAGCAAAAAGGTGGAAGCAACAGCCACGGCTGCTCACGAAGACCATCCGGAAACTCAGACATCAACGGACTGGAACGCTTCGTGTCGTTCAAGCGGTGAACAACGCCGCGGCCGCGCAGCCGTGCTGGCTTAAAATTGGCTCTCAGCTCTACCCCCCAAAAGCACAGGGTGACCCGAAAGTCCGTTAGCATTTGACAGTTCAGTACTTCATCTACATCTACATCATATTCCGCAAGCCACCCAATGGTGTGTGGTGGAGGGTACTTTCGGCACCACTATCTGATCCCTCCAACCCTGTTCCACTCGCGAATAGTGCGTGGGAAGAACGATTGTCGGTAAGCCTCTGTATTTGCTCTAATTTCTCGAATTTTCTCAAATGGTTCAAATGGCTCTGAGCACTATGGGACTCAACCTCTAAGGTCATCAGTCCCCTAGGACTTAGAACTACTTAAACCTAACTAACCTAAGGACATCACACACATCCATGCCCGAGACAGGATTCGAACCTGCGACCGCAACTGTCGCGCGGTTCCAGACTGTAGCGCCTAGAACCGCTCGGCCACCCCGGCCGGCGGGACTTAACATATGAGTTCATCAGTCCCCTAGAACTTAGAACCTAACTAACCTAAGGACATCACACACACCCATGCCCGAGGCAGGATTCGAACCTGCGACCGTAGCAGTCGCGCGGTTCCGGACTGAACCGCCTAGAACCGCTCGTCTACCGCAGCCGACTCAAATTTTCTCCTCGTGGTCAACACGCGAGATGTGTGTGGGGGGAAGTAATATGTTGTACGACTCCCCCTGAAAAGTGCTGTCACGAAATTTCAATAGTAAATATCTCCGTGATGCACGACGCCTTTCTTGTAACGTCTGCCAGTGGAATTTGTTTAGCATCTCCGTAACGCTCTCTCGCCAGCTGAACGATCCCGTGACGAAACGCGCCGTTCTTCGTTGGGTCTTCTCTACCAGTCCTACCTGATAGGGATCCCACATAGACGAAGAATACTCAAAAATCGGGCGAACAAACGCCTTATAAGCCACTTCTTTCGTGGATAAGTTACATTTCCTTAATATTCTTCCGATGAATCTGAGTCTGGTGTCTTGCTTTTCCCACTATCTGTTTTCTGTGGTCATTCTACTTAAGCTCGCTCTGGATAGTTACGCCTAGATATTTTACGGTAGACGATGTCTCCAGGTGTTTGTCATCAACTGTGTAGCTGTACAGTAGTGGATTTCTTTTCCTATGTAGGCGCAATATGTTACATTTATTTACGTTCAGGGTCAACTGCCAGAGCCTGCACCATTCATCAATTCTCTGCAGGTCGTTCCGCAAATTCTTACTACCTTCTGGCGTTGCTACTTTGGTATAGACAACTGCATCAACTGCGAATAGCCTTAAGGAGCATTCGGCGCTTTCTACTAGATCATTTCTATATATTGTAAACACAATGGTTCTATCACACTTCCCTGTGGTAGTCCGGATATTACCTTTACCTCTGTCGATTTAGTTCCATTAAGAGCGACGTGTTGAGTTCTGTCTGCAAGAAAGTCTTGAATGCAATCGCAAGTCTGCTCCGATACTCCGTAAGCTCGTATTTTTTTCATTAAACGGCAATGCGGGAAGGTGTCTATTGTGTCTCACTGTTTAGAGGCACAAAACGCGTGGGTGTTTTCAGCTCGTTACTAAACGCAAATAAGTAGGAGGCCGAGTTGATACGAGCTGAAGGAGTCCAGGTTGCAATAATATGCGGTACGGCACACTGTTAGAGAAAAGGATTATTATTCAGGAAACACATAGTACAATAAAATTATTTATCTTCAGTAGTTTGTAGGACTGCAGCTGCGGCTATGAACTGACAATCTCGTAACATGGAATACCATGAACTAATACAACATATTCTCAGGGACTAAGCCTGATGGGCCCTCCTCAGAGAATCAGTGCAAACAGTAGAGAACTGGCTGAGGGCCGATTATGAAAGTGCGTCTGCCTAGGTTGAAATATAGCGAACAAGTGAGCGAGGCACACTCCAGTTCCGTCGAGCTGTACAGCCCGCTAGAGTGCGCTGTGCTCGGCAGACGACGGGCTGCCAATCTTGTGTTGGCGCGGCGTTGTAGTAGTATCTGTGGCAATGATACTACAGCGTCAAATGCCTTACTGAAATCAAGGAACACGGCATCAACATGAGCGCCGTTGTCCACTGCGCTGTGGATCTCATGGAGGAACAGAGCGAGCTGAGTTTCCCAGGATCTCTGTTTGCGGTATCCATGTTGATTTTTATAGAGGAGATGTTCGTTTTCCAAAAACGTCATAATTCTTGAGCATAAAGCATGTTCCATAATTCTACAACAGATTGAAGTCAACGATATAGGTCTATAATTGTGTGGATCTGTGTTACGGCCTTTCTTATAAACGGGAATGACCTGCGCTTTTTCCAGTCGTTAGGTACCTTTCGTTGCTCAAGCGATCTACGATATATTACTGCTAGAAGGGGAGCAAGTTCTTTCGCATAATCTTTATGGAATCTTATAGGTACCTCATCTGGTCCTGAAGCCTTTCCACTACTAAGCGACTGTATCTGCTTTTAAACTCCGCGATCGTTTATCTCAGTGTCTGCCATTTCGATGTTTGTAAGAGGATTGAAAGGAGGGAAAGTGTTACGATCTTCCGCAGTGAAACAACTTCGGAAGACCGAATTCAGTATTTCGGCCTTCTCGCTGTTATCTTCCGTTTCGGTGCCGGCTTGGTCACTGAGAGAATGAATAGATGTTTTTGACCCACTTCCTGATTTTACATAAGACCAATATCTCTTACGGTTTTTACTCAGGTCGGTGGAAAGGCTTCACGGCATAATGTGGGTAGAGAGGTAAAAAGTGACACACATGCTTGAAATGAATGGTAATTTACTGAAACCAAACAATGTTTACAAAATGACCAACTGATGGCGCTTCGTAAGACACAAAAACAATTATTAGCATTATAATTGATTTTTAGCAAAGGCTGCATTCTTTATAACAAATGCTCAACATTTCGGCCTTCATTTCATCAACAATATCAGTTGTCGAGGAACAATGTTGTGAACAGTACTGTACAGTATATCAGTAGGTATGGTCAGAAATTGCCGTCGGATATTGTCTTTTACCATCCTTAATGAGGTCGGACAATCGTGGTAGACCTGCGACTGCAGGTAACCGCACAACCAATAACCACGCGGATTGAGATCTGGGGACCTGGGAGGCCAAGCATGACGGAAGAGCGGCTCAGCACGCGATCCTCACCGAACGATGTGCGCAAGTGATCTTTCACACGTGTCGCAATGCGAGGTGGAGCGCCTTCCTGCATAAAAGTCGTACGTTCCAGCAGGTGTT
This sequence comes from Schistocerca piceifrons, assembly GCF_021461385.2. Classification (NCBI taxonomy): domain Eukaryota; kingdom Metazoa; phylum Arthropoda; class Insecta; order Orthoptera; family Acrididae; genus Schistocerca; species Schistocerca piceifrons. The sequence continues at coordinate 229,349,429 of NC_060143.1, read as the reverse complement.
TGTCAACCAGGCGTACCTCGCACCTGTCCCTTTAACAGTTTGGAAACCTTTCCTTGAAGAAAAACGGTCCGACCGCGATTGATGAGGTAAATCCACACCACACCGTGACTTCCTCGTTGCAACAGGGTTTCCACGAGGGTTCTAGGAGTTTTTTTCCTTTATTGTGATTTCATTCACCTGCCCCATATGGGCAGGAGAGGGCTGTCAGCGGCACAATCCTCCGCTCTTCAGCCGAGTGACATGACAGCTAAGACAAGAATAAAATGTTACATATATAAGGCGATAAAAAAGGAGAACATAAAACAGAGTAAGGGGAGATAATGGAGGTAAAAATACACTGGTACGGAGACGTTCATGGGGAGACAATTAAAAAAATCATCATAAAGTTAAAAAACACAGTTGGCGATACTTAAAACACAGAGAAGACACTGAAGGCACACGCACAGGTTAAAAGTTAGCTACAGTATTAAAAACACTCCCGAACAACACACTTAAAACCCACTTGGATCACACACAATGAAGAATGGGGTTCTAGGATATTCGGTGGTCTGTTTTATACACAATTCTCAATTCTCTTGCGGTGTCACTGACATGTTGTTGTCCAGCGCCATCTGTTGACCAGTTTTTGCACTTTTTGATTTCGGTAAAACTCCATGTCATTTCAGGAGTGTGTGCCAATTTTTACCTCTTTGCCTATATTATTCCGTGAATTAGTGCATTTTCAAATGTTAACAGACTTCCGGGTCACCCTGCACATACCTCTCCACTGACACGCGTTCACTCAACTAGTCAAATATTGCGATACCTTCAGTAAACGATCATTTGGTACAGAACATCTATGCAATGTGCTTGCGATTCATAATACGCATTAGAAAGGGTAATTTTGAAAGTTGACAGTGCGACAAGCAACTTTCAACGTGCTATTTTTCACTATTGTACATTTCTTTCTGCGAACACCCCATTCCTTCTATGTTAGTTTTTCCTAAGAGTTTCGTTTAAATAAATAACTTAAAGTGGTCCAAGCAAATCTACAGAGATGGCGCAGTAGTAAGACCCTGGACTCCTGGACTGGATGGCAGGGGTTCAAATCCCCATCTGGCCATCCTGGTTTAAGTTTTCTATGATTTCCTTCAATTGCTTAAGGCATAAAAACCGGTACGGTTCTTTTGATAGGGACGCGGTCGATCTTGCTCTCCCTTGTCTTTCCGGAATCTGAGCGCGTGCCCCACTTCCTTCTTTTCTTTCTGTTCCTGTTAAGCAATGTGACACTCTTGTAATATAATGCTCATTTACGAAACACCTTCACTACTAACCAGTGTTCAGTGGTGCCCAGAAAGAGCGGAAAAGTTATATTCCAGTTCCACTGTGACCTTAACAAAAAAGAATATACAAATAAAAGACAAATTCTAGTGCGTAAGCGCTCTTATGTGCTGTCCACAAACTAACAGATTTATCCGCCTGAATCTATTCGGAACTAGGCGCCACCAGTGCAAACAGCCTCGTGGGGCAGCTGCTCAGTTTCAAAGCAATCTCAATCTGACGGTGGCGAGCCTTCCAACGCTGAACGGAAATCACAGCTACAGCTGAAAAAGCAGAGCCGGCTTTATCGCTGACAACAGATAGGCCTTATCAGGATTTATTGCGAGAAAGATTTATCTGAAGTTCTCTGGAGAAAGCTTGTACTATCACAGAGATACATCAGCTACTCGTCTTTGATTTGGTGTCTACACGTGACCACTGAGTGAAAGCAACGTACAGTATATTCTTAACTTGCTATTGTAATAGGAGTGGAGCTTTCATGGCACCAGACGAAATAGTCATAAGGTCTGTAAGCACTCAGTGGTTTCGTGTTGTAGCTTTTTCTTTCATTCGTGTGTTACACTGTTATTCGCACCGTAGCCATTGTTGATATTTGGAGACAGTAATCGGTAACAAGGCCAGCTGCTAAAGTTAGTCGAGTGTACATACTCTTGGATGATCACGAAGCTACGTTGTGTAGAGTAGCAGTCAGAATTGTAATATATGTAAGAACAAATCACTTACCAACGGGAACTGCGATCGCAGCATTGGAACAGTCTGCCGTGCGGTTCTAGGCGCTTCAGTCTGGAGCCGCGTGACCGCTACGGTCGCAGGTTCGAATCCTGCCTCGGGCATGGTTGTGTGTGATGTCCTTAGGTTAGTTAGGTTTAAGTAGTTCTAAGTTCTAGGGGACTGATGACCACAGATGTTAAGTCCCATAGTGCTCAGAGCCATTTGAACCATTTTTTTGGAAAAGTCTCTCTTCAGGTGTGAAAGCCGATTTTGCAAAAATTACGGGTGCAGCTTAATACGGACTTGTGGGTATTGAGAAAGAAACACTGCAATGTTCAAACTACCTTTCGGACTATTTTGTCTTATATATGTTAGTTTATTGAATAAACTTCATCACGTATATCTGCATAATATTTTTCCCCTGTCTACTGCTACCGGCTATGCAATACAGCAATACAGGAAAAATTATGATTCCTCTGTTAATCAGTTACACACGCAGGGCCATTCTTTATCGAAAAAGCGACCAAATTTTCTGTGACCGGAGAATGTGGTGATATTTGTGTTGGACGAGTTGGACTAGAGTAGATCGATATTAACATCATGCGCACCTTACTTTAAAGCAATAACCTATTGTAACCTTCGATAAAATCGAACCATAAAATTGCTCGCCACTGTTCTATACTCCACTGAGGCATTTCCAACCAGCGAAAACTGTCAGCAGCACTGTTAACTGGACAACCTGAATAGTACTTACATTAGTTCTGAAGCACTGAATCTGACAAAGACAACTGAATAGAGATGGACTATTATTCAGCTTTCTGGTTATTGGCAGTTAAAAGAAATTCATTCAAAATTCATCTCTTGTAGCAACCATGTCTCTGAAATAATGAAAGTAAGCTTAGTAATTATTTCAGTTAAATGCGCTGACGAAAGTACTTTCCGTATGGAAAAGTGTGATGTAGCTACTTCCGAATGTGCCTGCCGTCAATAATCAATATTTACGTGGTACTACCCATAAATCGACTTTTCCTTCAGAACAAAATCTCAAATTTGAAAAAGAATGCCTATTGACTTCTCATTCTATAAAAACAATACAGAAACTGTCATTAAATGATACAAGTGATTGAAAAATCAGACTGATTTCACCATTTTTGTTACACAGCTCTTACAGCTCACGTAATGTTACAGGACAGATTTAATTATTTAATATACAGGGTGATCCCGTGATGGCGTTACAAACTACGAAGGGTAATGGAGAATGGTAAATGTATCTGTGGTGTCACCGCCAGACACCACACTTGCTAGGTGGTCCATTAATATACGCCGGACCCGCGTGTTGCCACTGTCAGGATTGCAGACCGAGCGCCACCACACGGCAGGTCTAGAGAGACGTACTGGCACTCGCCCCAGTTGTACAGCCGACTTTGCTAGCGAAGCTACACTGACCGATACGCTCTCATTTGCCGGACGATAGTTAGCATAGCCTTCAGCTACGTCAATTGCTACGACCTAGCAAGGCGCCATAATCCTTTGCTATATATATATTGTGGTTATAACCTGTACCGTCAAGAGAGATGTTCTACAATTGTGGATTAAAGTTAAGTATTCTACCAGTTACCTCCTGTTTTGCTAGTCTTATTTCTCTGACCTGTTCCAGACCTAACGCCAGTCAGCGTGTAATTAAACGCGTGCATTTCGGCCTCCTCTAGAAAAACAGTGTTGGCTCTTCTGCCAACACTACAGTATCAATTTGAAATAAAGGACCCTGGTCCGGAAAAGACCGAGTCGTAAAGTTAATAAGCGAAAATACAGTGGAATACATGTGTCGGTACAGTTATTGCTAATATTCTAGGGTAGGCAACTTTCATAGGTAACTCTATGCACCAAAACAAGAAAAAATCGTCTAGAAAACATGGGCTCCAAAATGCATAACTTAAGAGCTGTGAGCATTTGTTCGTCTTCGCTACCGTCGTCGTGCGACTACTAGGGCCTCCCGTCGGGTAGACCGTTCGCCGGGTGCAAGTCTTTCGATTTGACGCCACTTTGACGACTTGCGCGTCGATGGGGATGAAATGATGATGATTAGGACAACACAACACCCAGTTCCCGAGCGGAGAAACTCTCCGACCCAGTCGGGAATTGAACCCGGGCCCATAGGATTGACATTCTGGCGCGCTGATCGACCACTCAGCTACCGGGGACGGACTTCGCTCCTCTGAAACAAAAATGGCTCTGAGCGCTATGGGACTTAACATCTATGGTCATCAGTCCCCTAGAACTTAGAACTACTTAAATCTAACTAACCTAAGGACATCACATACATCCATGCCCGAGGCAGGATTCGAACCTGCGACCGCAGCAGTCGCGCGGCTCCGGACTGAGCGCCTAGAACCGCTAGACCACCGCGGCCGGCTCTCTGAAACACATGTACTGTACAAGTGCCCATAGCCTTAAGTCACACATTTAAGTGCCCATGTGTACTAGACTTCTTTTTTTTTGCTTTGGTTCATACTACCACCTTTGAAAGTTGCCCACCTTCGAGTCTTTGCAACAATAGTACCGGTACATATATTGCTCAGTGAGAGGTGTTAAAGAATTATTTGCGCTTATAACATTTGACTGTCGTTTCCGGACCAGGATCCCTTATCTCAAACTGACACTTTTACCTCTCTCCATCATTCGTTAAAGTTTGTAACATCACGGAGTCACGCTGTGTACAATGAAGCGAAGAATTTTTTTTTTCGTACTGAATCATAACGAATTTTTTCAATGAACTCCATGCTATAAACGCTCCTTCAGCCATATTGTAATACTGATAAGTTTTGCTGACTCGGTACTATCCATAGGCTTAACAGTCGTGCAAACTAAACAGGTACACAACAGAAAATGTATTTGGTTCTTAAAAAAATAGTGTAAGTGACAAAGTTCCCTTTTGGGAAGGAATGAAAGAAGAGTAACTCACAAAATGAAAAAAGGATTGCACATCTAATGGTTATAAATGTAGTAAGACACAGCGAATTACTTTTACTCTTTAACACAGCAGACAGTGGGAAACATTGTTTTATACGTTTGTTGCAGCAGCAGATGGCCCGTCTCCGTACATAGCTTTCTAAACATATAATCGTGTACTCAGTGACTTCTATACGCTGCAGGTGTGTAAAGGGTTTTATAAAAACAATCTGTATACATTGTCATGGACACGAAAACAGATTTTTAAAGCTTAACGAACACGCATTTTGCAATATGATTGTAGAAGAAATATTATTATTCATGTGCTGAGTAAGAGATCGGCCAAGTTTTCAAATCTATATTACAATACGATCATTTTCGGAAGAGTGGTATTCTGCTTATAAACGTAAACAGAACGCTAGTGGCGCTGGCGCCGGCAGAATCGGCATTGTGGAATGCTTACCTGGTTTCAGAGAAACCGGTGTTACATAACAAAGAAATATCAAGTGTTTAATTCTTTGTTACGTTGTTTGACAGCCGAAGCAAAGTCTAAAGAGCGGTTATGCCTGACGGTGAAATTATCAGAAATGTACCGCGTGCGTCACTCTCGTTTAGGGTTACCAACCGTCCTGCTTTTTCCGGACAAGTCCGGTTTTGCTGATTTTTTGTCCGCCCGGTACTTTTGTTATTTTAGAAATCGTCCGGCATTTTTGGTAACGAAGCTGCATTTCATCATATAATGAATTACAGCGTAGCGCCATTGGATTGAATTATAAACTGCACACACTTGGCTATATATTTCTCACGAGGTTCGCTACCAGTAGTGTAATCGCTTAGGGAAACGATGCTCGCAAAGTCGACGTTTATGATATCTCGAATTAAATATTGTAGCTTGTCCCGATATTTTCACTTTTTTAAGCAGTAGTTCGTAACTTAATCTTTTGAAGTTGACCTTTTCGGTGTTATCGTGTTTAGAAGTGTTGATTTATTGAGTACTGTTGCTATATACAATTGCATCCTACTAAATAGAAGTACGTCGTCTTCTCAGACAAACAGTAGTAACAGCAGAAAATCGCAGTGCAAGTCTCAGTCAAATTGTATTTGTAACAGTTAATACCATTGCACCATTCTGTATCAGATTTTCAATGTATTATTTTCTGCTCTCATTGAGATTAGAGCATGCTTATTATCCCACTACGTACAAGGTAAACAATGTATTGATTCTAAAATAAAGTGTCTGGTTTTAAAATATGTCTTGATTTTGTGAAATACTGTCCTGCTTTTAATAATTTTGAGCCGGTAACTCTGCTCTCTTTGTCACACACAGGGTAACTAGATTTCCTGAAAGTTTTACCGTCACGCCGCGCGGGATTAGCCGAGCGGTCTATGGCGCTGCAGTCATGGACTGTGCGGCTGGTCCCGGCGAAGGTTCGAGTCCTCCCTCGGGCATGGATGTGTGTGTTTGTCCTTAGGTTAATTTAGGTTAAGTAGTTGTAAGCTTAGGGACTGATGACCTTAGCAGTTTGCCGTCAGGCTGACGTTCCTCGTTGTCTACCAAAGGCAATCGCCGAACTGCCGTAAACCTGACACGCTGGCTGCTGCAAGTTTGTGCCACACAGACAGTAGTGCACTCACCAGCTGTACTGGTTTCAGCCCATAGTGCTTTCATCCTACACACTGTCAATCCTCACGCTCAGAACGTTGCCACATGCACGACGTTTTATCACACCTATGTCACGTAACGTGTCAATAAGAACTGCATCAGACAATTGGAAAGCGAACTTTTGGATTAATTGTCCGACAACTAAACATCTGAGCCAAAACGTCAAAAACAACAGTAACTGCTCTCTTTCTGTGCCATTTACATATTGATAGGCTGACAGCTTTACATGGAAGCACAAAACGCACGTACCACTAAACGACTGAAATACACAGTTCAATAAGGCTCCTCAGTTTCGAACAGGCAACTGAAGTCTAAGGTTACAGCTTTCACGATTTGAACGTTATTTCGTGTTAGTCTGCAAAGTTTAAAACCAAGCAGCGACCGCACAGTGCTCCTAACATTTGACAACAAGCATAAGCTACAGCGAGCCGTTACTTACTGCCTGTAGCACACGGCGAGCGCGTGGTAAATGTTCCGCTTCGTAACGACAGGCATTCTGCTCAGCCACCACTGACACGCTTAGCAAGAAAGTTGTTCTGGTGGGAAGCCGGCAGCAGATAACAAACGGCAGATAAATCCTGCCAGTCCGTTCATAAGTACCACTTCAGGCAGCGTCTGCAGTACCAAATCAGACGCTTTTAACAGTGACGGTCAGCGTGCGCGATGATGTTCCTCCTAAACATAACGAATCACGTAACCGATAATGACTTCGAAGAAGTTGCGTGGCGGACTGCACCTATCAGATTATTGGGGACACCATCAAAGAACAAGTGATGATGACCCTCTGTGAAAGGTGGAACGGAACTGCTTAGTTAAGCAGTTTAAATAATTTAATCTTTTTCGAGATACCAATGTGTAAGGTTGAATTCACTACCGGTGTGCTCCGGGATACACGGTAGGGGTCACGTGCAGGCGGGCTGTGAGCTGTGACGTCATAGTGAAACCTCACGCCACGAAGCACCACACTGAAACAAATAGGCACACGACGAACACATATGTAACTCATACGTAGATACGAATGTAATCGAGATTTTCCCCGTTTTAGTATAGAATTATTATTGTTACGCTTTATATTAGTCATACTATTTTTTTCTATGTCGGTAGAATGCTAGAGTAAAGCTTCCGAACTACATCTTTTTCAAATTTTATTAATAAGTTCGAGTTTTCAAAACACTAAGACTTAAATCAATAAAACCTGGTGGAACGCTAAATTGTCTGAGTCTTCTTTCTAATAGTGACTTCACTAGGAAGAGGATATTTCAATATGTCTCCGACAAAAGATAACGCTTTATAAGGGAGGCAACGTAAAGTCGCAGCCTTTGCAGTACCTTCAGCTGAGTACTTGGTACACCAGCCTTTCATAACCGCTTGTTGTTGACAGTCAGAAACAGAGCCCTGAATCACGTTTTGAACATGTAGTAATGTCACGTAACTCAACGCTACATCGAAAGAGAGACGATCCTGTAAATATGCATTCTTTTGCGGAAGGTCGTTTATTTCTGTTTCCATAATTTCTAATTGTCGGCGTAAGCACGCATTGTCGCATTTACAGCAGTGTTTGCTTTCACGGTTAATGTTTCGTCTAGTAGTAATTTGTTCATTAGTTGGTAATCTATTCACTTGTAAACTATCTTCTACTTCTTTACGGTAGCTTCGTTTTTTATGCCCGTATATTTCTCTCATTGTTAAGCTCATTACTAAACCCTGATCAGCACTAGAGAATGACAGATTCAGAGTTGGAACAGCATCGGTTTGCAACTTGCGTCTCGAAGTAATATTCAACTTTTTTTTCTGAAGAAAAAACAGTTCAGTTTTCAAATCCGTTTCGTATACAAATCAGTAAAATGTACTAAGCGGACATGAGAATTTTCAGCTGAAATCGAATCTGCGCGTCTGGTTTCTTCTCATTGTTTTTAGGAAATGTAAGGAAAGAAATTTTTTTGGAAATGCGTGGTAAGTACGCTCGTGGTCTCGTGGTAGCGTTCTCGATTCCCGAGCACGGGGTCCCGGATTAGATTCCCGGCGGGGTCAGGGATTTTCACCTGCCCCGAGATGACTCGCTGTTGTTGTGTTGTCTTCATCATCATCATTCATCCCCATTATGGCCGGAGGAAGGGAACGGCAAACCACGTCCATTAGGACCTTGCCTAGTACGGCGGTGCGGGTCTCCCGCATCGTTCCCCTACGCTCTGTCAAGAAGCATGGGACTTCATTTCCACTATGGGACCAAACTGCCGAGGTGATTGATCCCTAAGCTTACACACTACTTGATCTAATTTAAACTAACTTACGCTAAGTACAACACACACGCCCCTGCCCGAGACAGGACTCGAACCTCCGAAGCGGGGAGTCGCGCGAACCGTAACAAAGCGCCTCGAAGGACCTCAATTCCTAACTCACTGTTCTGGTTAGTGAATCTGGTGGCCGCACAGCAAACCATTGTTCTTCTCTTAAAAACTTACAAAAAAAAAACCTCAGTACAACACTGATAATTACAGCATAACTTTGAATTCAGTCTCGATTCTCTAATAAAATTTCACACTGGCGCAAACAACGATGTTCTCTCTCGTAAACGCATTTACAACACAATACGGTGCGGCTATTATGGGACACTGATCGATGGTTGGATGCATTGTGACGATACTGGCGCATCTTCCTACTGCGCGTACAGCTCGCCATCCCTACCGTGTATTTTAGTATCCGTGGTTGTACTGATATACGATTCTGCAGTTTGAATGGCTATATCAATATGTATTGAACAATAAATGAAAAAAAAATGTATAGTGTACCAGGTCATTAATCGTAGGGCCTCTAGTCCGAATCTCGGTAGGATCACACATTCTTTACCTTTTTGGGATTCAGTTCCTCAGTCGCTAAAAATGGAAACCTTACAGGATAACTTTATTGTCCACCTGCCTGTCTGTCTGTCTGTTCGTCTATTATGAAACCTCTCTCAGGGGCGTTTAACATACGAAGTTGAAATTTATGTCACACACTAAGGTCTATGGTCCCTTTGCAGTGTACAACACATAAGCTTCTAAGTCAGTGCAATCAGAAGATACGGCTATTTATGTCACATATGTTGATACTCGCAAACTCTCTCATAAAAACCTATGGGGAACTTCCCGTTGATCCAGAATCATGAAATTTGGGAAGAAGCAAGATTCCACAGGGATGTATGGGAGTGGCATAGGAGTGGACTAGAATGTTGTGTAGGTTGGTTGGGCGACGGATACCACTTTAGAAGGAATGGGCAGGATCCTGGGTAGGATGTCCCTCATTTCAGGGCGGGATGAGAAATAATCAAAGGGCTGGCGGAGGATATGGTTCAGTTGTTCCAGTCTGGGGTGATACTGGGTGACGAGGTGGGGTGCTCCTTTGTAAATGATTCTTCGGGTTGGTTGGAGGACTGGGGGGCGTGTGAAGATATGGCACAGGAAATCCGTCCGTGAACTGGGTTTGGGGAGTGTAGTCTGTTTGTGAAGGGCTTTATTGAGGCTATCAGCATACTGGGCAAGGGAGTTCTCGTCACTTCAGATACTTCATCCATGGGTTGCTAGGTTGTACAAGGGGGATTTTTTGGTGTGTTAGGGATGGCAACTGTCGAAATGCAAGTACTGTTGGTGGTTATTAGGTTTAATGTGAACAGAGGTGTGGATGTAGCCATCAGAGGGCTGGAAGTCAACGTCCAGGAAGATGGCATGTTGGGTGCAAGGGGACCAGATGGAGCAGATGGGAGAAAAAGTGTTGAGGTTGTGAAGGAATGTGGGTAAGGTGTCTTGTCCCTCAATCCAAATCATGAAGGTATCATCAATGAACCTGAACTGGACTAGGGCTTGGAAGTTTTGGGAGGCTAGGAGGCCTTCCTTTACATGGCCCACGAACAGGCTGGCACAGTAGGGTGCCACGTGCATGCCCATGGCTGTACTGCCGATTTGTTTGTAAAAGTTCACTCCAAAGAAAAGGTAGTTGTGGATCAAGATATATTTGGTAAGGTATATAAGGAATAAGGTGCTGGGTTTGGAGTTTTAAGGACGTTGGGAGAGGTAGCGTTCAATAGTGGTAAGGCTCTGGCGGGGTGCTGTTGGGGTGGGAAGGAAGATGGACTCAGGTTAGAGATTCTGGGAAGTGCCTATGGATTTCAGTAGGGACTGAAGATCTACATCTACATTGATACTCCGCAAGCCACCCAACGGTGTGTGGCGGAGGGCACTTTACGTGCCACTGTCATTACCTCCCTTTCCTGTTCCAGTCGCGTATGGTTCGCGGGAAGAACGACTGTCTGAAAGCCTCCGTGCGCGCTCTAATCTCTCTAATTTTACATTCGTGATCTCCTCGGGAAGTATAAGTAGGGGGAAGCAATATATTCGATACCTCATCCAGAAACGCACCCTCTCGAAACCTGGCGAGCAAGCTACACCGCGATGCAGAGCGCCTCTCTTGCAGAGTCTGCCACTTGAGTTTATTAAACATCTCCGTAACGCTATCACGGTTACCAAATAACCCAGTGACGAAACGCGCCGCTCTTCTTTGGATCTTCTCTATCTCCTCCGTCAACCCGACCTGGTACGGATCCCACACTGATGAGCAATACTCAAGTATAGGTCGAACGAGTGTTTTGTAAGCCACCTCCTTTGTTGATGGACTACATTTTCTAAGCACTCTCCCAATGAATCTCAACCTGGTACCCGCCTTACCAACAATTAGTTTTATATGATCATTCCACTTCAAATCGTTCCGTACGCATACTCCCAGATATTTTACAGAAGTAACTGCTACCAGTGTTTGTTCCGCTATCATATAATCATACAATAAAGGATCCTTCTTTCTATGTATTCGCAATACATTACATTTACCTATGTTAAGGGTCAGTTGCCACTCCCTGCACCAAGTGCCTATCCGCTGCAGATCTTCCTGTATTTCGCTACAATTTTCTAATGCAGCAACTTCTCTGTATACTACAGCATCATCCGCGAAAAGCCGCATGGAACTTCCGACACTATCTACTAAGTCATTTACATATATTGTGAAAAGCAATGGTCCCATAACACTCCCCTGTGGCACGCCAGAGGTTACTTTAACGTCTGTAGACGTCTCTCCATTGATAACAACATGCTGTGTTCTGTTTGCCAAAAACTCCTCAATCCAGCCACACAGCTGGTCTGATATTCCGTAGGCTCTTACTTTGCTTATCAGGCGACAGTGCGGAACTGTATCGAACGCCTTCCGGAAGTCAAGAAAAATAGCATCTACCTGGGAGCCTGTATCTAATATTTTCTGGGTCTCATGAACAAATAAGGCGAGTTGGGTCTCACACGATCGCTGTTTCCGGAATCCATGTTGATTCCTACATAGTAGATTCTGGGTTTCCAGAAATGACATGATACGCGAGCAAAAAACATGTTCTAAAATTCTACAAGAGATCGACGTAAGAGATATAGGTCTATAGTTTTGCGCATCTGCTCGACGACCCTTCTTGAAGACTGGGACTATCTGTGCTCTTTTCCAATCATTTGGAACCCTCCGTTCCTCTAGAGACTTGCGGTACACGGCTGTTAGAAGGGGGGCAAGTTCTTTCGCGTACTCTGTGTAGAATCGAATTGGTATCCCGTCAGGTCCAGTGGACTTTCCTCTATTGAGTGATTCCAGTTGCTTTTCTATTCCTTGGACACTTATTTCGATGTCAGCCATTTTTTCGTTTGTGCGAGGATTTAGAGAAGGAACTGCAGTGCGGTCTTCCTCTGTGAAACAGCTTTGGAAAAAGGTGTTTAGTATTTCAGCTTTACGCGTGTCATCCTCTGTTTCAATGCCATCATCATCCCGTAGTGTCTGGATATGCTGTTTCGAGCCACTTACTGATTTAACGTAAGACCAGAACTTCCTAGGATTTTCTGTCAAATCGGTACATAGAATTTTACTTTCGAATTCAATGAACGCTTCACGCATAGCCCTCCTTACGCTAACTTTGACATCGTTTAGCTTCTGTTTGTCTGAGAGGTTTTGGCTGCGTTTAAACTTGGAGTGGAGCTCTCTTTGCTTTCGCAGTAGTTTCCTAACTTTGTTGTTGTACCACGGTGGGTTTTTCCCGTCCCTCACAGTTTTACTCGGCACGTACCTGTCTAAAACGCATTTTACGATTGCCTTGAACTTTTTCCATAAACACTCAACATTGTCAGTGTCGGAACAGAAATTTTCGTTTTGATCTGTTAGGTAGTCTGAAATCTGCCTTCTATTACTCTTGCTAAACAGATAAACCTTCCTCCCTTTTTTTATATTCCTATTAACTTCCATATTCAGGGATGCTGCAACGGCCTTATGATCACTGATTCCCTGTTCTGTACATACAGATTCGAAAAGTTCGGGTCTGTTTGTTATCAGTAGGTCCAATATGTTATCTCCACGAGTCGGTTCTCTGTTTAATTGTTCGAGGTAATTTTCGGATAGTGCACTCAGTATAATGTCACTCGATGCTCTGTCCCTACCACCCGTCCTAAACATCTGAGTGTCCCAGTCTATATCTGGTAAATTGAAATCTCCACCTAAGACTATAACATGCTGAGAAAATTTATGTGAAATGTATTCCAAATTTTCTCTCAGTTGTTCTGCCACTAATGCTGCTGAGTCGGGAGGTCGGTAAAAGGAGCCAATTATTAACCTAGTTCGGTTGTTTAGTGTAACCTCCACCCATAATAATTCACAGGAACTATCCACTTCTACTTCACTACAGGATAAACTACTACTAACAGCGATGAACACTCCACCACCGGTTGCATGCAATCTATCCTTTCTAAACACCGTCTGTACCTTTGTAAAAATTTCGGCAGAATTTATCTCTGGCTTAAGCCAGCTTTCTGTACCTATAACGATTTCAGCTTCGGTGCTTTCTATCAGCGCTTGAAGTTCCGGTACTTTACCAACGCAGCTTCGACAGTTGACAATTACAATACCGATTGCTGCTTGGTCCCCGCATGTCCTGACTTTGCCCCGCACCCGTTGAGGCTGTTGCCCTTTCTGTACTTGCCCAAGGCCATCTAACCTAAAAAACCGCCCAGCCCACGCCACACAACCCCTGCTACCCGTGTAGCCGCTTGTTGCGTGTAGTGGACTCCTGACCTATCCAGCGGAACCCGAAACCCCACCACCCTATGGCGCAAGTCGAGGAATCTGCAGCCCACACGGTCGCAGAACCGTCTCAGCCTCTGATTCAGACCCTCCACTCGGCTCTGTACCAAAGGTCCGCAGTCAGTCCTGTCGACGATGCTGCAGATGGTGAGCTCTGCTTTCATCCCGCTAGCGAGACTGGCAGTCTTCACCAAATCAGATAGCCGCCGGAAGCCAGAGAGGATTTCCTCCGATCCATAGCGACACACATCATTGGTGCCGACATGAGCGACCACCTGCAGATGGGTGCACCCTGTACCCTTCATGGCATCCGGAAGGACCCTTTCCACATCTGGAATGACTCCCCCCGGTATGCACACGGAGTGCACATTGGTTTTCTTCCCCTCTCTTGCTGCCATTTCCCTAAGGGGCCCCATTATGCGCCTGACGTTGGAGCTCCCAACTATTATGTTGGACTGTCGCGATGAGATCTCTCCATCAGAGCTTGAAGGTGGAAGTCAGATAGTTGGTGTAGGCCTTCCATCAGGTAGTCACTGTGACGCATCACAACAGTGTTGCCCTTCTAAACTGCTGCAGATGGGTTAACTAGCCCAACAGGATGACTTGTCAGAACTTCAGGACCAAAAGCATCTCATAGAAGTGGGGACAAAAGGTTTGACTTCAAATGCACACACCATAGTATTTATCTTCCTAGGTAAAACATACACCTCAAAAGCTACCAGTACTCATGCGTTTACCTTTTGATCCTCCAGGTCAGCATGCAGTTTGTCAGTTTGTACTGAGGCCTTGATGGAAGATGACACTCTGCTTCATGCACGTTTATTAGTAGGTGTGATAGTGACTTGTATATATGTGTATGGGACCCAAAAGCAATGAGAATTTTTCTCTAGCAGTTGACAGAACTTTTGTTCCGAATTCTCCCGCTGGGTACCTGCACTACCATTTTGTTATCAGTTGCTTTGGTGGTACAGGTGTGGAAACATTATTGTGGTTGGTGTGACTGTTTTTGCTATCACTGTTTCACGTGTTCGGCGATTTTTCAATGGCAGAACACGTTCTGTTTCCTGTTTCAGAAATCAGCAACAGAAACTGTCGCAATGTTTAGGGCGGGCTATTTGGGAGAAAGCTTTGAGCCAGGCAAGGGTTTAAGAGTGGTTTTCTTGTCTGAAAATGGTCTAGTGTCAACTGAAGACGAATCACGACGGGGACGTCTCTCAAATTCCAGGACGGACGAAACATTGAAAACATCCGTGTTGAGACTATGTGTGATCGTCGTAGAACCAAGTTGAATTGGCGGAAATGACTGGAATATCCTGAGTTCATGTCAACGAATTTTGACGGAAGATGATGCAAGCTGCAACAAAATTCGTTCGTGTGTGCCCTCTGACGACCAGGTAGCCAATTGTTTGTGCGTGTGCTGGGAATTGAAACAACAGTTAGCAACTGATCTGGATTTTCACGCAAAAAGGTAGTACGGCCGACGAATCGTGGTGTTATGGATGCAGCCCAGAAACCAAGCAACAGTCCAGCCAGTGTGTAATGGTTCTTTCTTTACGTGACCATTACGGCACTCAAACCCCAGTTCTCGATACCAGTAATATCGTACTACTTTTCTGCGAAGTATCAGACGTATTTTTGTGACAATATTCACATTTGGTTTTATTAATGTATAGGTACTCCGATGTATCGATATATTACAGTGATATGGTTCTTGTGTGTATTCATTTCTGTGAGATTGTCATAATCTTTGATTTACTTGTAACCGTTTTGGCGCGAATTCGCACAGAGCAGTCTTTGTTTCACTTTGCAGAAGTTAAGTTGTTATTTCGCTTTCTAAAAGAACAGTCAAGTCTTGTGTTTGGTTAAAATGGAAATTAAATATATGAAGATTGATAAAAAACTGTTTTCTTGATGATGTGACAATTAAGAAGTAGTATATGTGAATTTACAAGAAGTATAATAAAAATGTGGATCGTGAACACCAAGTCAAAAATTATTTCTACCATACCATTGTTCTGATCTGGAATTGTTTGATCATTAATAATTTCCTGAAGAATTTGTTAGGTCTTCAAATATTGCTAAAATACAGATCTGGACCTTCTAGCAGTCAAAGTGGAATCACCCTAGAATGAACAAGATGAGCCATAACAACTTCGACGAAATCTACGTGGGAATCCATTCAAGATAAGTGCCAAAATTAATGACTTTTTTTACAGTCACTTCATTATTTCCATTCTGACGATACCATCCACAGTCAATAACTTCGTTGTTGCCCGATAAAGCGAACATATGCTGCGTGAGCAACATTATTAATCTGATTTCTAACCTACTTTGCAAGTGGTGGTAATGTTAGAAGTGGAAGATTCCTTCGTCACCAATACCAAAGGAAGCCTCGCAGGTGAGATCCCATGTGAGGACCCTTTTTTTGACATCAAGTGGATCGTCCACTGAATTCGTTCCCCAGGGTGCCGCAGTTAACCAATAGTACTATTCTGAGGTGCAAAAATGATTATGTGAAGCAGTGAGAAGTGAGTGACATGCATTGAGGCGGTCTGGAGATTGGCTTTTGCACCACGACAACGCCTCTGTGCACACAGAATTGAGTGTCAGGTAGTTTCTGGCCGAAAATTAAATAGCAACAGTTTCTCACCCACTGACCAGACCTAGCCCCCTGTGCATTTTTTTTCCCCCCAAGAATGAAAAGAAACCTGAAAGGGAAGCGTTTTCAAAGCATAGAAAGGGCAAAAGATCCGCGGAGAAACTGAACAGCATAACTTAACGAGTTTTTAAAAACTGTTTCCACCAATGGAAACAACGTTGTGCCTAATATACATCATTTTGAAGCTGTTTAAGCTCTGAAATTTTTCTGTCAAATACACGATGTTTTGTGCGTTTTCAAAGCATAGAAAGGGCAAAAGATCCGCGGAGAAACTGACCAGCATAACTTAACGAGTTTTTAAAAACTGTTTCCACCAATGGAAACAACGTTGTGCCTGATAGACATCATTTTGAAGCTGTTTAAGCTCTGAAATTTTTCTGTCAAATACACGATGTTTTGTTATTTTTGGGTCGCCCCTCATACTTGAGATTGCCACAGGTATGAAATGCCTCTTACGGATTAGTATTCAGCATCTTGAACAGCACAGTTCAATTTCTCACCTTTCTACCGCAGTTACAGTCACTCAGGGTAATTTTTTGCCAGTCAGAGTATCTTTGTACAATTTACTGTTTTTGTTTCAAATTGCCGGTGTTCCACCTACTGGCAACACACCGAGGCGTCAAAAGTCATGGGACACCACCTAATATCGTGTCGGGCCTCCTTTTGCCCTGTGAACTGCAGCAACTCGACATTACTCCACAAGTCGTTGGAAGTCCACTGCAGAAGTATTGACCCATGCTGCCTCTATAGCTGTCCATAATTGCGAAAGTGCAGGATTTTGTGCAAGGCCATGATCTCTCGATTATGTCCCACCATAAATGTTCGTTGGGGCTCATGTTGGGTGATCTGGGTCGCCAAATCATTCGCTCGCACTGTCCAGAATATTCTTCAAACCAAGTGCAAACAACTGTGGCACTGTGAGGTGGAGCATTGTCATGCATAAAATTTCCGTCGTTGTTTGAGTATATGAAGTCAATGGCTGCAAATGGTCTCCAAGTAGCCGAACGTAATCATTTCCAGTCGATAATCCCATCAGTAGGACCAGAGGACACAGTCCATTCCATGTACACACAGCCCACGCCATTACGCATTCACCATCAGCTTGCACAGCGCCTTATTGACAACTTGAGTCCATGGCTTCGTGGGGTCTGCACCACACTCTAACCCTACCATCAGCTTTTGACAACTGAAATCGGGACTCATCTGACCTGGCCACGGTTTTCCAGGGTCCAAACGACATGGTCACAAGCACAGGAGAGGCGTTGCAGGTGATGTCCGCTGCTAGCAAAGACACTCGCGTCGGTCGTCTGCTACCATAGCCCATTAACACCGGATTTCGCCTGACTGTACTAACAGATGCGTTCGTCGTAGGTCCCACATTGATTCATGCGGTTATTTCACGCAGTGTTACTTGTCTGTTAGCACTCACAGCTCTACATGATGTTCTATAACGGACAATGTGTATGTTGCGGTGACTGGATCTCCAACAATCGCGAAGCACAATAAGTACTAGGAAAATTTCGTAATTCAGGCAACGGCCTTGCACAGTGGATACACCGGTTCCCGTCAGACCACCGAAGTTAAGCTCTGTCGGGCGTGGCCGGCACTTGGATGGGTGACCATCCGGGCCGCCATGCACTGTTGCCATTTTTCGGGGTGCACTCAGCCTCGTGATGCCAATTGAGGAGCTACTCGACCGAACAGTAGCGGCTCCGGTCAAAGAAAACCATCATAACGACCGGGAGAGCGGTGTGCTGACCACACGCCCCTCCTATCCGCATCCTCATCTGAGGATGACACGGCGGTCAGATGGTCCCGATGGGTCACTTGTGGCCTGAAGACGGAGTGATATATATATATATATATATATATATATATATATATATATTTTTCGTAATTCCATTATTTCTTGTTTAACTCATCCCATGGTGATATCACAGATGGGAACACTGCAGGGTTGTAATTCTCTGCAATTTCAGCTGTTTCTGCCTATACTGCTGCCACCTATCCCCTTCCACTAGGATCTACTCCTGTCTAACTGCCGTGACTCTCTCTTCAGAGCGCCTGCGTGCGAATTTTAATCGATTTCCTCTTCTACCATGCCAGTCTCAGTTTTGGCGTAAGCCGGCCGCTGTGGCCGAACGGTTCTAGGTGCTTCAGTCTGGAACCGCGCTGCCGCTACGGTCGCAGGTTCGAAGCCTGCTTCGGGCATGGATGTGTGTGATGTCCTTAGGTTAGTTAGGTTTTAGTAGTTCTAAGTTCTAGGGGACTGATGACCAAAGATGTTAAGTCCCATAGTGACTAGTGCATTTTTTAGGTTAGGTTAGGTTAGTGTTTAACGTCCCGTCGACAACGAGGTCATTAGAGACGGAGCGCAAGCTCGGGTTAGGATAAGATTGGGAAGGAAATCGGCCGTGCCCTTTCAAAGGAACCATCCCGGCATTTGCCTGAAACGATATAGGGAAATCACGGAAAACCTAAATCAGGATGGCTGGAGACGGGATTGAACCGTCGTCCTCCCGAATGCGAGTCCAGTGTGCTACCGCTGCGCCACCTCGCTCGGTACTTTTTTTTTTTTTTTAATTTGGTGTAATATTGAAGGGCCCTCGCTATCTCATTGGCTCTAATCATGCACTGTTTTTCAGAAGTTGAGAGAAGGGAAGTAGGCCTTTGTTGTTAATTCATGTCCTGGACCTGCTGTGGGCTTTTCATGACGTATATGTACCCCTTCCAGATATTCATTCCCTTATCCCCCTCTTACTTCTGCTCTGAAATGATATTTACGGCTTACAGTGTTATTTCTTAAGCGAGGCTGGCGTGTGTATGGCGCCACCAGTGGAAAGATTTCCTTCTACATGACTGCATCTGACATTTTATGTAAGCCTGTTGTCGTGCTCTGGTACTCTAACACTACCTGCCTCCCACGTAACTGTTACCTAGTTATGCTTGTGAAGCTTTCCCCTGTTATTAACTCTTAATACTTGGCTGTCATTTATGTGGACACAAGAAGTGATGCACCTGATTCGGATCCTCCAACTAAGTCTTTTGTAGCACTTTTTCTCAAAAACAAAGAGGTTAGCTACCTGCTCCAAACATGACCCAAAACACTATCCCAAAAACGAATAAACACATCAATCTGCTAGTTTTGGCTAATCTTACTTAAAATCTTATCAAATCCAGTCATTACTCTGTCAAGGGTTGGTTGGCTGTCTGGTTGATTTGGGCTAGGGGACCACACTGTGAGTCCATCGGTCCCATCGGATTAGGGAAGGATGGGGAAGAAAGTAGGCCATGCCCTATCAAAGGAACCATCCTGGCATTTGCCTGAAGCGATTTCGGGAAATCACGGAAAACCTAAGTCAGGATGGCCATACGCAGGTTTGAACCGTCGTCCTCCAGAATACGACTCCAGTGTGCTAACCACTGCGCCACCTCGCTGTAGTGGTTAAGTAGAAAACTCCCCAATCCGGATACAATGTTATAATTTATTTCTGTTTTTTGAATCTGCACTTTGTAGACAATGTTACTTACTGTCTGAGAACACAGCCAGTAAAAGATTAACAAAGCTGGCAGTCACTGGAGAAGATTGGTGTCCCACAGCAGCCAAAGAGACAAATGATCTCTGCCTTCGTCACTGCGCGTTATCTAGCACCATCTGTCATTGTCCAAAAGTTCCTGCAGTAAGCGCTTGATGTGATTGTTTCGGGGCAGGAGCTGGTTCCTGAGACACATCACAAGTGCATGATGCAATTTCTGCCTGCGCCACAAAAGACAAAAAAATACGTGGGGAATAATTAAAAATTATACTTTTCTTCATTGAAGCTGGTAATTTCCAATGCATTTATCGAGTCAAGTGCACCATCAGGACTGTCCTTTCCATTGCTGGAGCTGACGATCACCTGAGTGCGTCCATCAGTGACAGGCAGGATCCCACCACAACGGTGAAGAAGCAGGCAGCGAGCTGCACTGCAGCTGCCAGCGAGTTGCACTGAAGCAATGGGGACGAAGGCCGCACAGTCAGTGCCGGCGCATCCTGATGTCAAAACTCCGCGGCTGTACACGGCCGGCACGCTGCAGTATGTTGCATGGGTCGCTGAGGTAGCCCTTCCGCGCTAAGCTGTTTTGCAGACAGCAAAGTAGCGTCCTCGGCATCACAGGACCCTGTGACGTAGACAGAGAGCTGGGAGCTGGGAATAATAAAATATTTGATCACAGGAGTTTTAATGCGGCACATCCTAACAGTTTCCATCCACGTCCTACATTCCTCCACTACATGTCAGCATCTACATTTGGCAGTGAGTATTTATAAGTGTGTCTTTTATTTCATGCAGATAACGGCGTTCTCTTTCTTGAGGAACTGACTGTATTTGACACCAGTATGGTGTTAAGTTTTGGAACCTGTCAGAGCATGAATTGCCATGTACCACAGCTGTGTCATTCACGTGTAATACTTGCAAGCCATTTGGGCATGTGGCACAGGATTGTTCAAGTTTCTTTGGGTGATGATACGCCGAAAAAATTACTATGAAATTGTTGTGTGTGTGTGTGTGTGTGTGTGTGTGTGTGTGTGTGTGTGTTGGAGGCACAGTTTTTCTATTTTTATCTTCTGATGTTGTAAATGGCAGTAGTAAATTTTGCAAAACACCAGACACACGTTCTGCTATTACGGATGACGCTGTTGCCGCTTTGATGGAGCAAGTACAAGTAATATCAGGGCTAATACCTTTTCCTGGCAAGTTAACAGTGGACATAACATCGTTCACTGACAATGTTAAGGCTACTGGCACAATGAATGATTGGTCAGACGAGATTATTTTCCATGCGGCTAATTTACGACTGACAGGCGAATCAAAGATGTACGCATTGCATCACGAAGTCTTCAGTACAGCAGGCACATCCCAGCAGTTAGCTGATGAGTTACGAAAACTTTATCAGAAGGAAAATAATGCAACGTTTTTTCGGGACAAATTGATTACCTTAACACAAAAACGTAAGGAACCGGTACAAACCTTTTTTGGTTGGAATCTGGAGGCTTAATGTGCAAAAATACCAGCTGACTCAGAATGTGGAAGCAGGTAAGAGTCTCACTGCGGGAAGCCAAGAATAGGGCTTTGGACTTTTTTCTATGTGGTGTCCCTGCAGAAGTGTCACGTAGTGCAAAGCTACGTTTTCCTAGGTGTGGAAATTAATCGCTGCGCGCTGCGGAATACGCTTGCGTCTTTCGCTGTCCGATGCTGACCACAGGACACTGCATGAAACGTTTTCCTAGACGCAGGGTGGTGCGCTGCAGAAAATAAAAAATGAAAGTGGTGCTTTTTTTACAATTTGACATTATATGATAGAGTTATCCGAGAACTGCTTCCTGACACTTTTTTTTAATTCAATGAAAATTTCATTCTACTGAAATAGAGAAATATTTAAGCTTTTGAGAAAAGTTGGTTTTTCGTGCTACTCAATAATTATCACGCCATATTCCTAAACTGTGTGTCGTACAACAACATAATTTTATAGTTGGTTCAAATGGTTCAAATGGCTCTGAGCACTATGGGACTGAACATCTGAGGTCATCAGTCCCCTAGAACTTAGAACTACTTAAACCTAACTAACCTAAGGACATCACACATATATCTATGCCCGAGGCAGGATTCGAATCTGCGACCGTAGCAGTCGCGCGGTTCCGGACTGAAGTGCCTAGAACCGCTCGGCCACCAATTTTATAGTTGCCTTCAGTAGCGTATGTCGATAACGTGTGCAAACTTCATGGCCAATACAGTCAGTAGCAGGGAAGTAATAAATTAGAATCTCAAATTTATTGTGTAGCTTTTATCAAACCAACATTGGAAATGTAGTAAGCTACAATTTTTTTCCAGTTACATCTTTTGTGCGGGGTGGATGCGTGAAAAAGTTTCGGAAAGGTTTGAATTTATTTTTACAGTTTGCTGGAAATCGATGGGTGCTACAGTTTTCCTTAGACGAGAGCAGTATTGGGTGGTTCATTGGCGGAACACGAGTTCCAACGCGCTGCGAGGGACATTTTTGCTCGAGCGGCGCAACAGTATTCTAGTAGCGGAGGCAGCGCAGTCGTCGATTTAAAAAGCTGTTAATTTTGGCACCCGAAAGTACACGAAGTTAGAGAAGAGGAGGTAGGCTGTACATTACTGGGAAGATACTCAGAAGCGCAAAGCAGTCAGACAAATGTTTTTGCATCGTGAAGGAGAAGGATCGTATAACATATTAGTAACAAAACATTTGTTCGACGATACGAAGGAATTCCAGTTCCCACTGACGTATCGGAAATTAATGAACTGCCCGAGGACAACATGGTACCCTTAGTACGTGTCGGCGGTTACGCCAAAGCTGAGGGATTTGCGGTGAGGAGCGGATTCAGTGATTACTTCAACGGCCAAATTTTAATCGACGTTCACAGTACTGATCACAATAACAACATCCAACTCATTGTAACTATGGTTAAAGGCTCAGTACAAATATATTTACAAATGTATTATCCTTGGCATAATTAAGACATTTCTTTTAACTTTTTTCATTCATTTTTCTTCCTATTTCTACTCAAATTAACTCCGTTTTCATTTTGTTTTTCAATTCAGCGTCAGCCATTAAAGTGCTGTTCGGATACCAACGCGATAAGCTCGTTCTCCTCTGAGGCAGAGCCGGCCGAAGTGGCCGTGCGGTTCTAGGCGCTGCAGTCTGGAACCGCGAGACCGCTACGGTCGCAGGTTCGAATCCTGCCTCGGGCATGGATGTGTGTGATGTCCTTAGGTTAGTTAGGTTTAACTAGTTCTAAGTTCTAGGGAACTAATGTCCTCAGAAGTTGAGTCCCATAGTGCTCAGAGCCATTTGAACCATTTTTTCTGAGGCAGAGAAGCGGTCAGCAAATATTTCTGGCGAATTTTTCAATAATTAAATTGGAAGGATTAGCTTCCTCGTTGCTACCAGTGTCACGAAACAAATACTGCAGCTGTTAGTAGTTTGCTGCTGTTGAGTTCGACTCTCTCCCCGCTACTCCAACCAAGCAAATCGGTGTGACTTGCGGTACAGACTCCTGAAGCACGTGTTTCCCACAGGTAGAGCCCGGAGCGGCAATGCGTTGTCCGCAGCCTAGGAAGACGGTCTGGCATGTTTGCATCGTGAGAACGGGTGTAGCACCGAAAATGCAAATAAAATACAATCTGCACCATCCAAAATTTTTCGTCGTTTAATATCCGTTGATAACTTATACTGTAATTCTGATTCTGAATATGTAAGCTTTATTACAGAAGCTATAGTTAATATGCAATGGATGTAAAAGTGTATTTATTTGTGAATGTGTATAACTGACTGTAATTAGAACGTAAATATGGTAAATTGCTGGGTAATAGCCAAGGGAACTTTATTTCAAGCTGTCGATAGCAACGACGAAATGGCAGTAGCTCATCCGTTGTTTATCTTTGCGTATGGAGAGTCTCTGTCGCGCTGCGAGCAGAGAGGAAGCAGAACAGCTCGAGTCATCAAAGAGAGCGAGCCGGCCGGGGTGACCGAGCGGTTCTAGACGCTACAGTCTGGAACCGCGCGACCGCTACGGTCGCAGGCTCGAATCCTGCCTCGGGCATGGATGTGTGTGATGTCCTTAGGTCAGTTAGGTTTAAGTAGTTCTAAGTTCTAGGGGACTGATGACCTCAGAAGTTAAGTCCCATAGTGCTCAGAGCCATTTGGACCATTTGAAAGAGAGCGAAAGTGTTTGTTGGGCGCTCCCACAGACACGGTGTGCAGCTATGATCGCGCCGGTGTAGGCGCACCTAGTTAGTTAATCCGCGAGTATTGAGGGCACGGTGGGAGCGAACAGGTGGAAGAAAGCTGCAGTTCTAATTGTTGCCTGTCCCATAATTGTCCGTGGCTCTGAAAACGACTCTTGGTTCTCAACCGGCAGCAGTTCAGCATTGTCGTTGGCTATATTCTTCGTCGTCCGCACAGCCACAACATCGTAAGGCTGTTAACTAATATTCCGCAGGCATTACCCAGTGGCATTTCTTTCACAAATTTTGATAATTTTCTTCAGACATATCTAAATCTACAGGGATACTCTGCAAATCACATTTAAGTGCCTGGCAGAGTACCTTTCCTTTCCATGCACTCAACGAGTGTCGTAAAAATATGAAAATTGATTAACTGTTTACTGCCAGTTTTGTTTGTTTGCTTATTACCAGTTTGTCTAAATTTTGTTGGCTCAGTAACTGTTCATTCATGTATTCCGTAACAGAGGCTTAACTAATTTGCAATTTTGAGTATTAACTTCATTCACTTAAAGTAACGTAAAATTTCACTGGCAAAACTATTAACTAAAGATCTGTCACAAATTAAGAGAGCGCGCTTTCATTTGCCCTGTATTTAGCTTAGCGTGTGTCTTCTGCTGGCTTGGTATGTACCCTATTGTTATGTTGAAAGCAACTCATTTGCTTAAAGTAAATTCAATTGAATCTTTAAATAATTAAAAGTAAATTCCTTGCCTTTTTTCCAAATTTTGCATTATGTTATCCTAGAGTTACTGAAAGTCATTTTTTACGAAATAAAGTTTCAGTTACAGTCTGTCAATTAATTAACCTTCAACCTCTTTTAACTTTACTTTCAAAAATTAGTATTTCAGTTTGAGCAACTGCAATTTCTGATTCATTTATTTTCTGATGAACTGTTGTGTTGTGAGAAAGTGTGACAACCCGTTTGTTGCCACACTGGTGATAATTTGCTTAATTTTCTTTGTCATTACCTTTCTTAAGATTCTGGATATTCATTGCCCCAGTGGCCTGGCGACCTTTTTTTTCTCGGTCAGTATTTCTTTTGTATTAAATATGATGAGGTACACTTTCCCCCTGTATCGTTCGTGAGCGATTGCACTAAATTATCATCAGTATTTGGACTAGGTTTAGAATAGATTCTTCCTTCAGAACGGTCTGCTGTACACTTTCCTCCGACTAACGGAGTTTATTACGGTGTCACAGTTGCAGGAGCTTGACATTGCTACTAGAAACACGTATGGACCACAAGTGTTTTCTCTGCGGAAGTAGTACAGATGCTAACGTATAGGCCACATACGAAAGCAGTGTCAGCAACCTGAACGCTGTTAGGTGTGGCCAAATTGAACACCAAGCACAGGATTGTGAAAACGTCAGTATTAGCAGCCTTTTAACGCGTGCAGGAGTGCTTCACCTGTCGGAAGGCATCCCCAATAGGACACAATACTGCACAGAGAGAAGCACAGATGGGCTGTTGTTTGCCAGGCTATGTAAAGGTCAAAGAAAAAAAGGTGCGCTCGTCAGTCAGGCAGGCGGAGACTGGGGCCACCACGTTATAAATTGCAAGCAGTGAGATCGCGATAATGTAGTATCATTAGCTACGACATTCCTCAGTTTCAATATCGGAACTAGAGATTTTTAGGAGTATATAGAAGGGTTACCACACGTGCGTGAAGGATATTCAGCGATTTTTGGGCTAGATTTTCTCAGCAAACACCATGGCAAAATCGATATTTCGCAGTATACAGTAGATATCACTAGGAACCGTTTTCATTGTGGGATACAGCTGCAAATGAGGCAATGTTGCAAGGAACACCACTGATGCAGGTACTGCCGACTAAACTGCGAACACACATGCTAAAGATTGGTTCACATGATAAAATACCAGCAGGTACAGGGTAGTTAGCGTGTGTTTCTGTTGAGCCGATGTACGAGGGTGAGTCAAATGAAAACCTTAAATATTTTTTTAAATATTATTAATTGTGCAGAAGTGGTATAAAGCTGTATCACTTTTCAACATAATATCCCCCATGCTCAATGCAAGTCCTCCAGCGCTTACAAAGTGCATAAATTCCTTTAGAAAAAAATTCTTTTGGTAGTCCGCGCAACCACTCATGCCCCGCGTTTCGTACTTCTCCATCGAAACGGAACTTCCTTCCTCCCATTGCGTCTCTGAGTGGTCCAGACACATGGAAATCACTTGGGGCAAGGTCTGGTGAGTATGGTGGATGAGGAAGACACCCAAAACGCAGGTGCAACTGTAGTATGGGTACTGTGGGGCCTTGCATTGTCATGTTGCAAAAGGACATCTGCTGACAGCAATCCACGTCGCTTTGATTTGATTGCAGGCCGCAGATGATTTTTTGGGAGATCCGTGTATGATGCATTGGTGACAGTGGTCCCTCTAGGCATTTAATGCTCCAAAATGACGCCTTTTTCGTCCCAAAAGAGAGTCAGCATAACCTTCCCTGCAGATGGTTCTGTTCGAAACTTCTTTGGTTTTGGTGACGAAGAATGGTGCCATTCCTTGCTCGCTCTCTTCGTTTCCGGTAGGTGGAAGTGAACCCAGGTTTCGTCCCCAGTAACGATTCTTGCAAGGAAGCCATCACCTTCTCGTTCAAAGCGCCGAAGAACTTCTTCACAAGCATCAACACGCCATTCTCTCATTTCAGGAGTCAACTGCCGTGGCACCCATCTTGCAGACACTTTGTGAAACTGGAGCACATCATCCACAATGTGGTGTGCTGACCCATTACTAAACTGTAAACATGCTGCAACGTCATTCAGTGTCACTTGGCGGTTTTCCTTCACTATGGCTTCAACTGCTGCAATGTTCTGTGGAGTCACAACTCGTTGTGCCTGACCTGGACGAGGAGCATCTTCCACGGAAGTCAAACCATTTGCGAACTTCCTACTCCATTTGTAGACTTGCTGCTGTGACAAACATGCATCACCGTACTGAACCTTCATTCGTCGATGAATTTCAATAAGTTTCACACCTTTACT
Organism: Schistocerca piceifrons; assembly: GCF_021461385.2. Classification (NCBI taxonomy): domain Eukaryota; kingdom Metazoa; phylum Arthropoda; class Insecta; order Orthoptera; family Acrididae; genus Schistocerca; species Schistocerca piceifrons. The sequence goes on along the minus strand of NC_060143.1, from coordinate 229,322,215 downwards.
ACGCAAAAACCGAATAATAAAACGCTGTTCTTCCCTGGTGCAAGTCGCAAGTGGGGCGGCCATCTTTACACTGATACTGCGACGGTATGTGTGCATCTGCACTATGCTGCCACCTACAGGCCACTGCGCACGCTGTTTGTAGCACGCTTACCAACTTACAGGATAACAGCGCGAAATTTCGATTTGTTATTACAAATTTAAGGCTTTCATTTGACTCACCCTCATACTACAGGAAGCACTACACACGGACGGGAAAAGATCGCAAAGCCAAGAACGAGTTGCGCGACATAAACAAATGTTTGTAGGCACGATGTCTATTTAAATCTCGGGCCAGTCGCCTAAGAGTAGCGCTAGTAGCGCCACTATGAGGATGCAAATCAAGTTTGCTTTAAATACACGTTGTAAAGGTGGTGAGCGTTCGTTACCTTTGACACTGGACGTGGTGAGTTGCTGTTAGTCAAGAATGCGTTTAAGGTGACAAAGATGCCATTATCAACACCTCACGGAGTTTGAATGAAGTTGTGTAATAGAGCTATGAGAAGCTGGATGTTTCTTCTGCAATACTGCAGAAACACTTGGCAGGAATGTAGCCACTGCATACGACTGCTGACAGTGGTGGTCACGAGAATGTACGGTCACAAGAAGATTGGGCTCTGATTTGCCACATGGCGCCACTGAGAGGGAAGACCATCGTGTTTGACGTATGGCTCTGGTGCATCATACTGCATCAGCAGTAGCAATGTGAGCAGCAGTTTGTGCCTCAGTGACACAACGAACTGTAACAAATCAGTTGCTTCAAAGACAGCTCTGAGCCAAACGCCCTGTAGCGTGCATCCCACTGACCCCAAACCATCACTATTTGCGACTTCAGTGGTGTTAAGAGAGAGCTCATTGGAGGGCAGGGTGGAGATCTGTTGTATTTTCTGGTAAAAGCTGGTTCTGCCTCGGTGCAAGTGAGGGCTGTGTGTTAGTTACAAGGAGACCAGTTGTTGGTCTGCGATCAACCTCTCTGCCTGATCAGACACACTGGACCCGCACGCAGAGTTCTAGTCTTGGATGTGATTTCGTACGATGTCAGGAGCAGTCTCGTGGTTATTCTACGCACCGTGACTGCAAATTTGTAGGTCAGTCTGGTGATATGACCTGTTGCAGTGCCATTCATGAACAGTATTCCAGGGAGTGTTTTCCACCAGGATACCGATCGCCCACATTCTGTTGTAATTCTACATGCTCTACAGAGTGTTGACATGTTGCTTTGGCCTGCTCAGTCACCAGATTTGTCTCTAATCGTCCGCAGCTCGTGGTCATGCGGTAGCGTTCGCGCTTCCCGCGCACGAGGTCCCGGGTTCGATTCCCGGCGGGGTCAGGGATTTTCTCTGCCTCGTGATGACTGGGTGTTGTGTGTTCTCCATCATCATTGACTCGCAAGTCGCCGAAGTGGCGTCAACTAAAAAAAGGACTTGCAATACGGCGGCCGAACTTCCCCGCATGGGGCCTCCCGGCCAACAATGCCATACGATCATTTCATTTGTCTCTAATCGAGCACATGAGGGATATTATCGGATGACAACTCCAGCACCATCCTCCACCAGCATTAACCATCCCTTTACTGACTGACCGAGTGCAACAGGCGTGGAATTGCATCAACAAACTGACGTCTGGCACCTGTACAACGTAATGGAGGCACATACGCATGCTTGCATACAACATTCTGGCGGTTACACCAATTATTAACGTACCAGCATTTCACATTTGCAATGGTTCATCCACAGTGATCTTGCAATGTTCATCACTGACATATGCTACCTAGACAAATGTATTCCCAAAATTTCATTAGTCCTCATTAATAATTCTCTGGAGTTGTGATTCTTTTTCCATCAGTGCATGCGGTAGAGCCACTGAAGGAAAATGAAGAATTAGACAGAATGCATTGCTTCATATGTACAAGCATAGCACAAGTAAGTGATATTAGTGGTGAGTTTATGTTTCCTACAAGCTTGGATAACTTCAGTATCGGCACAGTTAATCTGTTGAAGGGCTTAATGATTGCCACATTTGAGGTATTGGATGAAGAAGATATTTATAGGTCATGTGATGACCAGAGCAGAAAGCAGACCGTCAATGCAGCAATGTTACAATAAAAAGAGTCACTTGTGAGGCAGTGATTGGCAGGCAATGGAAGCTTTGCCACGATGGTCTACGGATTTACTTAACACAAAAGGTCCTTTACCAGCAGCACCTGCTACACACCACCATGCACCTACAGGTAATAAGAAGCTTGTTTGTAGGAAGCTGTACCACATAGTGACACCTGTTCAATCCATAATGGACAAGTTTATAGATCCGCAGTTAGTGGAAAGTTTAACAGAGCCAGTGATAGTCTATGAGGTGTATATGTTGTCAGCGTGCCAAAAAAGTCAACAGGTGGTACCATGAAATACAAATTCTGTTCCAATTTCTGCGACCTGGACCAGACGTCCATGATGGATACATATCCAATTCTCGACATTACAAAAACATTGGGCACCCTAGGTCAGCGCCATTCCTTTACCAAAATGGAGCTGAAAAGCGTATATCAGCAGCTAGAAGTAGTCCCAAATGATAGGCCAAAGATCATTTTCATGGGCCTATGGGGATGTTATCAGTACAAACAGATGCTTTTTGGACTGAAAAACATGCCAGCCACATTTCAGAGGTTATTAGATGGAGTTCTGTGAGGTTTAAAACTGAAAACTGGTATAGTACATTTGGACGATATCATTGTATTTTCTATGGATATGCCGGAGCCTGCAAAATGGTTGGAAAACATTTTCAACAGGCTATGATCTGTACATCTAACACCTGACATAGGCAAGTGCCATTTTGCACAAATGCAGGTATTCTCCCTCGGCCATGTGATTGGGGAGATGTTCAAACTGATCCCTGGCTAACATAGGCATCCAGAAAATCACAATGTCGCAAACCACAAAATAAATATTTTCATACTGGAGTTTACGCAATTATGACGCCATTGGCAGCACAGCATGTGGTTGTGGCACTGACCTGCAGAAGCAACATCACGACTAGCTGATGAGGCGTCAGCACTTCTTTGCTACACAGGCACTTATGCCCAGCCACCCAAGGCAACTCCGAAGCCACTTATAACACTGTACACTTTGCAAAATAAATATAAGTTATTACAGGTACTATTTTGTCACTAATGCCTCCAGGCATGAGCTGGGCTACTCACCCTTACATTACACTTGATCTCTTGTTCACAATGCCAGTCCCAACAGCACGATTAAAACAGGCATTTGCAAGTGGAACAGGAAAGGAAATGACTACTAGTGGTACATGGTACCCTCCGCCATACGCCATACAGCGACTTGTGAAATGTGTATTTATATGTATTCGTATAAAACCATAAAATTATGAGATTTTATTGCTGGCAAGTACTCAAATTCAGAAGATGAAATTCTTAGTACTGGAAACACACAAGAAAGAATCACAGATTCAGAATTATTAGTTTGTTCCTCAGGGCAGGAAGAAAGAAAGGCTGGAGAAGGTTATAAAGGAAGGGAAGGTCACTCAGACACCAGTGTGAAAGGAACCGGCCTGTAGTGCGAGTGAAAGGGAGACAAAAATCATACAGATTGCCCAAACAACTCACTCTTTGTAACTCTTCTCGAACTTTGAGATTACTTTGCAGACCAGAGCAATCACTCTCACATTGCCTTCATGGATTTGCACTAGAACGGCTCCAGTCCTACTAGCAATAGTGAGTAGTTCTGTCGCACCATTCTCATCAAAACGCGCCAGGCCTGATGAAGATGTCAGTGCTTCTTTATCAATACAGAAAGATCTTTCTTGCTCCTCACTCCAACAACATTTGTTGTCTCCCTCAAGCAGTTTTTGTAGTTGCCTGGCTTGTAACGGAAATCATTTATGAAACATCTGGAGTACAAGAGAATTCTGAGGAGCCCTCACGTAACCAATGTTCTTAAGATTTGGAAAATGTGATTTGTGTTTTACTTTTTTCTGGATCAAGACGACTATTTCCGATAACTAAGTACCTCAAGGGATTTTAGTTTGTGGGTGACAAAGGGACTCTTTTCCCGGATTCAGGTGCAGGATGCACTTCCACGTAGTTGTCAGTTGGTTTAGAAGCTCTTAAAATGACCTTTGAGTCAATAACACTGTTATCCTGGTAGCTAGGACACTTTCCCCGATTGCTTCCAAAGCAGGTTGTCCACAATGTGTTTAGTGGTGGCTGGAGTGTTACACAGACCACACGGCATAACTTCATATGATAAAGATTCTCAGGTGTTATGAAAACAATATTTTCCTGGACAAACTCGTTAACCTTCATCTGCCAGAAGCCTATTTGCATATTGATAGTTAGAAATAGTTCACTCCCATCAGACAGATCAAAAGAGGCCCTTTTTGGTGATTTTGTTCAGCTATCGGTAAGCAATGCAGAAACATACTGTGTGTTCTTCAGAAGATCCACAGGTGAGGACCAAGTAGCATCTTCTGCAACTCCTACTGAATTACTTGTCCTTCAGCTGACAGCTGATACAAGCATTGAGTAACGGAGCGACAATCCCCAGAGTTCTCCTTGTTCACTTGTGATGGTTCTGATCTTCGTTGGCATACAGGTTTCTTTTATGGGGCTGGGTGCTTCATAGTTTAAATGAGTGTTCAGAGTACTGTGTACTCACTGATAGTGGCGGGATAAGTGCTCTGCATTGGTAGATGTTCACCCAGTGCAACCACTGCTGCTTGAGCTTCTTCGTGTAGCTTCGCAAATCTGGAGCTCCAATCTTCTATAGTCAACGAATGCTTATGATACTTTCAAGAAGCGCCATCCCAGGATAGCATTATGGCAGTGTTCTAGTAAAGAAACAAATATGACAGACTGTGTTCTGTCAGTGATAGTTATTCTTATAACGTAGGTTCTCCTCAGTTGGGCGCATTTTCCATTTGCAACCTTCAGAACAATGGCCATTGCTCTGAATACAATCTTCTTCAGATGGTGAAGATAAGAATCTGGTATCACAATAAATGAGGCCTCAGAACAAGCTAGTACTTAGACAGTTTGTCGATGTGATTTCCTGACATATTGGTAACTGTCACCAGTGGATGGTTTTCCTCTGTGGCAAGCTCACATACATAGTTTAACTATGGTACAGCAATGGGCTTCATCTCATATGTCAAGTGCAATCATGTGCTGTTTCCTGGTGCATGTCGAGGAGCCCTGTTGTTAGACATCTTGTGGTATAATGATTGTCAAACACTCTTCTTTCTTTACAAACTCTGCTCTTCTTTCTTTACAGCTGTGCACAGCAACAGGGCGTCCACAACGGAAGCTGTTATCATCTGTTTTCCATGTGCCCGTTTATCTGCACAGAAATCCAATTAACAAGGGACTAGACTTTATCTGTATTGCTAAGAACCTGGGTTGTTGCCTGACCGTTGGAAAATAAATCTGGGGTTCCGACTCCATTCCTCCATACCGATCTGCCTTGTTGAGATTGGGACCAATGATAGCTTTTTGAATTAGTGGATCCACTTCCTCATTATTGGGCTCAACATGTGTCGCTGCTCCCTCTGGTTGACGCAACACACATAATAAAGTCTCACACTACTTTTCTATCTAGTTGTCGTATTAGCAATGGAAGGTCGTAGTAGTCTTCCATTACTACCAACTGTACGAGAAGTCCCTCAGGCATCTTTTGGGTTTGAAACATGTCTTGTAAAAGATGCATTATCTTTTATTTTTATTTATATTACGAAGAAATAATTACTCTGTATGACAACCATGTAACAGAAAATGAATATGATTTGATGTATGAGAGAACTAACAGATTGTGAACACGAGAAATGTCAAGGATAATTTTTAAATCTCTTTCATCTCTTAATCAAAAGCTGGGAAACCAGGACTTCCTCTTCTTGTAGTATCTTCAGTTGTCTCTTGCAAAGCGATCAGAGTTGTGTGTATTGAGGTCTATGTACTTTCTCATTCACTAAATAATAATTATCAGTTTTCCTCTAAATGTATCTGCAATCATTTTGTAGAATACCCCTGACGTCCCGCCACTTTTTGTGTGTGAACGGAACGATCTTTCGCACCTAAAAAGTTCAGACTGTAGTTCATTCTAAGGTGCTGAAAGCCTTCAGTACCTAGAGTGTTGTATGAACTGAATATTACTAATGATCGTCGTCCTAGGGAGGATCTTTTCCATTATTATTCTGAACGACACTTCCTAGCTCCGAAATTCATTGGGCTCATGGAAGCATTTTTTCGGTGACCCTCGGTAAATTCCACCAATCACCCAATTTCCTACAACTTCACGGCCTTTCCTTTTCCCAAATTTCTCCTCATCTATTTCAACGACGACTCCTGGTCCCATTAACTGTTGTGATTTTTCGGTATACAGTTCACGACAGAAAGAAGTCCAGTCAGTCACCGTACGCGTAGACGTGTCAAAATATGTGATAAGTCTCACAGTCTTCGGATAACACATCGAAACACACATGGCGCAAAAGTCGATGATTTTTCAGGCCATCATTCGTGAGTCACCGAACCAAGTTACGATCCGGGCACTGCACTTGAATGTGCACTGCACATTGACCATGCGACTACCCTTCCGCACCTTCCTTCGGCGCCAGCAATTAGATGATTCCTCGTTTCGTAAGAAACTGCAAGATACCTTGCATTTGGGGTACTCTAATGAGCGTGGAAGGGCATTATGTGCGACTAACCACGACCAAATTCGGCTATGCTCAATCTGTAAAACGCGACTTTACTGAGAAGGTTGCCCTTAAACTGCACCTTGAAGCCTGAACTACAACTAGGCAAATTATAGTCGCCTTCAAATGTGACCAATTTTCGTAATACATCACACTATTCGATACGGTATCAACAGTGATCGCACGATAATGACACGTTTGATTCGTCGAGAGATATTTCGAGAGACACTGTGCTGCGAAGTAATCACGATAACTCGTTCGAAAATTAAGATCTCCATTAAATAGGAAATTTATAATTCAGATTATAACGAATAGTTATGTACACACACTAAAGTCCTACTCTTACTTTCCTGCCTTTTCACGCCATCGGAAAACTCGACATATTCGAGAAAATAGCCGATATTCATGACATAAGGTTATACACTTATCAGCCAGAGCATTACGACCAACGACCTAGCATCGATATAAACACTTCCAGTCGATAGCAGCGTCGCCTGTCGAAGAATGACTGCTGGATGGCCAACCCTCAATAAAGATATCGGACTCGTAGGCTGGGCAAAAGTGGTAAAACGTGACAGGCGGCGAACTGTAGGGGAACTAATACAAGGCTTTAATTCTGGGCAGAACACATGCGTGTCTGAACACACTGTGCTTTGAACACTCCTAATAATGGGCCTCGGCAGCCGACAATCCACGCATGAGCCAGTGTTAACACGACGTTGGCAATTACGACTGAGATGGGCACATGACCATCAACACTAAACGTTGGCGCAGTAGCAGAGCGTTGCACGGTCTGATGAATGCCGATATCTTCTTCTCATCCCTATGGGAGGGCATGAATATGTCGTCTTAGATAGCAACAGCTCGACACCTGTGTTGCGGAATGGAGACAAGTTGGCGGCGGCACCTTAATGTTCTGGGGAACATTCACGTGGGCATCAATGTGTCCAGTAGAGCTGATGGCCAAGCAATACCATACACTGGTTGCAGACTACGTACACCCCTTCACGACGATCATGTTTCCTGACAGCAATGGCATTTTTCGACCAGACGATGCGCCATATCACAAGGCCAGGAGTGTCATGGAGTGGTTCAAGGAAAATAGTGGCGAGTTTCAACCGATGTGCTGGCCCACCTACTCGCCAGATCTGAACCCAATTAAAAACATCTGGGGATGTGATTGAATGTGGCATCAGAGCTCACCGTCCCTCTCCCTTGAATTTAAGGGAATTACCTGACTTGTGTGTGCAGATGTGGCGTCAACTTCCTCCAGTAACCTACGGAGGCCTCACTGTTTCCATTGCACGAAGCATCGCTGCTGTTATCTGTGCCAAAGATTGGCATACTGGCTATTAGGTAGGTGGTCATAATGTTCTGACTAGTCGGTGTAAATTTCACTGCTGTGCCACAAGCTAACCGTAACTTTGTCACTACAAGGTTTTTTTGCTTTCACATTAAGATGTTTTGCCCGCTAACAAACAAATAGTTGCCTTCGAACGTAACCTAGACGTGAGCCTACACTTCAGATCAGCCTGCCATCACAACCAGATTTTCAGCCTTCACATTCGTTGGCTTTGCCAACTCACAACCAAACCGTTGCTTTCCAACATAACGTAGACCTCCCGCTACGCTACAGGTCAGTCCTGCTTTCACATTCGTTGGCTTCGGCAGCTCACAACCAAACTGTTGCACTCCAATCTAATCTAGACCTATAGTTACGCTACACATCAACCTGTCACCACGACCAGATGTTTTCTGCCAATTCAAGTTGTCCTCTAACCACACTCGTGGAAATCAAGACCTATTCTTAGAATAGCCAAATATTTGTAACAACGAAGAATATAAAACTCACTGCATCATTCCCAGCAGTTTAACCCTAGATTATTTAACCCCCCAAAAATTTACGGTGGCAGTTGGTACCAATTCGTGATTCCTGACAATATTTTGAGCAGTACAATTGTCAGCATAGTGTGCCAAACAGCGCATTTTGCACTTATTTTGTGTGTGACATACCACTGGAGACCTTATACTAGTAATTCACTTGTACATAAACTATAAATTATGACTTCCTTCGAATAAATGATGGAGGAGTAAAATATATGATGGTTTAGTAACAATGTCACCTTGTCGTGGTCGTCCCCCTTCTTTTTTTGTGTTCTAAGATTAAATTCTGTTAGCCGGCCAAAGTGGCCGAGCGCTTCCAGGCGCTTCAGTCCGGAACCGCGCGACTGCTACGATCGCAGGTTCGAATCCTGCCTCGGGCACGGATGTTTGTGATGTTATAGGGGACTGATGACCTCAGATGTTAAGTCCCATAATGCTCAGAGCCATTTGAACCATTAAATTCTGTTGTTAAGTCAAAGCCGTACCATACTCTTGAAAATCACAATATGGAAACCACGACATATTCGGAACAAAAGAGCCATATATCTCTCGCAAATAAAGAGTAGCAATGTCATTGCTTCATTCGCATCTTTTTAAGGTGTTGTCTTACATCCCAGCCTAACCACTTCTATGACGTAAAAAACGCAGCCGACATTTCTGACAACCAAAATTATTTGTAAACCCATAGCTCTATTTCTGTACTGTAAGTATATTAATTTGTGTGTGAAGACAACAGAATAGTCGTGTCTGCCGTGCTCGCTGAATTGGCTAATTAGATCACGAGTGCTACGCTCAAAGTTGTGTAAAATAGGTACATTTCTCAGCGTAATCTAGATTTCATAGTTTCAGAAACTATCGTACGGTACCGTATTTGGTGGATTTCGTATTTATACTTGTTTATTGCGCAAAGTTCAGTGCTAAAGCGCATTAAAGGTCTACCGGTACAATAGTCAACAAGGCCTGATACACTAAAAAGAAAATGTAAAAAGCAATGACACACGAAGAGTAATGAAAGTGACGAAACATAATACGGGAAATTAATTCAAATTTGATGTGTAATAAAGTAGTTACCGCACCCTGTCGTAGCATTTGCGACGTGTTCTTCCCGAGGCAAACTTTTCCTAACACACTGCATAATTTTTACCAGATTCAAATATTTATTTCACTTTTTATTCTGCCAGTAATGAAGGATATGCTTCAGGTTACTCCTTCTCCTGCAATGCATCGATGTGCTTGCACCACTTATGCTGATATCCTTCAAAAGAACTCGATAGACAAGATGGTGGCGCACATAGAAATTATAGTTCATCGCTCCGTAAGTCAAAATTATTTTAGTATCACTAAAGTGCATGTTACGCAATAAAATCGTGTCAAGCGGCGTCAGAATATGCTCAGTTATGCAGAAATGGTACCATTCGCGTTGCTTCGCAAAAATAGACCAACAAAATATCTCGTGTGCAATGCGAACCGTGAACTCTGAAGTGCTAGAAGAATAGCAAAAGACTTGAAAACATCGAACGAACACGTCACGCGGATGGAAAATACGGTAAAATATTTATCCAAATGACCACATCAAGATCAAAGGATACCCAGATTAACAGTGAACCAAAAGATGCAAAATATAAACCTATTTCAGAAGCACTCAAACTTCCTTCAGGAAATAAAGTCCGAAATTTGCATTTAGTCGACAAACTTAAAAAAACTGTAGAGGCTTGTGAATCAGATAAAGTGCATCGAACTGGATCGCAAACAACAAAACGCTTAAAAATGGCTCTGAGCACTACATTAGTAGAACCGACTATCGTAAAGGAAAGTTAAACAAACCGTTTAACAACGACACTCTCTGCTAGCTGACAGCCACGGCAGAGGGGTGCAGGAATGCTTAGCTATCAGGAAGATGCAAATATTACCTGCATTGAGAAACCTGGAGCTGGATTGCAGGAAATTTTGAAGGACTACAATAACGAAAACAAGGTATTACAAAATCAGTGTCTCGTAATTCTAGGCGGCGCAAATGATGTATACAAAAATGAATGCAACCACAATTCTAAGAGACACATTCAGTAAAAAAGACGATCAAACGGTGATTATAATAGGCATAGCACATAGGCATGACCTTATGGCATCTTCTGTTATAAACGAAGAGATCCAAATGGCCAACATGACTTATAGACCGCTTTGCCAATCCAATCCAAATGCTTCTTTCCTCAGCATAGATGACCTGGAAAGGAAACACAGCACACGGCATGCATCTGAATAAAAGAGGCAAATCATTTTTCAGTCAGAGAATTAAAGTGTTTCTGGAAACTATTCATCACAGAAATGAGAACTGTGACACTGTTGCACTGCCATCATGCAAAGCAAACCCAACAAGCCACCTTCCTAGATGTTGACCATCTCAGAGATGGCTACATCAGAACCTCCGTCCATATCAAACCTACTAACCACCAGCAATACCTCCACTTTGACAGCTGCCACCCATCACTGACCGTAATTATCCTCCCATCCTCGTACAAAAACAAATCTCCCTTGCCTTATCTTTCCAGTCTCCCACCACCTCCCAAAGTCCCACAGTCCGGCCACAAAGGAGCATTCCCCCCGTAACTCAGTACAATCCGGGACTGGAGCAACTGAATTACATTCTCCGCCGGGGTTTCTTTACCTCTCGCTGTGCCGTGAAATGAGAAATGTCCTGCCCACTATCCTTCCCACCCCTCCTACTGTGGTATTCCGTTGTCCACCGAACCTACACAGTATAGTCGTCCATCCGTACACAACCCCTGCTCCCAATCCCTTACCTCACAGCTCATACCCATGTAATAGACCTAGATGCAAGACCTGTCCCATACATCCTCCTACCACCACCTACTCCAGTCCAGTCACTAACATCACTCATCCCATCAAAGGCAGAGCTACCTGTGAAACCAGTCACGTGATTTACAAACTAAGCTGAAACCTCTGTGCTGCATTCTACGTAGCCGGCCTGAGTGGCCGAGTGGTTCTAGGCGCTACAGTATGGAACCGCGCGATCGCTACGGCCGCAGGTTCGAATCCTGCCTTGGGCATGGATGTGTGTGATGTCCTTAGGTTAGTTAGGTTTAAGTAGTTCTAAGTTCTAGGGGACTAATGACCTCAGAAGTTAAGTCCCGTAGTTCTCAGAGCCATTCTACGTAGGCATGACAACCAACACACTGTCTGTTTGTATGAATGGCCACCAACAAACTGTGGCCAAGAAACAAGAGGACCACCCTGTTGCTGAACACGCTGCCAAACATGATATCCCTCATCTTAATGACTGCTTCACAGCCTGTGCCTTATCGATCCTTCCCACCAATACCAGCTTTTCTGAATTCCGCAGTTGAGAACCTTCCCTGCAATACATCCTACATTCCCATAACCCACCTGGCCTCAACCTTCGTTAGTCACTGTCCTCACCCACCCAGCCCCCTCCCTGTTCCCATTCCAGCACTATACAGCCGTCATTTCACTGCCACACCCAGTCTTTTAATTTCTTTTATTTCTCTCCTTTCCGCTACTTACCCCCTCCCCCCTCCGCACCTTCTCTCCTGCCCTCCATCTAAACTGCAACAGTTGACTGTCCACCACTCCCACCATACTATCCTTCCCCCTCCCCGCCCCAGCCTCCTCCTTACCCCCACCCAGTCACTCTCATCATGCACTGGAACTGCTGTTTGCAGTGTGGTCTCAGCTCTCTGAGACTGCAGACGTGTGTGCTAGAATGGTGTGAATCTTTTTATTGTGCCTATCGCGACTCAGCATCTCCGCTATATGGTGAGTAGCAACTTTCCTTCTCTGGTATTGTTACATTCCATCCTGGATTTTCCCTTGTCTGAAGATTACATGGGTAGATCATGTAACTGATGAGGAGGTAATGAACAGAACTGGGGAGAAGAGGAATTTGTGACACAACTTGACTAGAAGAAGGGATTGGTTGGTAAGACATGTTCTGAGGCTTCAAGGGATCACCAATTTAGTATTGGAGGGAAGTGTGGAGGGTAAAAATCGTACGCGGAGACCAAGAGACGAATACACTAAGCAGATTCAGAATGATGTAGGTTGCAGTAAGTACTGGGAGACGAAGAAGCTTGCACAGGATAGAATAGCGTGGAGAGCTGCATCAAACCAGTCTCCGGACTGAAGACCACAACAACAACATATAAAACACGTTTTTGCCAGTAAAATTTTAAATAATGCTATAAATGGCTAGTCTTCAGGGTCCAAAATTGGTATAAGTGGCTAACCCACAGTGGTATTCTGCCTCTTTGATGCACAGCAACTTTTACATTGCATATTTTTGTATTATGAAGGTATAAAAACAAATACCACAAGGTAGCTTCCGAAACAGTGAAATTAAGATTGCACACTGCTATGCGCTTTTGTCAGTCGATTACACCTCAAGTCACGTGTTCCTGTTAGCCATGACAGCAGATATTCACAGAATAGGGCACATGATGTGGTCACCCAATAGCAACATCACTGTTAAGTAGTGCGAACACGCAAGTATGAAAAGTTAAAGGTTTAAATTAATATATATACAGTATAGCTACAAGGAACTAAGCTTTCACATATAATACTGGTATTTTTAGTGTGTGTTACCCTTTAAGATAAGGGTCATTCAATCGTTCATAAAGTAATACCCACATTTTTTTAAAAAAAAAAAAAAAAGCCATTAATATACATAGACAAACGTCCTTGTTGGTGATTCACATGTAATGTTTGTTCTATGCGCCGGTGAAGTTTTGAACCATTCTGGCAGATGGAAGAGCCGTAGTACAGCTTCAGAATGGTGTCTACATACAACTCATTATAAGCAGTGCGCTGTTACTGAATTCTTGTGTCCAGAAAAAGACACCGTGGTAAACATCCATAAACGTTTGTGTGCAGTGTACGGCAATGCTGCAGTTGATAGGAGTACAGTTGGGCGATGGGTAAAGAAAATTACAGCCTCAGGAAATGCAGAAACAGAACTCCAAGATCAGCCATGCTCAGGACACCCTGTCAGAGTTACTGCTTCAGACATGCTGACTAGTGCGCATGGCATTATTTGTCCCGAATGGCACATCACGACTCGACAATTTTCTCTACAGTTATTGGTCAGCATTGGAAGTGCCTCTGCAATGATCAAGACTCTCGGATATTCAAAGAGGTGCTCATGATGGGTTCCACGAATGCTCACAGTGGCCCACAAGATTCAAAGAAAGGCCATTTCATCTGAATTGTTGCGGCATTTTGAGACTGACAGAGAGACCTTTCTGTCACGGACTGGGGGATGAAAGCTGGGTGCATCACTTTGTGCCAGAAACAAAAAGGTAGTCCATTGAGTGGCATCATCTTCGTTCACCACAAAATAAGAAATTCAAGACAACCCCCTCTGCCGGAAAAGTCATGGTGACAGTCTTTGGGGATTATGATGACGTCATTCTCGTGGATGTGATGCCAAGAGGGTCAACCATCAATTCAGAGCCATACGTGAAGTTTCTGAATGAACTAAAGCACCATTTACTACGAACAAGAATCTAGCAAAAATCTTGCTCCTACACGATAATGCATGCCCACACACAAGTCTGAGAACCTGGGATCGACATCACTGTTTCATCCACCCTCCAGTCTAGACCTGGCAAACTCAGACTTCCATCTCTGTGGGCCACTTAAAGATTCTCTATGTGGAACACACTTCAAAGATGATGAGTGTGTCAGTCAAGCAGTGAAAACATGGTTACGGCTACACAACAAGAGCTTTTACAAGCAGGGAATACATGCTCTTCCACAACACTGGCATACGGCCATAGAATGTGATGGAGACAACATAGAAAAATAGGACATGGACAAGACATGTTGGTGTATATTATCACCAAATTCTCGCTCTTAACAATAAATATGTTCTGAGAAAAAAATGTGGGGCATTACTTATTAAAAGAGCCTGATATAAACTTAGAGAAAGCTTTTGACAATGTTGACTGGAATACTCTCTTTCAAATTCTAAAGGTGGCAGGGGTAAAATACAGGGAGCGAAAGGCTATTTACAGTTTGTACAGAAACCAGATGGCAGTTATAAGAGTTGAGGGGCATGAAAGGGAAGCAGTGGTTCGGAAGGGAGTGAGACAGGGTTTTAGCCTCTCCCCTATGTTATTCAATCTGTATATTGAGCAAGCAGTAAAGGAAACAAAAGAAAAATTCGGAGTAGATTTTAAAATCCATGGAGAAGAAATAAAAACTTTGAGGTTCACCAATGACATTGTAATTCTGTCAGATACAGCAAAGGACTTGGAAGAGCAGTTGAACGGAATGGACAGTGTCTTGAAAGGAGGATATAAGATGAACATCAACAAAAGGAAAACGAGGATAAAGGAATGTAGTCAAATTAAGTCCGGTGATGCTGAGGGAATTAGATTAGGAAATGAGACACTTAGAGTAGTACATGAGTTTTGCTATTTGGGGAGCAAAATAACTGATGATGGTCGAAGTAGAGAGGGTATAAAATGTAGACTGGCAATGGCAAGGAAAGTGTTTCTGAAGAAGAGAAATTTGTTAACATCGATTATAGATTTGAGTGTCAGGAAGTCGTTTCTGAAAGCATTTGTATGGAGTGTAGCCATGTATGGAAGTGAAACGTGGATGATAAATAGTTTAGACAAGAAGAGAATAGAAGCTTTTGAAATATGGTGCTACAGAAGAATTTATATGTTTCTTCATGGGGCTCTATCCTGCAAAAGTCTGCTGTCATATTTGGAAATTCATAAAAGTAAACATATAAATTCTTGGCGAAGAGTTCTCGGGCTTCCAGCCGGGTGGCGGTGTCTTCAAACTGCGACGTTTCGACGAGTGACATACTCGTCATCTTCTGGCAAAGTGCCGATTAGATGGGTAGATCACATAACTAATGAGGAGGTATTGAATAGAATTGGAGAGAAGAGAAATTTGTGGCACAACATGACTAGAAGAAGGGATCGGTTGGTAGGGCATATTCTGAGGTATCAAGGGATCACCAATTTAGTATTGGATGGCAGCGTGGAGAGTAAAAATCGTAGCGGGAGACCAAGAGATGACTACACTAAACAGATTGAGAAGGACTTAGGTTGCAGTAGGTACTGGGAGATGAAGAAGCTTGCACAGGATGAATAGCGTGGAGAGCTGCATCAAACCAGTCTCCGGACTGAAGACCACAACAACAACAACAACATATAAAACTCATTTTTGCCAGTAAAATTTTAAATAATGCTATAAATGGCTAGTCTTCGGGGTTCAAAATTGGTATAAGTGGCTGATCCTCAAACTGTTAAGTTCTGAATGAGAATAAAAAGCTCCATAGTATGAAAAGGATAGATTGGTACTCACTATATAGTGGAGATGCTGAGTTGCAGAAAGGCACAACGAAAAGATTACTAAACCCATAAGCTTTCAGCCAGAAGACCTCCTTCTTAAATAAACAAAACACACACACACACACACACACACACACACACACACACACACGCACACATGACCAAGGTCTCTGACTGTAAGCAACTTTGCATAATGGGAGAAGCAATCTAGATGTGGGGTTAAGGAGGTGGCTGGGGTGGGGATGGGGAGGGAGAGCAAACACAAGTGGGAGATGGTTAAGTGTTGATGTGGGCAAGTGCAAGGATGAGGTGGAGAGAGGGTAGGTCAGGTAGGTGCAGTCAGAAGGTTAGACAGAGGTCAGAGTGAGGGAGGAAAAGGAGTGAAGTAAGAAAAAACTGAGGGTGTGCTTGTGGAACAGAAGGCTGTGGCGTGAGAACAGGGAAGCGACAGGTGGTTGAAAGACAATGACTAACAAAGGCTGAGGCCAGGAGGGCTACGGGAACACAGGATAAATTGTGTGTGTGTGTGTGTGTGTGTGGGGGGGGGGGGGGGGTGCTCCCACACACCCATGCAACTCAGAAAAGCTGCTGTTGGTAGGAAGGATCCAGATGGCAGAGGCTGTGAAACAGTCTTTAAATGAAGAGCATTGTGATGGGCAGGATGCTCAGCAACTGGGTGGTCCAGCTGTTTCTTGGACACAGTTTGTAGATGGCCATTCACATGGACAGACAGCTCGTTGGTTGTCATGCCCTCATGGAAAGAAGCAAAATGGCTGCAGCTTAGCTTGTAGATCACATGACTGGCTTCACAGGTAGCCCTGCCTTTGATGGGATAGGAGATGCTTGTGACTGGACTGTAGGTGGTGGTGAGAGGATGTATGGGACAGGTCTTGCATTTAGATCTATTACAGGATATAAGCCATGAGGCTTGGGGAGCAGCAGTTTTGTAAGGATGGATGAGTATATTGTATAGGTTTGGTGGGTGGCAGAATACCACTGTGGAAGGGGTGGGGAGGAAGTGGATAGGACACTCCTCATTTCAAGGCATAACAAGAGGTAGTCAAAAACCCTGGCAGAGAATGTGATTCAGGTGCTCCAGTCCTGGGTGGTACTGAGGCACGAGGTGAATGCTCCTTTGTGGCTGGATGGGAGGACTTTGAGAGGTAGTGAGTGACTGGAGGGATAAGGCATAAGAGATCTGTTTCTGTCTCTGTTGGGATGGTAATTACAGTCTGTGAAGGACTCACTAAGACCCTTGATATATTTCAAGAGGAAATGTTCATCACTACAGATGTGACGGCCACAGTTGGCTAGGCCATATGGAAGGGACTTCTTGGTATAGAATGGGTGGCACCTGATGAAATGGAGGTATTGTTGGTGGTTCGTAGGTTTTATATGGATGGAGTATTGATGTAGCCATCTTTGAGGTAGAAGTCAACAATGAAGAAGGTGTCTTGTTGGGTTGAGGAGCACCACATGAAGAAAATGAGGGACAAGGTGTTGAGGTTCTGGAGGAATGGATAGGATGTCCTCACCCTCAATCCAGAAAACAAAGATGATATTTCTGAATTCTAACCAGGTGAGGGGTTTGGGATTCTGGGTGCTTAGGAAGGATTCCTCTAGGTGGCCCATGATTAAGTTGGCTTAGGATGGTGCCATGCGGGTGCCCACTGCTGTGCCCCAGATTTGTTTACAAGTGATGCCTTTAAAGGAGAAGTAATTGTTGGTGAGGATGTAGTTGGTGACCATGAAGGACACTGCATGTTGTTGGGCACTGGGAAAGATAGTGTTCAATAGCGGTTAGGCCATGGGCATTAGGGATGTTACTGTAAAGCGAGGTGGCATCAGTAGTGATGAGCAGAGCAGAGCAAGGTTTCAGCTACCTCTCATTGTACCCTGAAATGAGAAATCTCTCACCCGCTATCCTCCTCAACCTCCCACAGTGGTATTCCTCCGCCCACCAAACCTACATAATATCCCTGCCCATCACTACACAACCTGTGCTCATATCCCTGCAACAGATCCATACACCCTTTCACCATCACATACTCCAGTTCAGTCACATGCATCACCTATCCCATCAAAGACAAGGCTACCTGTTAAACCCATCATGTGATCTACAAGCTAAGCTGCAACCACCGTGCTTCAGTCTACATGGGCATGACAACCATACACATGAATGGCCACCAACAAACTGTGGCCAAGAAATAGCTGGACCATTCAGTTGTTGAACACTCTGCCCTTCACAACATTCTTCATTTTAATGACTGCTTCATGGTCTGTGCCATTAGGATCCTTCCTACCAACACCAACTTTTCTGAACTGCGCAAGTGGGAACCCTCCCTACAATTTATCCTACATTCCCATAGCCCTCCTGGCCTCAATCTTCATTAGTCATTGTCCTTCATTCACCTATCTCTTCCCTGTTCCCACTCCACAGCCATCTATTCCACAAGGACACCCACTGTATTTTTAGTTCTCTCCTTTTGTGTTCTCATTCCACCGTCTGTCTAACCTTGACACCTAGCTCCCCTATCCTCTCTCCACCTTGTCCCTGTATGCTTCCACCCTGCTCTTCTTCCCTCTCTCCACCTCAGCTTCCTTCCTGCCTCCACCACCCAGACTGCTTCTCCCATCAAGTGCAGTTGCTCTCAGTCTGACCTCAGAAGCCAGAGGCAGTGGTCATGAGTGTCTGTGAGCTGCATTTGAGTGAATGTGTGTGTGTATGTTGTCTGTTTCAGAAGAAGACCTCCTGGCTGGAAGATTAAGGGTTTAGTAGTATTTCTGTGTGCCTGTCTGCGACTAAACATCTCTGCTATATGGTAAGTAGCAGAATATCCTTTTCATAATATTGTCATTATTCCATCTTGGATGTTCCATTGTTTCATTTTGCTCCATGATTTAAGAAATTTATCACGCATCCTCATATGTAATAGAATTCATATTGTGTAAAAGGAAATTTACTTTGAAAGTAATGCTTCTCAAACCACCATTTGCAATATTTTCCTGTGACCTATTAGAAATGTAAACAGTTGTGATGTCACATTCATCGAAAGCAGTTTGATGTTATCAATTATTAGCTGACCACAATACCATTGCACCTAGGAGTGAGGGCATATCAGTTGGCTTATCATGAGTTTTATTGTGATGTTTCACAAGAACGCACTGAGCCACTTGATAGTATACATACAACTGTCTCGAGATCATTCACAGTATTAGGTACTTTTCTTAAGTCACCACTGTACTTGTTTACTGTCACATCACCATGTGTTTCTCATAATGGCCACGAGAGGCCAAGTGCAATAATACTATGGTCAGGTAGTTTTTGCATAGTCTTTGTCCTAAAGTGTTTGACATATTTTGCTATCGGGAGATCTTTGTGTAGGCACTGAGTTTTACTGTTGTAAATGGCGCATTTTCTTTGCAAGTAAATTTTAATTTTGGTGTTGTTCCCTCATTTATGTATTACTGCTGCAGTATTATTCTGCAGTAGCAGGCTAAAGTAAAATTTTGTGTTATAGCATTAGTTCTTACCAGTCAAAATTACAAAAACTGAACTGAAAACTAAAACAAAGAAAAAAAACTCCTGGAATTTTAAATAATTCTTAGGTGTTTCCCGGACGACAAAATTCCCATATTTTTCCCGGGTCACAGAGTGTATACACCATGATGCAGCTTTCTTTGTGGGTATGACCACTAACAAGCTGCTACTGCAAGCTGCGGCCACGAGACAGCCGGACCATCCATCTGCTGAGCATGCCACACAACACAGTGTGTTTTACTTCTACAACTGCTTCACCATTTGACCCATCTGTACTCTACCCACTAACACCAGTCGTTCTGTATTGTGCAAGTGAAGAACTCTCCCTGAAACATGTCCTTCATCCCCAAACCCCCATTTTCTTTTCATAATGTGCCTGTCTGCCACTCAGTGCCTTCTCTATCCGGTGAGCAGTAATCTATCCACTTTACACTGTTACTCCATCCCAGATATTCCCCTGTTTAAGTTTAAATGTTAAGCTATATTTTTATAAGATAAACAGAAACATTTGCAGTAACTGAGAAAGCAACAGGTTTTTACAAGTAGTAACTTTTCCTCTACTTTACTAGGTTTCATGAGGCTAGAGCAACAAGAAACGGTATTAAGCCGTGTTTCGACAGTTTATTGTTTGTGCAGTGTACACATTAAGTTTCTGTGGTTAGTAAATACCTCAATTCTTTCCACGTCTGAGGATTCTTGTTGATGAGAACTGTAGAACATATTGAGTGGAATCATTATTTAATGAAATGAATGCAGATGAATTAATTAATTAATTAAATGACTGAAGATAACAGAGAACAACAAATGCGATGTGATATAAGTTCTGACAGCCATTAAACTGAGTGTTATTTTTCTCAAAATTTAATCTGTAGTTACTGACTGTGAAAAGGGTTCATCTAATTACAGGAGAGCTTGTTACAAATAGGAGGTGTAACATGAAATAATTTTTTTATTTAATTTTCATTTGGCCAATAAAAATATATCTTAAATTTGTTATGTAGGAGAGAAGGTCAGTTTTTTTTATTTCCGCAAAGATGTGACTAATCATTTTTAATCTTTGTGAGTAACCATTTTTTGAAGGGGAGAGGCAGCAATCATCTTCAGGATGTCAGAGATTGAAAAAATTATGTTACATTTCTCCAGACAGTACAAAAATTATTAATTTGCAACAGATGTAAAGATGTTGCACATTTCTGATGACTAGTCTCAATTAGTGTTGAGGGGTTGGGATGACTGGGTTATATTTAAAAAATCCATACATATGCTCAAACTAAATTGACGGCAATATATTATAGCAGTTAGACAAAATAGACTTCTTTACGTAAGTCAGGAGGAGGAGGTTGACACCATATTATTTACTTTTGTGGCCACTGTATGATTTCTGTTCCAA
Source organism: Schistocerca piceifrons (assembly GCF_021461385.2). Taxonomy (NCBI): domain Eukaryota; kingdom Metazoa; phylum Arthropoda; class Insecta; order Orthoptera; family Acrididae; genus Schistocerca; species Schistocerca piceifrons. The sequence continues at coordinate 229,301,325 of NC_060143.1, read as the reverse complement.
CAAGTAATCATTTATTTGACAGCCCTTGGATGCAAGGGACATCACCAGTTGTCAAAATACGGCACTGACTAATTGGAAAGAACATTATATGTCACCAGAGCAGTTAAACAGTTTAACCCTTTTAGAGATAAATATAGTAATGATGCAAATTTGTGCAGCAAGTTCAAACCACTATCAAATCAAATGAAGGCAAAAATGTTAGTATCTCTGCATTGCAAAGAGGGGAACGTTCGGAGATCATTTGCAAGAGCTTACTTACAACTGTACTGCTGCTGTTGTAATCAGAAAGCGGTTTGGCGTCATCAAGAAAGAAGTTTCATTTGAACATCTGTGATTTCAACAATGTGAAAAATAATTCAAGTAAGGATGAATTTGTCAATTTTATACGGTCTGGATCTCATTTGGATTTATATACTACTGATTATTACTGTCCTTTTATTCTTCAGGTGACAATGAGTACAAAAAACAAATTCAACTACGGAAACATTTAGTGAATTACAGATTTCACTTAGGAAACTGCTGTGTGAGAGGCAGTCAAATGAAAACTGAACACCCATCACAATGGAACCATGGACTGGTTCCATTCCAACCACACTCATTCAGACATTTATCCCACTGGGAGATGAGACTGTCAAATCCTTGTTTCACAGAATGTTGTTGGCTACTGACGGATCCTTAACCATACCCACTCTTGCACTTCCTCATCCAACTGAAACCAACATCCACACATCTTTCTTCAGGGCATCAAAGATGTGAAAATCACATGGTGAAAAATCCAGGCTGTATGGAAGATATTGCAGTGTTTCACAACCAAATCACTTAAGTGTAGCCTTCATCTGAATGGCAGTGCATTATTGTGAAACAGGACGATTCCGTCTAACAGCATTTTTCTGCATTTTGACTTACGGTGTGTCACAGTTTCTGCAAAGTGTCTTGACAGGGCTGCACACCGATTGTGGTTCCACTCGATGAGCTGAGGGCCCCTGCTATCAAAGGAGGAGATCATCATGACCTTAACTGAACTTGTGTGTACATCTTTGGAATTCTGAGGGCGGGGGATATGTTGGATGTTTCTGCTGTTGGCTTTGCCACTTGCCTTGGGGCTCGTAATGGTGGCACCATGCTTCATCTCCTGTGATGATACGGGACAGGAACACACGCCTCACCTCATGGCACCTTAGCAGATGACTCAGACTTGATGCTATTCTGTCGATCTTTTGTCCCTCTGTCAGGTGATGTAGCATCTACTGTGCACAAATTTTGCAGTACTGCAAGTGGTCTTTGGAAATAGCATACAAGGAGCGATGGCTAATGACAATGAGAATATGAATTTCATCCGGGATTCGTGTGTCTCCCTGGATAAGGCCATCAATCTACTCCAACACATCAGGCATAATGGCTCAGAGGGCCTGCCGATCATCTTGCGATGTGCACCATTCCTGGAACCTCCTACATCACTCGTGAACACGGCAGGGATATGCATTGTTCACCACACACAGTAGACATGTGACGATGAATTTCACATACTCCAGCACCCTCAGCCACCTGAAAACTGACCATGTGTGTCTGCTCTTCTTGGCTCATCTCCATGTCAATAACTGGATGAACACAATTGCTCAGTCCACCAACAACCAAGATCGTAACTCACCAACTGCATGAACCAATGATGTAGTACAATGCTGTGCCCCAATCATAGCAATGACAATGTCAAAACAATCAACAGTAGGGCCACCTGCAGCACAAACAATCTCATGGCGGGTGTTTGGTTTTCATTTGACTGCTCAACTTATTTTATCTTATTTTCTGTATATCTGTTTAATGACACAAAATGTGGCATGAGTTGAGGACTTTTTGCACAAGTTACTTTCACTGCCAATATCTTCCAAATTATGAAGCAAACAGTAACACTCTCTTGCTGTATCACTAAACTTAGTACACAGTTTTTAAACACAATAAAGATTTTAAGAATAGACATTCTGAATGTCTCAACAGAACTGTAGTCAAATATGTATCACTTTTTCTTTAAAAATCCTCATTCAAATTTTTCTCTCTCTTGAAGTATGTTTTAATTATATACTTCATATATTATTGTAGCATGAGATCCTTAACAGAAGGAAATTTTACTGAAAGTTTTAAACAGTTCAACAATTTAATTTAAAATTATGTTCTCTCCAAAAACAATGAGAAAAAATGGCACTGCAAGAGTGATCTATTACCATTATCATTAACTGCATACAAATCTGTGTAAGAAAAACTTTGGAAGATTTATGCTTTGCTACTAGAGCTCAAGCATGTAACAGTCAATTATGTTGTGCCTCCTAATTCTCAAGAAGTATAACTGAAGTTGTTCAAACTACTGTACGTCACTACTGATAATACATTAATGAATCAAAACAATATGACAACTGCCCTCACATGTTTGAATGACTCCTGGTGGTGTTGCAGGCACAGGATGCAGTAAGGAAAGAATGTAAGTGGATGGGAGATGAATGGGCAGTCATTATAGCGAAGATACCAGGCTGCAAATGCGAAAATCCACTGATGCAAGTGGTTTTGACAAATGGCACATTGTTGTGGTACTGTGGCTGGAAACGAGAATCTTTGAAACGCCAAATCTGGTCACCTGTTCGCGTGCCACTGTCATGAGCACCTATGGAAAGTGGTTGAAGGATGGTGGAATAACGCATAAGCTGTATGCTACTGGAAGGCCGCATCTCATCACAAAATGTAGAGGTTGGAGGATCCCCCAGTATGTAATCCAGACAGGCAGCACTATGTGGCTGATCTGATGACAGAGGAGAATGCTGAAGCAGGCACAAGTGTTTGGGAGCAGACCATTCAAAGGCCACTGCTGAATGTGGAGCTCTATCACACAACCCCATGTTCTTGTGCTGACCTAATAACATTGTGAGTTACAACTGCAGTGGGCACAGCATCACTGAGTTTTCACTGTAGATCAATAGAAATGTATTGCCCGTGGAATGAACCACATTTCCCGTTACACCAGGTCGATGGTTGAGTCCTTACACCCCATAGTCCAGGTGGATGGCTGCTTGAAATGTGCACTGCGCCACAGGTTCAAGCCGGTGAGGGCAGAATTGTGCTATAGGGTGTATAGAGTTGGGCTCCTATGGGACGTATGGTAGTACCCAAACACACCATGACAGCAGTGAACCATGTGAACATGACTGCTGACCACCCGCGTCTCATCATGGTTGAAGTCTTCTCTGATGGCAATGACATCTTCCAGCAGATAACTTTCCACGACACAAGGCCAGAATCATGCAGCAGCTATTTGAGGAGCATCATAGTGAAATCACACTGATATCTTCATCAGAAAATGCCCGATCCGTACCCACTGGAACACATATTGGGTGCCGATTTTGTACCCACAAACCACCACCTCATAATTTGTGGGAATTTAGTGATCTGTCAGTGGACATCTGGTGTGACGTACTTCTCGAAAGCTACATACTTTTAGAAAGCTATCAAGGACTTGTAGAATCCATGCCAAGCAAATTCACTGCTGTGCTGTATTTGGAAAGTGGACTAACATGCTATTAAACAGGGTATCATAATGTTATGGCTCATCAGTGTAAATTAAATCAGGTGCAACAGTAATTTGAAGAAGCAGTTTTAAATGTCTATTTCTTCAACCTTTAATTACACAACTTGAAGGATAGTTCATGGGAAGCACAACATACCTGGTGCGACCAGTAATCAAAACAAGATTTGAATGAAGTAGATACGAGGCACAATACCACTGGTCGATATATATTATATCCACATCAACTACTGCAGGTTATCATGGAAAAAGGAGTTAGCAATCAGACATGTTGTCAAAAGTAAATTTTAAACAAAAAATAATGTTAACCTTGCAATGGTGATTACCATTTCATGAATGGTACTGAATACTGTTTATGTCAGTTTGCCACGAGCACAAACAGTAGAACCAATCTTGGAATTCATTCACAGCTGTGTTACAAATTAGCATCTTCACTGTGATGTATTCTTCGAAGCAAATGGACTTTTCCAAATTACACTAACACATCACAGAAAATTTAGAAGATGAACTATAGTCTGCTTACTAGTCAGGCTACTTTTTTTAATATATAAAAGTGACTGGGTACAAGATGCCTACATTATATACTCATATGGTGTGGTTATGGTACTCAGGCCAAACCTTAATGTATACTAACCCTTCTCCTCTTCCTACCTTCTGTTTTCATCCCTTTCTGATTCCAGGGCTGGACATAAAATACATATTTGCCATGTTAATTCTTAACTGCCTCCATTTACACACACTTCGTCTGTTTGTGACTTCTTGCCTAGCAACTTTTGTTAATTTTATTCACTTGCAAATGCTTTTTCCACCACTTCCACAACTTCAAAGCTCCTATTTTGCCTCTCACATTTTATTGTCAGTTCTTCTCTCCCAACAGTTTTTCCTTTTTTTTTTCAGTACCTCTGACAAAGGTTAAGAATGACTGATGTAGTACTCTCTATATTCCATCTTTTTAAAGTTTCACTCCTTTTTCGCTTCACTCCTACGGAAAAATCTTCTAATGGTGAAAGTGTCAAGTTCATGTCAGCTTTTTTTCATTTTACTATCAGTCCTAAATTGATTTTCAGACTCTCCGCATCTTATCTTTGGAGCAAAGGATAAATATCAAGTGTGAATTGTTTTCCCCTGTGCAGAATATATCCCTTGCCATAGAGCACTACAAAATGCTCACATTTGGCGAAGCCCATACTTCGCTGAATAAAACCCATATTTTGCTGTATATCGCTGATGCTGAAATGCCACCATGTAACTGCGTATCTTATGGATACCAGCTGGGCCCAGGAGCCGTTGGGCTCGCCTACGTGCCTGAACAGCTGCCAATTTTGAGTCTGCTGCACGCAAATTTAGTTCTTGAATTGTTCTTCTCGCCATGTCTGAAATACAAAACAGTAACATGTAACAAGCATCATTTGTTCAAGAGTGCTGTACATTAAAAAACAAACTTAGAGGACTAGATAAATATTTAAAACACAGTTAGTTTCAATGGAAGTTACAGACTGACTGAAAACTGATGCCAAGCTAACGTTGCAATATCTTATATTACTATATGTTCACAATGGGACAGTGATCACAAATAGAAAGAATCAAACGAATGTAAAAGCTATCTCTTGGAAATATACCACACACACTGTATGGTATTAGGGAAAGTCAAGCAAAACACACATCATCAACTCAGTCAGCACAGTCATTAAGGAGTGAGTCATACTGAAGAACTGTCAATTTCATTTCTACATGTGTAGAAATGTAGAATACATGAAGCTATATGGTTAGGATTTAATGTCCGTTTGACACAAAGATCAGCAATGAGACTGTGTTAGCTTAGTTTTATTGGTAAATGAATTTTCTTTCAATTATATTGTGCAAAATTAAAAACAAATAACAAAAAGAATTTCACAAAATTGGGGGATACAAAATGAAATTGCTTCCAATTTTAGTTGTCAGCGTCTCTGATGGAACAAATAAATAATAAAATTATTGCTGAAATGGGTACTCTGCTCCACTGAATGGGCTGCCACTCTAGCCAGAGTTGCTGGAGGTAACCGCCATGTGTTTGTGAGGTATGTTTGCTTGTGTAAATTTGTGTGCATTTCTCTTTTCTGAAGAAGGCTTTGGCTGAAAGATTATGTGTAACAGTCCTTTCATTGTGCCTGTCTCCAACTCAATGTATCACCTTTATGCTGAGTAGCAATCCATCCTTTACACAATATTGTTGATGCTCCAACCTGGACTTTCAACTGTTCACTTACTTTTATGTAATAAAGAATGATCTCACCTGGTTTCCAATCAGGAGATTTATGATAAACAGAAGTTAATGGTACCTTGAGAACTCTTGCAACAATAAACAAATAACAAAACCTTTCAAGGTGAAGTGATTTCAAGAGACTACAAACAACAAATGTAGTGCTGCTACGAAAGTCCAATAATTAAGAGGCAGATGATGCACATTGTTTATTTATAAAACATCATTTATCATACGTGAATAGCGTCATACATTTTCAGTGTTTGCTTCACCATGTAAGAACTAGATTTCTTTTGATACAACTGAACATAGTATACTATCACAATTACTTGAAACTGCACAAGATGTCTTCACATACTACATTTTCCACAATTATTTCTGACAACTATAAAGGCTTTACATAATTAACCTATACTGTCACAGGGTGATAAGTTGAGGATAACTCCCCATAGTCAGAGAATCAGTTATTGTGAAACAGCTACTGCATTGTGGCAACCGATGTGTCCCCTCCACAATGAGTGCAAGACCCACATCACTCGCCAAACTTATATTTTTAATAGACAACCATGCAGTTTGCATATGGTTTTGTCGAATCATTCTGAATATTTGTAGTTCTCTTCAACCGGAGTAACCAAGTGGGGCACGTGGTTATTAAATGTTACATTTCACGCAAATAGCAAATTTTTTAGTAGATGAAAATAATTCAGTTAACTTCGGTTTCTGTGACTGAGCCACAAAGAGGGAATGGCCAAGTCGGGGCGGTTTATAGCGGCCTCCAGAGGTGGCCCGAGAGAAAGCTAGTGGACACACTACCCCTGACAGTGTGCAGTCATTACCTTTGTACAGGACGGGGGTGGGGTGGCGCCCTCATCCCGTACCGTAAAACTCAAAGCTGCAATTTCTCCACTACGTGAAAATCTGCCCCAGATTCAATTTCTTGCGGCCAAGGTGCCGTATCAACACAAAAGACGGGTCTGGCACCACTACCGGCCGTGTTGGTGAGGTGCATTCCTTATAAATCTCCTACACCCTTGCACTTGGCATGGGACTCTGAAGAAGCATTTCAATGGTTCTGTTAGCAACGCAGAAGCCTCGAGAACGTTTCAACTTAAAATTCCTCCCAGAAGCCACCCATTGGCTCAAACAGTGTGACATGGGGCGATGATTCCCACACACACAATGTCTGGAGGAAAGACAGGGGATTGATGGAAATTTTGTTGCTAGAAGATGATTGGGCAGCCGCTGGTGCTGGGTACGAGAAACTGAGAGTAAGCTTGATCTGAGAAACGGGATTCATGTTCTGACTTCTTTAGTGAGCAGTCATTGCACTTCATATTATCCGCTATGGAGTATGGAGGTAGTAATTTTACCCAAGAAAATGTGGTCAACCATAATTGCGCATCGTCGCAGTTGCAGCTCCATCGGTCACCTACATAGCAACTCATCGAGCAATGCAGACAAATGACTGCAGCACCGGGTACAGCTGCAGTTTTTACTGGTAAATATAGGCACCACTGGCATACTTTGATCAGCACTGCTCCATCTTGCTAGATCGATCGCCACTTTATGTCTTTTTTTTTTATTTATTTATTTTTTTAGACTAGTGACAGGATACACATAGAATTTAGTGCAGTACATCTGGATAAGGAGAATGCCAGCCATCACAGAAGCTATTTTAATGTTTACTGTGTAGATTTTAACTGTTCTCTTCTTACCACTTAATAACAATCAAATTAATTTGTGTCTGCTGAACTGAATAAATTCAATAATTATTCTGGTACTCACAACAATAACCTGTTCAGAAAATCCATTCCTTGGCTACCACCAATCATTAATTTTGGAGGGTTATAAAAAAAGGATAAAGATTTACATAATCTTATATGAGGAACCTGGTCATACTCAAGTCACATTATCAGAGTGAACATAGCAATGTCAGAGCGTGTTGTGCAATTAAATATGCTCCTCTCTTGGGTTAATTCTTTGAATTTCGACTCTAAATTGTACTCACTTGCACAATAAATTGTAACTTTCTTGTGATGATTCAGCAGCCAGTTCCCACTACCATCCACGAAACTTATGATATAAAACTCCATTTGCAGGATTTCCATTCCTGGTTCAGAACAATCAGGGCTGTTCACATAACTGCAGTGATGTACGAGTGGTATCACTCTGATTGTCAGTAATGTATTTTTCGGAGCCCCACAGGATAAAGGCTGGATATGAAAGTTACATTAATTTCTATTACCGAGGTAAAAGATACCAAAATAAATGAGAGACTCATGTACTTCAAGAGACGTAGTTCCATTTCTTTGTAGGGTTCTATGTATATATATAACAAGGTAGACATAAAATAGTCATATATAATGAGTTCTATACTGTAGCAATATAATCACAGAAGCTTTTAGAAGCTTTTAGTTACAAAATAGACTGGGGTACCATCTACACACACACACACACACACACACACACACACACACACACACACGCAAACGCATATGCACACGTGCGCACACACACACACACACACACACACACACACACACACACACACACACACAAAATAATACCACACACCACTTCACTACGTGAAGTTAAATTTTTGTATGATGCCAGCAAAATTAAACACTTTTGATATGTTCTTTGGAACCTGTATACAGATGGGTGGCATCATCCAAATGGTGTGATGTTTCATCAAGCTGCCTACTTTACACCTTGTAGCAGCCCCGAAGGCTGGTTTATCTTTTGCTGTTTACCATCTTATATACAGCCTCCGTTCTACTGTCAAGCACTGTCCCCTGGTACCTGGGTGCACCTATGCTGGCACATTTCTTCAAAGGAGGCAGGGGGATGAGAGGTGCACACAGTGGAACACAATTCATGATCCTCAGGATCCATGACACCAGTGTGGGGGTCAGGATGCTGCTAATCGAAAGGAGGTATGTCCATGTGGTGTGATGTCATCTACTCAGTTGGCATAGCATCAAGAGATCGCCTCAAAGATTGCCATCATACTTTGAGTGCACTGATGGTAGTATCCCCTGCCTTACTTAATTGGATGTCTTTATTTTCAGCTCATAATGTAGTCAGATATTTACAGATTATTTTAAACTGTAATTCCAAAATAAACTGGTCTGTTTTAATAACTTCTTCTTGTCATAATTCAAACTATGTCCTTTGGAGATACTGTGCTCTGCAGCAGCTGACTGTGTCAGTTATTCCTCATCTGTGTACCACTTCTGTTCACACATCTTTCCTGAACCATCTGGGTGGTATGACCTACGTACATTATCCCAAACTAGCACAGGATGTAGTAGATTCCTGGTTTCTGGAGTTCTAGGTTATCCTCAACAGACCGTGACAAAGCTTTCTTCTTGGGTGGTGGATGAGATGCGCATTTGACGTTATGTTACCTGAGTATTCTTCCACTTTTCACATATATTTTAAATTGATGCAAGGGATAAAATGTAGATGCAGTAGGTTTCTCTTCTTCCTCTGCAAGTTGTGGACTGGGCTCCTCCAGTTTTATGACAAACTTAACCTGGCAGTGATTGTCTGCAGGTGCTGCAACTCTGCTGCCAAACTCTCTCAGTTGGAGATTTCTCAAGTCCTGTGCACTACTGTGCCAACGAACCTCCTTGTTGTGAAGGATCATGACAGCATTCAAGTATATTTGTATGTGTTGATTTGCAGTAAACAGTGTCCTAGTGTGCCATCTAGCCTTTGCTTGAACAGAAGTTGGTTTTTCTCTTCTATCTCCACTGTGAAACTGATGTTTCAGTGCAGTGAGTTCAAATGTGCTACAAGTGTTGCAGATGCCATCATCTAGATCACACACACATCATCTATATACTGGAAAAAACAAGTGGATTTGCACACCGTTGACTAAAGAGCTGCTTCTTCCAACACCCTCCAACATATTGGCTACCACCGCTCCTAGTGTGCCATTCCATCCATCTATTTGTAGAAATTTCCATCCCACAGGTTTTAGCCTTCTGCGAGGAAAAGTTCAAAGAGTTTCACTTGCAAAAGTTCTAAATCCTCTCCTACAAGGTTAAGATACGTATCTCAGAGGTGCCCCAGTAAAGAGTGAAAGAACATCAAAGCTCACCATGAGGTCTTCCTGGATAACCCTAGTGCCATTAGATATAAACATAGAGACTATTTCCACTACATTTCTCAAATGGTAAAGCATTATCAAGACAAATGGAATACCACCATGTTGTCCAACTACTGCTGGTCCTTATAAAGTGACATTTGTGAGGCAAAGTAATGCAGGAAATCAGGAAAACAATATTTGAGGCACGATTGTTTTATTTATTCTTATGTTCCTCATTTTTTTATTCTTTTGTTTACTGACAGGTGGTTGGTCAGTTGCATTTTTTTCCATTTTTTTGTGACAATGATCAAGCTAAGTACCAATTATTGATGAAGCACTCTTGCTTGCACTATACCTTTATTGCTTTTTGATGCAATATTTTTATCATCTACAAACAAAACCAACTTGACATCTGGTACAGCTGGTAATGTTACTGGTTTTTAGATTAGTGACATGGCCCAGTCACATTAACGTGACCACCGCCTATGTTTGACATCAATGTTCCATGGCTTCTCATAGCAGGTGGCAGCACTAGCAATTGAGGAGGGTATATAGAGGATATTGGGGGATGCACAAAACAGTGCAGTCATTGCCATAATGTGGAAATGGAGCAATTTACCTGACATCCAAAAGGGCAAATTATTGGCTTTCAGGCCAAGGGTGGATGCATTTACAAAATGGCTAAGTTTGTAAACTTTTCATGTGTCGCTGTGGCTAAAGCATAACGTACAAGGCAAAATAGTGCTATCCAAAATTGGAGCAAGTGCAAAACTATTGTACACCGCAGGCCATAGATGACAGGGGTGAACAACAGCTGTAGAAATGTGTACGAGCAAATAGATGAGCAACTGTTGGAAAATTGATACCCCAGATAAAACAAGGGGCTACCAACAGCGTCTTCTCAATGACCGTACAGTGAATGTTGCTGCACTGGGCCTCTACAGCAAACGCCTCGTTCATAAACACGTATTGTGCTGTTATTGGTGACAAAGGCAGAATTCACATGTCAAAACCGCAACTGGATGTCCAATGAGTGGCAACAGATGGCCTTTTTAGATGAATCATGTTTTATGTTCCATCCAACTGAAAGCAAACACCCTGCAACAATCATCAGAAGGGTCTAGTAGGCTAGAGGAGTGAGCATTATGGTCCAGGGAACATTTCATGGCACTTCCTGGGTGATCTTGTCACACTGGAAGTCACAATACACCAACACAAGTATGAATCTATCCTTGGGGACCATATTCACCACTAAATGCAGGACAATGCAATATGCCCCACAGCTCCAGTGTACGAGCACAGTTCGAAGAGCACCTGAATGAGTTTACCGTACTCACCTGGCCACTAAAATCCCTGCATTTAAACCCAATCAAGAATCTGTGGAACCACCTCAATAGGGCTGTACACATCATGGATCCTCAACTGAGAAACATAGCACAGTTGGCCATGGTACAGGAGTCGGCATGACTCGAGATCCATGTCTATACCTTCCAGAATCCCACTGACTTTCTTCCTCCATATCGCGCAGCAGTCTGTGCTGCAAAAGGTGGTTATTCAGGGTTTTGAAACGTGGTCAAATTAACGAGATTGGACGGTGTAATACCTAGTCATTCTTGACATTTTTTATGTAGGCTCTAGAGGGATAATTTGTCTCTATCTTCAATAGTCTAACAATTCAGGTTTTTAAACATTACTATGATAATCTTCCATAGTTTAAGCAAACCTGTGATCAATAATGGTACCATTATTTGTATATGTATAATATCCCTGTTACTGCTGGTCGATACACAATATTCTAGTATGGGTTACATGAGTATTTTCTAAGCAATTTTATTTGTGGACTCATTGCATTTTCCCAGTATTTTACAATGAACTGACATCGGACACCTGCTTCGCCTATGACTGACCCCATTTTATTTAAATATTTCGTCAGTTTAGTGGCTGGTTGCAGAATCATATGTGCTTTAAATATCATAAAAACTTGCAGAGAGAGAACTGAAAGCAGACCTACCAGATGACCAAGATTGATCATGGCTGCTGTATGGCTCCATATGCATCCTGAAATAAAGAGAAAAAAATGATTACATGGTAAGAGCATAAGTGTGTTGGCCAAGCAAGAAAGTCTTTATTTACAAAGCAAAAGTATTACACACAATACTAACTTTAGGAGGCTTCTGATAGGCACATTAAATTTAATGTACCTTTTGCACTGAAAACAGTCTACCTTTCTTTTCATTTTTTGTCATAGGTCTCAGGGATAACAGAGAGAGAGAGGGAGAGAGGGAGAGGGGGGGGGGGGTGGTTGCAGGGAGGGGTGTAAAATGGATTTTGTCTGAAACTTTAGTAAGTTCTCATCCTTATCTAAAAGCATGTCCAACTCTTTTGGTAACTCAACATTACCTGCTTATGAATGATTGTTCAGGCAGAGATGTGATGAAGGAAGGAGGGTAGGGAGAGTAAACGATTGTGGCAGTAGGGAGAGGGGAGATATATGTTGGAAGAAGGAGCAATAGTTGGAAGGCAGGAGTAGCAGTAGATTCCTCTTACCACCAGCAGCAAAATGTTTATTAATAAGAGGACTGGAGAGAAAAATTGTGGCTGAGGGAAGGTGGATAAGTAGTTGAGATCAGAAACAGAGCAAGTATGAGCCCAGTGATGAGGATTACACACACTCTTCCGTCTAAGCTATATTGGCATCCTTCTTTCCCATGACATTTCTGTGAATACAATGAGTCTGAGAATGGTGGCACTACAGCAACTCCCTACTCTTCAAATCTTCCCTATTACTGAAGCATGCAAGAGTGTAAGACTAGCATTGACTTAGTATGGAAGTTGATGCATGATCGACATAAAAGTTTTCTGGGTTTGGTACCGCGTCATAATGTAAAAACTACTGCTGCTATAGAAAAGCCAACGTTTCGGCCACGATTGCAGCGGCCTTCTTCTGGGTCTAGAAGAAGGCCACTGCAATTGTGGCCGAAACGTTGGCTTTTCTATAGCAGCAGTAGTTTTTACATTATGACGCGGTACCAAACCCAGAAAACTTTTATGTCGACTGACTCTGGCCGGGGAAGCCTACGCAATTATACTGATGCATGATCTTGCTATTGTAGTGTAGCACTGACTCAACAAAAATGGCTGACCACTGGGATCAGATGGCAAAGAATGACACTGTCTTTTGTGAGACTATGGTGGATGTAAGACAAAAGTTAAAGCGATGCAGTGTATACAACTGCAAATTTGTTTCATAAGAGGAAGATCAAGCTTCGTCCAATGCAAAAAGATTGTATTCTTGTTCATTTCACTTCCACTGTGAGAGAACATATGTGTCCCAACAAGCAAAAATAGGGCCAAGGGCAATGTCATTGTTATGTCCTTGTGACCAAAACATGTGCTATTTGTGATTCAGTAGCACACGTGAGCTGCAAAGATCATTCAGTATGATTCATGGCTCAGGTTTCAAAAACATAGCACTCATACCCGTAGCAATTGAAGTGGGATGTGAAGGCTACAGTACCTCATCTGGCAATCTATACCCATAAGCAACTATCCTGGAACCCGGTACCAACTGCAGGTTGTCTATTTACAACGGTCACTCCAAAAGAAATGCACACAATTTTTTTTTTTAAATCAATCTTTTATTCTACATATTCGAAAGTTTTACAGTGTGTAGATATCTCCTTTAGGAACAATATTTTCATTTCTCCACATAATTTCCACCCCTCTCAACAGCCTTAAGCCATCTTGGAACCAGCGCTTGTATACCCGCACGGTAAAATTCTGGAACAACCTGTTGGAGCCACTGTGTGGCAGCATGCACATGGGAGTCATCATCTTCAAACCTTGTTCCATGAAGAGAGTCTTTCAGTTTCCCAAAGACATGATAGTCACACAGAGCCAGGTCAGGACCGCAAGGTGGGTGTTTCGGTGTTGTCCATCCGAGTTTTGTGATTGCTTCCATGGTTTTTTGACTGACATGTGGCCGTGCATTATCGTGCAACAGCAAAACATCCTGCTTTTGCCGATTTGGTCGAACATGGCTCAGTCGAGCTTGAAGTTTCTTCAGTGTCGTCACATATGCATCAGAATTTATGGTGGTTCCACTTGACATGATGTCCACAAGCAAGAGTCCTTCGAAATCGAAAAACACCGTAGCCGTAACTTTTCCAGCAGAAGGTGTGGTTTTGAATTTTTTTTCTTGGGTGAATTTGCATGATGCCACTGCATTGATTGCCTCTTCATCTCTGATGAAAAATGATGGAGCCATGTTTCATCAGCTGTCACAATTCTTCCAAGAAATTCATCTCCACCATTCTCATACTGTTCCAAAGTTCGCTGCATACTCTTTTTCTTGTTTCTTTGTGAACCACTGTCAGCATCCTGGGAACCCGTCTGGCACAAATCTTTTTTAACGCCAACACTTTCAGTATTCTGCGAACACTTCCTTCCCCTATCCCAACGTAGTGTGACAATTCGTTCACTGTGATGCATCTGTCAGCAGTCACCAATTCGTTAACTCTCTGCACATTGTCTGGAGTGTGTGCAGTACGAGGCCTGCCGCTGCAAGGGCAATCCTCAATATTGCCATGCCCGCTTTCATCACATAACCTGCTTGCCCACATGCTAACTGCACTGCGATCGACAGCACCATCTCCATACACCTTTATCAACCTCTTGTGGATGTTTCCCACCGTATCGTTTTCACAGCACAGGAATTCTATGACAGCATGTTGCTTCTGACAAACGTCAAGTGTAGCAGCCGCCTTGAAGACATGCTGTAATGGCGCCACTCACGGGAACAGGTTGAACTAAGTTTGAAAACAAGCAGGAAGGATGTATCTACACACTGTAAAACTTTCACAAATGCAGAATGAAAACTGTATTTTTACAAAAATAGTGTGCATTTCTTTTAGAGTGACTCTCGTAATAGCTTCCAGGGACAACAAAAATCTGATTTTCAGCATTTTGCCTAATTATTGATACAATTTAAAAACTCAAGATGCTGTCATAATATTTTCATTTAGAGGTACAATCCTATATCAAAAGCTTAACACAATAAGACAAATACTACAGTTAGAGACTGTGCATCTGTCTTGAGGCAGTGTAGCTGACGGCTTGCAAATCGTGTAATTTATTTATCCAGTATTTGAGAATGAGAGCACTTGTTGACTCCCAACAGAATTGACACATAATTTCAAACCTTTACGAAACTTTTTCTCACTGATAGCCCACAAAATTGTGAATGGAAAAACATTTATTGCTTACTACATTTTCGCTGTCCATGCAGCATCAGCCATGACATCTGATGTCTTTAATACCAACTCTATTTGGAACACTATTCACAGACAGTATCCACATATACCAATGAACGTACCTGTATAATTGTATAACTTATCAACAGGATAATATGAAGTCATAAACATTAGGATGAGTGAAAAACCTGTTTTTGGTTAAAATGGAGTGCAAATTATCCAGATCACATTCCGCCATTGTTTCATGAGAGCATTTACCAACCTCCAACAAATTTTTAATCGTCATTTCAAAACTTTTCTAACATTTTCTTGCTTACACGCTTAACATAAATATTTGCAAAGTAATCCGACGATTGAAGCTGTTTTATAGATGCAAGGTTGATTCTTCAATGAATTAGGATCTACTGATGGTTAAGAATAGAATGATTTCCATTGCACACACTATTGAAAATCTGTTGGTACTGTCATGCCTCCCACCATCTTTTTAACAAAAAGGTGCTTAATATCAGAAGTCAAAGTTAAATAAATAAATGCTATTAAGTGGTCATCTAAGTGCTATTAACTTTGGATCTGTCCCTGGAACTCACTCAAAATGCAAGTAAAGTTGTTGTTAAGTGAATTTAAAACCACTTCATGAACACAAGTACCAATGGTAGTAATCAACCATATTTTGTCTCATGGATAAATTGTGGGGCCTGGTAGCATTACCAAGGTGCACACCAATTAAGAGTCAAATAGAGATTATATGTTAACAGTAAACGGGAAGGGGGGGGGGGGGGGGGGCACCACTTAAAGAATGGCACCTTTTGGAACAATAACTGTTGTATGGTGACTGGCTAGTATCAGACAGATGATCTACACTTCTGCTGGTTATCAGGCATCACATCTAAAACAGTGCTAAATATGTGACAACATATTTTGGGGAACAATTAGAAAGTGGATTTTAAATGTCAAACCCAGATAACTTTATTTGCACAGATTTGCAGAGATTACATAAAATGTCATCATTACAATTCACAGATATGATGCAATGAACAAGCATTGTTTCAATGATTCTACATATCCTCCCCATCCTGGTCTATCTCTGGACATATGACCATGTGGAACAGGTCTAGTGATGTGCCTTCCATCCGCAGTCGCAATGATTGCTGTGTGCAGGATTCCGTCTCTGCCTTCTTGCCTACTTATGGATCCTGTACTTTAGCCCTCTTCTACAGGTGCTGCAGCAGAACTACTTCTTGTAGGAGTCCTACATCACCAACTCGGATTATCACTGCTCCGTTTTGACATTTAACTTGGTGAAAGTTACGAGGGTTGAATGAAAAGTAATGCCTCCACCTTCGTTAATTGGGTTTGGATGGGAATATTTTAATGAATCAAATGCAGAAATAATCCTTAGAATGTGATCTTTAATTACCAATATTCACTTTTCCACATAATCACCAACCAACTGGATATATTTCTGCCAACGATGAACAAGTTTTCTGAAGCCGTCACGAAAGAAGTCAACACACTGTTTCCGCAACCACAGTCCCACAGTTCTCTCAACATCTTCATCAGAAGCATAGTAATGTCCCCGCAGATCGTTTTTCATTATTAGGAACAGATGGAAGTCAGACAGTGCTAAATCTGGACTGTGTAGAGGATGCCTTACAGTGGTGAGATTCAGCCTCTGAAGTTCTGCTGTGGTGGCACGTGAAGTGTGTGGTTTGGCATTGTCATGCTGCAGTAAAACATTTCCCTTTTCCTTTCGGGCCACATTTCCCTTTTCCTTTCGGGCCCTTGGTAGCTGTCAGAGTTCGCTGCATTGTGATGTAAC
Organism: Schistocerca piceifrons; assembly: GCF_021461385.2. Classification (NCBI taxonomy): domain Eukaryota; kingdom Metazoa; phylum Arthropoda; class Insecta; order Orthoptera; family Acrididae; genus Schistocerca; species Schistocerca piceifrons. The sequence continues at coordinate 229,284,354 of NC_060143.1, read as the reverse complement.
CGTCTGAATTTATTGTTGTTCCACGACCAAGGAAATCAACATGGGTAACACCAGCTGCGTCCCAGAACATATAATTTGCAAACCGTTACTCATCTTTAATGCCTCCCCCCTAGAACCCATGGACTTTGTCACAATCAGGTGACTTTCATGCATCAGGGATACAGACAGCCATGCTGCTGGTTCATTCTCCTGGACAAAATACACACGAGACAAAACAGTTGCTTATTCGGATCTCCAAGCAGAGATAACCCATCAGGATGTCATCAGTGGGAAAAATAGGCATTCTACAGAACAGAGCATTAAGTATTACATCCCTTAATCATGCAACTATGTTGAAGAATTTTGAAATGAGAAATAAACAGGTGGAACTGAAATATCATAGGTGTTAGTGAAGTGTGATGGTAGGAAGAACAGGATTTCTCGTCAAATGAGTACAAAAAAAAAAAAAAAAAAAAAAAAAAAAAAAAAAAAAAAAAAAAAAAAATGCGGATTATGCAGCAACTGGCCTAATAATGAATAACAAATAGGAATGTCAGTGAACTACTTTTAACAGCATAGTGAACACATTATTGCAGCCAAGATAGTCACAAAAGCAAGACTCACCACAGCATAAGGGGGAATTGGCATTGTAGTTGTGCAGATGATAAGGGAGACAGAGAGATCACATGATGAGATAGAAGCAACTATTCAGTTCATTAAGGAATGTCAAAAAACAATAGCACTAGTGGCTGCTGTTACATCCACTCAGCAATCAACTATACTTTCTCCCTACAAGTTCAATTATTTCGCAAGCATGTTGCTGTGAAATCAAGTGATTTATTATGCACACATCTAGAACTTTAGAATTATTAGGAGACAGGATCATTGACCAGTATTTATTACCAGGAGGTTAAATTCCAAGTACTGCTGACAACATAATTCAAAGCAGAAAAAGCTATACTTAACTTTTGGAACTGGTAAATAATTCATCTGGAAGGAAAGAGGAAGCAAGTTACTCAGACACCAGGTTGAAAGGGGCTGTCCTGTTGTGAGGATGGGGAAAGATAAACAATGAGATTAACAAATTCAGTCTAAAGTTCCTGAACACAGTAAGGAAAGATCACAGATGAGAATAAAGTAAGGAAAAGACCAAAGATGTGGGTGCCCACACATGAGGCTGTTTCATTAATAAGAGAAATATAATTCAGATGAGAGATAACACTGGTGAAAATTTGCCTGAGAATAATGCTCTAAACCATGCTTCATTCTATTATTCAGCCACAAAACTATAGCCTAAAAATAGCTGTTCAATACTGTTAGGTGGTATAATTTGTTTTCCTACATGCTGATACCTACCATTAAAGTATTAATGTAAAATAAGAGTATAATTATCAAGTATATTTGATTCTGGTTAGTAATCTAGGTAGTGACGATTTATTACAAATCTACAGATATATAAAAGTAGAGGCCGACCTCGAGGAAGATCAGTTTGGATTCCGTAGAAATGTTGGAACACGTGAGGCAATACTGACCTTACGACTTATCTTAGAAGCTAGATTAAGGAAAGGTAAACCTACGTTTCTAGCATTTGTAGACTTAGAGAAAGCTTTTGACAATGTTGACTGGAATTCTCTCTTTCAAATACTGAAGGTGGCAGGGGTAAAATACAGGGAGAGAAAGGATATTTACAATTTGTACAGAAAGCAGATGGCAGTTATAAGAGTCGAGGGGCATGAAAGGGAAGCAGTGGTTGGGAAGGGAGTGAGACAGGGTTGTAGTCTCTCCCCGATGTTATTCAATCTGTATATTGAGCAAGCAGTGAAGGAAACAAAAGAAAAATTCGGAGTAGGTATTAAAATCCATGGAGAAGAAATAAAAACTTTGAGGTTCGCCGATGACATCGTCATTCTGTCAGAGACAGCAAAGGACTTGGAAGAGCAGTTGAACGGAATGGATAGTGTCTTGAAAGGAGGATATAAGATGAACATCAACAAAAGGAAAACGAGGATAATGGAATGTAGTCGAATTAAGTCAGGTGATGCTGAGGGAATTAGATTAGGAAATGAGACACTTAAAGTAGTAAAGGAGTTTTGCTATTTGGGGAGCAAAATAAGTGATGATGGTCAAAGTAGAGAGGATATCAAATGTAGACTGGCAATGGCAAGGAAAGCGTTTCTGAAGAAGAGAAATTTGTTAACATCGAGTATAGATTTAAGTGTCAGGAAGTCATTTCTGAAAGTATTTGTATGGAGTGTAGCAATGTATGGAAGTGAAACATGGACGATAAATAGTTTGGACAAGAAGAGAATAGAAGCTTTCTAAATGTGGTGCTACAGAAGAATGCTGAAGATTAGATGGGTAGATCACATAACTAATGAGCAAGTATTGAATAGGATTGGGGAGAAGAGAAGTTTGTGGCACAACTTGACCAGGAGAAGGGATCGGTTGGTAGGACACGTTCTGAGGCATCAAGGGATCACCAATTTAGTATTGGAGGGCAGCGTGGAGGGTAAAAATGGTAGAGGGAGACCAAGAGATGAATACACTAAGCAGATTCAGAAGGATGTAGGTTGCAGTAGGTACTGGGAGATGAAGAAGCTTGCACAGGATAGAGTAGCATGGAGAGATGCATCAAACCAGTCTCAGGACTGAAGACCACAACAACAACAGATATATAAAAAAAAATACCAAATTAAAAACTATTTTTTTCCTTACCTTCCTGTATGATTGTCCAAATAAGGCTCTGGTTTCAAGTCCAGTACAATTTCTTCATCCTCCTGCAAAATTACACAAAAATATGTCACAAAATAACTTACTTGATAATCAAGAGTGAGGCAGTGAACTACATGAAATAAAGAGTTTAGGCCTGTCTCTGTGATTCTTTCCATCCTTGACAGATTCAATTTCCAACAATGACTATTATCTTAACATGTCCGTAACAATTCCATCTTTTAGATACCCTGTTTCTTTATTGCCACTTTTTCTATATAGTGGCTCACTGTAGAATGTTTTCATTCTTTACTCGATCAATCCATTGCTACTCTGAACAGTTAACACTGAATTTCATAGGCTTCAACTTCAAATCATTTCATTCCTGTCCTCCCCATTGTCCATGTGTCAAGTTTTTTACTTTTACATGTTATGTTGGTGACAATGCCACTATTTTTAGTTGTGCTAGGCAACAAAAAGAAGTTGTGTTGCCTTACAAGGTAATGGAATACGGTCTCAAGCCATAACACAAAGGAAGGAAATGCTGGACTCCGATTACACGAAAGTTTAGAGAGGGAGCTTTGAACTGAAATTTTGGTGGTGTATCAATACATTACATAGTCAGAATGTTGTTGTAATTCAAATCTGTGTTAATAAGGGAATATACTGTTGACTTATTATTTATGTATCAGGTTCTGGAGAACCACAGAAGCCAAAGTTACTTGCTCATGGAGCAAATCGGTACCCAGTTTACAGAATGATGGAAAAAAAAATTAATAATATATAGCGCAGGCAGGTCGATAGACACACAAAGAAACACAAACATACACACAAAATTCAAGCTTTCGCAACAAACGGTTGCTTCATCAGGAAAGAGGGAAGGAGAGGGAAAGATGAAAGGGTGTGGGTTTTAAGGGAGAGGGTAAGGAGTCATTACAATCCCGGGAGCGGAAAGACTTACCTTAGGGGAAAAAAAGGACAGGTATACACTCGCACACACACACACACACACACACACACACACACACACACACACACACACACATATCCATCCACACATATACAGACACAAGCAGACATATTTAAAGGCAAAGAGTTTGCCTTTGCCTTTAAATATGTCTGCTTGTGTCTGTATATGTGTGGATGGATATCTGTGTGTGTGTGTGTGTGTGTGTGTGTGTGTGTGTGTGTGTGTGTGTGTGTGTGCGCGCGCGCGCGAGTGTGTATACCTGTCCTTTTTTTCTCCTTTCATCTTTCCCTCTCCTTCCCTCTTTCCTGACGTAGCAATCGTTGGTTGCGAAAGCTTTAAATTTTGTGTGTGTGTGTTTTTTTTATTGTGTCTATCTACCAGCGCTATCTACCGAGAGAGAGAGAGAGAGAGAGAGAGAATTAATACGAGGGCTATCCACAAAGTACATTACGTTTTGGAATTAAAAATAAATAAAGTATTAGAAAATTTTTTTATTATATACAGATGAAAGCCACACTTAAATACTACTTTTCTACATAGTTGCCATTTAAATTAAGGCACTTATCGTAGCAATGGACGATCTTGGAAATTCCTTCGGCGTAAAATTCGGCCGCCTGCGCCTTCAACCACATGGTTACCTCTTCTTGAAGCTGTGCGTCGTCATCAGAACACTGCATAGCCAACCACTTCTTCATTGCTGGGAATAAGTGGAAGTCGTTCGGTGCCAGGTCGGGACTGTACGGCGGATGAGGAAACAACTCCCACTTAAAAGATTTGAGAACTTCACGAGTGGCACTTGCCGTGTGGGCCCGGGTGTTGTCGTGAATCAGCAAGATCTTTGAGCCCAACTTTCCCCTGCGCTTGTTTTGTATTGCTCTTCTGAGGTTGTGCAGAGTTTGGGAATACCTTTGAGAGTTTATTGTAGTGCCTCTTTCCAGGAAATCCACAAAAATCACACCTTTTCTGTCCCAAAAGACAGTCGCCAAGTGGTTGAAGGCGGAGGCGGCCGAATTTTACGACGAAGGAATTTCCAAGCTCGTCCATCACTACGATAAGTGCCTTAATTTAAATGGCAACTATGTAGAAAAGTAGTATTTAAGTGTGGCTTTCATCTGTATATAATTTTAAAAAAATTCCAATACTTTATTTATTTTTAATTCCAAAACGTATTGTACTTTGTGAATAGCCCTCGTAAAAACACGAAACACAGAGTATGTGAATAAATAATACATATAGAGAAAAGTTCACAACTGCTATGTCAGTCCTGCAGAAAATCTACTGAAATGAAACCTACTGAATAGTGCACACCTTTCTGTACAATAGTTCAGGAAGTTTCATCTGAGTACATACATGTAAAAACCTAGAAACAGTTATGAGCTATAAAACTTTCAAAAACTCGTTTACGATAGAGGACTGCAGCACCATTCCCCCTTTCAATTATCGAACAAACGAAAGGATGGCTAACATAATGTTTATTGTATCTGGGATTATATAACAGTGAAGATCCTTAGACAAATATAGCACCATTCTTATCCGTCATCTATCAGAGATAATTGGAACAGCGAAAGTTCCCCGAGGCTGGACGAAGGCCCAGGTCATAGCAATCTATAAAAAGGGTAGAAAATCGGATGCACATAATTACCGGCCAATTTCACTGACATCAATTTGTTGTAGAATCATGGAACATATTTTGTGTTCAGACATAATGACCTTTCTAGACTCTGAGAAGATCATCTGCAGAAACCAGCACGGTTTTAAGAAACATCAGTCATGTGAGATACAACTGGCCCTCTTTGTGCACGATATACAACAGGCTCTAGATACCGGCTCCCAGGTTGATGCCATATTTCTCGACTTTCGAAAGGCATTCGACTCAGTTCCACACTGTTGCTTGCTACAAAAAGTGCGTGCTTATGGTCTATCCAATGACATATGTGGTTGGATAGAAAGTTTTCTAACAGACAGGGAGCAGTATGTCATCCTGAACGGGGTAACTCCAACAGAAACAAGAGTAACTTCAGGTGTGCCCTAGGGCAGCGTAATAGGTCCTCTGCTTTTACATAAACGTTCTGGTTGATGGTATTGACAGCAGCCTTAGACTGTTTGCTAATGATGCTGTAGTCTACAGGAAAGTAGTATCACACGAAAATTGTGAACAAATCAATAAGGATTTGCAGAAAATAAATGTGTGGTGTAATGACTAGCAGTTATCTCTCAATATTAGTAAGTGTAACCTACTGTGTATAACAAGGCAGAAATCCCCATTAATGTATGAGTACAAAATAAATGATCAGTCTTTGGAAGCGGTAACATCAGCCAAGTATCTGGGTGTGACTATTCGAAATGATCTCAAATGGACCAGATTACACAAGTAACGGGTAAGGCGAACTCTAGATTGCAGTTTATTGGTAGAATCCTGAAGTGATGCAGTCCTTCAACAAAGGAAATAGCTTACAATACATTAGTCTTAGAGTATTGTTCGTCTGTATGGGACCCTTACCAGTTGGGTCTGATTCAAGAGATTGAGAAGGTCCAAAGAAGAGTGGCAAGATTCATAACTGGTACATTTAGCCATCGCGAGAGTGTTACAAATCTCATAGAAAGTTTGAAGTGGGACACACGTGCAGATAGACGATGGGCTAAACAGAAGGGGCTGCTCACTAAATTCCGAAATCTAATCTTCACTAAGGATGTAGAGCATATATTATTACCACCAACTTTCAAATCACGTAATGATCATCATTCAAAGATAAGGGAAATAAGAGCTCGTACTGAGGCGTTCAGACAGTCTTTTTTCCCTCGCGCGATCCATGAGTGGAACAGAGGGGGGGAAATATGACTTTTACAAATTGTGCCCTCCACCACACATCGCTTAGTGGCTAGCGGAGTATATATGTAGATGTAGGAAACACGGCGAAAACACAGCACTGTAAAAACCAATGAGAGTTTGGCCACTGGCAAAGTGGCGCAACATAGCAGTGTAAGAGGACAATGCCCTACAGAACCAATTTGTGGCAGAGATAATAGAAGAGTGAAGTTTGTCAGGTGTGTGTGAGGTAGTGTAGTGACTCTGGACATTAGGTCAAAGATTGTACACAATGTAAAACATTGATTCTCATGCTCGAACAATAAGTATACATATAGATGACTTTGCGATATATCAGTGACATTATGGTATTCCAAGTTTTCTAACCCCAAGATCACATGTTGATAGCAGAAAAGAATAACAAGAGAACCAGTAGAATAGAATAACAGAGGACCCAGTGCTACAGTTAGGAGGTGTTGTTGAACAGGATGTAACTCATTAATAAGTGTGATGGTGTTGAAACATTGGTGTTCATTTGTTTGTTGGTCTTGTAAGAACTTTCAGTTAACTTCGCACTGTAAGTTCTAGGGTCTCGATTTGCGTTTTAGATAGTGCCTAGCAGTAACATAAAATGTGAGAGAGAGTACATTACATTACACATGTTTCACATCCATACAGAGCTGTGTTCCAAACATAAATTTTCATTATCTCTTTCGGTATCAAGATATATAACAGTTTGAAAAGTGCAGGACAACCACTTAGAGTACTTTTGCACTCTCTTCATTTTATATTTATTGGATAAATATGCTATAAAAGAGATAGGACAATTAATTTTGCTACTAAAAATTAAACAAACCCATGTACAGACAGCTATACTATGCTTAAGAGTATTGTCAGTAGACAAGGTGGTGACACTGGGATGTAAGAGCAAACAATGGTGCTGCCATCCACATTCACAGGTTACCAACACTATATGCACCAACTAACCGAAGACACCATGACATATGTTTGTCTTTGTGGTCACCCTGGTGTTTAATTACTTTCACATTCAATTCATGGTGGGAAGCTATCACAAAAGAATTGATCTGAATCATTAGTCATGTACTGCCACAATGTTGTAACTTGAATGTTCAATACCAAAGAAAATGATGGATCTACTGGAAAAGGAATAGATATTCACGGAAGGATGTTATTTGCATTCTGCAGAATGGAACAAAAATGGCCTTTCACATATTCATTTCTTACTATGTTTACTGTATTGTGTTTCTTTGACTGTTTTCACAAAGTCACTTGTACAGAAGCACCCAGTCTCAAATTATATGCTAAGCTATTTGAAATATATTAATCAAACAAGATTCTGACAACAAATGGGGTGAAGTTGGACAATTTTGGACTTTATTTCTGAAACCAATAATTGGTTTTTCTTTCAGAGCAATATTACCTTTTGCTGTAACATATCCAATTAAAAAATAAAGGAAAACAAAAAGAAGAGAGAGAGTGAGAGATTGGACACCTTCACCCAACCTGGGGGTGATGCCGGCTGAGTGCCTCTTCTGCGATAAATGTGGACTGTTTATGACTCCAGTGTAGTGGCATCTTCTGCCATCGAATGTATCAGGATGACCAAATGTAGCAGGAAAAGGTAGAAGGCACCATATTAAGACTCATAAAAGCTTTCCAAATGATTTGTTGTTTCCAACCACAGTGCCCTCGTACACCTCGATCTGTGTCACAGGGCCCCACAATGCTGAGGAGACACCCCAGCAGCCTGTGCAATGCAATGGTGTGTCGTGCCGGCCTTGGCCAGCGGAGTTGCGGCATTGTCAGGATGCAGGCAGCTGACTTGGCGGTCTGCATCCCTGCCGACTCAGCACTGCACGGTGTGAACCGCAGGCCACCAGCTGCGTCCTTCTTGCCGGCATGGCTGAGATCGCGGCGACAACTAACGCCCACGATCGATCCGGCGTCCGAAACTGCGGCCCTCGCCTCGGAATGCCTTCGGCGTGTGTTGGAAGCCCTGACGCCTGCCTGCGGTAGTGAGCCGTGGAGTGGTCCGCCGATGGCTGGCTACGGACCCCACTTCGGCCTAAGAGGGTCGAACCAGCGAACCGCCTTGGACTGTAATGCTGGCACCCCATCTGCTGCTGCTGCTGCAGCGTGTAACTGGTGGTGTGACACACCCCGCCGTCCACGAGAGCTGCCACACTTGAAAAAATCTCGTTAGAAACTTGCACCTATTTATATGGGGCTGTGCACCTCTGTTTTGCTAACGCTCTGCTCCGAGTCACATACTCACAACACCTAGGTTGTGCCAGTGGGCCCCTTCTGCCTGTAACTTGAGCCATGCAAACTGCTGCGTTTATGCTTTTCAGTGGTTCAACGGCCCTGTGGCCTCCATTCTACTTCGCAACTGTTGGTATGCGTAACTCACTGCAATCCGGCCCACACCTGGCTGTAACTTGTGCTCAGAATATTGCACAAAACTAACTCTCCCTATCCTAAATGGTGGTGCCGCTACATTATTCCCCTCTTCGGAAGGACCCAGTCCCCAAGTCGACCCTTAACTAGCTCTTAACTTGTATGGGTCGGCACCTATGGCATATTTCCTTACTATTAGAAACTTAAATGTGGTTTAGTGCTCCTTAAAACCATGACATGAAACAAAACGTTAAAATTCCTTACTGGACAAACACTGCTTGATCAACCCCTTACCTACTCGTATCACGCCCTCAGTATCCAATCCACTGGGACATGGACTACCCTTGGTTTCCTCTTGGAATTTGCTCTCCGCCTAATCAGAAAGAAAACAGCACATAACAAAGTTAAGGCTGCAATGACACTTGGCACAGAGATGCTCAAAACGATCGTTATTTGCCGTTGCCTTTCCCTATACTGAGCGACATGTTGCACAAGCTGTTCGGCTGATATGCGTCCCTCTTGCTTTCAAATGAACTGGTTTACGGATCTCAACAGACCTGGCTCCAGAGTTTGTTTGAACAAGGTCAGATTCTGCCTTGGCAAAAACTCTAAAGTGGCTTCTGGCCAATACAGCTGTGGCTGCATAACTTTTAGTTGCGTGACTCCTAAAATTGACTGGCAGGTGGAAGGTTGGTCCTATTATGTTACACTTAGTTCCATTGATTAAAATTCCGCTCCCCTCGAGCTCTATATGTTTCGCTTCTGCAAATACTCTCCACTCAAAACAACTTGCTATTACTACCAAATTCTCATAGGTGGAGAAGATCCAATGCACCCCGACCCGTTGTAAGCTCAATTTTGGTTCCACGATGTCCCTTGGACAGTCTATTCCTTTCCCTCTGGCTAAAAATAACTGCACCATGCATGTGTCCCATATTTGCAGCTTCACAGATCTTCTTCAAACATTCACTATTCTTGATCCAAACTCAACACCGACTGTGTGACTACTTTCATCCTTTAATTTACATTATATGAACTGGTGCAATAAACACGACTTTCCTGACCCAGCACTGTCGATAACTAAAAATTTAAACAGGAAATCATACAAATCTGACACTGTTCAACACGTATTTATTATGGCTTTGCCGCAAAATTTACTCCGACGCATTTATTTCTCCAGAACTGCGTTTGATTTCTCCTCCAACAACACTCCACACATGTCAGATGCCACACTTCCCTTTTCAGTAACCTGAGAACAGGGGTCAACGTTACCCTTCCTCCCTCTTTAAATTAAAAGGACTTCTGTCCGCAGCAGGCTATATTTGAAAATACATACAACATATGGAAATACAATGCCTAATTACTCAACGCAAACCCAGTGATACATTACACAGAAACAAAGAAAAACTACAGATACTCTACTACTTTCTGGATCGAAAAGCATACAGTACTTCATGCTGTACTCTATCTTTCTGGTTTTCTCTGTGCTTAGCACCTCTCTTCAATCTCTCTTTCTTCCTCTTTTCTTCCTATGGCACGCCTGGAATCACATCCGGGCAACCCTTAAATGGCCGTAACTGCCCAATGTGTACTATTGTTGTTCTAGTTGGCAGCTGAAGCTTAACATTAATGGGAGATGTGGCTTCAAAAACTTGGTATGGCCCTCGATACCTCGTGAGGAACTTCTTCGTTTTCTCTTTTCGCGTATAGGGGCTGGACAGCATTACCCATTGCACCACTCTAAAGTGCGATAAACTTCCTTACCGCTTTACTGCCTCTTCCTGCCTTTCCAAAGCCTTTGTATTCGCCTTATGTACCCATTTCCAAACATCCCGAATTGTACTTGCGAATCGACATACAGATTAACCGGTCGTTCCTTTCTGTAGCTTCACCAAATCAAATGGTAACAGCATTTTTCGCCCGTACACTACCTCATATGGAGACAAACCGGTATTTGTATGGACTTTTGCATTGTATTTGCATACAATATGCTTCAAATACTCATCCCACTGATGGTGATGAGAACCCACATAAAAATTCAGCATCTTCCCGATTGTTCCGTGTACCCGTTCTGTCCTGTTGGCCTGTGGATGCAACGCGCTCGTCCTCAACTTCTTTACGTTCAACAATTTACACAGTTCCTTCATTAAATCCGACATGAAGTCGGTCCCTTGGTCAGTTATTATTGTCTCTGGTACACCAAACTTCAAAATCCAGTTGCTTACTAACGCCTGCGCGACCATTGATGCCTGTTGATTTGGCATAGCCACCATCTCCACATACCTCAAAAAATGGTCTATTATTGTCAGAACGAATCTGTTCCCCAATGGTGTTCATCTAAAAGGTCCTAAGACATCAATCCCCAACAAAGAAAATGGACATGTTGCTTCTGGCAATAGTTGTAGCTGTATCTGTTTCCGACTCAAATCTGCTCTCTGCGCACCTGGTATACAATTCTTAACATATTGATCCACATCTACTTTCCTATCTCTCCACCAATACCCCTCTGCTACTCTCCTATTCGTCGCTCGTCACCCTCCATGACCAGATAACACGTGATCATGTGCTTCCTCTAAAACCTCATCCCTCAGTTTCGCTGGCACTACTACCCTTGGCCCTAACTCTGTTTCCCTGCACAGAAGACAGTCGTACATATTAAATTGTGGCTGCGTCCAATACAGTTTACAATCATTGTCCGTGTCCTGTAATTCTTGCCACACTGCTAGATCATAACCTATGACTTCTACTTTTGACACCTTCCTATTTAGTGCATCCACATTACTGTGCTTCTTCCCAGGATTGTGCACCAACTCGTAGTCAAATTCACTAAGCTTAACAACCCATCTAGTGAGCCTAGTGGACGGATCCTTCAACTCCAACAACAACTTCAATGCAGCATGATCTGTCACTACCCAAAATCTTCTCCCATATAAATAACATTTAAAATATGTGATTCCATAGATTACACTAAGCATCTCCCTCTCAGTTGTTGAGTACTTCCTCTCCGCTGCATTAAACTGCCTAGATGCCTAGGCTACACGATGTTCTTTCCCATCAATTCCCTGACTAAAAACACACATCAATGCTCGATTTGATGCATTGCATGCTAGTATAAACTCCTTTTCAAAATCTGGAAACACAAGAACCGGACTTGACGTTAACACTTCTTTCAGTTTGTCAAACGCTTTCTGACACTCTTCTGTCCACTCAAATTTCACACCTTTCCATAACAATCGCGTCAACAGCTATGCTATATCTGCAAAACCCTTCACGAACTTTCAATAGAAACTGCAAATTCCGATGAATGATTGCACTTCCTTAACTGTTTTCGGTTCCCGAAAATCCCTTACAGCCTATACCAACCTCGGATCCGTTCGCACTCGTCCTTACTGATAATATGACCCAGATATTTTACTTCTTCTAATGCAAAATGACACTTCTCCAGACTCAACTTCAAATGAACTGCTCTTAACCTCATAAAGACTTCTCTTAACCGCTGTCTATGTTGCTCCTTACTACTTGAAAACACTATAATGTCATCCAAATAGACAAGACACTGCTGTTGTTTCAAGCCCCTCAAGACACTGTCTAGCAACCTCTGAAACGTTGCCGGAGTGATTTTCAAGCCGAATGGCATTCTAGTGTACTGGTAATGGCCTCCAGAAGTAGAGAAAGCAGTTTTTGGACGATCCTCTAGAGCCAACTCTAACTGATGATAACCATTTGTCAAATCCATCGTAGAAAAGTACTGGCACTGTCTTAAGTGATCCAAAATCTCCAATATGTATGGAATGGGGTATGCACCCGTTACTGTCTTATTATTGAGGTATCAGTAGTTGCAACAAACAGAACCTGTGTTTCTTAGTTCAATCCATGGATTTTTTAGGCACAATAACAATGCCCACTCCCCATCAACTATTACTATGCACTATAATACCGTCCGCAAGCTGCTGATCAATGAAATCCTCCACAATCGGCTGCAAATACCTCAGTATTCTGTATGGTTTACGGTATCAAGTACTTCATTCCTTGTTGGTATCCTATGTTGAACTAATGGAGTTGCTGGCAACGGCCCTTGCGGAAAAAAACAAATCCTTCTTCCACATGCTCTCTTTCTCCTCCTTTCAAATACTTAATTTTGTCACACAATGCAGTTCTATCGGCAGTTAGTGGTTGATCGCTTCGCCTACCTCTCAAACACCAGTCTTCGTCATCTGGCACATCCAAATTTGCTACTAAAACGCCTTTCCTAAAATTCACGTCTACAGCGCTAAAATTATACACGTTCACGGGAACTACTCGCCCGTCGTTCCTCTCCTGTATACGTACAACACTACGTTTCACAAAACAACCCAATGAACGCAAAACTTCATTATCCTGCAATGGTTCAATAACACATACTGAACCCACAGGTAGATTCAACTGTAGACTTACCCAAAGCAACTTCCCGGTGCCACTAGACACATTCTCACGCAAATGAAGCCTTAATGCTAATGTACGCGGTTCAATTGGTTTGTTCATTACGTTGAACACCCCTCGTGACAGCTCTGCACTGACAACAGTTTCCCTAGCTGAAATATCATTCCACCAAGTTCCACAGTTTGTTGTCCACGGTCAATTTTGGCATGATGTTGATGCAAGAAATCTACTACTAGGATCATGTCGTAGCCCTCTCTTACCCATGGTACTACCTCCATGCTGCATGCCTTAAATCGTACTTTCTATTCGAAAGACAACTGCCACCAACCCCAAAGGCGTGACCTCCTTATCCCACACTCCACGCAACCTATAACGTGGTGGGTCTAGCTTCCTTCGTTCCATTATATTCCTAGTAGCCACTGACACTTGCGACCCTGTGTTCAAAAAAATCTTGAACTTTTTCGTTCCTATGGATCCTACCACTGAACATTTCACCTCTGCATACGTATTCGTAGCACTGCAATTAAACGGGAGCTCCCTTAGGTGGGTCTTGGGGCCCGTCTGCCGTTTAATGATTGTCAACCCCTACTAACTCCACTTCTCCATCCTCCACACTGCTGATTTCCACCCCTTCCTCTATTCCTCGGTGACTGGGTACATTGCCTCAGCGCATGTTCTGTACGACCACACTTATAACATATTATACCTGCTGTAAACACTGCTTGACTATCACGTACCCCGGTTGCCAAGTCTATTTCCTCACATTGCATTGCCAGCTGAATGGCCGAATACAAATCTTTCAGATTCCCTTCATGCACTTTCTGCAATATATGTGCTGGTAACCCGTGGTCTACGGGTAGCGTCTTTGATTCATAATCAAAACGTCTTCGGTCCCGGGTTCGATCCCCGCCACTGCCTAAATTTTGATAAATAATAAGCATTGGCGGCCGAAGACTTCCGGCATAAGAAGTCAGCCTCATTCTGCCAACGGCCTTGTCAAAGAGGGCAGAGGAGCGGATAGAGGTTCAGGGCACTCTCTTGTCCTAGGGGTGGGAAATTGCCCCTAAAGGCAGAAGAATCAGCAATGATCAATGACATGAGGATGCAGAAGCCAATGGAAACCACTGCATTAAAGACACGTAACGTGTATCCACAGGACATCTGGCCTGTAATTGAAGAAGTGTCATGATGATCTCTCCATTGGCAAAAGATTCCAGAATAGTCCCCCATTGGGATCTCCGGGAGGGGACTGCCAAGGGGGAGGTTACCATGAGAAAAAGATGGAATAATCAACGAAAGGATAACATTCTACGAGTCGGGGCGTGGAATGTCAGAAGCTTGAACGTGGTAGGGAAACTAGAAAATCTGAAAAGGAAAATGCAAAGGCTCAATCTAGATATAGTAGGGGTCAGTGAAGTGAAGTGGAAGGAAGACAAGGATTTCTGGTCAGATGAGTATCGGGTAATATCAACAGCAGCATAAAATGGTATAACAGGTGTAGGATTCGTTATGAATAGGAAGGTAGGGCAGAGGGTGTGTTACTGTGAACAGTTCAGTGACCGGGTTGTTCTAATCAGAATCGACAGCAGACCAAGACCGACAACGATAGTTCAGGTATACATGCCGACGTCGCAAGCTGAAGATGAACAGATAGAGAAAGTGTATGAAGATATTGAAAGGGTAATGCAGTATGTAAAGGGGGACGAAAATCTAATAGTCATGGGCGACTGGAATGCAGTTGTAGGGGAAGGAGTAGAAGAAAAAGTAACAGGAGAATATGGGCTTGGGACAAGGAATGAAAGAGGAGAAAGACTAATTGAGTTCTGTAACAAGTTTCAGCTAGTAATAGCGAATACCCTGTTCAAGAATCACAAGAGGAGGAGGTATACTTGGAAAAGGCCGAGAGATACGGGAAGATTTCAATTAGATTACATCATGGTCAGACAGAGATTCCGAAATCAGATACTGGATTGTAAGGCGTGCCCAGGAGCAGATATCGACTCAGATCACAATATAGTAGTGATGAAGAGTAGGCTGAAGTTCAAGACATTAGTCAGGAAGAACCAATACGCAAAGAAGTGGGATACGGAAGTACTAAGGAATGACGAGATACGTTTGAAGTTCTCTAACGCTATAGATACAGCAATAAGGAATAGCGCAGTACGCAATACAGTTGAAGAGGATTGGACATCTCTAAAAAGGGCCATCACAGAAGTTGGGAAGGAAAACATAGGTACAAAGAAGGTAGCTGCAAAGAAACCATGGGTAACAGAAGAAATATTTCAGTTGATTGATGAAAGGAGGAAGTACAAACATGTTCCGGGAAAATCAGGAATACAGAAATACAAGTCGCTGAGGAATGAAATAAATAGGAAGTGCAGGGAAGCTAAGACGAAATGGCTGCAGGAAAAATGTGAAGACATCGAAAAAGATATGATTGTCGGAAGGACAGACTCAGCATACAGGAAAGTCAAAACAACCTTTGGTGACATTAAAAGCAACGGTGGTAACATTAAGAGTGCAACGGGAATTCCACTGTTAAATGCAGAGGAGAGAGCAGATAGGTGGAAAGAATACATTGAAAGCCTTTATGAGGGTGAAGATTTGTCTGATGTGATAGAAGAAGAAACAGGAGTCGATTTAGAAGAGATAGGGGATCCAGTATTAGAATCGGAATTTAAAAGAGCTTTGGAGGACTTACGGTCAAATAAGGCAGAAGGGATAGATAACATTCCATCAGAATTTCTAAAATCATTGGGGGAAGTGGCAACAAAACGTCTATTCACGTTGGTGTGTAGAATATATGAGTCTGGCGACATACCATCTGACTTTCGGATAAGCATCATCCACACAATTCCGAAGACGGCAAGAGCTGACAAGTGCAAGAATTATCGCACAATCAGCTTAACAGCTCATGCATCGAAGCTGCTTACAAGAATAATATACAGAAGAATGGAAAAGAAAATTGAGAATGCACTAGGTGACGATCAGTTTGGCTTTAGGAAAAGTAAAGGGACGAGAGAGGCAATTCTGACGTTACGGCTAATAATGGAAGCAAGGCTAAAGAAAAATCAGGACACTTTCATAGGATTTGTCGACCTGGAAAAAGCGTTCGACAATATAAAATTGTGCAAGCTGTTCGAGATTCTGAAAAAAGTAGGGGTAAGCTATAGGGAGAGACGGGTCATATACAATATGTACAACAACCAAGAGGGAATAATAAGAGTGGACGATCAAGAACGAAGTGCTCGTATTAAGAAGGGTGTAAGGCAAGGCTGTAGCCTTTCGCCCCTACTCTTCAATCTGTACATCAAGGAAGCAACGATGGAAATAAAAGAAAGGTTCAGGAGTGGAATTAAAGTACAAGGTGAAAGGATATCAATGATACAATTCACTGATGACATTGCTATCCTGAGTGAAAGTGAAGAAGAATTAAATGATCTGCTGAACGGAATGAACGGTCTAATGAGTACACAGTATGGTTTGAGAGTAAATCGGAGAAAGACGAAGGTAATGAGAAGTAGTAGAAATGAGAACAGCGAGAAACTTAACATCAGGATTGAAGGTCACGAAGTCAATGAAGTTAAGGAATTCTGCTACCTAGGCAGCAAAATAACCAATGACGGACGGAGCAAGGAGGACATCAAAAGCAGACTCGCTATGGCAAAAAAGGCATTTCTGGCCAATAGAAGTCTACTAATATCAAATACCGGCCTTAATTTGAGAAAGGAATTTATGAGAATGTACGTCTGGAGTACAGCATTGTATAGTAGTGAAACATGGATTGTGGGAAAACCGGAACAGAAGAGAATCGAAGCATTTGAGATGTGGTGCTGTAGACGAATGTTGAAAATTAGATGGACTGATAAGGTAAGGAATGAGGAGGTTCTACGCAGAATCGGAGAGGAAAGGAATATGTGGAAAACACTGATAAGGAGAAGAACAGGATGATAGGACATCTGCTAAGACTTGAGGGAATGACTTCCATGGTACTAGAGGGAGCTGTAGAGGGCAAAAACTGTAGAGGAAGACAGAGATTGGAATACGCCAAGCAAATAGTTGAGGACGTAGGTTGCAGGTGCTACTCTGAGATGAAGAGGTTAGCACAGGAAAGGAATTCGTGGCGGGCCGCATCAAAGCAGTCAGTAGACTGATGGGGAGAAAAAAAAAAAAAAAAAAAAAAAAAATACATCAAGTGCACTTTGCTCAGCCTCCTGTAACAGAACACCATTTTCCTCATTGTTCTGACCCAAATAGTAAGTATAATCGTTAATTTCTCTTATTCTGTCCACAAATTTCTTTACCATATCCCCCTGTCTCGTCGTCATTGCACTCAACTTCTCACTAAAGTATCGAGCACTATTCTGTTTCTTGTCCCTTTGTAAAAGCCCTTCCTTCAACTGCTTAAACTGTCCTGCCTTCCTTAAGGCCTCGGAACACCTTACTTATGTTTTCGCTTCACATGTTAATCTAATCTTGGCTACATGTAACAACTGTTCATCAGACCAACCATTCATCACAGCTGAAATTTCCCAGTCCTCCACAAATGAACGCACATCCTCAGATGCCTTGCCAGAAAACGGAATAATCAAACTCGCGGCAGCTGGATCTATCTCCTGCTGCGGCATCCTAGGTAACAACGACTGATCCAATGCGGTCTCCCGCTCACTTCTAGATGTTAATTCACTTCTCAACTGCGTATCGTCCACTATCAATTGTGCTACCTTTTCCATCAAAATCCATACAGCTTCTGGATCCGACACACCTTGCGTCCCTGACTCTGCCATTGTGTTGCTTTCGTTCCCAGTTAGTCCTGAAACAAAACATTTAAGTAGAAGAATAACCCAACTCCCTACACCTCAGTAGCATCATACTCGGTAACCTCATACTCAACCCAATACAAAAGTAATTAAATGCCACAAAAAAAAAATAATAATAATAAATCTTACTGCCCCAAATACACTGCCGGCCGGAGTGGCCGTGCGGTTCTAGGCGCTACAGGCTGGAACCGCGGGACCGCTACGGTCGCAGGTTCAAATCCTGCCTCGGGCATGGATGTGTGTGATGTCCTTAGGTTAGTTAGGTTTAAGTACTTCTAAGTTCTAGGGGACTGATGACCACAGCTGTTAAGTCCCATAGTGCTCAGAGCCATTTGAACCATTTGTTAAGTCCCATAGTGCTCAGAGCCATTTGAACCATTTTGAACCCAAATACACTAACACTTATTCTGACAAAATAATAATAATAATAATAATAATAATAATAATAATATGCCTACGCAAAACATGTAAAATGGCCTGCCATGAGCCATACTCAAAAACACAAAATGCAGGGTATATACGCGGACAAGGAAAAAAATTTGCCAGATTTCCCGGTTAAAAATACACTTTCTCCCGGGTGGAAACATAGTTTTTCCCTGTTAACTGACAGTATATTTTCTCTCGTAACTGTATAACTTATCAATCCTTTGAATTGTTAGGTTTTATACATGGGCATAGAATTTCCTGGCACTTTAGAAAACGAAACTCAGGGAAAAAAACACCTTTTGGAAATATCTTTGATGTGCAGCAACACGTAAGCTTCGTATTTTCGTAGTATGAAAGTGTACATTGGAATTCCACCAAATACCGCATATTACTTTCCGAATCATTGAAATCGAGATTGCGATGCGCTTTTGTAAGCCAGTCTTAGCTCATGTCACGTGATCTCGCAAGCCGATGACAGCAGATATTCAGAGCTTCAGACACGTGGTGTAGTCAGCCAATAGCAACATCACTGCTAAGTACCGCGAACACACGAACAGGAAAAGTTAATGGTTTAAATTAATATATATAATGCTGTTACAAGAAAAACAATGCTTTCACATATAATATTGGTCTCTAAGGCCAATACGCTGCAAGAGAAGCTAAGCTTTCACATATAATGTTGGTCTACATTTTAAGATGTATCACACAAATGTGCCAGTAAATTTTTTAATAACGACATAAAAGTGTGATCTTCTGGGCTATAAATTCTTCTACATGGCTCGTCATCAAAGAGCTGATTTTTAAAAGAGTCCCAGATTCCCAGTGAAGTAGGCATCGACCTGATATTAAGCTTTTCAATGTAGTTTCGGGATGTAAATTTCCTTGGGTACCAGTACTTTGTTATCTCACGTCTGGTTTTTTGTTATGGCATAATGCCATACGTGCTAGAAGATGAAAACGTACACTTGAAATGCACCGAACAGTTGAAACTAGCCAATAGTTTGAAATTAAACCCTTTGTTTCAAATATATTGACTGCCTCATCGGAAAAGATTAATAAAAGAAAATTTCTTCAGCAAACCGATAAAAATAACTTCATTCTCTGCATGGCAATTAATGCTTGGCTGTCAGAAAGGTGTAAATAAAATAAAATCTGAAACTAATAAGGTATTTTAGTCTTGAGTAATTATGTGAATGTATTTTAATTCACATTATATCTCCCGGCCACAGAAATCAATTTTGTCTTCATTTGACGTGAGTGCAGTAGACAAAGAGAAAACAGCAAAATCACTAAATGTAAACATGGGTCACGTGGAGACTACCCGCTTCCCTATTATAACTCAGACTGCTCTGTGCATCAGCCCCGTATCTACGATATTTCCAAACCGGGGCAGTAGTAAGACAGTGGCGCCCCTTGAGCGTTTGAGATAGGACGTCAAAAATTCAAAAAAGAATTGAATTTTCAAAAAATTTTTCATTTTGTAGTGCAAATCTTTCTGAAGAGTCTGATACATAAAACATACATGTCCGAGGAATTGTAAGACATGTTATCTGATCTTAAGTGTGCCAAAGTGCAGCGCCACATCTCTTCGCACAGCATTCTTCTATCACACGTCACTGTATTTCGGTCTGTGGAATTGAAACGTGTATTAAGTATAGGATACATAAAACCAGTACGAAGAAGAGACAAGCAAGACTGTACACATTTCTTCAATCCTTAGCTCCTAGAATTTTTTCTCTCTAATCTTGCAACAGCTTTACGTAGTGTGCTTTCCTTTCTGCAAAAGTATCTGTTACCTCATCAAGGTTCGTCAAACGTTTTGCTACATGAAAAATCGAAATGTCGTTGTCTAATACTGAAAAAGCTGTAATTACAAATAGGCCCAAGACTGGTGTGGTTTCTCGACCTGATTACCTATATTTTGTAACTGTCTGTGAGATAAAACAAAATAGGCCTTTATAATACATCAGCAATTGTAATACACGCCAAATAAATGAGACTGTTTTGGCAGAAATGGTCACTTTTATAACACGGCAGAACATAATTCACAAAGTACCAATATCAAATGCCTATTAGGCCTACTACAAGCAAAAAGCTTTATGTTAGGAAATAGTTCCACACTTCATTTATACGCTCCAGTTTCTCAAGCAAGAGATCGAAAAGTAGTAGTGCAAAATTTTTATATAAATTTAAAATCGTCATATTCTTACATAATTTAAGCGATGTCACCGTTTCTTCTCCTTCCTCGTTCTAACAAACAATGTTGTCGTCACTAATTCTGTATCTATTCCTGCCAGTGTCAAAGCTTATTCGCCGATTAACTTGACTAACTCTGCCAGAATCACCAGTTTAGTTATCCCGCGATTATTCTCCAGTTAGGCGTTGTTATAGTTCGTACAACACGTTTTCCGCACTGCTTCCAGAATAGACCTTAAAGCGGCTGCTAGCCGGAGACTGTACAACTGGCCCTTGCTAGTATATCGATCTGGTCAAAAATTTTCTGTCAAAATTTCATTTTCTTGTATACACCGAGATGACAATACATAATATTTCTTATCTGTTATTCCTGTTAGTCGTTTATTTGTACCCTGGTAGTCAGAATCTATGGATTTCACTGGTAATCATAACAACACTCATCATTCGCAAACTCAATCAACCACATAATCAGACAGTGGTTGGCTTTCTTTCATTCGGCTATACTCTGCTCAGCTCGTATAGCCCCTTTTGTCTGCAGGAAAGTTTATTTCTAGATGTGACGAGGATTCCACTGACAGAGACATCACGTATACTATGGTTCAAATGGCTCTGAGCACTATGGGACTCAACTTCTGAGGTCATCAGTCCCCTAGAACTTAGAACTACTTAAACCTAACTAACCTAAGGACATCACACACATCCATACCCTAGGCAGGATTCGAACCTGCGACCGTAGCGGTCGTGCGGTTCCAGACTGTAGCACTTAGAACCGCTCGACCACTCTGGCCGGCCTCACGTACACTATGCACGCATTCACAAATCAACTTTGAATGTGTTCAACAATGTTCAAAAACCGACAGGGACACGTTTCAAAGTCATACGAATAATCGACAGACCAACTTGCACTGGATGCTAGGCGCTTTGTGAAACAAGGTTTTTTTCCTCAGGAATATGACTTCCCCCCCCCCCCCCCCCCTACACCCACACCCACACACACACTCCTAGATCCAGGGCTGCTGTGCAATTTGGCAGCTTGGCCGCGCCAGTAAAGTTTTTCCCGTGGTTTTTTTTTTTTTTTTTTTTACTGCTTACACAGCCAACAGCCATGTTTCTGTAGCCACAAGCGGAAGAAGATACTACTCAAGTGCGCATGCGCATGATCCAACTCGTAACTGCTAAAACAAATCTAATGTTAACAGTTGTGACGTCATGCTCATCGGAGGCAATTTGTTGTTATGAAGCATTGCAAAGTCTTCCTAAAGCGTTTGACACATTTTGCTGTTTTGTATGAGCACTATGTTTTGTTGCTGTATAGGGCGCATTTTCTTTGCAATTTAAGTTTTATTTCAGTTTTTTCTCTCCTTCATGTTTAATTGCTGCAGTATTATTCTGCAGTAGCAGGATACAGTAATATCCTTTGTTAGAGTATTGGTTCTTACCAGTCAAAATTACAAAAATTTAACTAAGAACAAAAACAATGAAAAATTCCCAGAATTCAAAAAAGTTCCTGGGTTTTTCCTGGTTTTATCCCGGATGAAAAAATTCCCGGGTTTTTCCCGGATCTCCCGGTTGTCACAGGTCATAGACATCCTGAAAATGGCAAGAAAATGTCCAATACTCAAACGAAAACTGGACAAAACTCGCCACATCTTGTGAATGTAATGCGGGCGGTAGGCTCGAACACAGTACTGGATAGACAACGTCCGCCATCCTGACACCAAATGTAGTGGCGTCTTCTGCCACCGAATGTATCAGGATGACCAAATGTAGCAGGAAAAGGTAGAAAGCACTGTATTAAGACTCATCCAAGCTTTCCAAATGATTTATTGTTTCCAACCACAGTGCCCTCGAACACCTTGGTCTGCATCACAGGGTCCCCCAATGCTGAGGAAGCACCCCAGCGGCCCGTGCAATGCAATGCTGTATCGTGCCAGCCTTGGCCAGCGGAGTTGCGGCGTTGTCAGGATGCCGGCAGCTGACTCGGCGGTCTGCGTCACTGCCGACTCAGAGCTGCTCGGTGTGAGCTGCAGGCGGCCAGCTGCGTCCTTCTTGCCGGCGTGGCTGAGATCACAGCGACAACGAGCACCCGCGATCTGGTGTCCAAATCTGCGGTCCTCGCCTCGGGATACCCTTGGTGTGTGTTGGAAGCCAGGATGCCTGCCCGCTGAGCAGTGGAGTGGTCTGTCGATGGCTGCTACAGACCCCGCGGCAGCCTCAGACGGTCGAACCAGCGACCCACCGTGGACTGGAATGCTGGCACCCCATCTGCTGCTGCGTGTAGCTGGTGGTGTGACACACCACGCCATCCAGGAGAGCTGCCACACTTGAAAAAATCTCGTTAGAAACTCGCACCTATTTATACGGAGCTGTGCACCTCTGTTTTGCTAACGTGCTGCTCCGAGTCACATACTCACAACACCTAGGTTGTGGCAGTGGGCCCCTTCTGCCTGTAACTTGAGCCATGCAAACTGCTGCATTTATGCTTTTCAGTGGCCTCCATTCTACTTCGCAACTGTTGATATGCGTAACTAACTGCAATCCAGCCTGCTCCTGGCTGTAACTTGTGCTTAGAATATTGCACAATACTAACTTTCCCTATCCTAAACGGTGGTGCCGCTACACCAGGATGACTTTATTTGTTTTGAAACTTTATAAATAATTGAAAAATAAATATAGCATAATAATTAAATATTAATACAAATTTCAGAGTAACATAGAAAGGAAATTTAAGAACAAAAAATGTGTTCACACATTTGCTTTACAAAATTCTGAAGAAACGAACACTCTTCTACTTCAGCACTAAAAATTGACTGCCCATCTTGTGTTTTACCGAGATACCCATGAATCCTGCTTATTATGGTTTCTTTGGGTTTTTATACTTTTCTAGACTTGTTAATGCTTATTTTTCCATTTAAAATTTCCATGACAGACAGGTCTAAAATATCATGGCTACATTTCTTCAATTCACCTGATTTACATTTGTACACAGGCAACACTCATGACAAATTCATAAGTTAACATACAGAGACCTGCAACAATAACTTCTTCACTCCACCACTAGACTATTACAGACAACTGTTGCTGCATTCACTGCATCGCACTGTTGCTGCCTTCATTAGGTAACATCTGTCGCATTCATGGATTTTTTTTCATTCCAGGCCTGCTCGAGAAATGACTGTCAACTTCACTCAGATTCCACTAAGAGTTTTCAAAGATTTATTTGTGTGTCTATGAATAGGTAAGTATAACTGATTCACTTCTGTTATTCTTCTAGTTATTTCTGTGAAGGGTCAATGAACTACACACATGAGACCAAGACACATGAGTTGTTTTGTAACAGTCAATGCTTAGTATTCCGATAGAGGTTCAGAATAATGTAACTTTCAATTACAGGTTGCAAAGCATAAAAGACAAAACTTGCAGTAAAAAATATCCTTGACATCTACCAATACTCTCTTATACTAAGAATCTCGCAATGAACACAAGTAGCAACTTGACATCGCTTAAGTTAGTCAACTGAATTCAGAGATGCTGTGCACTATTGGTGATCAAAGTCGAAATAACTAGTGATACCATCATTTGCCACTGTCTTTTATGAGGACTATACATTATTTAATAGGCAAAGCTTTGCAAGTAAAGTAAAGGCCTATCAACACTTCAAGAATATGTGTTATGATTCTCATTTTGTTTGCACACTGTGTGCATCGCAGTTTCATGATGGGAGCTCTTACACTCAGTTTAAACATTCTTAGGCACGATCTCAGTTGTTTCACAAAGAAAATGGTCTTTGTCATAATAGCGTAACTGCATCATATTGCAAACATTTTCAAGTTACTGAGAATTTAAAGACAAGCTCAGCATGTTCATAATTCCTCTACATCGTTTTAAGGTGTATGTGTTGTTAGTTTAAGGATTATTAACAATTTATATCTTGCTTAATTGAAACTTAACACGTAGAGCACACAGTTCAGTTGATAAATGGAAGCCTGATTCAAGCTATCGTACGTGGGCTGTTCAGAAAGTAACCTCCATTTGGCTGTAAATAAAAAACGTGTATGGACAAAAATTTATGATACACATCTTGAAACTATAGCTGTTTGCTATTTTTCAACACAGTCATCACTTAAATTTAATTGGTAGTCATAGCGTTTCATTAACTTATTAAAAATTCCTTCTTCATAAAATTCTTCCACACGGTGCAGCAAATCTGTCACAACATTTTGAAGTTCATTGTCATCATTGAAGTGCTCCAACACAAGCTACTTCTTCGTGTGAAAGAAGAGCTGAAAATCACTTGGTGGCAAGTCAGGGCTCTATGGGGATGATCAAAAATGTCCACTTTGAAATGCTCTGTGAAAACAAACACTGTCACGCAAAAACACAAAACCGGATGGCAGCATAAGTTGTTTTGGATGGCTTACTTAAGTTTCTTCAAAGTTTCACAGTAGTCATCTGAAGTGATTGTTGTTCAATGTTTCATAAATTCAACCAGAAAACTCCCTTGGCTTCCCAAAATACTGTAGCCATAACCTTCCTCAATGACAAAGTTCGGTAGGCTTTTTATGGCTTGCACCAAGAATTGGTATGGCTCCAAGCCATCAACTATTATTTCACTTGGAGATTTATGCATGCCAGCCAAGTTTCGCCACCAGTCACAATTCTGGTGCCCACCGAACACATCTTTTGAGAGCCTACGATATCGGAGACAATCATCATCACGATTTCCTTTCAGTGAGTCGAGTAGAAACTTGGTGAATGCTATGCCTCCATTGATTTCTGTGCTGGTAGGCTACAGCTTTTCTCTCTCCACTGCATTCCGCATTTCTCCTCTCCTCTTAAGACCTTCGCATTTCTCCTATCCTCTTAAGACCTTCACTAATCTGGTCTGAACATCTCTTCTAGGCTACCCAGTCGGTCTTTCTCCTAGTACCTCCATCTCCAAATACTCACACGTAGTTCGGATCTGGTGCATTTGCTTCACATGACCTAGTAATTTCAGTCTCGCAGCACTCATTCTTTACTCTATTGTCAAGGTCACTTACAGGTACCTCCTTATGTATTTGTTCTTTACTCTGTCTCTCGTGGTTTTTTGTAGAGCTGACCTAAGGAATTTCATTTTACGTGCTTGTATTTGGCTCTCTTCCCTATTATTTATGACTTAGGTCACCAGACTATATGTCATGATTGGCAGGAGACAGGTTTTATAGATGGTCTGCTTAAGCTCTTAGAGGTCTCTCTTGTCCCAGATTAGGTTTTGTACTTGATGGAAGAAGCTACAGC
The DNA here is from genome assembly GCF_021461385.2 of Schistocerca piceifrons. Lineage (NCBI taxonomy): Eukaryota > Metazoa > Arthropoda > Insecta > Orthoptera > Acrididae > Schistocerca > Schistocerca piceifrons. The sequence goes on along the minus strand of NC_060143.1, from coordinate 229,258,331 downwards.
CTTTTGCTACTTTGTTTAAAACTTCTAGTTTGGCACTTTAATCATTTGTTATGACATTACCCAGATAATTAAAATTTTCACACAAACTTCTCCCCTTCAGTACTATGTTAAAAGGTGTGGGTGTCCAACTCATGTTCACTGTCACTGCCATGCTATTACTCACAGACAGATTGAATTCTTTAAACTTTTTATCCCAGTAAACCAGTCACCTCTCAATGTCCATTTCCATCTCTTCCCAAATGGGGATATCATCAGCAAAAGTAGTGAGGTCTTCATTTTCCACTTTCTTGATTTCTTTCATGACTGCATCTATAAGCATAATGAAGAGTATGGGGAAAGCAAACTGGCTTGCCCAAAACCTGTCTTTGTCTTACGAGGGGACCCTCCACATTGTAAATCACAGATTTTGATGCCCTTCAAATATGTGGTTTTTGAAGTTCATTGCATACTTTGTATACCTGTAACATTACACATATTCCGAGCAAGTCACGGTAGCGCAGCGGTAAAGGTTCACAGCTACAGCACTGGAGGTACCATGTTTGAACTCTTTTTTTTTCCCCCAAAATTGAATGAATTTTTCAATTTTATTCCAAAGAATATCAACAAACAGTGTAAGGTGTGCAAAACTATAAAAATATATTCACTTATTAATTTTTTCTGTCATACAATATTACAAAATCTTATTTTTCATCGTCCACATTGCTTGAAGTGCCAGAACAATATTGTGGGTGATACTTATCAAAGAAACAACTGAAGCACAAATTTTCGCAGCATAATGCACATTTTATGAAAGCAACCGTCTTGCAGGTACATGGTTTCTTCAAGAGCGATACCGTGAAACACAATTTTTTTGCATTCAAAAAGATTTCTCTTTCATCCGTTAATTTTGATACGAACCATGTGTATCTAATTGTGCTTTCAAAATTAGGTGCGCTGAACTGATGTAGGATTAGCGAATGTAATTTTATCGAATCTTCCCTAGAAGCGATCACTCTATTGCCTTTCATCAAGTTGGCAGCATTCTCAATAATCTTCATGAATATTTTCACCTCTCAATAAAAATAAACATCGCAGGGCTGGCAATAAGGAGTGCACTTTGGTGGGACCACTTTTAGGGTGCAGGTGCTCGCTTTCCTTTCATCAGTGAATAGATGATCGTATAAAGTTGAATCGGTTTGCCCTCCCTACGAATCGATAGTGTACAAAAAAATTTTCTGTCCCATGTATGGAAGAATTACAGAACGCAAAACTTCTTCGTACACCAGTTTCGTTCCCAGATTTCGTACAGGACACGACTACATTTCTGTATTTCCCAGTTAATTTATCTGCTCCGTTTTGAACGTTAGGATCAAATTTTCTGGACGGTTCTTGAAAACATAAAAAAACATATAGGATCACCTTTCCTGAGGCTGTTATGGTATACTGGGCCGTATAAGAATAAGTAGTCTTTTTTAAATCTTTTTTTCGGACGAGAATGGTTTTTGTTCCTTTTTTCGAAAGTGGTCTATTATACGTTGCCTGATCCTGGCAGTCAGTTTGATCAGTGTTGATTACGAAGTCAAGGTCTAAATTCTCCACAAGTATTCTCGTTTGTATGCGGAATTGTTCGGCAACTGCTAGAACCTCGTCTATCATCGCAAATTCTTTAGAGCTGACGAACTTTGAGATTTTTCTTTGCCGAATCTTATGGTTTTTCTTGAATGACTCAACCCAAGCATGGTAGGCCACAAAATTGAAGCTTTCCGACAAAAAGCGAAGAGCAGCGTTCATCACCCACTGCTGTGGAGCTCTCGTTGTCACCTGATCTCGGAAAAAATTTTCATTATTTTCACAAGCCATTCTCTTTTTTATGATATACTCGACACATATTTAATGTCAATATGATTTACCTGTTCCAAATTCTGCCTCGATTCGATGAACCTTTCACAAGTCTTACAATCAATGGTTGTCCATTTATCGAGACTAGTTCCATCTCTTTTTACATCCTCTTTCCATCGATGTAGTATCGATTTATGTTTCAATCGAGAAACACTGTGAGACTGCAGACTTTTCAGGTTCCATTAAGGATGAGCTGCTGCACGAGCGACTGCTTTTTTCCTTGTAGGACAGAGGCACATAATCTCGGTTCTGGCACGAACTCTTCGAGAACGTAATCACCATCTTCCTCTATCCCCATACACTGCAAAGTGAAGAGGTTTTTCTTTTTTTCATTTGTTCGAAAGAGAAAATATTCATAAAAAAGAAAAACTTACCGCATCATATTCTCCCAATTCATCTTCTCCATTGAAATCTATCAATTCATCATCAATAATGATCTGTCTTTCGGCCACGAGATCCTGTATTGCGATACTTGTCTCATCACCAATTGCAAACAGAATTGGCAGAGATCACGCTAGGCAGTGTATTCGTTACGAGATTCAAATCGCGGAGTAGATTTTCGGCGTATTTAATGGCATTTGTGATTTCGCTTTTTGATTCTTTGTTCAACTCCTCTACATGTGGATCCTCTGGCTGCACTACTGCAGAAACACTTGGTTCTTCCATTTCACAGAATTTTTCTAACACACAGCACTAGAGATGCTCTGCGAGCAATTGATGCTGTAGTTAGATGCGAACGTAAAGGAATGCAACTCACATCCTCATTGGCTGCAACTAGGAGCTGGGGTTCCCAATTGGCTAACGGCTTAAACAGGAGAGGGGACGATAATGGGTGGAGATCGATTTCAGGTAATACAGGAAGCGACCGCTGTACGAACAAGTGGAACTCCAACTGGAAACCACAAACGGAATGAATATTTGAAAAAATTAATAAATGAATATATCTTTATAATTTCGCACACCTTACACTGTTTGTTGATATTCTTTGAAAAAAAAAAGGAAAAAAGAAAAGTACACTAGCAGGATTCAAACACGGTACCTCCTGCGCAGTAGCCATGAAACTTTACCGCTACGCTATGCTACTTGCTCAGAATACATGTAATGTTACAGGTATACAAAGCGCGCAATGAACTTCAAAATCGATTTCCTCAAGAATCAAGATCCGTTGCTAAAATACCGGATAGCCAGGTACTCAGGGTAAATGCCTTTACAACATATTTGAAGTGCATCAGAATCCGTGATTTACAGTATGTAGGGTTCCCTTTTGAATTAATGAATAAGGAACATTATGCTTTCTCAAGCATTCTTACTCTTGGTACCCGATCATATATTTTTTCCAAATCCAGGAACACTACTATCCTTTTCCTTAAGAATTCTGATTTAAGTAACAGAGGGAAAAAATTAAGTCTATGTTCCCCTGTTACTTCTGAATCCATTCAGATGTTCCTCAAACTGATGTTTTAAGCTTTTCCTCAGTCTCTTTCCAATGATCTTTTCCATTATCTTAAGGCAGTGTGAGTCCTCAGTAGTTTATGCACTTCTTTTTATTTCCTTTCTTAAACAATAGTATTACAATTCCCTTTTTCCAGTTGTCCAGCATTTTTGTTCTCTTTCCTTATCACCACCAGGATTCAATGTAACCACTGTATTCCTTGGATTCCAACTGTCTCGTAATCATATCTGCTGTCAGCTCATCTACTCCTGCCAACTTCCCATCTTTCATCTGTTTCAGGGCATTTTCAGTTTCTGGCCAATAAATCGGATGCTGTTCTTCTTCTACGTCAATGACTTCGGTGTCACTTTCTCGTCCATTTTCCCCATTTAATAAGACTTCAAAATAAATCTTCATCGCTTCCCTGATGTCTTCCATGTCCCTGATAATATCCCCATCCTCTGTTTCAATTGCTTTTTTAACTTTTCTGTCAGATCTTTTACTTTTCAACAACTCATATAACCATTTTTACTTCCCCATGCTGTCGTCCTCTTGTTTCTGGGTAATTATTTTCCAACTCTTCTCCTTTTTTTCTTTCACTACTCTCTTCACTTGGAGTTTCTTCTGTCAGTATTCCTGCTTTGGTGTTGTCACCCTGTGCACATCTTTCAACAACAGCCCTTGGTTCTGATCTCGTTTTTCAATCTCCATGTTTTTCTTTGCTATACTGTGTTCTGTAATTGTATCTTTTACTCTTATCATTCTGCCAACTGATTTCTTTCCCTTTTACTTTCCCCTTTATTTTGCCGCATATTTGCACAGCAGTACTGACTACTGCTGTGCTAAACAGGTTCCATGCTTTGTCCACACTACCAGTCCCAATTCTTGGAAATTTTTGTGCTACTAACTTTTGAAAACTTTTCTTATTTTCTTTTTCTTTCAGCTCCCATTCCATAATTTTAGGCATTCTTTGTACATCAGTCACTCTTTTAGTCTTATAATTTAGATCAGCTACTAGTAACCTGTAATCACTATCGAAACATCACTTGGAATAACTTTGGTGTTCCTCACTTTTTCCCCAATTAATTTGTCTTTTAAGACATAGTCAACAACTGTCTTAGATTTGCTATCCCAACAATATCTAACAGTATTACGGCTGTCAATGACAATCTGAAATAAAACCGTATGAGAAATTTGTGGGAATTGTTCAGAAGTTCAAGATCGTGAATCTTCGATTTTCACGAACTGTCTCATCAATCTGTTTGACACAATCGCCCCTCACAACAGAAGCCCTACCACTCATCTCTTCATCATGAATGTTTATTCTACCACTTTTAAAAACTGGACCCACTGTTGTACAACACTTTCACTTATAACATTTGGACTGTATACAGTACACAACTGATGATGAGTGGCTACTGTTGCAACATTCTGCACCAAAAGAAATCTTATTACCTCTCGCACCTCGTATTTTGTGTGTGTGTGTGTGTGTGTGTGTGTGTGTGTGTGTGTGTGTGTGTGTGTGTTTTTTATTACATTGAGCGTGTTTCGAGTTTATAAGAAGTTACTGGGTGAAAGAAAGAGGTTTGTACTCTCACAACTGGACACTTACTGAATCAGAGAACATGCAGATGTCACAATGGCAGTGCTCCAAACACAAATACCAGCTTCATATTTCATCAACTGCTTTTTATAAAGCAGTCATAGACTGAAATTTGTTTGGAAATGGTTAAGAAGCATGTTTCCATAAGAGCATAAACAAAACTAAAATATAAAAATTTCTTAGGTAAAGAATAACTGTTCAGAGACACTTTCTCATTTTCACATATTTGTTAGAGTACTACTAGAGCATTTCATGCAATGTTGAAGTGTGAAATTTGTAAAATGTTACCTAAAGATTGGTTTGAATAACACACTGTTTTAGACATTCCCTTGTTGATCTCTAACCTTAGACCCGACTTTTCCAACCAGTTACAGATGAACCTATAGTTTAGAAGGAATCTGGAACCACAGTACAAAACATTTCGAGAGCAAAATACGTGATGAGGAACAGAAACAATACTAGGACCAACTGAGAACTGAAACCCAAACTCAGGGATTTGCAGTCTTATACCACACTCAGCCATATTTGGTAATTGAAAAGTATGAAAATTAAATGAGATGTCTGCGCAATGTCGACTGTTAAATACCGTAGGCTCCAAATAAATACTGTGATGAGATGATGGCTTTGCACAGTGCAGAAAACATTCGCCAGACAAAGTTCGTTTCACTGTAAGCATAGATGTAGTAGGTCTCACCAAAATCTGGTCATTCCTTACAATCCTGTCCTTTTAAGAACATCGATTACTGAAGCTCTTGTATAAGATTTTCACTAAGCTTTGCCACTGCTGCAGGGAAGAATGCAGGTTGGTGAAATGAATGTGTACATACAGAGAACTACTGTGGGGTCCTCAGTTAATAGACTCAAACTTACCAAAACTATGAAAGTATATCAGGAAGGTGAAATACCAGCTGGTCAACTTGTACACTTTCTGCTCTAACTGCTAAATGGTTCTTACTCAGAAACAGATGACATGCCAGCTATTGCAATCAGGTTGTGCATTGCAGTGACTACAGTTCAGAATCTGATGCCAAAACTTTATCCAGATGTTTCTCACTTTAAATAAAAGCCTCCTGAATGGTTATGTGGCAGAGCCATGCCTATCCCAAAAAATTATCATGTAGCTGCCGTCAATAATATGTTGCTGAATTCATTAAAAGTGGGAAAAATGGTGTACAGTTCAGCAGACATGGTTGTAAACACAGACAAAGCAATCCATTGCTCTTCATAATTTTTTAACATAGTAAATGCACAATAGGCTTATACTTCCCCTGGATGGACATGTGATGTTGACGAGAGCTTTCAAGTCACTAAAACTCCAGAATGGCAATAGGATGAAGTTCAGGCCTTTATTTTAACTGAATCTACTCAGAATGAAACAAAGTTTGTGTAGCATATTTCACTGAAGCCCACTGACATTTCTTTTCATTTTGAGACATCGCAGTTTTCTCTCAAAGAAGTGTTCATCACAATGAGGATGAATAACTGGCAGTTGGACTTCTAGAGTACTGCTCCCTCAAGATCACTTTTACATGATTTGCTCAGAACATTGTACACACACACACACACACACACACACACACACACACACACACACACACACTACCATTCATTTGGCACTGTTGCTCAACACATCCAGTCTAACCTGACATAACTAACTTAACCCAATCTGTCTAATGTATCACTCACACTATATTTCTGTCGATGGAATGACAGTATGCACAGGTACTTTCTTAAATATCATAGTAAAGCATTAATATTCAGCTATCTTAACAGAACTTTTGAAGAGAAGTGGATCCTCAGCCTTAGTGTAACTACAGAATGAAATGAATTCTGCATCTGCCTATTAAAAATTTTATTTACTGTGACTGCAATTTCAACAAACAGTTACTGTCAAACATTATGGGATGTTGAAACTCACTCCATAACATTAAGTTGTGACATACTGGAGCATAGGTCCCTGCAGTCTGAAACCAAATACATGTAATGGTATAACTCTACCTGCTGTTCCAAACACCATGTGAGAACACATCAGGCAGCTATACAATAACAACAAAAAAACTAGCATGAAAATAAAACATATGTATCATATAAACCAAAGTACAATGCACGTCATTGTGTTGAACACTTTAAGAGAAAACTGCAGTAATAAAAGAAAAGGTGAACAAAATCACGGAAAAAAAATCACATAACTTACACAGTATGGACTATCAGCTTGTAAACTGTAGTGTCGGTAGCTGGACCGACACCGTGATGTGGATTGCTGAAAAGGAATGCTAAACTAACGCTGTGGCCGATAGTGCACGCTCGGCATAACGCAGACGGGCGTGAAGTCTGGAACATGAGAACTTATGAATGAATAAGAAGAAAAGTATGTAGATGCTTTTTACTTAACTTTTATTGATTCCTCGGAATACATCTCTCTGGAATACTCGTAAGCTATAGGCACTGATACAAATGGCTCCTTGCTAGTTCGTAGCCATTAACTTAGCTGATGGCTATTATGTCTCTCGGCTAATGAGAGAGAAAGGCTTCGTACAACTGGGCGGTAGCTAGGTTCGCGTACAACTGGGCGATAGCTAGGTTCGCGTACAACTAGGCGGTAGCTTGGTTCTCGTACAACTGGGGTCGAGTCCACTCTCGTATCACGAGACCTGCCTTGGTGGTGGCGCTAGGTCTGCGATCACAGTGGCGACACGCGGGTCCGACATGTACTACATGGACCGCGGCCGATTTAAACTACCACCTAGCAAGTGTGGTGTCTGGCGGTGACACCACATAAACTATGATCAAATGTATTTATGCTTCTCTGCACAGAATATAATTTAACACAGGGTGAATACATAAAATTCCCTGTCAAAAAATTATAAATAATGTTCTTCTTTCAATTACATGTTAAACACTGCATATAATGTGTTTAATATATATGCTTTGTTGTGAAGACCATTAGGCGTTACATAATATTAGGTTACACCTACATCTAAACCTGTATTTAAAGTCCAATAGGCTACTGCAATTTTATCACAACAGAACTCTGTAAGGCTGATTATTACACTCTTAGCACACACTAGGAGTATGTCAACTTACGAAGCAATATGCTCTTCTTGAAGCCTCCCAGTGGCATTTTCTTAAGCAACCTTGGAATATGCTTATGCCAAACACTCAAGTGTGTACAATGAGATGACAAAAGTCATGGGACAGCGATATCAATGTATACAGATAGCAGTAGTATTGCCTACACAAGGTATAAATGAGCAGTGCATTGGCGGAGCTGTCATTTATACTTAGATGATTCATGTAAAAAGGTTTCCGGGATGATTATGGCCGCACAAATAGAATTTACAGACTTTGATTGAGGAATGGTAGTTGGCACTAGACACACAGAGCATGCCATTTTGGTGAGATCTGTAGTGTTAAGAATGTGTCAAAATTAACTAATTTCAAGCATTACCACCCCCCCCCCCTCCCCCACGAACCATGGGCCTTGCCGTTGGTTGGGAGGCTTACGTGCTTCAGCGATACAGATATTGTACCGTAGGTGCAACCACAACGGAGGGGTATCTGTTGAGAGGCCAGACAAAGTGGTTCCTGAAGAGGGGGCAGCAGCCTTTTCAATAGTTGCAGGGGCAACAGTCTGGATGATTGACTGATCTGGCCGTGTAACGCTAACCAAAACGGCCTTGCTGTGCTGGTACTGTGAACGGTTGAAAGCAAGGGGAAACTATAGCCGTAATTTTTCCCGCAGGCATGCAGCTTTACTGTATGGTTAATGATGATGGCGTCCTCTTGGGTAAAATATTCCTGAGGTAAAATAGTCCCCCATTCGGATCTCCAGGCGGGGACTACTCAAGAGGACGTCGTTATCAGGAGAAAGAAAACTGGCGTTCTACGGACCGGAGCGTGGAATGTCAGATCCCTTAATCGGACGGGTAGGTTAGAAAATTTAAAAAGGGAAATGGATAGGTTAAAGTTAGATATAGTGGGAATTAGTAAAGTTCGGTGGCAGGAGGAACAAGACTTTTGGTCAGGCGAATACAGGGTTATAAATACAAAGTCAAATAGGGGTAATGCAGGAGTAGATTTAATAATGAATAAAAAAATAGGAACTCGGGTAAGCTACTACAAACAGCATAGTGAACGCATTATTGTGGCCAAGCCCAAGCCCACGTCTACTACAGTAGTACAAGTTTATATGCCAACTAGCTCTGCAGATGACGAAGAAATTGAAGAAATGTATGATGAAATAAAAGAACTTATTCAGATAGTGAAGGGAGACGAAAATTTAATAGTCATGGGTGACTGGAATTCGGTAGTAGGAAAAGGGAGACAAGGAAATGTAGTAGGTGAATAAGGATTGGGGATAAGAAATGAAAGAGGAAGCCGCCTGGTAGAATTCTGCACAGAGCACAACTATAACTAACACTTGGTTCAAGAATCATAAAAGAAGGCTGTATACATGGAAGAATCCTGGAGATACTGAAAGGTATCAGATAGATTATATAATGGTAAGACAGAGATTTAGGAACCAGGTTTTAAATTGTAAGACATTTCCAGGGGCAGATGTGGACTCTGACCACAATCTATTGGTTATGAACTGTAGATTAAAACTGAAGAAACTGCAAAAAGATGGGAATTTAAGGAGATGGGACCTCGATAAACTGAAGGAACCAGAGGTTGTACAGAGTTTCAGAGAGAGCATAAGGGAACAATTGACAGGAATGGGGGAAAGAAATACAGTAGAAGAAGAATGCGTAGCCTTGAGGGATGAAGTAGTGAAGGCAGCAGAGGATCAAGTAGGTAAAAAGACAAGGGCTAGTAGAAATCCTTGCATAACAGAAGGAATATTGAATTTAATTGATGAAAGGAGAAAATATAAAAATGCAGTAAATGAAGCAGGCAAAAAGGAATACAAATGTCTCAAAAATGAGATAGACAGGAAGTGCAAAATGGCTAAGCAGGCATGGCTAGAGGACAAATGTAAGGATGTAGAGGCTTATCTCACTAGGGGTAAGATAGATACTGCCTACAGGAAAATTAAAGAGACCTTTGGAGATAAGAGAACCACTTATATGAATATCAAGAGCTCAGATGGAAACCCAGTTCTAAGCAAAGAAGGGAAAGCAGAAAGGTGGAAGGAGTATATAGAGGGTATATACTAGGGCGATTTACTTGAGGACAATATTATGGAAATGGAAGAGGATGTAGATGAAGATGAAATGGAAGATATGATACTGCGTGAAGAGTTTGACAGAGCACTGAAAGACCTGAGTCGAAACAAGGCCCCGGGAGTAGATAACATTCCATTAGAACTACTGACGGCCTTGGGAGAGCCAGTCCTGACAAAACTCTACCATCTGGTGAGCAAAATGTATGAGACAGGCGAAATACCCACAGACTTCAACAAGAATATAATAATTCCAATCCCAAAGAAAGCAGGTGTTGACAGATGTGAAAATTACCGAACTATCAGTTTAATAAGTCACAGCTGCAAAATACTAACACGAATTCTTTAGAGACGAATGGAAAAACTGGTAGAAGCCGACCTCGAGGAAGATCAGTTTGGATTCCATAGAAATATTGGAACACATGAGGCAATACTGACCTTACGACTTATCTTAGAAGAAAGATTAAGGAAAGGCAAACCTACATTTCTAGCATTTGTAGACTTAGAGAAAGCTTTTGACAATGTTGACTGGAATACTCTCTTTCAGATTCTGAAGGTGGCACGGGTCAAATATAGGGAGCGAAAGGCTATTTACAATTTGTACAGAAACCAAATGGCAGTTATAAGAGATGAGGGGCATGAAAAGGGAGCATTGGTTGGGAAGGGAGTGAGGCAGGGTTGTAGCCTCTCCCTGATGTTATTTAATCTGAATATTGAGCAAGCAGTGAAGGAAACAAAAGAAAAAGTCGGAGTAGGTAACAAAATCCATGGAGAAGAAATAAAAACCTTGAGGTTCACCGATGACATCGTAATTCTGTCAGAGACAGCAAAGGACTTGGAAGAGCAGTTGAACGGAATGGATAGCGTCTTGAAAGGAGGATATAAGATGAACATCAACAAAAGCAAAACGAGGGTAATGGAATGTAGTCTAATTAAGTCGGGAGATGCTGAAGGTATTAGATTAGGAAATGAGACACTTAAAGTAGTAAAGGAGTTTTGCTATTTGGGGAGCAAAATAACTGATGATGGTCGAAGTAGAGAGGATATAAAATGTAGACTGGCAATGGCAAGGAAAGAGTTTCTGACGAAGAGAAATTTGTTAACATCGAGTATAGGTTTAAGTGTCAGGAAGTCGTTTCTGAAAGAATTTGTATGGAGTGTAGCCATGTATGGAAGTGAAACATAGACGATCAATAGCTTAGACAAGAATAGAATAGAAGCTTTCGAAATGTGGTGCTATAGAAGAACGCTGAGGATTAGATGGGTAGATCACATAACTAATGAGGAGGTATTGAATAGGATTGGGGAGACGAGAAGTTTGTGGCACAACTTGACTAGAAGAAGGGATCGAATGGTAGGACATGTTCTGAGGCATCAAGGGATCACCAATTTAGCATTGGAGAGCAGCGTGGAGGGTAAAAATCGTAGAGGGAGACTAAGAGATGAATACACCAAGCAGATTCAGAAGGATGTAGGTTGCAGTAGGTACTGGGAGATGAAGAAGCTTGCACAGGATAGAGTAGCATGGAGAGCTGCATCAAACCAGTCTCAGGACTGAAGACAACAACAACAACAACAACCTCTCACCATGAACAGCTCAGTGGCCAACAGCTTTCACCTAATGACCAAGAGCAACGGCACTTGCACAGAGTTGTCAGAGCTAACAGAGAAGCAACACTGCATGAAACAACTGCAGAAATAAATGTATTCATTTTGACAGTGCAGTGAAGTTCGGCTTTAATGGGCTACGGCAGCAGTTGACTGATGCGACTGCTTTTGCTAGCAGCACGAGACCACCTGTAGTGCCTCTCTTGGGCTCATGAACATATCGGTTAGACCTTACATACCAGGAGAAGCATGGCCTGGACAGATGTGTCCAGATATCAGTTGGTAAGAGCTGATGGTAGGGTCTGAGTGTGCAAGTTGGTGGTGGCTCCATAATGGTGTGGGCTGTGTTTACATGGAATGGACTTGGTCCTCTGGCCCAACTGAACCCATCACGACTGAAAATGCTTGTGTTTGGCCACTTGCTACTTGGAAACTATTTGTCCCAAACAATGATATAATTTTTATGGATGACAATATACCACGTCACTGGACCACAATTGTTCACGATTGGTCAGAAGAACATTCTGGATATTTCGAGCGAATGTTTTGGCCACCCAGATCACTGAATATGAATCCTGTCGTACATTTATGGGACATAATCTTGAGGTCAGTTCATGCACAACATAATGCACCAGCAACATTTTCACAATTACTGACAGCTATAGAAGCAGCATGGCTCAATAGTTCCGCAGGGGACTTCCAACATCTTGTTGAGTCCATGTCACGTCCAGTTGCTGCACTACGCCAGGCAAAAGGAGGTCCAACACAATATTACAGGAATCCCATGACTTCTGTCACTTCAGTGTAGGCCTATATCACTGTTGAACAATTTCAAACAACAGATGGAATGTAACACCCTACTATCCCTCCCCCTCCTCCCCCAGCCTCCTCCTTAACCCCACTCTGTCGCCACTTTCATCATGCACTGGTGCTACTGCTCGCAGTGTGGTTTCAGTTAACTTAAACTGCAGTAGTGTGCTGGAGTTGTGTGTGTGTGTGTGTGTGTGTGTGTGTGTGTGTGTGTGTGTGTGTGCGCGCGCGCGCGCGCGCGTCATCTATTTTTGACAAAGGCCTTACTGGCTGAAAGCTTTATTTGTGACAGTTTTTTTGCTGTGCCCCCCCCCCCCCCCCATGAACCATGGACCTTGCCGTTGGTGGGGAGGCTTGCGTGCCTCAGCGATACAGATAGCCGTACCGTAGGTACAACCACAACGGAGGGGTATCTGTTGAGAGGCCAGACAAACGTGTGGTTCCTGAAGAGGGGCAGCAGCCTTTTCAGTAGTTGCAAGGGCAACAGTCAGGATGATTGACTGATATGGCCTTGTAACGATAACCAAAACGGCCTTGCTGTGCTGGTACTGCAAATGGCTGAAAGCAAGGGGAAACTACGGCCGTAATTTTTCCCGAGGGCATGCAGCTTTACTGTACGATTAAATGATGATGGCGTCCTCTTGGATAAATATATTCCGGAGGTAAAATAGTCCCCCATTCGGATCTCCGGGCAGGGACTACTCAAGAGGACGTCGTTATCAGGAGAAAGAAAACTGGCGTTCTATGGATCGGAGCGTGGAATGTCAGATCCCTTAATCGGGCAGGTAGGTTAGAAAATTTAAAAAGGGAAATGGATAGGTTAAAGTTAGATATAGTGGGAATTAGTGAAGTTCGGTGGCAGGAGGAACAAGACTTCTGGTCAAGTGACTACAGGGTTATAAACACAAAGTCAAATAGTGGTAATGCAGGAGTAGGTTTAATAATGAATAGGAAAATAGGAATGCGGGTAAGCTACTACAAACAGCATAGTGAACGCATTATTGTGGCCAAGATAGACACAAAGCCCACACCTACTACAGTAGTACAAGTTTATATGCCAACTAGCTCTGCAGATGACGAAGAAGTTGAAGAAATGTATGATGAAATAAAAGAAATTATTCAGATAGTGAAGGGAGACGAAAATTTAATAGTCATGGGTGACTGGAATTCGAGTGTAGGAAAAGGGAGAGAAGGAAACGTAGTAGGTGAATATGGATTGGGGATAAGAAATGAAAGAGGAAGCCGCCTGGTAGAATTTTGCACAGAGCATAACTTAATCATAGCTAACACTTGGTTTAAGAATCATGATAGAAGGTTGTATACATGGAAGAACCCTGGAGATACTAAAAGGTATCAGATAGATTATATAATGGTAAGACAGAGATTTAGGAACCAGGTTTTAAATTGTAAGACATTTCCAGGGGCAGATGTGGACTCTGACCACAATCTATTGGTTATGACCTGTAGATTAAAACTGAAAAAACTGCAAAAAGGTGGGAATTTAAGGAGATGGGACCTGGATAACTGAAAGAACCAGAGGTTGTACAGAGTCTCAGAGAGAGCATAAGAGAACAATTGACAGAAATGGGGGAAAGAAATACAGTAGAAGAAGAATGGGTAGCTCTGAGGGATGAAATAGTGAAGGCAGCAGAGGATCAAGTAGGTAAAAAGACGAGGGCTAGTAGAAATCCTTGGGTAACAGAAGAAATATTCAATTTAATTGATGAAAGGAGAAAATATAAAAATGCAGTAAGTGAAACAGGCGAAAAGGAATACAAACGTCTCAAAAATGAGATCGACAGGAAGTGCAAAATGGCTAAGCAGGCATGGCTAGAGGACAAATGTAAGGATGTAGAGGCTTATCTCACTAGGGGTAAGATAGATACTGCCTACAGGAATATTAAAGAGACCTTTGTAGAAAAGAGAGCCACTTGTATGAATATCAGGGGCTCAGATGGAAACTCAGTTCTAAGCAAAGAAGGGAAAACAGAATGGTGGAAGGAGTATATAGAGAGTCTATACAAGGGCGATGTAGTTGAGGACAATATTATGGAAATGGAAGAGGATGTAGATGGTCGAAACAAGGCCCCCGGAGTAGACAACATTCCATTGGAACTACTGACGGCCTTGGGAGAGCCAGTCCTGACAAAACTCTACCATCTGGTGAGCAAGATGTATGAAACAGGCGAAATACCCTCAGACTTCAAGAAGAATATAATAATTCCAATCCCAAAGAAAGCAGGTGTTGACAGATGTGAAAATTACCGAACAATCAGTTTAATAAGCCACAGCTGCAAAATACTAACACGAATTCTTTACAGACGAATGGAAAAACTAGTAGAAGCCAACCTCGGGGAAGATCAGTTTGGATTCCGTAGAAATACTGGAACACGTGTGGCAATATTGACCTTACGACTTATCTTAGAAGAAAGATTAAGGAAAGGTAAACCTACGTTTCTAGCATTTGTAGACTTAGAGAAAGCTTTTGACAATGTTGACTGGAATACTCTCTTTCAAATTCTAAAGGTGGCAGGGGTAAAATACAGGGAGCGAAAGGCTATTTACAATTTGTACAGAAACCAGATGGCAGTTATAAGAGTCGAGGGACATGAAAGGGAAGCAGTGGTTGGGAAGGGAGTAAGACAGGGTTGTAGCCTCTCCCCGATGTTATTCAATCTGTATATTGAGCAAGCAGTAAAGGAAACAAAAGAAAAATTCGGAGTAGGTATTAAAATCCATGGAGAAGAAATAAAAACTTTGAGGTTCGCCGATGACATTGTAATTCTGTCAGAGACAGCAAAGGACTTGGAAGAACAGTTGAACGGAATGGATGGTGTCTTGAAGGGAGGATATAAGATGAACATCAACAAAAGCAAAATGAGGATAATGGAATGTAGTCTAATTAAGTCGGGTGATGTTGAGGGTATTAGATTAGGAAATGAGACACTTAAAGTAGTAAATGAGTTTTGCTATTTGGGGAGCAAAATAACTGATGATGGTCAAAGTAGAGAGGATATCAATTGTAGACTGGCAATGGCAAGGAAAGCGTTTCTGAAGAAGAGAAATTTGTTAACATCGAGTATAGATCTAAGTGTCAGGAAGTCATTTCTGAAAGTATTTGTAAGGAGTGTAGCCATGTATGGAAGTGAAACATGGACGGTTAATAGTTTGGACAGGAAGAGAATAGAAGCTTTCGAAATGTGGTGCTACAGAAGAATGCTGAAGATTAGATGGGTAGATCACATAACTAATGAGCAAGTATTGAATAGGATTGGGGAGAAGAGAAGTTTGTGGCACAACTTGACCAGAAGAAGGGATCGGTTGGTAGGACATGTTCTGAGGCATCAAGGGATCACCAATTTAGTATTGGAGGGCAACGTGGAGGGTAAAAATCGTAGGGGGAGACCAAGAGATGAATACACTAAGCAGATTCAGAAGGATGTAGGTTGCAGTAGGTACTGGGAGATGAAGAAGCTCGCACAGGATAGAGTAGCATGGAGAGCTGCATCAAACCAGTCTCGGGACTGAAGACTACAACAACAACATCTCCGACTCAGAATCTCCGCTATATGTTGAACAATTTCATTGACTTCATTCATTATGATTCTACACGGAACCCATACAAGCAGAAAATACTAAGCAATGGGTAGCTGATATACCTTGTATGCAATGTGTTTTACACAGGCAGGTATTACCTCCTTGATCTGAATAAACTGTAACAATAAGAGAAAGTGACGCCTTCTGCATTCTCTTATCAATACAAAACTCTGAACACATCTGTCTTTCTAAACACAAAGCCTAACACACTCTGTGAAAATCAGAAATCATCTACATTTTATCATATTATTGATACAATGATTCCTCAAGATATTCTAGTGATAAACACTTTAACAGCAGGCGATTTTCCAATGTTCCACAGCAACAGAAAAAAATTGATGGGAAAATATCAGCCTACAATTTTACAGGACAACAGAAAAGTATTTGTCACGAATACTGCGACTTCTGGCACACAAACAGAGCAGAAATTAAATGCGCTGCGCTAATCAGGAGCGCTACGAACTTGTCTGCAAATAGCAGTGCTAAACTGCACATGTTCGCATCACGCGTAGCTGGAGGGTTAAGTTTCAATTCTGCGTGGCATTTTTAAATTAAGCGTGGCATTTTTAAATTAACAAGGAACTGTCTTTTAACTAGAGTGATTCGCAAATGCCCCATAAGTATGTCACACAGAAAGAAAGGAAACAATAAAATCCAGAATTACAAGACCAACATTTAATCAATACAGAACTTTTTTTTCTACCCTAGAATGTTACTCACAGCTGAATCAGGTTTCAGCAGGATGGGCTCCACTATAGCACTTGGCACTATTTCATCGTCACTAGTATCATCATCATCCTGAAATAAAACAGAAGAAAGAAAATGAAACTTAATAGTTCACTGAGATTAGTTGTGTAAATTATTGGAATTATTTTTGTAAATTATTATGCAGACATTTTAATGTGGGATTTTTAGGCTGTGGATTTTTGAACTATGGTAGTGTAAGGAGTGGTAAATGTTGGGCTTAACTACCACATTTCTGACGTTGCCAAACTCAGAAAAAACTGTAAAGTAGCCATTACCGAATGCTTTGTGAATGCCACTTTGGTTTGTATTGTGCACTGCTTGTTGTTTTCTGTTTTCATTTTGAAAGAACTGAAGAGACTAATCCTGCTCTATCATGGGGTTCAACTACAATTCTCAAACTGAAGGATTTAGTGATCCTTATGACCAAATGTTATTTCCGTTTCCATAACAGCACTGAACATGGACATGGGCTGTCAGCCCTGCAAGAAGGAGGCAGGGCTTGTTCTCTCACACCACTCCTCTTTCCTTGGGCAGCATAAGTTCTGGTTTGTTTACGACCACTGCCAACTGCCAACTGCCACAATATAGAGTCTGTACTATACCAACACTAGTGACCGCAAGAAAAATTACACTCTGTAGCTGTTAACTTTATACAGCAATGTTTTATCAACAGAATTTGTAGCAACTGCAACAGCAGCAGTAGTGGTAACTGTAATAACAACAACAACAACAATAATAATATCATCAAACATGACATTTGCAAGTGGAGCTTGACTTACTCAAAGTAAAGTAATAAGTAGCAGTTGATAACAAGTCTATTTTTGAATCATTTGACATTATTGACAAATCAGTTGTTGAAACAGTTCTTAGGATGAACAGCAGATGTGATAAATACATATTTCACACGGCTGTTTTGCTGCCCACAAATTAATTAGAGGCCATAGCATTCAGCTACTTTCTGTGGTCAAAAGAGCTGGTATAGTATCTGCGCACATGCTGTAACATTTAGACCTTAATCAAAGGAGCCCAAACCTTAAAAGTAGTAACTAACCTTAAGCATGTGGTCCTAGTTCTTAAATTCACATACATTGGGGTATTCAAATTTCCATTCCACCGTAGGGTAACTTCATAGTTGTCACACATTTTTAAATCTACTGCGTCAAAGTGGTCTACACTACTGTTTCATTAATAAAGCATTCCATCAGAGGAATGGATAAAGAATTTTTTAGGAGGATGAAGCTGCTATATTTCCTACTTGGTGACTTACCATTGGAAAGTAATATAGGCATACATTAGGATCTTTGGCATTCACAATACAAAATATTGACAAATTAATAGAAGAAAGGGAGAGCTCAATAACCGGCTCAGCAGAGCATAAGTACAGTATTGCTGCATAAGCACCTTTCATCAAATTGCATGCTCAGAAAGTTAAAGCTTGAGAACAAATTAATTGTCACTGAGCATAGCACTAAGCATGTAATACTATGTTTGAATGAGGTTAAAGAAATCACCGAGTTTCACATCTCACCAATTTGAAAGTTGCCATTCAGAACAATAACATCTCCTACCTGACGTATCGCACAGATGTCTTAACAACTGCATACCCAAAAACTGAGTGTGTGGGCCATGGGAGTTGTGGCTGGACAGCTCATTCGGTAGGAGCACTACCCACAAAAGCATGGCTCCGGGTCCGAATATAAGCCCAGCATAAAGTTTAACTCCACTGCAAAGTGGAAGATGCATTCTGGAGTGAAGCAGTGTTCAGATATGGCTAACTGGTTTGTCGGCTCATGGTGAGTGTGACAATGAAGTACCATGAACATCTTTTGTGTCAACTGTGTGGTCCGACAAATGTGCGCCTACGCACATATGCATATGAGTGGTTGTCACCTGTGCTACTGAAGAAGCTATTATATCTCTTCCCCATAAACATTAGAAGAAATATGATGTGAAACACGCCATACAATGACAAGTGTGCTCTCAAAGGAGAAAAAATACTGAAATTAAGTAATTAATTTAGGATTCAACTGTTCTGGAATTTGTAGAGATAAACATGGCAGAAGATCTTAAATCACACTGTCACTTTCAATTTGATAAGGAATGGAACCCAGTTAGACCTTTATTCCACTCTCCATGACAGCAGCATATGCTTAGTGACGCCCAGTGACAATTAAACTGATTGCTGAACTTCAACTCCACGAGAGCACCAATTTGACAGAGGTTGTGCATCCGTAACACCTGTAAAGATTTGCTGACATTCCACAGCAGGCATACACTTTGACATAGGGGGATCAGGTAATCAAGATTTGTATGTTGGCACTACTGCACTGATTAAAATTAACACAGTAATACACTTTGATAAATAGAGGGAATAAAACTCAACTGAGACTGGCTATTTGGTTGTTAGCTGAAATATTATGGCAAGATGCCAATGTCAATCAGCTGCAAACTTAAAACATCATGATACAATTACAACACTGTAACAACTACAAGATACACAAGTTAGTTAATGTCAGTAGCTCTCTAAGATTATTTGCAGATGATACTGATGCTTGCAGATTTTTGCTCCCTTCTGGGAACTGATACAGAAGGGAAAAAATTGCACAAAATTTACATTCATGCAATGACTGAAAGTAGAAAAAATGTTACTTCCTTAACAGACAACAGAGCTGTACTGTGAGTACGCATAATTAAACAGCCTGTGCCTCCACGGCTGACCTAAAGAGGCCGCCCCACATCGGCGCAGACAGCGCAGCGAGCACTGTGCCGGGTGCAAAACAGCCTTATATAAGACACAGTGTCAGGCCCTCGGACACACTAATATTTATGTGACAAATGTACACTTCACTGTTAGACTGTGTCTTGCTGTGCTACATGGTTACGTGCGTTTGTACTGATTACATCATTCAGTGCCTTAGTATATTCCTTCATGTAGAAGCAAAATACAGGCTGGCTGGTGGGAATTCTAATATTGTGTTTGTGCAACCTTACAATAATTCATATAATTGTTTTGCACATTCACAGCAACACAAGATGAAATGACAGAGAGAACACAAATCCACAGTCTTTTGTGCTGGTATAGCTCGTAAGTGTGCATTTCCCATGGTGTGCTCATCACTGAAAATTGCTCAGCTGTTTGTGGCTGAAGTACATTGCCTGAGAAAAAGTGAAGCTTTCAAAAGGGGAGATGAGATCAAAATAAAACTTCACAGGTTGAAAGGGTTTGTGACATCATTTCAAAAATTACAAAATTAAGTCAAATTTATAAATAACCTGGCAGTATGAGTCCACTTATCAGTATGATACATGAATTTAGGCGACAGTCATTAAAACAAAGGCATTTTTCACTTCTCACGAAATTTCAATAACCTACTTTCTCCTCAGAGTGTGAAAATATTTTGTTGATGCCCACCTACATAGTGAGAAATGATCACCATAACAAAATAAGAAAAATCATAGCTCACGTGGAAAGATTTAAGCGTTCATTTTTCCCACACCTTTTTTCGAGAGTGGAACAGTAGAGAAGCAGCTTAAAGGTGGTTTGATGAAACCTCTGCCAGACACTTAACTGTGAACCGCAGAATTATCATGCAGATTTAGTTGTAAATGACTTGCACCCTATCTGACCTGGACACACTGGTTCTATTGGGAAGGGTGTCATAAAGGCATTGTACCCTCTCCTAAGGCAATGTGGCTCACAACTGTTGTAACTGGTCTTCAGTATCCTGGGTATTGGCAATGGGACAGAGTCAATGTGTGAGTTGGTCTCACACACGATCAGTGGCTGGTCTGGAGATCTTGCTGACCACAGGAGTTACACAACATCATGCAGACAGTTCGTAGAGACAAATCATGTGTGGATGAGCACTGCTCTGTTGAAAAATGGCACCACAATACCATTGTGTGAGATGTGGCATGAGGACCCAGGACGTCCAAATTATACCTTTGTGCCATCAGAGTTCCTTCAAATACTACCAACAGTGACCCAAAGTCATACACCATGGCTCCCTATATCATGATGCCAGGAGTAAAACCGACGTGTCTCTCCAAAACATTGGAAGAGTGGGACATCTCCCCGGGTCACCATCATACTTGCCGACAACGATCATCCAGGGTAGTGCAGAACTGCAATTCACTGTTGAACACAATGTGACACAATTCATCAGCGGTCCATGCATCCCAGTCACAGCACCATTCCAAATGCAGCCATTTGTGTTGTTGTGATATGTGTGTAGAGTCCTAAAGCATAGACTGCACACAAACCAGTCTAGCACCACGAAACAGCATCGAGAAGGCGCCAACTGCCACGCAATGTAAAGAGCGGGCAGCAACACACGTCCCGGAAGACAAAGTTCAGCACCCCCTGTCAATGCTGATTTTACCAGCCGCCTATTGCTGGTCAGCCCCAGTTCGGTCGCAGACTTCGAGGGCATCAGTACTAAGTAATAGGGAGACGTGTTCTGTGACTAGTAATAGTAAACAGTAACTGCTTGCAGGAGCCACAAGCAGCATCTCAAGTTAAGTTATTTTATATTCATTTTAGAAATAAAGTACTGTATTCATTTGAAAGTTTAATGTCCATATCGTTTTTGGATTCCTGCTGCCAGCCATTGCAACTTCTCAACTTCCTTGTTTGTGTTAGTGCCGATTCCCACAGTAGCTGACACAACAAAGGGCAGCATACACAAGGGACACTAATTTCCAACTCCAGCTGCAGCTAAACTCCAACAGTGCTGGATGACACAGATCGTTGCAGGGAGTCCATTACTAGTTCTTGGATGACAGGCACAGATGTGAAGGGATTACGATGTGCCAGGTGCACAATACCCCTGTGGTCCCCCTTGTAGTGGTCAGACGTGGTCGACCGGAACCTTGACAACAAGAGTACCTGGCATAATGTAACCATGCAGTCCAACAATGGGCCACTGTTACAGTCAAATAGTTACAGCCAAATACCCCACAAATCCTTACATTGTATGATTTGAGCAGCTCGCCATCAGAAAATGTACACTGAGGCCTCTTCTCAAACTCCTGTTTTGTGTTAGTAACACTGTCTCATGAATATGCAGCACCTCCATGGTCCTTCACAGTTATCACTCAACATCTGACACTGTTAATGTCCCTTATATACCCTCTTTGGCCTGGTAACAACACTAAACACAAACTATACAAATGCACTCTGGTGGCTGTACTACCTGTCACAGAGAACTGTAATTCATTTCTTCTGGGTGCTTATCTTCTTTTCCATGCTGTATAATTACTTAATATCACAGAATAGTTAAACAATTTGTAACAGCAACTTTCAGAGCTTCAAAGGCAGTCAGCATACCACATTAAAGTTGTAAAAACCGTGTTCACAGGAAACCCAAAAATAATAATACTGACCATTACATTTCTGTTTTTTTTTTTTTCCTAAAATTATTTTATCTGATCATCAGTAGAAAGGGCAGGAGTTGCCCGGAAGTGAGCAGTGGGATACATTTTAAGAGCTGTAGCAAATGGTTTCACTGCAGGGGAATGTACTGGGGAGAACCCTTGGTAAGCCACTGAGTCTCTCCCTTGGAACTGCAAAATATACATCATGAATATATTGCTAGAGGAACCATGCTCTCTTCGAGATGGTTCAAGAGCTCTCTTGATAGTCGATCCCATTCCTCAGCAAGAGAAATGTGGAGGTCCGCTAAGTGTCCCTGGTGGAGACTGACGGGTTGCAACTTGCCTCCCTACTGCATCCCAGGCATGTTCTATATGATTCAAATCTGGGGACCTGACTGACCTTTCAATGCAATGGATATCTTCACCTTCAAAAAATTCATCCACAAGCAGCTTGATGTGAAGGGGCAACTCATCTGTAAAGGACACCGTAATAGGACACTAGTGTGTTTTATTCTTGAGTACTGGTGAATGTTGGACATCCATCTCGGATCAGATTAAAGGAGAACGTCAAAGCAATTCAGAGGCAGGCTGCTAGATTTGTTGCCAGTAGGTTCGAACAACACAGAAGTGTTATGGAGATTCTTTGGGACCTCAAACGGAAATCCCTGGAGGGAAGACGGAGTTCTTTTCAAGGAACACCACCGAGAAAATTTAAAGAAGCAGCATTTGAAGCTGACTACAGAATGATTCCACTGCCGCTAACAAACATTTCGTGTAAGGACCACGAAAAAAAAGGTATGAGTAATTAGGGCTCATATGAAGGCATATAGAAAGTCGTTTTTCTCTTGCTCTGCCTGCGAGTGGGATAGGAAAGGAAATTAGTAGTAGTAGTAGTAGTAGTAGTACAGGGTACCCTTTACCACGCACCATACGGTGGCTTGCTGAGTATGTATGTAGATGCAGATAAGTAGAAAAAGAGGAGGTCAGGACCAACTATACCTCTGAAAAGGCGAACATGTGTTAGCAATATCCCACCTCTGTACTTCTAAGCATTCACAGTATTCCTCCAACCATCAATGAAGATGTGCAGCTCCATACACCCATTCACCATGATGCCTCACCACTGCGTGATAGAATAATCACCAGACTGGTCTCTTTCCATCACGTTCCTGAAGTTATATCACCTGCCATGTTCTCTAGAGAGTAATAAGCAATGATCATCATCATTTTGCTAACTAAAACAGGATTCATCTGTGAAGACCACATTCCTACATTCATTCAGGCTCCAATTTTAATGCTGTCAACTCCACAGTACATGGGCTTGCCAACACATTCCTCCATTCATTCATGCTTCAATTTTGATGTTGTCAACACCACAGTACATGGGATTGCCAATTTCTGTGACCAACAATTTTGTTCGGAGACTGATACAATGATTCTCATATAGGGAAACATTGCTTTGGAAACAATCATGCAATGATCTTACAGTAACCAACAAACATGAACAAAAGATTTTCTCATATGGAACAAAAAATGCTGGAGTTATTGACAGACATGAAAGAAAAATATACTCAGATGACAAATTCTCTCAAATAGATAACAAATCTTCTAAAAAGGATAAAACAGTGGTCAAGATAAGTTCTCTATTAAATGGAAGGATGTATAAACTAGAAAGAGATTAGAATTGGGATTTAAACATGCAGAGCAATTAGAATTAGAGGAAGAAAGACAAGAGAGTTAAGTAGAACATTTACATACAATTAAATCCATACAAGGCAAGTTACTCAATGGAATGAAGGCATTAGAAAAGGAACTGTTAGATACAAAGGTTAATGTAGAAAGAGTCACAGACAAAAATGTTGAGACAATTTCTGTAATTAGAAATGAAATAGAACCGCAATTGGGAAAATCAGAAGCTACCATGGGATGATCGAATAGGGAGGGGACAGACAGAAACAGAGACTTAAGAGAAGTTAATTTACTGTCCTCACTTACTACTGTGCAAGCAGGTAAAGGATCTACATTAAATGACAATGGAGATAAAAGGCATAATACACAAGAGTTACCAAATAATAATTAACTAAAGTTTGAATCTGCAAGAAGGGAGGTACAAAAAGAATTCGAGGATTTATTAGTTAAACATAATGTACAATACAACAACTGCGATGATTTTACTCCACTGGAAGAAGTACACTCAGTATTGTTTCTCAAGGCATTTAAAGGTCTGTTACCAGAGGCTGCAAGTGACAAAAATAAATCTTTTTTGTTGTATACCACCTTAATGTGGATGCAGCACAAAGGGATACAATACTATTAGAAGACTTTACAACTTACAATGATTTCGAGGCACCCTTCGAATCCAAGTGCTGGAGTGATGGAGTACAGAAGAAATTACTTAGTTTTAAGCCACATAATATTAAATGGAAAGGTTATAGATATTTTGTAGAATGGCATCTTAAGTTAGCAAAATACAGATGATCCAATCAGAAAGGAACATTTATTAGAGGCGGCAATTGGTAGGTTACCTTGAAGATTAAAGGAAAATCTGCTTAGTAACAACTGGGGAAAGATATCAACTTTATCAGAATATATTGAACAAATAGACACAGTACGAAAATTGAAATGGAAATGGAAATAATTCTAATAATAAATGGCCAAGAAAAATTAAAACACAAAATAAAAACTATTCAAATGAAATATTCACATCAGCAATAACAACACGGGAAAACTCTAGGGGTTCCGGGGCAGAGCTCGGCTCCAGACGCAAATATCCAGACAACCCGCGTAATGGAGATTTTATAGAAAGAAGATTTCAGAATAATGCTTATCCAAGTGAAGACTTATTAGAATAAGGAGAAGGAGTAACAAAAGAGTATTTTAAACCTAGAATAAGTCAATATTATTCTAGACTCTGTAAGTGAAATGTGTGCTACTGACCAGAGCTTTTTGGAAGAACACAAGCTACTATATAAGTTTCAAATGTTACCACTTACTGGAATTAAAACAATTTGAATTACTGGAACAATGGACGTGAATTATCGACCATGCTTGTTATTGGTAATTAAGCTTTTGAATAACCGATGTTTCCGCTAATGGGGCTAAAAGTGCCCAATTTTACTAGGTAATAATAATAAGATTGCCTATCTGAGAATAAGATGCTGATAGATTTCAATGGAGGTAAGATGTCTTTTTTTTATGACGAGGCCATGATATAACAGCAGAGTATATTGCTGTAAAATGATTGTGTAAAAAACCACCAGCATAAGAAGATAGCTAATGAACAAGAAGATAATCAATAAGTATAGATATCATAATAAGACTGAACAAGACACAATGGTACCTTTACTGCAGAAACAAAACGACATATTTCATTAAAACCAGAGATAATTAAAGATTTTAAATATACACTAAAGACAATATCACATGAACCATTCCACACTAAGCCTTATCCAACACCTGCATCAGTTAAGGACATAGTACAAATGGAAACAGGGAAAAAAAAAGAGTAATGAGGTTGTAGTAACACTGTTCACGTTTACGTCGCACTTCACTTAGCGTAGACCGGGACTGTGTCCTATGCATGCCCGATGTTAACTGACTGGGCACGGCCCGTGCTGCCTGAGTTGTTGTTGTTGTTGTTACGCTGGCAGAGGTCGCGTCCAAATTCTCGCGTGCCCTCTGGTGGACAGGACTCTACTTGCGGCAACTACCGTCCGTGACGCGCCGTGCCGATGTGCACCTCCTGCGATCTTTCCGGTGGCTACTGCACTCCTCCTCCTTCGGGGGGTGAAGCCACTGTGATCCACTGCGTTGGAAGGTGGAGCGTCAGGCAGGAGTGATGACCTCCACATCCATTGGAAGGCCGAAGTCGAGGGGCTCTGCCAACCCTCGAGCCGGAACCTTCGAATACGGCTGGAAGTGACCCACACGAAGAGGCCCCCGTCGTCCCACCACCGGAGCCCGGGACAGAACGGGCGACAAGCTGTTGAACTCCGGATCCCATTCCACCTTGGGAGGGGCAAGACCCAGTGGCGGGGACGATGGGGAAGGGACGACCACAAGTGAACCAGCCTCCTGAGAAACCAGGCCTGCGAGGGGGGCCAGCTCTCACTGGGGCATCTCACACGATGGCGATACCAGTGCTGGAGCTACTGGAGGCTGCCAAGTCTGAGAACCATCGCAGTGCGGCAGAGTCACAGCGGGGAGAGGCGGTAACGTCCCCTGGGAAACCAACACGGGTGCCGGCAATGGGGAAGCCGGTGTCCGAGAGGTCGGAGGGTGGGTGCCCAAACGTGGACGTAGCTGATTTTGGTGACGACGTACCACTCGGCCCCCGTCTGCAAGGTATAGAGCCGGCGGCCATTTCGGCGCAGGACCACCGCCGGTATCCAACGTGGATTGCGACCAAACCCACGTGCCCAGACCGACATACCCAGTGGAAAGCCAGGTACTCCGTTTTGCGAAGACTGGCGAGGACCAGGCCGGAGGAGGTGCAGCAGAGTCCTAGGTTGGCGCCCATGGAGGAGCTCTGCGGGGCTGCGGTCTCCCATTGGTGTGGTCCGGTATGCCGTCAGGAAAAAATGTCAATGCCTCCTCCGCAGGAAAGTCGTGCACATACTTTCTCATCTGCGTCTTAAATGTGTGCACCATGTGCTCGGCTTCCCCATTAGATTGTGGATGGAAGGGGGGAGAGCAAGCGTGCCGAATACCGAAGCGCCTACAAAAATCCTGGAAGGTCTGCGAAATAAACTGCGGTCCATTGTCCGAGACGAGGGTGATTGGCAGACCTTCCACAGAAAAGATTTTTGCTAGTGCCTGGATTGCAACTTCCGAAGTGGTTGAGGAGCAGTGAACCACATATGGGAATCAGGAATAAGCATCAATGACAATGAGCCAAAAGCCATTGAGAAACGGGCCCTCAAAATCGATGTGAACACATTCCCATGCGTGGGTTGCCGGCGGCCATGAAGAGAATGTTGCCCTGGGAGATGCCTGTTGGCTCGCACACTGGGAACAGGCGGCCACCAAGTGCTCAATTTCTCTGTCAATACCGGGCCAGTACACATGTCTGCGAGCCAAGGTTTCAGTACGGGAAACACCCCAGTGCCCCGCATGTAATAACGTGAGGACCTCCCTTCGTCAACTTGCAGGAACAACCACGCGAGGAGCTGTATCATCGGTAGCCAGAAGGAGAACTCCGTCCAAGACCGAGAGGCGGTCTCGTAGAATAAAATAATTACGAAGAGGGTCCGAGGCCCGGACTGGAGGGCGGGATGACCACCCCCCAGGACCAATGGCTTATAGGGGTCAAAAGTAGCCAAACAAGGCGCTGACGTGAGGAGGCCCTTCAACGAGGTGAACGCTCGCTCGCATGCAGGCGACCAATCAAAAGGAACACCATTGCGCAGAAGGCAGTACAGGGGGCGGGCTACGGTGGAAGCCCTGGGAATGAACCAGTGGTAATAGGCTATCTTGCCTAAAAAAGCTTGTAACTCTTTCAGCGAAGCAGGCTGAGGAAGGTCGACGATACCTTGGACCAAACTTCCTAGTGGCTGGACGCCGTGCCGAGAGATGGTTTAGCCCACATACTCAATGGACGGTTGGAAGAAGTTTGACTTATGCAGGTTGCAACGCAAGCCCACAGACCTGAATTTGAGAAAGAGGCTGCGAAGGTTGTGCAAGTGTTCCTTCGTGCTGCAGCCTGTGACAATTATGTCATCCAGGTAATTAATACAATGAGGGATTGTCGACGTGACATGCTCAAGATAACGCTGGAATATCGCCGGGGAACTGGATATTCCGAAGGCCAACTGCTGGTATTGGTAAAGGCCAAACGGGGTGTTGACGACTGCCAGCCGTTTGGAGTCCTCATCAAGTGGTATCTGATGATAAGCCTCCGAAAGATCGATTTTCGAAAAATATTGGCCTCCCGCCACGGCGGAGAACAATTCAACAGCACGAGGCAAAGGATAGGTGTCCACCACCAATTGGGAATTAATGGTGGCCTTGAAATCGCCACAAAGACGTAATTTTCCCCGAGGGCTTCCTTACAATAACGAGGGGCGAAGCCCACTCACTAGAAGAAATGGGAAGAACGACCCCTAGGGCTGTCAGCCGGTCTAGCTCTTCCTTTACCTGAGGGCAGAGAGCCAAGGGGATCTGCCTCGCACATAGAAAACGCGGGCGAGCCGATGCCTTCAACGTTAAGTGAGCTTCAAAATCTGAAACACGCCCCAGGCCCTCCTCAAAGATATCGGGAAAGTCTGAGATCAAAGTTTCCAATGATTGATAGGGAATGTCTTCGGAGACCAACTGTATGGTGTCAGCGATAGAAAAACCGAAAGCTTGAAAGGCATCCAGACCAATATGGTTAGCGGCGCTCGCATCACTGACAACAATAAAAGTAATAGGCCGAGTGACTGATTTGTAAGTCACGTCGGTAGTGAACTGACCCAGTAGGGGAATGAACTGTTTACCATAACCGTGTAGACGTCGGTAAACTGGCGCCAACGGGGGCGATCCAAGGTCGGAATAAGTTTGTGGATTCAACAACGAAACTGCCGCGTCCGTATCTACATGCAGTTGTAACCGGCGCGACAGAACCAACACCTCGATAAAGAGTTTGCGTGCCGATGCATCGGGAGCCTGGCCCGATGAAACATCCTGAATGTCAATGTCCATGTCCTCTATACCTGCTTCCTTCGATTCTTTTGAGGCTGAGCGGCAAACTTTAGCAATGTGTCCTTTTTTATTACATTTGTGACAAACAGCCCAACGCTGGGGGCACTCTGACCAATCATGATGTACATAGCACGACGCACAGGACGGCAACGGGGGCCGGCGGCCGGAATTCTGTTTACGCGCTGTGCAGGAGCAGCCGTTAACGGCCGGATTGTACCGCTCGCACGTCGTCCACCCCGGACACAGTGGACGCGGCCGCGCCGCCCTGAACTGTCGCGACGTCGCACCACACTTCCAGCTGTTGTCCTGCAGTGTGAGAGACTTCATACGATTGAGCAATGGACAGGACTTCCTCAAGGGAAGGGTCTTCTAACTGCAGGGCCCGTTGCCGGACCTCCCTATCAGGGGCCGAACGAACAATGACATCGCGTACCATACGTGGGCATACAACTCTCGCGACTGCTCCGTGAAAAAATGACACTTGCGACTAAGACCGTGCAGGGTAGCGGCCCATGCCTGGTAAGACTGATGGGGCTGTTTCTTGCATTGATAGAACTCGACCCTAGCCGCCACAACATGCGTGCGGCGGCGATAATATGAAGACAGCAATGAACACAATGCGTCAAAAGACAAGGACGAGGGTTCCTGCAATGGCGCTAGCTGCCGCAAAACTTGATACAGCGAGGGAGATATCCAAGACAAGAAGAGAGCATGACATACCTCCGCATCGGCAACATGAAAAGCCTGGAAATGCTGCCGAAGGCGATGTTCATATGCGTCCCAATCCTCCGCCGTCTCATTATACAGGGGAAAGGGAGGAGGGAACGGCGCTGGAGCAGACGGCGTGGAGAGCAACGCCGGAAGCACTTGTTTCATGGTGGCCATGAGCTCCGTCTGCTGCTCAACCAAAACCCACACTAAATCCTCCATGCCGTGGAGAAGCTGCGAAACCAGAACAACGACGCAACACGCGAAAGAACGATCCCATCCTCGTCGCCAATTGTGTAGTAACACTGTTCACGTTTACGTTGCACTTCACCTAGCGTAGACCGGGACTGTGTCCTATGCATGCCTGACGTTAACTGACTGGGCACGGCCCGTGCTGCCTGAGTTGTTGTTGTTGTTGTTGTTACACCGGCAGAGGTCGCGTCCGAATTCTCGCATGCCCTCTGGTGGACGGGACTCTACTTGCGGCAACTACCGTCCGTGACGCGCCGTGCCGATGTGCGCCTCCCGCGATCTTTCTGGTGGCTACTGCAGAGGTGTTATTGAAACTTCTGGTTACAACAAGCTATTAGTAAGAGAAACTGGCTGGATCAGTCCATTTAGTATTAGACACTAGAACGTTAAATAGAATAATAGACGTAGGAAAGGACAGATCCCAATTATAGATAAATCACTAACAAGATTTTCAGGATTCAAATATGTTACTGGCAAGTATCATTAGCCAGAGAATCTAGGAAACAGATGTCAGTGTTTCTGTTTGAAGACAGATGTTATCAATTTAAGGTCTTGCCTTTTAGGTTGAATGTATCTGTGTCTGTATATATAAGAGAACTACACAAAGCTGTGCAAAAATCACTTAAAGATGAAATATCAATTATGTAAGTGACATAGTCATAGCATCCAAGACATGGTAAGAGCATTGTAATACACTAGATCAATTATTACACAGATTAAACAGTTTCATCAAATGAAACCCTCTTTTGTGCATATACTTAAACCTGTTTTCACAGAACTACCCAAGTTGTATCAAAGCTCAAGTAGCTTCCGACCAAAGTATTCTAAT
The DNA here is from genome assembly GCF_021461385.2 of Schistocerca piceifrons. NCBI lineage: Eukaryota > Metazoa > Arthropoda > Insecta > Orthoptera > Acrididae > Schistocerca > Schistocerca piceifrons. Next base: position 229,227,649 of record NC_060143.1, on the reverse strand, counting down.
GTCTTAGCACTAAAAGGGAACTTTGCATTTTCATGAATGTACTTTGAAATGAATAATTAATAGATTGCTACTGACTGTACAGATAACATGCTACGTTCCAGACAGGCACAATTAAATGACACTTACACATAAGCTTTCAGCCACAGCCTCCGTGGGAAAAAGAGAAACACACACCATTCATTCACAGAAGCAAACAGCTGCATCTTTTTGCATGTCTTTACGTATGTTTTATGCATATTTTCTCTTATCCATCTCCTCTCACAACCATCAAGACCTATTTTGCCCATTTCCGCATCATTCCTGTTTCCATTACACCATTCCTGTCATAATGGACCTCTGCTCTATCTTTCTGCACCAGTTTAGAAATGTATCAGCTTCCCTGCCAAAAACCCAGTCCCACATTCCATTTCTTCAATGCTCCCTAAACAACAGAACCCCCCAAATGACCTAGCCATAAAAATTTCTTTCTCTGGAGCCCACCTCTCCTTTCACTGTGACCTTCGCCTTTTCAGACTCCGCCAGTCCCTGACCCTCATAAACCTGGTACTGCAAACACCCTTCTCCATGGATCAGGCATTTCACAACCACCTCTGCTCTTTCCGCAAGATACTGCTACTGTGCAATCTCTGCTTCATACATTGTATCTCTGAAACTGAATCCCTTCCACTCCAGCACCTGGAGGAGCATTCCAGACACCACTTCCATAAGTTATCCGACCTGCTGTTATCCTACTGCCACCTTGGGGCACCTCTTTCCAAATCCCTGTCTTACCCACGGTGTTCTTCCTCACTCACCCCACACACCACCTACTTGCCACATCCAAAAAACTCCCTGACAACACATCAACAAATCCAGAGCCGGAACATACCTATAACATTGTTGTTAACCTATCCACCAAAATCAACAGCTCCATAGATTTTTCAGTCCTATGCAAAGGCCTCACCTTTAGCCCCACACCCAAACTTAACCATGCTAGACTTGTCAAAAACCTACTCTCCTTCTCCAGATCCCTGCAATGTAAACACCTTTTTGCTGCCAATCCCTTCAACCAAAGCCAACCTAATTCCAACACTGGATCCTGCCTCTCCCAGTTCATACCACCATCCAATCATGATCCTCCACCTCCACCTCAACTAATCACTTGTTGGGTCACCTCTCAGGAATTCCTTACCTCCGACTTAGCCTCATCATCCTTCCCCAGGTCCCTTCCCCAGAATACCAAACTTTCATCAAAAGACAGAATAGCCATACAGAACCTTAAAACTAATCCTGACTTCTTCAGCCTATCTGCAGACATAGGTTCCGTCAATGTTGTTATGAATCGCAGTGACTATGTGGTGGAAGGCCTCCGCCAATTATCTGACTCCTCCACCTATACACTCTGCCAGAGTGATCCCATCCCCGAAGTCCAACACAACTTCCAATCCCCTGCTTAAAGCCTTGGGCCCTTGCCAGAACCTCTCCCCTGCATCAATTTCCCTTCTCACCCCTGTGCACACCCACCTTCTACATGCTCCCAAAAATCAACAAACCCAACTATCCTGGATACCCCATTGTGGCTGGTTATTGTGCCCCCAATGAAATAATTTCAGCCCTCATTAACCAACATCTTCAACCAACAGCAAGTAATCTAACCTTCCACATCAAAAATACCAACCACATCCTTTAGTGATTCTCCACCACCCCCACCCCTTTACCTCCTGGATCCATACTCGTCACTGTGGCATCAACCACCTCTTTATATATCTACAGCCCTCATGCCCATGATCTTACCGCTGCTGAATACCTCTCTTCCCAACATCTTTCAGGCTCCAAACCAACTACCTCATTCCTCATACACCTTAATAACTTTATCCTAACCCATAACTACTTCTCCTTTGAAGGGAAGGTATACAAACAAATCCCTGGCACAGCCATCAACCCAGCGTGCCCTCATCCTAGACGCTGAGATCCTCCTCTCTGATGGCTCCATACGTACCTCTGTCCATATTAAACCACCAATAGTACCCGCATTCTAACAGCTGTCATCCCTCTCACACCAAAAAATGCCTCCCATACAGCCTGGCTATACAAGGATGATTTATTTGCAGTGACAAGAACTTGCTTGCCTAGTACTCACAGGGTTTCATCAAGACCTTCAAAGACAGGCATTATCCCCAGACCTAGTCTGCAAACAGATCTCCCATGCCAATTCCCCTCACACCCCCAATCCTCCCATCACCCCCAAGAACCTGCCACAAATGAATGCCCCCTTTGTCACACAATACCACCCCAAACTGGAACAACTGAACCGCATCCTTCCCCAGAGCTTTGATTACCTATCACCATGCCATGAAACAGATATCCTACCCGTGATCCTTCGCACCACCCACAAAGTGGTGTTCCATCGCCCACCCAACCTCCACAATACCCTAATCCATCCCTATGCCACTCCCAATTCCAACGCCTTGCAACAAGGATCATATCCCTGTGGAAGACCCAAGTGCAACACCTGTCCAATCTACCCACCAAGCACTTCCTATTCCACTCCTGTATCAGATTCATCCTACCCCATCAGGAGCTGGGGCTGGGCCACCTGTGAAAGCAGCCATATCATTTACCAGCTCTGCTGCAACCATTATATAGCTTTTTATTGGTATGACTACCAACCAGCTGTCCTCCAGGATGAAGAGCAAAGTAGATCATCCTGTGACACAACATGCAGCTGGACATAACATCCTTGATTTCCATTGGTTTCTTCACTACCCAAGCCATCTGGATCCTTCCCTCCACCACCAGCTTTTCTGAACTGTGCAGATGGGAGACATCCTTACAGCACATTATCCACTCACATAATTATCCCAGAATCAACCTACGGCAATGCACTGTACCACACCCTCCGCCCAACAGTTTCTACCCCCTCTGTCCTATCATCTCCTCCCCATTCATGTCTCCTTTACTCTTCGTTTGTTACCCTCTGCCAATGCACCCACCCACCTTTCCCCACTCCTCTCCTTTTTTGCTCAGTTTTTTCCATCTCCCTGGCCCACATACTCCTGACACTCCACCTGTTGGCTTTCTAGTCCCTAAACACTTCACCAGACAGATTTTGTCTCTCTCTTCCCACCCATATACTTCTATCCCTTCCCCTTCCCTGCCGCCGCCAGATTGCTGCCTGTGTCCCAGGTGATAGTTACATTCTGGTCAGAGTTGCCGGAGATGATGTGCTTGCTTCTATGAATGAATGGACTGTGATTCTCTTTTTTCAACAAAGGCTGTGGCCGAAAACATGTGTAAGTGTGTCTTAATTGTACTCTCTGCAACTTAGCATGTTATCTTTACATTAAGAGGCAATCTATTTTTTCCTACATTACTGACATTCTTACCTGGAGTTTCCATAGATTAATTAATAGATTGATATAAATAAGATGGATGTAGCCAATACAGTGAAAGGAAAATAGACAGTGTTGTTGCAACAGCTAAATTATTGTGATAGGTTAAATGTGACAGGTACCTAAAAGTAGGATCTATAGTCCAATTTAAATTACTTGCTGGTTGACACCTGTCACTTGCTGCTTCATTGTTGCCACATCAGCTGCTGGCTACTGCTATGTTAAAGGCAAACAAACAGAGCAAATAAGTTAACAAATGAGGTTTAAGAGTAACATGGAGCATTGTTGGAAGTGCCCACTGCAAGTTAAGAGGAAATGGGAGATTCTCTGTAGACAACTGATTTTAAGTGACCAATGACAAATGCGGCAGATGACATATTCTGTAGCTATGAATTTAAACTCATGTCCTAGCCTCGCCAGAACTTTGTGATGGGCAATGTATCTGAGAAAACACGGATCAACAGTGTGTGGCACAACCAAAATCACAATCATTTTGTTCACAGCATTTAAGACTAAGCGCAAAGAGCAAAAGCAAGACAGAAAAGTTTCATAATATGTTCATTCAGACAGACATCATCTGCAGCAAAATTTCAGTTTCAGTGGTCAAAATCAAACTTATTTCTTGCTGTCATTGGTTGCCTGAAACTGTCCTCACACTGGCCACACAGGATGTCTCATCACCAACTGATAAGCAGTCTTGTTTGGCACTTGGTTGCAGATTATAGGCGACTTAAGTAGATTCCAAATGAAAAAATAATGATAGGAAGAAAAGTAAGAGAATACAAAAAGTCAATAGATGATGAAAAAGGGTGTGACAAAGAATCCGAAATAAAAAAATACATTTGAATCAATTAACTGAACAAAAATGATGATCAATGTCTTTTGATTAGATTTTAAAAAATCACTGAATCTGATGGATTCGAACCTATGACCTTCCACAGACAAGGTTTATATGCTACCCACACTGCTGTGCCAGTATACTGTAGAAAGACATTGTATTTGTTACTCTAGCAGCCCTGTTACAATGATTGATTGCAGCCTTCAAAAATCATCCTTCATGGAATGTCATGCAAGGCTTATCTAACGTATTCTGATCTCTATGATTAGGATCAAGAAGCGCTTGGTTAGTGCTCCTTACGAACTGTGTATATTTCGTTAGCATCATTTTGTGTGTGTTTGCGTGTGTGTATGTGTTTTGTTATTGCATGGTAAAATACGAAATACAATGACCAGACACAGGATTCAGGATCCAAAATATCATAAAAAGGAAGCCGGACAAGGAATTTGAAGTAAAGTGGCTAAAGGTTAGGGCAGTTTGGCAATGGCAAACAGTTCAGGTTTGATGATTAGCGCTTTGACTGAAGGAAACCATCTACAACGCATGAAATGTCAACTATCAAATAATATTACATTGGTATTCTTTAAGCAAAAAAGAGATGCTTCCACTATTTCAAAATATTATCACATTAACAGAACTGATTCGATTGACGGAGCTCTTTTTATTGAATCCTACATGGTTATTTAACTTTAAAAGGAAAATGCAAATAACAATCATCGTCTGCCTCCTTCCAAGTATTAGGCCTTCACACCTGTTGTGGTCTTGTCAAGAAATTCCCCTGCCATCTTTTCACTGGTCATCCAAGCAATCTTACACCATTGGGGTGGTAGTATAGTGTGGATTTTGGCATCCTCTTTGAGCGCATTCATTGTAGATGTTTTCTTCGATTTTTTTTGGTAGTTATGAATATAGTGCGAGATGGGTTCCATTTGAAGTTCCTTCAACACATCTTCATTCCTTTTGTGGTCCCATTTGGTGTGCCCAGCTGTTCCTCTCAAGAATTTCATTTCACAGGCTGTTAGTCTTTTCACATAATTTGTCTTCATTGTCCAGACTTCACTGCCATAACACCGCATAGGTCTTGCTAAGGTTTTATAAATATAATTAGAACCTACTCACCAAGCAACCACAGGAGTAAATACATATAAAGGTTAAAGAAATCGCAAGCTTTTGGAGCCAGTGGTTCCTCCTCCTGGCAGAAAGGCTGAAGGAAAAGGAAGAGGGGTGATGTAAAAAGACTGGTGAGGTTTAGGAAATAGAGAATGTTCACAAAACTCGCCCAGGATCCTGGCTCATGGGAGACATAATGGACAGGTTGAGAAGGAAGCTTATTATAAAGGTATATTCTGATGCACTTCTTGACTAGGGAAGGTTTCATTACACTATTAATGACTCCCAATTTTCTTATATACCTGGTGACTTTTTCAGATATGTTTGTTTCTTCCAGAAAAGATAGTTTACAGCCTAAATATGTGAATGTGTTCACTCTTTCTAGAGTTGTATTTTAAAAACATATCTTACTTCATATTGGGTACTTTGTGCAGGAAGCCGTAATTTGATTTTTTGGTGTTTACGCCTATGTCCGTGCTGTATTTCTCTGATAGAATCTGTAAATTGTGTCAGAATGCTGCATGTCATCCTCTACAAGAGTTAAATCATCTGCAAAAAGTTAGGCATCTAGCTTTGTGTTTCTGATGATTTGAAAGAAGCCGTGTGGCATTTGTTCCACTCTTGGCTAATTTTATTCATATACATGATAAGCCCCAGGAGAAGATTTAATCAATCTAGAGCTGGTTAAATACACTAACAAATTGTTTATAGACAGATTCTTAACTTCTTAAATATGATCTGATCAGGAGACAATCTACCTGAGAGCTGGACTAATAATAATAATAATAATAATAATAATAAATGATATTACAATAAAGTATTTACTTACCTGACGCAGCTTGAATTAGTAGCTTCTAAGATGCAAAACAAAATGACAGGTATATTTTAAATAGAATAATTAATTAATGAAAAAGAAAGACAAATATGAATTACATGTACTGTATCTCATAAATTATTGAAAAGGTGATTCTCATTATGATATTTAATGTTTTCATTAGATTACTTAAGAAACAGTAACACATTTAGTCATTTATGCAGGGTACCATATGAGATGGTACAGATTTTAAATTCAGTATTTTTCCCTAAAGAGTTGTAGGTGCGAAGGTTTTTGAACCCTCGTTGTTGATAAATGAGTAAATGTGGTAATTAATTTTATGTTAATACTTACATTTCTTTTTTAATAATATGCACCTGCCTCTGTCTATATTATGTATTTTTATACATATGATATTACGTAGTACTGCACATATTTGTTTTGCACTGTATTACTATTTGTTTGGGGTACTCCTTTGGAAGATTGTAGCAGTTGAGCTCACCGGCAGACACCTTTATGTCACAATAAGTAAGGCACAAAGCTTCCAACTCGACAAGGACTGTTTAAGAGGGGCCCTCTGAGTAGACAACATCGAGAATCTCCAATGAAGAATATACTCGAGAAAGTATATGTCTAAACCAGAATAGAAAAGCTGTTAGTTTGTTTCAGTTTCAATGATTCCTCTTTAGAAGAACAGTCAACGAATAAGTTAATATACTGAAACTAAAACTATATAAAGGCTATTTATATGAATGTGACACCCAGAATTCTTTCAGGACATGCAAGAAAAGTAATTATAAATACCAATAGCATAAGAAAAAGTGGGCATATACAATTAAAACACAATATTAGAAGCACATTTGCATTTGATTCCATATAATACATTCCAATCATGGAAGTTTGGACCATTTTCATTTATATTTGTTAGCTTGTAAGCACTAGTAGAGTCATTCATTAATCTTTCCTTCTGAAGAAGTAATTTCTTACAAAGTAAACTTTTGATAACGACGATGGCAAAAATTTAAGTTGTGACATTCAAAGTAGTGAACAATAGACAAAGAGGCAGGGTAAATGCTGCAATAAATGTCGATTACTAGAACGAGTAGCAGTTGTTATTTCAATCGTAATCAGAACTTCGACAAATTATAAATTATCTGATTAAAAGAACAGTAAGATAAAGTAAATCTGTGGTCAAGCATCCCCCTTTCATTCCTTTCTGATATTCTCTGCAAATGCATGAATATAATTCAATGCATTCTATCAAAATGCCTCAAGCTATAAGTTTGCTCTTGCTCGTTCTCTATTTTTTTGCATCCAACCATCCCCCCCCCCCCCCCCCCCCCCAAAAAAAAAAAAAATGAAAATATGTGTCAATCAAATTGAATATGCATGAATTTTAACACTTACCAATGCCTCCACCTTCACAACAGGCTCAACTGGTAGATAATCCCACAGGCTGTCTTCTACACCATTGTCATCACACTGCTATAAAGCAAAAGAGAAATGACAATTAGGCCTCCAGTTGCAAGCATCTATTGATTAAGTGCAATGAGCAATAGAAGGAACATACTCAGCTGTTATGCCTATAGATGAGAGTGCCTGCATCAACAAACATCTGCATCTGCAATATTTAACTATAGCTCTCAGCAACCTACCTGTAGATGGTGTTTTTGAATGATTGGCTATTGAATTCCATAGATACAAACTAATTACTGTACCCAACTACCGAACACCTGGGCCTGATGAAATATCTGCAGGAAAGCTCAGCATATTCATCTTAATGGCTCCAAAATAAATCTTAATGGCACCTCTGCTGACCAGTCAGTCTTCACTTGAAAATGAGTGGCTAAGAGTGGTGGGTTCATGCGGAAGGCGAAAAAGTGAATGGGCCACACGGCTGGTTCCTTATGCCTCAGCAATATGTACGAGGTGCTACCCACTATTGATAATTCTTCCTAACCAGAAAGGGATGACTCTCCTGTTGGGCCAGTGGTTGCTTTTTCTGCAGGGCCAGTGGCCGATTTTCCTGCACAGTCTTATAAGTGCAGAGGGCAAGTATGCTAGTCATTGGGAACTCCAAAATTAGGCGGGTAATAGAGACCCCCAGGAAAATAGCAGGCAGGACTGAAAACAATGCCAGTGTCCATTCAGCAAGTTTGTAAGGGGGTCTCATCTGAGACAATGAGGAAGCCCTGCCAGTACCGGCTACAAATAATGGCACATTAGGTACAAATGACACCTGCTGCTTGGGTTCTGAGGTCATCTTCAGTTCCATTTGGTAGATGGCTGATTTGGTGAAGGCAACTAGCAAATCAAATGGGGTACAGCCTAAGCTCACTATTTGTAGTTACCAGGGTCGATTATGGTCCTCTGGTTTGGAGCAGAGTTCAAGGTCTAAACCAGAGCTCAGACAATTCTGCAATGGTATCACATACAAATTTCTCAACCTCTGCTATCAGGTGGAGAAATGTAAGGTTCCCCTTAATAGGTCAGGCATACACTACAAGCAGGAAGTGGCTAATAGGGTAGTGGAGTACGTGTAGCATGCACATGGAGGTTTTCTTACGTCTTAAGAAATCCCAGCAGTTTTGCTGGCCAAAATCAAAGATACATGAGCTACAACATTCTCAGAGAATACTCATCCTCAAATATGTAGAAAAGTTTAATATGATATTAGTAAACTGCAGTAGCATCCACAGAAAGGTCCCAGAATTATTCTCAAAAGTTGTAAGGCACAGATAGTGTTAGGAACAGAAAGTTGGTTGAAATTGAAAGTGAACAGCAACAAAATCTCAAGTTCAGATTGGGATATTTATCATACGGATTGGTTAGTCACCAATGGTGGCAGCATTTTTATCTCAGTAAAGAATACGATAATATCTAGCATGGTTATCATGAATTCCGAATGTGGATAAATCTGTGTAAAGTTAAGCATCAAATCTCTGTCAAAAATGGTAATTGGATGCCTTTGTAGATGCCTGGCTGAGGAGCACTTCAGAGAGAAGTTTCAGATTATTGTTAATAACTTTCCTGATAACGGGGTGGTTTCAACTTTATTGGGACAGTCATGCTATCAAAACTGGTGCCCAAGGCAGGGATGTGTGTGACATAATTCTGAATGGCCTGTCCAAAAATTACTTTGAGTATATAATTACAGAACCAACTTGAAAAGGAAATGTCTCAGATGTCCTAGATATCTTTGCTTTGCAAAAGTGACAGGATACAAATTGCAGAGAATCTGAGTAGTCTACAACAAATACACAGTGCCAAGGACAAAGGTGTGGAGCACAAATGAAAAAAATTCAAGGGTTCTGATAACCTCAGTGTGGTGTCACTGCCAGACACCACACTTGCTAGGTGATAGCCTTTAAATCGGCCGCGGTCCGGTAGTATACGTTGGACCCGTGTGTCGCCACTATCAGTGATTGCAGACCGAGCGCCGCCACACGGCAGGTCTAGAGAGACTTCCTAGCACTCGCCCCAGTTATACAGCCGACTTTGCTAGCGATTGTTCACTGACAAATTACGCTCTCATTTGCTGAGACGATAGTTAGCATAGCCTTCAGCTACGTCATTTGCTACGACCTAGCAAGGCGCCATTATCATTTGCTATTTATCTTGTGATGCATGTACCGTCAGACCGATGTTCACCAATTATGGATTAAAGTTAAGTATTCCAGAAGCTACATACTCTTTTTACTAGACTCAACTCCTTTAACTGTTCCAGACCTCATGCCAGCCTGCGTGAGCTTAAACGCGTGCCTTTCGGCTATCTCATAGTGGCTTGGCTGTCTTGCCAAGTCACAACACTCACTGTTCTGCACCCATAAGATCCAAATACACACAAAAAATTCAAAAGCATTTTTCGGTATGCCTTAGACAGCAAGTACACACCGAACAAGATCTTCAAAGGTTGGGAAAGACCCACTGGGTTTAACAGCCGAGTTAAAAAGCTGCTGCATAAACATAAAGAGCTTCATCACAGATTCAACAGTTTATAAGTAAAAACCTAGCAGTCAAATAAAGCAAAAATCAGCTTAAGGAAACCAACAAGAAAAATGTTGAATGATGTTGAAAGTAAAATTTCGTCAACAGATCTGACTGACAACCCTTGCATCACATCCACACCAGCCTGATTCAACAAGCCTTGCAAAATCTGGTCTACCCTAAGTAGAATACGAAAAACTGTGTAGATTTGTTCACTTGTTGTACAGATGGGAAACAATAGCTTCTCCCAAGTGTGATTGTGGAGCTGCTAGATAAATGGGTAAACCATAAAACATATATTTGAAGATTGCCCATTGACAGCCTTCAGCCTTCACTAGTGAATTGACAGCCTTCAGCCTTCACTAGTGACTACTCCAAAATCCTACATGCTACCAAAAAGGCTGTGGAATACATCAGCAATGTGGACATTCATCTGTAGTAGTGTTTCCATATATTTTGTGGTTGCACACACTGAGGTGACAAAAGACATGGAATAGCAATTTGCACATATATATATGGCGGCAGTATCGCGAACATGAGGTATGAAAGGCCAGTACATTGGTCTATCTGTCAATTGTATTCAGGTGATACATGTGAAAAGGTTTCTGACGTGATTGTGGCCACACGGTGGGAATTAACAGACTTTGAAGGCAGAACGGTAGTTCGAGCTACAAGCATGGGACATTCCATTTTGGAAATCGTGATGGAATTCAGTATTCCAAGATACACAGTGTCAAGAATGTGTTGAGAATACCAAATTTCAGGCATTACCTCTCACCATGAACAACTCTGTGGCCAAGAGCCTTCACCTAACGACTGAGAGCAGCAGCCTGTGCATTCAATTGTCACTGGAAACAGACACACAACACTGCGTGAAATACATCAATGTGAGATGTACAATGAAAGTAGCTGTTAGGACAGTGAGGCGAAATCTGGTGTTAATGGTCTGTGACAACAGACGACCAATGCAAGTGCCTTGGCTAACAGAACGACATTGCCTGCAGTATCTCTCCCCTGCCCATGACCACATCGGTTGGACTCTAGATGACTCGAAAGCCGTTGCATGGTCAGATGAGTCCCAATTTCAGTTGGTGAGAGCTGATGGTAGAGTTCGAGATCCCATGAAGCCGTGGATCCAAGTTGTCAACAAGGAACTGTGCAGGCTGGTGATAATGGTGTGGGCAGTGTTTACATGGAATGGGCTAGGTTCTCTGGTCCAACTGAAGGAATCATTGGCTGGAATTGGTTACGTTTGGCCACTTGGAGCCCATTTGAAGCCATTCATGGTCTTCACATTCTCAAACAACGATGGAATTTTTGTCAATGACAATGCGCCATTTCACCGAGCCACAAATGTTCGTGATTGGTCTGCAGAACTTCCTGGACAGTTCAAGCAACTGATTAGGCCACCCAGATCACCAAACATGAATCCTATCGAACGTTTCTGGGAGATACTCGTGAGGTCAGTTTGTGCACACCATAATGGGCCAGCAACACTTTCGTAATTATGGGCGGCTATAGAATCAGCATGGCTCAATATTTCTGCAGGGGACTTCCAACAACTTGTTGAGGCCACATCACATCCAGTTGCTGCATGGCACTGGGCAAAAGGACATGATATTAGGCAGTATCCCATGAATTGTGTCACCTCAGTGTAAATTTTATGTATGTTGTTCTCCATACGCAAATTGGTGTTAGTGACCATGAAACAGCTGTACTAACAATCATTACTTAGGTACAAAAGGCAACTATGACTAAGACTTGTTCAGTTACATAAAGAGGTCTTCATGTCAAACATCAAAGGGAATCCAGAATATTTACCAATGGGCAGATATATACAGAGGGACTGTGGACGGCATTTAAAATACAGTTGACCAAGCATTGGGTAGATACGTACCTAGTAGAACAGTTCATCATGAAAGGGACCCTCCATAGTATATAGTCACTGTAAACAAAATTTTAAACACAGCGAGCACTGCATAAAAAGTGTAAGACGAAGCATACGCTTATTGATAGGGAGATGCTGAATGAAATGCATTTGGCTGTAAAAACAGCTTTGTGTAAAGCCTTCTATGACTACCATAGCAAAATCTTACTGAAAGAGCTCTGGAGAAATCCAAAGAAATTATGGTCATTACTGAAGGCTGTCAGTGGCACCACTCATACTGACATTGTGGATAGCATAGTGAAAGCAGAAATGCTGAATTCTATTTTCAAATGTTCCTTTACAAATGCAGAAGCAGAAGTACTGCACCAATTCAATTCTTGCAAACCTCTGTCTTGAGTGATATGGAAATAACTGTCAGTAGCACTGGGAAGCAGCTTAAATCAATAAAATTACACAAAACTTCCATGGAATACCTGTCATTTCTATACAAAATTTGTATCTGGCTTTGCTCTCATTTTAACCATACTATATCATAGATCCCACTTAAACTGTGCCTAGTGCTTGGAAGAAAGCCCTGGTCACACCTATCTGTAAGAAGGGGAGCAGAAGTGAGCCACACAACTGCCATCCAATCTCAAAGGCATCAATCTGTTGTATAATTGTAGAATATCTTTGGAGCTCTAACATATGATCATTTATGAACCTCACAACTTAATATATCCATACGAATGCTAGTCTGCATATAAATGTAACAAGTATATCAGTAGAGATGCAGTCAAACAATGGAAAATAGTGGAGATGCCCAGTTGCAGATGCGCACAACAAGAAGACTGTCAGAACGTGAGCTTTCAGCCAATAAGGTCTGCATTGAAAATACACACACACACACACACACACACACACACACACACACACAACTTCCACATACATAGCCACTATCTCTGGCAGCCAGAGTCTAACTTCAGCTGCCAGAGCATTATACATTGCTGTTTTCCTTTGTTACTATTTTCTAATGCATTACTATACTCAGTATCCATCCTTTTTTCTCTTCTTCCCTGTGTTCCTCTTGTCACCTTACAAACCGCTCTGCACGTCCTGCTCACACGAGCCACACTGTATCAACTGTCTCAGCCAGGCACAACAGATGGCTACAGGATGGCATTGGTACAGCATCTTATGTCTCACACTACTCCCACCGATATAATTAATCCTATACCTTCAAATTGATCACTCTTCCTGCACCACTCTCGAGTATTTTCGCGTGTTATTTCCTGTATTTTTCATGTGCCATGTGAACTTGTATCTCAGCCTACCTAAACCTTCCCACCCCTCACTCCTTCTCCCCTCTATTCCAGTTCACACCAATTAACTTCAGCTAATCTAGTCACATCTGGCATCCATCTTCTTCACACTTATCCACCAACACACCTGCAACCCCTATTACAATCTTTCTTTTTGTTTATTTCTTCTTTGAGCTCTTCATGTGTTCACGCCAATTTGAGTTGGTTTTTGCTTTTCATTATCAGCCTACTTCCTCAGATTTCATCCTGTTTCCTCTTACTTCATCCGTTTCATCCTCTTCATGATTTTTCTCACGTTTGGGTGTATTTTTGTGAATTTTTTTGGACATAATTTTACGTTATTCATGTATTTTTTTCACATTTTTTTCCGCCACAATGGATCCTTGCTCCTTCCATATGCGTCAATACAGAAAAGTTGCCTTATCCTTAGCCAGAACCCAGTCCAGTTCAGCGTACTGTTTCTGCATTATTGCTTGGCTGGAATCCCCCCAAATGGCCTATCATCAAATTACCCTTTTCTGGCTGCCACCCTTCCTTCCACAATTACCTTCTGACAGTACCTTCTCTCCATCCACAAAATTCTCCTGCTATACTATTCCAAACTCCTGAATCCTATATCACACATTGAAACCTTTACTCTTCAGGCACTACAGCAACATGCACAATGCCATCTCAAGAAAACTCTCCACCGTCTTCACTTTCTACTCCCACCTTGGACTACCACTATCCACCATCTCTCGAACAACCTCCAAACCTCCTCCACGTCCCCTCATAACTGACAAATCCTATCTTGCACACCTACTACATTTACTCCAACCTCAAAAAACTCCCTCCCACCACCATACAGAATCCAGAACCTGGGCAGACAGGAAATACAGTCATGGAATATCTGCCATCTCTATACAAAATTTTTACCTGACCTCGCTCTCATTTTAACCATACTGCATCATAGATCACACTTAAACTGTGCCTAGTGCTTGGAAGAAAGCCATTCTTAGCCCCACAGAAGCATCACTCCTTTCCAAAGGCCTCACCTTCTGTTCCACTCCCAAAAATAACCAAGTAAAGGCTCACATAGCTGTATGTACATGGTGCTCCCAATGTTTTACAATCTTTATTTTCATACTCGATACAGATCATGGCAGTTTTGATGTGTGTTCCTCAAGTGAACTGACAGGTTAATTTACATGCGACAACTCCTGTGGCATACTGCACAGAGATAGTCTACATGTGCTTGATAATTACTTCACAGTTTAAGTTGCCAACAATAGTAAATAAACACAAAATTTTACAACCGACAACAGACAATGTTTCCTTTCGAAAAAATAAATACCTACACTTGAAGCTATGTAATAAACTGCCACAAACAGATGAAACCACCCATAGATAAATTTAGGCAGGTAATAGAAACTTTGATTGAAAATAAATGATAGTAAACTGTTAAACAACTCTTTGAAACTAATTAGAATAACATAAAAAGTGAGCAATGGGCCCTAGTTACTAGCAAAGAAGTGTGATGTGCCATAGATGTTCTCCACTTTTTTAAGTCTGTTAACATAAACAAAATTCAAGAATGGGGAGGGCAGCATTATTCCACTCTAGCCCAGATTACTTATCCAAATAAAATGAAAATATTGCTACATGCTGTGCTACATGCAGTGTGCCATAGCAGTTAATGTTGCTGGCTCGTGTGCTGGGAGTCACCAGATCAAACCCCACCACCATAAATATTTGTTATTTAGTATTTATCATTTCTGGGAAGCTCTCTAAAGTTCTTCTGTTTGTGTGTTCTGGAATATTTGTTGTTCGTATACAAAGCAGCACTCTCCAGCCAGGATTTCAGTATTGTTCTGTTCCGGCTGTGCATTGGTGTTTGTAAGAAACATACTTACAGTGCTAAGTGTTGTACTTGAATGACAATCCTGCTTTTGGATTTGGAATAGATTCTGGTTACGCCATGACAGTGTTAGGTGGAGATACCAGGTACTTCACACACCTACCGGGTAGTTATAATTAAACTTTCCCTATTTAACACTTTTATAACATGGAAACTAGTTACCATACAAGTAACAAACTTGGTAGCATTAATGTCCAGAGTATCGGGTGCACAATTTCCATGCATCACAGTGCCACCGTCCAGTTCCAACTACAGCCAACAGGTGCCATGATCAGTCATTGTGATACATAATCTCTCACACCTGATCAGTCGCTGTGCTCTTGTTGACGTGTCAACATGAGCTAGGAGAAAAGGATCAGAGCATTATTGGTGAAACTTTATTATCAAAACAACAGTAATGCTGCAGCTGCACTTCGAGAATATCAACGCCTGAAAGGATTATGGAAGGGTCCTCTTTCTCCACTTGCTATGCGGCGCATGATGAAGAAGTTCGAATGAACTGAAGAACTGGACATCGCTCTGGAAAGGGGCTGAATACCTGTTGCACCACAAGTGGTTGATAAAATAGCTGTTGCTATGGCGGACAATGCTGCGCGGAATTCCCGCACGCAGTGGGTCCCAACAGTTGAAAATTTCATGATCCACTGCATGGAAGGTGCTTCGAATCATTCTCAAATGGTATCCATAAAAGATCCACACTGTACAACAGATTGCACCATAGGACGCACGATGACATATTGACTTCGCTCTCCACTTTCTCACAAGGACTGAAGTTGACAAGGGCTTGCTGTAGACCATCCTATGGACAGACGAAGCTCATTTTTCTGTGATGGGTGAGGTGAACACACAGAATTGCAGAGTGTGAGGATCTTCACCTCCAGTCACTGCATATGAAGTTCCCCGGTATGGTGAATGTGTTACTGTATGGTGTGGCTTCATGGCACCGCGCCTAACCTAACCTACGTTCATCATTGGCCCATTCTTTTTTGAACAGGTTGGCACTTGAGGACCAAAGATGTGCAGTGTGACTGGCCAGCGTTACAAGGTGTGTTCCATAAGTAATGCGACCAAATTCATAAAAAAATCATTTATTGAATATATTCGTACAAATAATCAAAAATTTTCAAAATAGCACCCTCTTGTGTCAATACACTTCCTGAGGCGGTGTTTCCATGCCTAGAAGGGATCCTGGAATGCCTTTTCCGTAATGTCCTTTAGCGCTGATGTACCATGCGCCTGGATGCTTTCAATCGTGTCCCAATGTTTTCCTTTCATGACTCCTTTTAACCGAGGAAACAAAAAAAAGTCAGCGGGAGCCAGGTCAGGATTGTAGGGAGGCTGGGGAACCAATGGGGTCTTGGTCCTGGCCAGGAAGTCATTGACAATGAAGGCGCTGTCACTCGGTGCATTGTCATGGTGAACATCCACGTGTCCTCGATGTCGCTTCGGCAGCGCGACCTCCTCCTTTTCAGTCTTTTGAGCACTTCCAAGTAGAAAGATGAGTTCATTGTAGTCCCGGTAGGTATGAATTTGTGGTGGAAAATGCCTCCGACATCAGAGAAGACAATGAGCATGGTTTTGATCCTGGACTTGCTCATGTGTGCCTTCTCGGGAAGGGGCGACGATGGAGTGTGCCACTCTGAACTCTGCCTTTTTGTCTCGGGGTCGTACTCAAAAATCCACAACTCATCACCAGTGATCACTGAGTTTAAAAAATGAGGATCATTTTCACACATTTCCAACATTTCTCGCCACTGAAGCACTCACATGTGCTTGTGTTCGTCGGTCAACACTTTTGGGTTGAGTTTGGCACACACCTTTCTCATGTTCAAATCTTCGGCCACAATGCGGAAAATGGTTGTTTTTGACATGTTTAGAGTTTGTGCTATCAATTGAAGGCTCAGCCGTCTGTCAGAGTTCAAACAATACCCACACGCGTCACATTTTCGTCGACTCATGCGGTTGATGGCCGTCAACTGCGAGGTTCATCGGCGATCTCCTCTCAGCCCTCCATGAATGACTTGTGCCATCGGAAAACTTGTGATTTGGACAAGCAATCAGTCCCAAAGGCATGCTGAAGTAATGGAAACGTTTCAGTGGCGGACTTCCCAAGTTTAATGCAAAAGTTGATAGCGTACGGTTGCTCTACAGAATGATCCATTGTGTCGTGTTACATAAACTCAAAACGGGGTTGACAGAAACGCACGTCCTGACTCTCCGGCAGCTCGCAGCCAAATGAGATAAAGAGCGTTTTGAAGCTAACTTATGGAACGCACTCTGTAATTCAATATGCTTCGCCAGCATGTCATATTTGCCCTACAGGAGAGAAACACATTGAACTCAACAGTTTTCGAATTATCAGCTGATCGTTTCCAAAACCTTGACTGGAACGATCACCTGATCTCACTCCCTGTGATTTCTGGTTGTGGGGCTACCTGAAGGACAGGGTTTACAAGGGGAACATGCACACATGAGCTGATCTGAGGCGTGGCACATCAACAGAGGTAGTCAGCATACCTACAGACATGATTCATTCTGTTGTGCAGAATGCAATCTTGTACTTTCAGACTCTTCTGGCCACTGATGGACGCCATATTGATCCCCTTTTGTAGCAGTAATGGTACCGGTATGTAATGGTATCATGTACTGTAGCAGCATACTAAAAATGTTTTAACTGAACTGAGTCTGCATTATTTCTCTTCCCCCATGTCCTTGACATTAATGCTACCAAGTTTGGTACTCGTATGGTAATTGGTTTCGTGTTATAACGGGTTAAATAGGGAAAGTTTAATCATAATCACCCAGTACATCACAGTGGCTCCAATTACGCAACATAAAAGTCATCAAGTATACACACAAGTACCAGAATATCAGCAGTACATTGCTCCCACAGTCTGTATATTCAGGAGACACATGGATCCCAAAACAGTAGTAAGCCAGCTGTAAATCAGGCACCAACCAAATGTGAAGTGTTTGGCAAATGTGTACATTTACTAGGACCACACATCCCAGTAGTGGTTCAAGAACAACGAAGAGAAGCTCAATAGCTGGAATAAACTCCAGACTAAACTGAAGAAAAGGTCGATAATCAGTGGCAAGTCTGCTTAGTTGAAGAAAAACTGAAGAACAGTGTTCAACATCACTGGGAAACGACGAAGTCCTACAAACAGTATGTTTCATCCCTATGCCACACTGCAAACCTGAACATGACAGAAGCTGAGAAACTTCACACTTGATGAAAGGAGACACAGAAGGCATGTCCCCAGATCTTCTGGCAAAGGATGTGTCAACACCCACGGAATTCATCAAAGGGTAGTGCCAGTACATAAAAGAAAATGAAACAAAAAGAATCAAACATTGACCTCATTTGTTAGGAGGTAATACAGAATGTTGAAGATGAGATGTATCAATATTTAGCATCCATCTCTGCTTCCAGGTGAATGTGCCTAAAAGAATGGACTCAGCCAACTCGGACTTATGCTGCAGCTGTCAGACAACAACCAAGCATTCAATCAACGTAGCTACAACCTAGCTCCTGCCGGTATAACACTCCGAAGATTAGTGTTTGATGACTAATTCACCACCAGATGTCAATCATAACAACAGTTCTATTCATCCCACTCAACTGCAGACCATTACGGTCAAGCTGTGGGCAAAGCCCTCCGTCATACCTTCGAGAAGGTTGCTCTCCAACACATTCCTTGTCATCATGCAACCACTCACCTAGTTGCTGAATTCAGGAGTCTAAGTGACGTAACCATCTATGAAAGTGAGGAGATTGTCCCAGATGAAAATCCCCGAGATATCAGGAAATCTCATCAAGGACATTGATGGCAAACCTACCTGGGCTTTAGACAATGCATAGGCTTCTCTCTCTGTAACATCTAATGCTTGTTCTCACCAACTAAATAAGATTATGTTCTGTGATACGAAAGTGATGGTGCTGAAAGCTGCAACTCGGAAATACATTCAGATAAAAGAAACATGTATTGCAAGATTAACTATCAATGACAGAACACAGCCCTAAAAATTTGTCATTTTAGCAGAATGTAGTCATAATGTTATTCTTTGATAGGCCTTCTTGCAGACACCACAAGCATTCACAGATTGTGAAGATCAGAGCTCCAGATTGGCAATGCTATACCAACAACTGCACAGAACAAAGATTGCTCTGTGTGGTTGTCTGCCATTGAAGATGTTATCCCACTGACACCAATAGGACATTTTCCAGTCGTCAATCTAAATTATTAGTTAAAAGTGTGAAGCTTTTGTCAATTGTAAAAAAAATCACTCAGACTCATAAACGAAATCTACATTAAAGCAACAATCATAAGCACTGTAGGTGGTCAAGGAGACCTTTAGATGACTGACTGTCAGAAGCAGCCATAACTCATCCTACAGGTATGAGCATAGGGACAACCAAACCAGTCCAGGAAGTGCACCTTAATGCCACTGACGAAGAATTGTGCTCCATGACCACTACAGACAATGCAGGTGGGAAGCACTTATGCCAAAAAGATTCTGTATGTCTGAGAAGCAATGCCAGTATCTGTTGGGCATTCTGCAGCAATTTCCAGATGCATTCAAATCCAGAGTTGAGAAAAGATGACCATGCAGCTCATGGTAGGACATCATAACAACAAGGCATTATCCAACAATTAGTCAGCACTATTAAAGGATGTCACCAGCTGAAAGACAGATAATCCAGGAAGAAGGTGCATGATGACACCACTGAACCTTCTGAGGGTCCTTGGTCTTACCCTGTGATGCTTGTGAAGATGAAGGATGGCACGTGGCGTTTTTCTGTCGACTAATGATGACTGAGCAAAATCACAAAAATGATGTCAATGGACTGCAGTACAATGATGGCAACCTAGCCTACTTGACAGGACCAAATAATTTCTCAGCTATTGACATGCAGACAGGTTACTGACAAATAAGCTGACCAAGAATAGACCCCTTCATAGCTCGTGATACCCTCTATGAGTTCAAAGTTCTGCCATTTTGGACTCTATAATGCTCAAGCCATATTCAAGTGTACAATGAACAACTTGCTACAACACCTCAAATGGACAAGTCTGCTATCTGGATGACAATGCCATTTATAGAACATCTGTGTCATGTGACTAAGTGTGTTCAGACTGCAGGCCTCTGACTGAATCTGAAAGAATGTCTCTCCATTGCCCATGAAATAAAAATCTTGTGGGCTGGGCTGGTAGGGAGGGGGGGGGGGGGGGGGGGGGGAGACGGCAACTAGTTAATGCTGATAGAGCCTGTCCCAATCCAGAGCAAGTAAGAACAGTCACAGATTTCCTGACTAGTCAGCACATTCATGACGTGAGAAGTTTACTCGGTATGTGTTTGTACTAAAAAATTCACAAAAGATTTCTGTAACAAGGTATGTCCCTTGCAAGAACTTCTGCATGAAGGTGCCAAATTTTCCTGGGACAAGATGCAAGAAAGGTCTTTCTTGTCCTTCAAGAGCTGCTTCCATCTTTTCCAGTCCTACCATTGTATGACAAGAATGCTGAGATAGAACTGGACACCAACTTATCAGTTGGGGGATAGGTGCAATTCTAGTATAGGAAGGTTCTGGAAAGGTGATTCTGATTGCAGAATGCACTCAAAGTCAGAGATGGACTACTCTACAACCAAGAAAGAGTGCCATTAAAAAGTTCTGGCCATATATACTTGGCAAACCCATGACCTCTCAGGATGCCTCACATATACCTTTAGATAATGACTCTGAGGGCCAAAACCAGTTGTGGTTTTAAATAAAGAAAAAGTGCAATTGGTATGTATATTTTCTTCAAAACATCCCCACAGTTGCAGAATCACCATTACGATGTTTCCCAAGCTAGACAAGACAGTAAACCATTCATGGTTGTGATGGACCACCATTCTCTATGCTGGCTGACTACAGCAGAGTCGGCATAATTTGATCCGTCACAGTTGAAGAAGGGCTGGGGCGGGAGCTTTGCAGGACAGCTTCAACCAATAATATGATGAGTTTTCGTAAATGGCTCTATGGCAACATCTCAGCATTGTAACAGCTCTGTAGACAGCCACTGTTTTCACCTGTAGCAATTAGCACTTCACAGTTGAAAGCTGGCAACAGTGTTGTGAGCTGTCAGGGTTACACTGTCTCAAATACAGGTATAGCAAGAAGGATCTGTTGCATCCACTGACAAGATGGGCATTGAGACTTTAAGAATATGTTACAGTGATATAAAAAAAATGAACATAAACACAACAACGGTGGCTGCATTTCAACGAATCCTGTGGTGGAAACAACGGCATGGACAATATCTTCATTGCTGTGCTAAATGACATTGCTGCTGAAGAGAGGGAAAACTATAGAAGCCTTGAAGAATGAAGAATCAACTAAAATAAAATTCCAATTAATAAACAAAATATTGTATAAGAGGAACCATAATCCAATGGGGCAGAAATGGTTGTTCTTCATCCCAACTCATCTACAGCCAATTATCCTGAAGTATTTCCATGATGTTCCAACATTTGGTCACAGGGGATTCGTGAAGATGTAAACAACGCAGCTATCACTGGTCAGGTCTTTGCCAATCCATTAGCCACTACACAAAAAAATGTAGGTGGTGGAAGCAGGTGCTGCAGTTATCTTCAGGGCATCTGATAGCAATCCTGCCTGCAACAATGCCATTCCAGCCAACTGGAATCAACCTCTTTGTTAGGTTCTCAAAGTTAATGGGAATCAATGTATTATTGTCTGCATCACCTCAACCATTACACTGTCACCAAAGCTGTGCTAACTGTCAAACCTCCAGAAATTGCAAGGTTCTTTGAAAAAGACATCATTCTGAAGCATGGAGCACCCTGTGTGATGATCTCCGATTGTGGAAGTTTTCCAATCAAGACAGTATCAGAGGTAATTTCATGCTGGGACATCACTCACAGGATGGCAACTGCCCACCACCCAAAGACAAAGGGTCCCACAAAATGTTTTAATAAAACATTGGAAGACAAGCTCTTGATGTATGCTGATGTCAAACAGAGAGACTGGGATACAATACTGCCCGATGTGGCATTCACATTAACACTCCGAAGCAAGATAGCACAGGCTTCACACCGTTCTTTCTGCTCCACGTTTCTGAAGCTGAAATGAGAATTGAAACACTATTCCCGTTTCAACCAGCTGATACTCAGGATGAGTATGTAATAAACCTCATCACCCAGACTGAAGAAGCAAGAGAGCTGGCTCACATATGGACACTGGATGCCCAAGGCAAGGTCCTAGATCATTACTGCCTGAGTTAATTGATATTGATTTCTATCCCTGTGCAGAAAGTGTGACTATCTGAAAAGTTACTGAAGCGCCACTTTGGGTTCTATCATACCTTTGTCGCTTGGGGGATGTCACATACAGAGCTGAGAATTATGACACTTCATCAAAATGACAAAAACACAGGGATGTCATCCATGCCTTCTGTATGTACTCCTACTATAGTCCTGAGGCGCAGATCGATGATGCGTTCTTCTCATTCAAGGAAGCTGAAGATCAGCTTGATGACTGCAAAGCTTCAATGGGAGAGGTTACCTCAATGCTCATCACAGTGAAGAGTATGCGACAACATGACCAGAACATAAACATCTGCCAGTGCTGTCACACAGAGGATCATAGAAAAGTTCTGCAGGTGGCTTCAAAGAGAACATTTGAAATAGCAGTTCCCTCTTCCTCCAGGAGAGGGATCAATGCCACATACTCTGCTGCATGCAGTGTGATGTAGGAGTTAGTGTCACTCGCTGGTGTGCTGAGATTTGCCAGCTGAAAACCAATCACCAGCATTCACTCGTTGTTTAGTATTTATCATTCCTGGGAGGTGTTAAAAAGTTCTTATGGATGTATATTTTGGAATATCAATGTTCATATAAATAGCAGCACTCTCCATCTATGAGTTTAGTTGTCTTCCGGCTTTACCTTGTTGTTTGTAATAAAAATGCATTCAATGCTAAGTGTTATACTTCACTGATGGCCCTGTTTTCAGATTTGGACTTTATTCTCTTACAATGTGACTGTGTTCTAATGAACTTACTAAAAATAATATGTGGAAACTAAAAAGAAGATGATGCACATGACCATATATGTCGGTAGACTTGTAATGTGAATTAGTTGAAACTGTATGTATTTATTTGTAAATGTATAAATGTAAAATGTTCAATCATGAAGATAACTCCATGGAAAATATGCAGAAAGGCTATGTTGACTCTATTCTAAACCACTGTTATTCTTATTCAACCGAGCTGGGCCACCTGATTAGCTACAAGTAATCATGAAACAATGTATATGCTAAGTTATCTTAATTCTGAAGGCTGTTTAAATTAATTTTTCAGGAGATATTTCCAAAAGATGTCACTTCCATAGCTGCAGTACACTGATCCACAGCTGCTAAATTACTATCATAGGTACAATAAGGGTATAAGGGTAGATACCACAAAAAATAAATGTATAAGTTCACTGACAAAGTAATATATAATGCAGGAAATAAAAGCAAAGTAGTATGAGACGTCATGAAATGTACAACAGAAAATCATCGGGAGTTAGCAAATTGTGTAAATGACTATTTCTCTGATACTGCAAAGAAGTTGCAACAAAATCTTTGTAAAACACTTGTAGCACCTGCAAAGAATTATACTGCAAGCACAATGTTGGTGTTTCCCATAACAGAACTTGAATTCGGGAGACAACACAGAAACTATAAAAATAAGAAGTCAACAAGCATAGATGAGGTTCCAATCTCAGTTGTGAAGGTGTGCATTAAAACACCCTTAACAAGCTCGATAAATGAGTCTACTAGTTCAGATATTTTTCTAGAGTAACACATGCACACAAGTTGCATACTTACCGAAGAAAGGTAATGCAAAAAGTATAGAAAACTATTGGCCAGTTTCATTACCGTCAGTATTCTCTTAAATAATTGGATCAATCATGAAAGATACAATAATGAGGTACATCAATAAGTACAACCTTTTTTAACGAAGTACAGTTTGGTTTCTGAAGAGGGAGAAATACATTATACGAAGGGTTCAAAAAGTAATAATTGAAGCTCTTGAGAAGATTGTTTTTACTGGTATATTCCTAGACTTTAAGAAGGCTTACAACACTGCTGAGCATTAAATACTGTGAAACAAGCCAGATGCAATAGGTGTAAGAGGAACAGCAAACAAATGGTTTCAGTCACAGCTGGAAACCAGAATACAAAGGTAGACATACACAAAACTTCTTTTAATGATAAATTATCTGTGGAACAATTGTCAGATAAAGAACACACAAACATAGGTGTTCTTCAGGATAGCATACTGCATTCAGTTCTGTTCTCAATAAGCAGGGTGTACAGAAATTCCCATTACAAAATCCTAGGACTTGTAGAGGGGAGTGAGTAGATAATATTTTGAATTGAAACCCTTGTCCGGAAACATAATGTTTCCATCTACAACCATTTCAAAACTACTTTTTTTCCCTTCTTCAGGTGACTGTCAATAGCATTGATATACTTGAAGAAATGCATGGTAAACACTGTGCTGTCTTACAATTGACCAGTTTCGAGCACTGATCACCTTCACTTAGAAAAATAGCATGAATGACAAATGAAGGTGTCACAATATTTTTCCACTGTAAGATGATCAATGATCGAAACCAATTGTGAATAAATTATTAAGACAGCCCGGTGTTTGCCATGCATTTCTCCAAGCATTTGAAAACATGTTGGTAACACAATACTTTTACAAGTAACTCATTAGGCGTGACCCAGTACATCTGTTTTAGCCTACAGTTCCACTCCTTAAAAGCCAAAGGCATTGCTCTCATACTCACTGACGGGTTCTCTTCAACATGATGCAGTAGGGCTTCTTTCAATTTGGGTGTGCAGCATCTTCTTGGAGCATAACAAAGGTTATGCAATGGAGCTGAACACTGTGGAGAACAATTCTGATACAGGCAATGAGCAGTTCTTCTGTTACCATGAGCTTCGCCATTCATGAGGATCAAGTCAGTTTATTCTGCAAACATGCACTCAGCCATGTTGATCTCACACACACAAGAATGAGGCTCGAACCATGTCAGAAAGGTAGGATGGACATCAAATGACATCAGCCAATCCAATGCAACCATCTCTCATCATAACTACCCTGTTGCATACGTACCTAGCAAAATTGTTTTCATGTGGCTGGAGTAAGAAAGGTACATTTCCAGACATGGGTTTCTATTAAAAACATTATGTATTCACTCCCCTCTACAAGCCCTAGAAGTTTGTAAAAGGAATATCTGAACACCCTGTATATCAGTGGTGGGTGGGGCAGATAATAAGTGTCTCTCATGAGTTGAAAGATATAACCATCTCCTTTATGACACTTCATGGTCCTGGTAATGGTTTTAAATGGCCCTCATCAAAAGATCAGTGTCCAGTTCCCCTTCCCCAAATACTGCTCTTGATGGATCATCCTCGTCCATGTGCAAATTCAGCTCGGCTATACAAGCTCAGTGGAAAAAAACAATACAGTGTTGATTGTTACATTGTAGGCAACTTTAATTCATGGAAAGTGATGAAGAAGTAAAATCATTATGGAAGAAAATAATTATTTGTGAATAATACCATAAAAGGAAAAGTGAGTATAAATATTCCATATCTCATTGTTTTTATAGGGTCAACAGATGTGTCCAATTCCACCCGTCGGTGTTTGTAGGTGTCGTTTTGATGTGATCGGTGGTGTTCTCTGGCGGTGTGTTTGTGTGTTAGGTGATGTTTTTGGTTTAGTCCGCGTGTGTGGCATGTTTATAGGTGGTGTATTGTTGCAGCTGGTGGTTCTCTCTGGTGGTGTGTTTATGGGTAGCATGTTATGTGGCGTATGGGGTTCATTTGCGCAGTAGCCTTGCATGTGTGTGGTATCGGTGGTGACTGTGCTTTCAGGGGCGTATTTTTCAGTTAGTTAATGATTTTGGTTTTGTTATGTCGACGTTATTATAGTTTTTTTCTGTTCGTCGTGTGTGAATTTTGGTAAATTGCATTGTTTCTGTTTTCGGTACGTATGGATATGACTGCCAAGGTCAAAAGTTTTTGGTTGTCAGCGATGATGGGGGACAGTGCGTTGCCTCTAATAAAATTTCTTCAGCTATTCAGCCTGTTGGCTGAAGTCGTGAAGTGTTCAGCGTGTCGTGAAGAAATGAGGCTTACTAAAATCCCAGCGTCTCAGGTCAGGGACGGCTATATGTGGAGACGTCATAAGGATAACAGGTCACGGGAAGTGTTCGATTCCAATTTTGATTTTCTAGTTTTTGTTTTAGTAGGATTAAGTGTGGTGAAATTTTTGAGATTTATAGTGTGGTATCGATAGTTGCTGTTGACCTATATAGGGCAAGGGAAGTGTTCAATTCCAATTCTTTTGTTTTGTTGTGTTTTTTGAGGTTGTGATGATTGTGGACCTGGTTGTAGTTTTAGGTTTTATGATTTGGTATCGGTAGTTTCTGTTGACTATATAGGTCACGGGAAGTGTTCGATTCCAGTGGATATTGTTTTTAGTTGAGTTTTGGAAGGTTGTGGTCGTTTGATTATATCGTTTTTGTCATTTGGTTTAGTGGCGTATGTTTATTCTTAGTTTGTCCCTGCCCAAAAACCCCCAATTTCCCCCACTTCTCCAATTAGTTTCATTATACTTTTAGAGAAATATATGTTTGATGGTTTTTCGATCTATTTTTGAGTTTTGTTGGTCATGTTTACATAAAGATGTCATAGTTGCGATATGGGAGTTGTTGTGAATGGTCGTTTCCACCATACTGGTGACATCATTGGTCAATGCAGATGGGTGGAATCGGAAGTTTCCTTTAACACTTTTTGGTTGGTTTTGTGGGAGGGGACCAGACAGCGAGGTCATCAGTCTCATCAGATTAGGGACGGATGGGGAAGGAAGTCGGCTGTGCCCTTTGAAAGGAACCATCCCGGCATTTGCCTAAAGCGATTTAGGGAAGTCACGGAAAACATAAATCAGGATGGCCGGACGCGGGATTGAACTGTCGTCCTCCCGAATGCGATAACCCGATTTTTTTTTTTTTTTTAACAAAATTATGAATTGTTTTCCCATTCACTTATAATGTTGTAAGGTAATTAATTTGAGTCATAAACATCAGTTTTGCATGATAGTCACGTATAATGAGAGAACAATTTAAATATTTAAGCATCCATGATTTTGTAACCTTGAGAGTAGAGCTCAGTCTAATTAAAAAATTTCTCACATTTTGAACACACAAGTACTGCCCACTCTGATTGTACATTCCCTAAATACAATGACCAACTAACATGTTGTTGTTGTTGTTGTTGTTGTTGTTGTCTTCAGGCCTGAGACTGGTTTGATGCAGCTCTCCATGCTACTCTGTCCTGTGCAAGCTTCTTCATCTCTCCGCACTTACTGCAACCTACATCATTCTGAATCTGCTTTGTGTATTCATCTCTTGGTCTCCCTCTACGATTTTTACCCTCCACGCATTCTTCTGTAGCACCACATTTCGAAAGATTCTATTCTCTTCTTGTCCAAACTATTTATTGTCCATGTTTCACTACCATACATGGCTACACTCCATACAAATACTTTCAGAAACGACTTCCCGACACTTAAATCAATACTCGATGTTGACAAATTTCTCTTCTTTAGATATGCTTTCCTTGCCATTGCCAGTCTATATTTTATATCCTCTTTACTTCGACCATCGTCAGTTATTTTGCTCCCCAAATAGCAAAACTCCTTTACTACTTTAAGTGTCTCATTTCCTAATCTAATTCCCTCAGCATCACCTGACTTAATTCGACTACATTCCCTTATCCTCGTTTTGCTTTTGTTGATGTTCAACTTATAACCTCCTTTTAAGACACTGTCCATTCCGTTCAACTGCACTTCCAAGTCCTTTGCTGTCTCTGACAGAATTACAATGTCATCGGCGAACCTCAAAGTTTTTATTTCTTCTCCATGGATTTTAATACCTACTCCGAATTTTTCTTTTGTTTCCTTTACTGCTTGCTCAATATACAGATTGAATAACATCGGGGAGAGACTACAACCCTGTCTCACTCCTTTCCCAACCACTGCTTCCCTTTCATGCCCCTCGACTCTTATAACTGCCATCTGGATTCTGTACAAATTGTAAATAGCCTTTCGCCCCCTGTATTTTACCCCTGCCACCTTTAGAATTTGAAAGAGAGTATTCCAGTCAACATTGTCAAAAGCTTTCTCTAAGTCTACAAATGCTGGAAATGTAGGTTTGCCTTTCCTTAATCTATTTTCTAAGATAAGTCGTAGGGTCAGTATTGCCTCACGTGTTCCAACATTTCTGCGGAATCCAAACTGATCTCCCCCGAGGTCGGCTTCTACTAGTTTTTCCATTCGTCCATAAAGAAATCGCATTAGTATTTTGCAGCCATGACTTATTAACCTGATAGTTCGGTAATTTTCACATCTGTCCACAATTGCTTTCTTTGGGATTGGAATTATTATATTCTTCTTGAAGTCTGAGGGTATTTCGCCTGTCTCACACATCTTGCTCACCAGATGGTAGTTTTGTCAGGACTGGCTCTCCCAAGGCAGTCAGTAGTTCTAATGGAATGTTGTCTACCCCCGGGGCCTTGTTTCGACTCAGATCTTTCAGTGCTCTGTCAAACTCTTCACGCAGTATCGTATCTCCCATTTCATCTTCATCTACATCCTCTTCCATTTCCATAATATTGTCCTCAACTACATCGCCCTTGTATAGACTCTCTATATACTCCTTCCACCATTCTGTTTTCCCTTCTTTGCTTAGAACTGAGTTTCCATCTGAGCCCCTGATATTCATACAAGTGGCTCTCTTTTCTACAAAGGTCTCTTTAATATTCCTGTAGGCAGTATCTATCTTACCCCTAGTGAGATAAGCCTCTACATCCTTACATTTGTCCTCTAACCATCCCTGCTTAGCCATTTTGCACTTCCTGCCGATGTCATTTTTGAGACGTTTGTATTCCTTTTTGCTTACTTCATTTACTGCATTTTTATATTTTCTCCTTTCATCAATTAAATTCAATATTTCTTCTGTTACCCAAGGATTTCTAATAGCCCTCGTCTTTTTACCTACTTGATCCTCTGCTGCCTTCACTATTTCATCCCTCAGAGCTACCCATTCTTCTTCTACTGTATTTCTTTCCCCCATTCCTGTCAATTGTTCCCTTATGCTCTCCCTGAAACTCTGTACAACCTCTGGTTTAGTCAGTTTATCCAGGTCCCATCTCCTTTTTGCAGTTTCTTCAGTTTTAATCTATAGTTCATAACCAGTAGATTGTGGCCAGAGTCCACATCTGCCTCTGGAAATGTCCTACAATTTAAAACCTGGTTCCTAAATCTCTGTCTTATTATTATATAATCTATGTGATACCTTCTAGTATCTCCAGGATTCTTCCAAGTATACAACCTTCTTTTATGATTCTTGAACCAAGTGTTAGCTATGATTAACTTATGCTCCATGCAAAATTCTACCAGACGGATTCCTATTTCATTTCTGTCCCCCAATCCATATTCACCCACTATGTTTCCTTCTCTCCCTTTTCCTGCTCTCGAATTCCAGTCACCCATGACTATTAAATTTTCGTCTCCCTACACTACCTGAATAATTTCTTTTATCTCACCATACATTTCATCAATTTCTTCATCATCTGCAGAGCTAATTGGCATATAAACTTGTACTACTGTAGTAGCCATGGGCTTTGTGTCTATCTTGGCCACAATAATGCGTTCACTATGCTGTTGGTAGTAGCTTACCCGCACTCCTATTTTTTTATTCAATATTAAACCTACTCCTGCATTACCCCTATTTGATTTTGTATTTATAACCCTGTATTCACCTGACCAAAAGTCTTGCTCCTCCTGCCACCGAACTTCACTAATTCCCACTATATCTAACTTCAAACTACCCATTTCCCTTTTTAAATTTTCTAACCTACCTGCCCGATTAAGGGATCTGACATACCACGCTCCGATCCGTAGAACGCCAGTTGTCTTTCTCGTGATAACGATGCCCTATTGAGTAGTCCCCACCCAGAGATCCGAATGGGGGACTATTTTACCTCTGGAATATTTTACCCAAGAGGACTCCATCATCATTTAACCATACAGTAAAGCTGCATGCCCTCGGGAAAGATTACGACTGTAGTTTCCCCTTGCTTTCAGCCGTTCGCAGTACCAGCACTGCAAGGCCGTTTTGGTTAGTGCTACAAGGCCAGATCAGTCAATCATCCAGACTGTTGCCCCTGCAACTACTGAAAAGGCTGCTGCCCCTCTTCAGGAACCACACGTTTGTCTTGACTCTCAACAGATACCCCTCCATTGTGGTTGCACCTGTGGTACGGCCATCTGTATCGCTGAGGCACACAAGCCTCCCCACCAACGGCAGGGTCCATGGTTCATGGAGGTAGGCCAACCAACATACCACGAATTTTTTTGAAAATTTAGGATGGCAGTTCTGGATAAAATAAATTCCAAATAAGCAAAGAATTGAGATTATTTTATCTTTATGTACAAATACATTGGCAGTTTAAGAATTTCATGGATTAAAGTCATAGCTGCAGTTAGCAATCCTTCCACTTTATCATTTCTCCAGGCAGTTAACATCCTATGTCTACCCATATTTTTAAAACGTAATTTTAAAAATCGCAAAAAGTTACAAACTGCATAGTTTATTTAAAAAATTATAATAATAACAATAATGAAAAAAGTTTAGCAGTATGTAGGTATTTATCGTGTCTCACAGTATTGAGAACAAAGTATTTATTGAAAGAAAATTCAGATCTCTATCACTTTTTGTTTCTTTACTACA
The DNA here is from genome assembly GCF_021461385.2 of Schistocerca piceifrons. Taxonomy (NCBI): domain Eukaryota; kingdom Metazoa; phylum Arthropoda; class Insecta; order Orthoptera; family Acrididae; genus Schistocerca; species Schistocerca piceifrons. The sequence goes on along the minus strand of NC_060143.1, from coordinate 229,196,584 downwards.
ATTTTTCAAATTTTCCCTTTCGCTATGACATTTTCACAAATAATCTCATTTAGAGAGGTCTGTAGTGTTTTAATAAACTACCAGAAAAACAAAATTTTGTAGTTTTGGAGAGGTATCATGTAGAACTATTACCATTTAATTCTTTCAGCAAACTTTGAAATAGCGATGTGACACATTAACTCTTGACCTGTATGATTTGAGAAGAAATCGCCCTATATTTAAGGTATTTGTTTTCATTGTATCATGATAACAAATGCACACTGTTACGTGATCACTAGGTAAATAAATAAATAACCACAAAATCTAAAAGGTTAATTAATTTGAAACCGGATTATACTAAAACTGAATTTTTCGCATCACAAAATTCAGTTTTCTAGGAAAATTTTAAATGTTTAACCTATGGTTCCCAATACTTACGTTAATAATGTGCTGGTAATTCATACTAGCGCTAATCCAAACACAGATGAAAAATTTGAACCCAACTTAATTAATACATGTATTTCAGTCTCGAAATACGAAGGCCTACAACACCCCAAACACTATTACACTAAACCTTAACAACAGAGTAACAGACCATAACAAATCTTTCATTGTCAGTTTTGATGTGAGCCAAAGACATTCTTGCTGTGTACCATTACTGTACTTGCGGATCGACAAAGAGCGGCGATGTACGCTGATTGGCTGTTGTTCGCCGCGGGTAGAACTAAAAAACGTCAACTATTCCGCGAAGGCTCCTCACAAACTTTCAAGAGTCAATGTTAAGTGAGGAATCTCTGGATACACTGAAGCTCCTATAGCGAACGGAAAGAAAAGATTAGGTTAATTGCAGCATACATATTAAAGCAGTCGTTCTTCCTGGTCTCCAGAGGAAGAAATTTTGTACAATGGGTAGTATCCTTTGCTCCGCAAATAGCAAAACTCCTTTACTACTTTAAGTGTCTCATTTCCTAATCTAATACCCTCAGCATCTCCCGACTTAATTCGCCTACATTCCATTACCCTCGTTTTGCTTTTGTTGATGTTCATCTTATATCCTCCCTTCAAGACACCATCCATTCCGTTCTACTGCTCTTCCAAGTCCTTTGCTGTCTCTGACAGAATTACGATGTCATCGGCGAACCTCAAGGTTTTTATTTCTTCTCCATGGATTTTGATACCTACTCCGAATTTTTCTTTTGTTTCCTTTACTGCTTGCTCAATATACAGATTAAATAACATCAGGGAGAGGCTACAACCCTGTCTCACTCCCTTCCCAACCACTGCTTCCCTTTCATGCCCCTCGACTCTTATAACTGCCACCTGGTTTCTGTACAATTTGTAAATAGCCTTTCGGTCCCTGTATTTTACCCCTGCCACCTTTAGAATTTGAAAGAGAGTATTCCAGTCAACATTGTCAAAAGCTTTCTCCAAGTCTACAAATACTAGAAATGTAGGTTTGCCTTTCCTTAATCTTTCTTCTAAGATAAGTCGTAAGGTCAGTATTGCCTCACGTGTTCCAATATTTCCACGGAATCCAAACTGATCTTCCCCGAGGTCGGCTTCTACTTTTTTTTTTTTTTTTTTACTTTCATTCCAATTGATCCGTAGTGAGGAGGTCCTCCAGGATGTGGAACATGTCAGAAAAACAACAATACATGACAAATATTTACAACTAAAACAAATAAGCTAATGTACCATTCCACAGGTCCCAAGTGGAATGATCGTCATTTTTTAATGAACACTAAGAGTCATTTTACAAATACTATTGCACTGAATTTAAAATAAAAAAGTTTTTTATTTATTTATAAGGTAAGAAACATGTAATACAACTACTGTAATACTTATTTACAATGAACACATTACTGCACTGAAATGGTGCAGAAGTTAGATTATACTTACACACTTACACACACACAAGCGCACACACACACACACACACACACACACACACACACACACACACACACACAATTTTCAGTGAACACATTACTGCACTGAAATTGTGCAGAAGTTATGTCGTACTTATATACAAATCAGTTGGTTTTCCTAAGAAATTCATCAATGGAGTAGAAGGAGTTGGCCACCAATAAATCCTTTAGGCTTCTCTTAAACTGAATTTCATTGGTTGTTAAGCTTTTTATGGCTGCTGGCAAGTTATTGAAAATGTGTGTTCCTGAATAATGCACACCTTTTTGTACAAGACTAAGTGACTTTAAATCCTTGTGAAGATTATTCTTATTTCTAGTATTGATTCCATGAATTGAGCTGTTGGTTTGAAAAAGTGATATATTTTTAATGACAAATTTCATTAAGGAATAAATATATTGGGAAGCTGTAGTTAGTATCCCTAGTTCCCTAAACAGGCTTCTGCAGGATGTTCTTGAGTTCACACCACATATAATTCTTACTGCACGTTTTTGTGCCCGGAAAACTTTAGCTTGGCTTGATGAATTACCCCAGAAAATAATCCCATATGACATTATGGAATGAAAGTAAGCATAGTATGCCAGCTTTTTCATTTTTATATCCCCTATGTCTGACAAAATTCGCATTGCAAACAGAGATTTGTTAAGACGCTTCAGCAGTTCTGTGGTGTGCTCCTCCCAGTTGAATTTATTATCAAGCTGTAATCCCAAGAATTTAACACCGTCCACTTCTTCTATCTTCTTGTCATCATATGTTAGACATATACTCTTGGGACACCCCTTACAAGTTCTGAACTGCATGTAGTGTGTTTTTTCAAAGTTTAGTGACAAAGAATTGGCTAGGAACCAGTGATTAATGTCCACAAATATTTTATTGGCTGATCTTTCTAAGACTACACTTGATTTGCTATTTATTGCAATGTTTGTATCATCAGCAAACAAAACAAACTTGGCATCTGGTAATGTTACTGATGAAAGGTCATTGATATACACAAGAAAAAGTAAGGGCCCCAAAATGGAACCTTGTGGGACCCCACATGTAATTAGTTCCCAGTTGGATGATGCCTGATAGCTTGATACATGTCTCTTTCCTAATAACACCCTTTGTTTCCTGCCAGAGATATAAGATTTGAACCATTTTGCAGCATTTCCTGTTACACTATAATATTCTAGTTTACTTAAAAGGATATTGTGATTTACACAGTCAAATGCCTTTGACAGATCACAAAATATACCAGTTGCCTGCAATTTTTTGTCTAATGAATTAAGTACATTTTCACTGTAAGTGTAGATAGCCTTCTCAATATCAGAACCTTTTAGAAATCCAAACTGTGACTTTGACAGTATGTTATTTGAGGTAAGATGGTTATAAAGACGACTGTACATTACTTTTTCGAAAATTTTTGAGAATGCTGGCAACAGTGAAATTGGACGGAAATTTGATGCTATTTCTTTATCTCCCTTCTTAAACAGTGGCTTAACTTCAGCATATTTCAGCCATTCGGGATATATTCCACTGATAAACGACTGGTTACACAGATAGCTTAATATGTTACTTAGCTCAGAATCACGTTCTTTAATTAACTACTAGTTTTTCCATTCGTCTGTAAAGAATTCGCGTTAGTATTTTGCAGCCGTGACTTATTAAACTGATAGTTCGGTAATTTTCACATCTGTCCACAATTGCTTACTTTGGGATTGGAATTATTATATTCTTCTTGAAGTCTGAGGGTATTTCGCCTGTCTCGTACATCTTGCTCACCAGATGGTAGAGTTTTGTCAGGACTGGTTCTCCCAAGGCCGTCAGTAGTTCTAATGGAATATTGTCTACTCCCGGGGCCTTGTTTCGACTCAGGTCTTTCAGTGCTCTGTCAAACTCTTCACGCAGTATCGTATCTCCCATTTCATCTTCATTTGCATCCTCTTCCATTTCCATAATATTGTCCACAAGTACATCGCCCTTGTATAGACCCTCTATATACTCCTTCCATCTTTCTGCTTTCCCCTCTTTGCTTAGAACTGGGTTTCCATCTGAGTTCTTGATATTCATACAAGTGGCTCTCTTTTCTCCAAAGGTCTCTCTAATTTTCCTGTAGGCTGTATCTATCTTACCCCTAGTGAGATAAGCCTCTACATCCTTACATTTGTCCTCTAGCCATCCCTGCTTAGCCATTTTGCACTTCCTGTCGATCTCATTTTTGAGACGTTTGTATTCCTTTTTGCCTGCTTCATTTACTGCATTTTTATATTTTCTCCTTTCATCAATTAAATTCAATATTTCTTCTGTTACCCAAGGATTTCTAATAGCCCTCGTCTTTTTACCTACTTGATCCTCTGCTGCCTTCACTACTTCATCCCTCAGAGCTACCCATTCGTCTTCTACTGTATTTCTTTCCCCCATTCCTGTCAATTGTTCCCTTATGCTGTCCCTGAAACTCTGTACAACCTCTGGTTTAGTCAGTTTATCGAGGTCCCATCTCCTTAAATTCCCACCTTTTTGCAGTTTCTTCAGTTTTAATCTATAGTTCATAACCAATAGATTGTGGTTGGAGTCCACATCTGCCCCTGGAAATGTCCTACAATTTAAAACCTGGTTCCTAAATATCTGTCTTACCATTATATAATCTATGTGATACTTTTCAGTATCTCCAGGATTCTTCCATGTATACCACCTTCTTTTATGATTCTTGAACCAAGTGTTAGCTATGATTAACTTATGCTCCGTGCAAAATTCTACCAGACGGATTCCTCTTTCATTTATTAGCCCCAATCCATATTCACCTACAATGTTTCCTTCTCTCCCTTTTCCTACTGTCGAATTACAGTCACCCATGACTTACCCATGACTATTAAATTTTCATCTCCATTCACTACCTGAATAATTTCTTTTATCTCATCATACATTTGTTCAATTTCTTCGTTATCTGCAGAGCTAGTTGGCACATAAACTTGTACTACTGTAGTAGCCATGGGCTTCGTGTCTATCTTGGCCACTATAATACGTTCACTATGCTGTTTGTAGTAGCTTACCCGCACTCCTATTTTTTTATTCATTATTAAACCTACTCCTGCATTACCCCTATTTGATTTTGTATTTATAACCCTGTATTCACCTGACCAAAAGTCTTGTTCGTCCTGCCACCGAACTTCACTAATTCCCACTATATCTAACTTTAACCTATCCATTTCCCTTTTTAAATTTTCTAACCTACCTGCCCGATTAAGGGATCTGACATTCCACGCTCCGATCCGTAGAATGCCAGTTTTCTTTCTCCTGATAATGACGTCCTCTTGAGTAGTCCCCACCTGGAGATACGAATGGGGGACTATTTTACCTCCGGAATATTTTACCCAAGAGGGCGCCATCATCATTTAATTGTACAGTAAAGCTGCATGCCCTCGGGAAAAATTATGGCTGTAGTTTCCCCTTGCTTTCAGCCGTTCGCAGTACCACAACAGCAAGGCCGTTTTGGTTAATATTATAAGGCCAGATCAGTCAATCATCCAGACTGTTACCCCTGCAACTACTGAAAAGGCTGCTGCCCCTCTTCAGGAACCACACGATTGTCTGGCCTCTCAACAGATACCCCTCCGTTGTGGTTGCACCTACGGTACGGCCGTCTGTATGGTTGAGGCACACAAGCCTCCCCACCAACGGCAAGGTCCATGATTCATGGGAGGAGGATTCACTGCCTATAGTTAAGAATTCATTATTAATGACTTTCTTGGTCGTATCGAGTTCTGAGAAGTGGGAGAAGTCATATTTGATAGATTTTAAACTACAACTTAGGTCAGATGAATATAAGCTGCTTCAGATATTGAAAATCTCTCGGAAACGCGTCGTTGTTGGTATTTTAACGACTGACATTGTGGCCCTCCTTGTGCAGTGTCGTGTAGTGCTGTGTCGCATGCGCGTTTGTTTATTTACATCGCAGCTGTCAAAGCAATTTTCGCGCAAAGCGCCAGAGGTGCTGTTTTATTCTTTAGGAATGTGCTTGTTCTTGCTCCGTCTACAAGCACATATCTGTCTGCGCGAATGTTTGCGCACATCATAACTGCACAGACAGATCGTTGCGTGGAAACAGATGATATGGCCGATTTATGAGATGTGCCCAAAAATGGAAGTTGGAATTGAAGGTTTGAGCGAAACTGCTCAAATCTGCGGGTTCAGCTTACGTCTGCACAGACAAGTTGGAGCATGTGGACGGGAGATAAATCTGACGCTAAAACGTGTTTGGGTTAGCTGTTTCTTCAGTCAGGTGTTTCTCGTCTGTGTATGCACGGTAAATTTTAAAATGGCAGATACACTGCAGTTCATTTTCGAATTTATCGAAATTTATACAAGACATATAAATTTGTGGAAAACTGAAAGCAGGGAATACAATGATGGGGATAAGAAGGCAGCTGCCCATAATTCTTTAACAGAGACACTACGAGAGGTTGACCCAATGGCAAACAGGGAAACGATAAACTAATAATAATAATCCATGCAGTCTGATTGTGAGTGTAGCAAAAAAAGTGGGCCCTATTTGTTCTAAAGAAGAGTACAGTCAGAATATCGTGTTAAGCTGATGATGGAAGATCTTGCAACAACACCTTCAGGGACATAACAAGAGTAATCACTCTTGTTATGTCCCTGAGCTGTAGAATTAACTGCCACAATACTAGAAGTAAGACTTTCCAGATATACGGAATGGAATTTCATATTCTGTTGCAAAAGTTGTTAAGAGACCTCAGACAAAGAACTGGCAATCTCGACTGAGAAACAAATTGAACTTTGGCTCACTGGCCACATATGTAACTTCTAAGGATATACTGTGTCTCAAACAAGACTAAAACTGTAAAAATATTATCTGTTACTTGGTGGAATTTACGTACTGTATTTTACTTGCTTTAATGAAATTGTCCTTCAGGATAGCATAGATAGTCTCATGTCTGGTGCTCAGGTTAAACAAGTGCTATATCACTGCAAGAGGTAAATAGGCGAGCGAGTGTGCAGAGGAGGGTTACCCTAGTTCATTACTACTAGTGCCACATCATCATAACATACATAAAGGTCTTTATCATAATTTAAGAGTGAAATTAAAGATTAAAACAACTTTTCCAAACTGTGTCAGTGTATGTTTAAGTACAGTGATGTCAACATTCTAAAGTCTCAGAATGATCAAATGAATATGTTAGGCAAAATATACTATCTTAAGAACAAAAAGTGACGCTGAATAATAAAACTACAAAGTTAAAAACAGTTCTCAATATGCAAATGTATGTCACATTTACGTTACTTGTCTCAAATTGATCAGAGCAGCATTTTGGTTAAAATCGGCTGCATTATGAAAAATTGGAGCCACTAAACATTACACTCAGAAAGCCGAAAATCCGTACGTAGTCTCAGTTTCATGTAAAAATGTTAAATATGTGACACCAGTAACATACCTCTATTCGTTTTAAAGTTATTCACTAACTGCTGATAACGTCACTGTTGAGTGCCTGTAAACACCAAACTACAGTGATGTCCAAAATTAAAGTAACAATTGAGAATTTTGCAAGGTTGCCTTTATTTTGCCACAAAACAGCATAAACATGTGATAGTAAAGTAGAAACAGTGTAAAGAATACAAAATGTAAGCAACTGCAACATGCATAACAATGCACAATAGCGTCGTTCGTTTTTCCCCAACTTAACAGATTTGTTCACAAATTCTGACAAATGATTAATTTGCTCAGTATCGGCTTTGACCACAGCTGGCAGCAATACAGGCTTGACAACGACGGAGCATACTGTGAATGATGTCATCAATCTCAGGTTGAGGCAATAACTCTCCCACTCTTCCTGCAGAACTGCTCGTAGGTCTTAGAGAACAGTTGGTGAATGATAACATGATGGATCCTTTCTCCCAGACAAGCTCTATGGGATTCAAACTGGGAGAGCGATCAGACCATGCCATGTGTGCTGCATCTTCCATTTTCAGGAAAACGCCAACAATCCATGCTCTATGAGCATCAGTATGAAGTCTGGGCCCACAATGACAACTGCGCACGAGGTCTGGAGATTACGTCACAGAACCTGGCAGCAGTTAAACCTTGCTGATTCACCAATACAATCGCAGGAAGAGGTGTTTCAACTGTCAACATAATCCTTGCCCACACCATTAGGGATCCTCCTCGATATCAGTCTCTTTCCACAATGTTTGGGTCCAAAAATCGCGTTCTGCAGATGTGAATCCGTCGAGAATCACTCTTCAGACCAAATTGGGACCATATGTGAGAACAACATTGGTGGCCCCTTGTTCAATCATCAGGGTGGCATATTGACGACTCCAATCTAGACGTTCCCTTGTGTGAAGACATGTCAGTAGCACACATACAGCAGGTCTCCAACAATAAAGGCCACTCTGCCAAAGCCTTCTATACACAATTTGTCTCAATACAACACGTTGAATGGATGCTGCGGTCAGATGCAGTTGCCTTGCAGTACTAAGGCAGTACTGTCATGCGCTTATGGCAAAAGAATGATGCTCTCTTTCTGATGTTACATGTAGCTGGCCCTGCCCTGATCTTTGGGATACAGCTTAGGTCTCTACAAAATGTCGCCACATCCGAGAAAAACAAACGATTCACATTAAGCCATTGGGCCACATCAGTTTCCGACTATTCTGTTTCCATTCTTCCTATGGCCTTCCACAGCAGAGAGTCTGGTAGGCGTCTTCTCTGTGCCATTCTGCACCGTCTGTAACTCTATACATAGTGCTTGCGGATGTGGGTCTACCTGGCAAACACTAACCTATTTGATAGGTGCCCTGGCGTCATCATTGGCTTGGTTGTCCATTGACTGCAATGTCATCTTTCGTGCAGAACACGACCGCACTGACGTCTGTTGACAGTTTGTGTGATTATATCGTGAATTAGACACAGAACGGGGAAACAGCAGTTTCTTGCCTTAACTTTGGACACAAGCATATTTACTAAAACACAAATTTGGAACAAAAACATGCTTATTCATGGTAAATTAAGTACCATTTGTATCTGTAATAGGAAGTTCCAATTACAGCACTCGATTACATTCATGCAATAATACAGCTGTATCAAGTGACAAGGCTGTATTGTAAATAATAGTGCTTACAAGGAATCTTCAAGGGGCAGTTCAGGGGTCATGTTCTATTGCCAGTTCTGTTCTAAATATTTTAGCTGGCGAAGTTTAAATGCAGTCGAGCTAAAAACTTTAAACCAAACTTAACTCTATTTATATAAACATTAAGAATATTGTAAATTGTTGAATGACAGAGTTATTAATTAATACATGTCCAAGAAAGGGGCCATTTAGAAACTGCTACCAGTGCCTAGAGTGGTTAATAGCAGATGTTCCATTTCGTGGTCTGCTGGGCCCCTGCATAAATACAGCTAGAGGAGCAGTGAAAAGAGACATTTCAGACTCAGATATCAATCTGTTCATGTCAGTCAAATCCTTGCATGTGTTGTGCCGTGAATGACATTAGAGCTGGGCAGAGTTGAATGCATTTTTGGTAAAAGCTGGAATGAAATCGTGAGGACTGAATACCATCCTGGATCACTCGGATTTCATGGAAGTAAGCGTTTGTGTACCACCTGTAATTTTGACAAAACTGAGTGGCATGTAGCAAGATTATTTTTCACTTTTAAGGCAAGCAATTAACTTTTGGTGATTAGAAGTCGGAGCGATAGACCATTTTACTTGGAACTTCCTGTAGTGGTTGCCTCTGAACTGTTATAGTACTCTTTCTGATGAGGATATTTTTATTATTATTAGAGATATAATTATATTTTGTACATGTGAACTTTTACCAAATATATAAATCAGTTAAAACTCAGAACTTTTGTTTATATTCGACCTTCCTGATCCTACTGAGTAAATAGACAGTAGGAACATTTTCTTTTAGTGGGCACAAAGAGTAATGTGGACTTGTAAACTGGAAATTATGGTCACTAATTTTTTTCGTAGCTTCCTGGCTTACCATAAAAATAGTTTTCAGGCTCTTGTAAACGGTGAAGGTAGATCTAAAGGACGCACAAACAGTTGTGTTTTCATAACGACATAACGAAGTATCGATCATTGGATTATTTACATGGCGCCCCATAGTGGGTATGACTTCACTCAATCTTTGTTTCGAAACTGTTGGTGCAAATTCTAGATCCTTGTAGCTCCTAGTGCCAGGAATCTTAACGTCACCGTCAGTCGCGTCATGTGGCGAAATTGCTCTCCTCGTTCAAGTTTTATATACTGAGAGTTATGATCATCAAAAGTTAACTACATGTTTCTATACCCATCCCCAAATAATTACGCCAGTCGTCGAGTTCACCCTACAATTCAGGAAGTAAAATTATGTGACAAAACTCCTCCGCTTAAGCAGCCACTGCGTAAATGATTTTTAACTGTTTTTCTGTTTCTCGCGTTTTGTTTGCATTTTTTTAGTAACTCATGTTGTGGCCACAGACCGTAATAGAATTTCCTCCATTTCTGAATAAATGAAATAATCTTTGAGGTCACTGTATGAGAGTGTAGTCGCTTGCCACTGAAATTTCTTTTCTACACCGACAGATGGACGAGCAGTAGAGTGGAACTTGCGTCGTGTGAACATATCACAGTTGCAACGATTTACTGCATGCACAGACATTTGCACAGATATCTGTGTGAACAGACAGTTGCGTGTGGATGGCCCTTAGGCTGGTTCACTATTTTTTTCACAGAGTGTGTTACTTACTTTGTTGGATACGAGGTGAATTGAGAATTCCAAGTTTTCTGGAAGGAAGAGTCAAATTATGTAAAGTTTCTCTGATGCTGTTAACTCGTAATAAGCTTCGCTCCTGTGTAAGCAATATGGTATACATACCGTTATTTATGTATACGTCACAAGGGCCAGTTTACTGAATTTTGGGACCTCTGGTGAAGTCTGAGTCTGAGCACCCACTCTTTTTCTGGAACGTAATTTTGCTTACACTTTGAATGATTTTTGTGATTATATATTATTGTTAAGGAAATGTGTGTGTGTGTGTGTGTGTGTGTGTGTGTGTGTGTGTGTGTGTGTGATTGTGTAGTGCTGAAGAGGCATCCATGGGCAGCCATGGCACTAGCTAGATCCCGGTAGGATGCGAATCTGGGGTCAGAAAATCTTCAGAAGAACCTCGCAATCGACAAGCAGAAACCTGGTTCTGATGGCGGCGCAGCAACCCAGCAGGATCTTAATACGTACAAGCGCCCAAATTTCGAATAACTGTTCCTCTTTCCCAGGGCCTGATGGGACCGAAAACTCTGAATAGTACAGCTCCGCTGGCTACACACCTTCCCGAGGCCGGGGACAGTACGTTGAGAGGAAGAGAAACAGTGCTTGCTACCATGTGTGGGATGCATGTAGTTTGTTGCAAATCGTTCAGCTTCTCTGTTCAACTGAGGACGAAATGGAGCACTACTAGTAAGGTGAATGATACCACTGGTGGTACAAAACTGTTAAAAGTCATGAGCTGTAAACTGTGGTCTGTTGTCTGTAACCAACACTTCAGGCAGACCTTCCCAGCAAAAAATAAATGACAAAGCGTGAACGGTATTACGTGACTTAGTCGAGTTCGTGGGCACTGCAAACGGATATTTGCTAAAAGAGTCAGCAATAACAAGCCAACGAGTTCCAAAAGTGACCAGCAAAGTCAATATATGCTCGTTGCAATGCTGATTGAGACTTTGACCAAGCTGAAAGCGATTGCAGTGGAGCCAATAGATATTCAGCAGAAACGCGACATGTGGACGTCCATTCCTGGCCAAGTACATTGCCATCGCACTAACTGTTTTGTGCGTACAATTCCCCAATGTTCTTGGTGGAGCAGTCGCAACACATCTTTTTGCAGCATTTTAGGAATAAGCACACATGATTGTCCAGAGTCATTTTGCAATAAAATCACATCATGCTGGACGGACAGCCTACGTTGATGAGCAAAATATCAACGCTCAAAAGAATTCTCAATGTTTCTCATCATACGAGGCCTAGCAGTATGGATGTAGTGCAACAAAAAGTTCAAGACAGGATCTGCTTCTGTGGCCTGCGCAATTTTCCTATAATGCAGCGGAAAATTCTGTAAAACTTCAGAGTCCTATGCATCGATCTGCAACAAGATGAGGCAGTAGCATCGAATTCAGAATCAGGACCAACAGGAAGTCGAGAAAGGGCGTCAGCATTTACATGCTTAGACATGGGCTGGTACAATATTTCGTACTGATACTGTGATAATAACAAAGCGCAATGTTGCAGTTTCTGATATGTGCATCGCGGAACATGTTTGGACTGATGAAACAAAGACTGAAGTGGTTTACGGTCCGTCACTAGGTGAAACTTCGGACCGAACAGGTCATGGTGAAACTTGGTTCGTGACATAGATATTAGCGAGCGCTTCCTTCTCGATTTGGGAACAGTTACAGTGAGTTTCGGTAAATAACATGGAAGCGAAAGCAAGCGGTTTGCCCTGTGAACCAAATCTGTGCGAGAGCACAATTCCAATTCCGTACGAAGAAGTGACCACTGCCAAAAACACAGGGTTAACTGAATAGAAATGAACAAGGCATCTGTTACTCAACAAGGCATTTTTAAATTTCTAAAATGCATCCTGACACTTTTTGATCCAAATAAGGGCGTACCCAGGATATGAACTGGGGGGGGGGGGGAGGCAGGTCATACTAATCTCAGGAAACAAGGACTCGAGACAACATACAGCACTTCTTATTAAATAAAACAGTAAACCAGTGATAAACTGCTTTTAATATACATTTAAAATACAAGAATGCACTTGTACAATCCGAGAAAATATGCAGCATTTCTTATTAAATAAAACAGTAAACTAGTGAAAAACTGCGAATATCTCCTTGGGGGGGGGGGGGGGGGCAGCTGCCCTTCGCTGGGTACGTTCATCGATCCAAACAAAGTCCACAGTCTTCCAGCGGAAACGCTGCAACAGAGCCGCGGTCTGGGCCGGCAATGGGTATAAACTGGAAGTGATACATCAACTTCCTGAGAACTGACTGCAATTATGTGTCGTTCTGCGGGGCAGGGAGGTCCCGGATGGCCGGCAAATTTGACTGAAGGGGTTAAATATCTTGGATATTAAGAGCATGGCATACGTACTGAATTTCAGACAGAAGAAAGGCACATTTGCCCAGGCGACACTTCAAAGCTGCAGCTCAAACCAACTGAAAAAACGTACAAAGCTTACTAGTAGGTTCCTGCAGTGTCTACGTCTACATCTATGTGGTTACTCTGCAATTCACACCTAAGTGCCTGGCAGAGGGTTCATCGAACGATTTTCATACCATTTCTTTACCATTCCACTCTCGAATGGCGCGTGGGAAAAAGGAACACCTAAATCTTTCTGTTCGAGCTCTGATATCTCTTATTTTATTATGATGATCATTTCTCCCTACGTAGGTGGGTGTCAACAAAATATTTACGAATTTGGAAGAGAAAGTTGGTGATTTAAATTTCGTAAATAGATCTCGCCACAAAGAAAACCGCCTGTTTTAGTGACTGTCACCCTAACTCATGTATCATATCAGTGACACTCTCACCCCTATTGCGTGATAACACGAAACGAGCTGCCCTTCTTTGCACTTTTTCGATGTCCTCCAGCAATCCTACCTGGCAAGGATCCCACACCACAAAGCAATATTCCAGCAGAGGACGGACAAGTGAAATGTAGGCTGTCTCTTTAGTGGGTTTGTCTTATCTTCCAAGTGTCCTGCCAACAAAGCGCAGTCTTTGTTTCGCATTCCCCACAATATTATCAATGTGGTCTTATCACATAGATTATAACCTAGATCATTTATATAAATCAGGAACAGCAGAGGGCCTATGACACTACCTTGTGGAACGCCAGATATCACTTCTGTTCTACTCGATGATTTGCTGTCTATTACTGTGAACTGTGACCTCTCTGAGAGGAAATGACGAATCCAGTCACACAACTGAGACGATACTCCATATGCACGAAGTTTGATTAATAGTCGCTTGTGAGGAACGGTATCAAAAGCCTTCTGGAAATCTAAGAGTACGGAATCAATCTGAAATCCCTTGTCGACAGCACTCATTACTTCATGGGAATAAAGAGCTAGCTGTGTTGCACAAGAATGATATTTTCTGAATCCGTGTTGGTTATGTATCAATAAGTCATTTTCTTCAAAGTGATTCATAATGTTCGAGTACAGTATATGCTCCAAAATCCTACTGCAAACTGAGGTCAGTGATATGGGTCTGTAATTCAATGGGTTACTCCTATTTCCTTTCTTGAATATTGGTGTGACCTGTGCTACTTTCCAGTCCTTAGGAACAGACCTTTCGTCAAGTGAGCGGTTGTATATGATTACTAGGAAAGGCACTATTATGCCTGCATACTCAGAGAGGAACCTGATTGGTACATCTGGACTGGAAGACTTGCCTTTCTTAAATGATTTGAGTTGTTTTGCAACACCTAAGATATCTATTTTTATGTCCCTCATGCTATCAGCCGTTCTGGTTTCGAATTCTGGAATATTTACTTCGTCTTCTTTCGTGAAGGAATTACGGAAAACTATATTTACTAACTCCGCTTTAGTGGCACCATCATCAGTAACATTTCCATCGCTGTTGCACAGTGACGGTATTGACTGTTTTTTTGCCACTGGTGTACTTTACATACAACCAGAATCTCTTTGGTTTTTCTACCATATTTTGAGGCAATGTTTCATTGTGGAAACTATTAAAAGAATCTCGCACTGACGTCCGCACTAAATTTCAAGCTTCCGTGAAACTTAGCCAGTCATGGGGATTTTGCGTTCTTCCGACTTTGGCATGCTTTTTTCGTTGGTTCTGCAACAGTGTTCTGACGTGTTTTGTGTACCATGGTGTACAGTCCCGTCTCTTATTAACTTATGAGGTATGAATCTATCTATTGCTGTCGATACTGTATCTTTGAATTTGAGCCATATCTGGTCTAAACATACATAATTAGCTTGGAAGGAATGGAGACTCTCTCTTAGGAAGGCATCAAGCGAATTTTTATCTGCTGTTTTAAATAGATATTTTTGCATTTGTTTTTAGTGGTTTTGGTTGATATGGTTTTGAGCCTAGCTACAATGACGTTGTGTTCGCTAATCCCTGTATCCGTCATGACGCTCTCTATTAGATTTTAATTATTGGTGGCTAAGAGGTCAAGTGTGTTTTCACAACCATTTACAATTCGTGTGGGCTCATGAACTAACAGTTCAAAGTAATTCTCAGAGAAAGCGTGCAGCTATTATATCATCTGAGTTGGGGTGGTTGGCAGAAGGAGCCAATTATTATTTTGGTACGGCTGTTGAGTATAACCTCTACCCATACTAATTCGCAGGAACTATCTATTTCAACATCACTACAAGATAAACTACTACCAACAGACACAAACACACCACCACCTACTTTATTTAGTCTATCCTTTCTGAACACGGTTTGCGCCTCTGCAAAAATTTCGGCAGAATTTATCTCCGGCTTTAGCCAGCTTTCTGTTCCTATAACGATTTCAACTTCAGTGGTTTCTATCAGCGCTTGAAGCTCTAGTACTTTTCCAACACAGCTACTATAATTTATAACTACAATACCGACTGTTGCTTTGCCCTGTACCCTTTAAGACTGGAGCCCTTTTTGATCTTTCCCAAGAGTGTCTAACCTAAAAAACTGCCCAGTCCACGTCACACAGTCCCTGCTACCCATGTAGCGGGTAGCGGAACCCGAAACCCCACCACCCTATGCCGTAAGTCGAGGAATCTGCAGCCTACACGGTCGCAGAACTGTTTGAGCCTCTGATTCAGACCCTCCACTCAGCTCTGTATCAAAGGTCCGCAATCGGTCCTGTCGACGATGCTGCAGATGGTGAGCTCTGCCTTCATCTCGCTAGCAAGACTGGCAATCTTCACCAACTCAGATAGCCGCCAGAAACCAGACAGAATCTCTTCTGATCCATAGCGACACACATCATTAGTGCCAACATGAGCCACCACCTGCAGTTGGCTGCACCCTGTGCCCTTTATGTTATCTGGAAGGACCCTTTCCACATCTTGGATGAGTCCCCCCGGTATGCACACAGAGTGCACATTGGCTTTCTTCCCGTTCTTAGCTGCCATATCCCTAAGGGGCTCAATCACCCGCCTAACATTGGAGCTCCCAATGACAAGTAATCCCACCCTCTGTGCTTGTCCCGACCTCTCAGGAAGACCGGCCACTGACGCAATAGGCGAGGCCATCCTTGCTGGCTAGAAGTACTTTCAGAAGTGGGAAGCACCTCAAACCTGTTACGAAGGCGTTCGCCTTCTGCCCAGGGATTCGCGACCCCGGCATGGTTCACCAATCACCGGTAGCCAAGTGTCGACCGGCAGCGACGCTCGAATCCGAGGGCGCAGTGGCAACAGGCATCACAGGCGATGCTACAGGTTCCAGAGGCGCCAGAGCGCTCGCCTCGGCTGTCCCAATGTCATCGTGGCCCAGGGCAACAGCCTGGAGCCTGTCGGCCATGGCCAACACAGCTTCCAGCTGTTTACGGACAGTGGCCAATTCCTTCTGAATCCGTACACAGCAGGCGCAGGCCCTATCCATCCCTAACAATTTTTTTCCTCTCTTTTATCTCACAAGCCGTTCAAAACAATCAGATCACTGATAACTACGCGAATTTACACTATACAGGTACAAAAACGCGATGCTACAAGTCTCAAATACTATAATACGCCCAAAATTTGTGAATTAAACTATGCAAGTACCCAAAAATACGAAAAGAGATTAAGAATTAAACTATGAAACAAATATGTGTGCTAATTGTACGACTTGCTGTTGGCTGCTGCTTATCCAATGGCGGCAGGGACCTCACTGGCTGTGACCAACTGACACTGACTATTCAAAACAATAACAGATGACTGACGACTACGCGAATTAACACTAACCAGGTACTAGAACGCAATGCTACAACTCTCAAATACTATAATATGCCCAAAATTTATGAATTAAACTATGCAAGTACCCAAAAACACGCAAATAAACTAAGAATTAAACTATGAAAAGTATGTTTTGCCAAGTCCTTCAGAAAATAAATCAGGAAACTCTGCAAGCAACTGAGGAAAACTGTCTTTTGGGATGGAAGCAGAAACAGCAAGTACATTGTGCTGAATACCAATACCAAACAAATCAAATGAATACTATCCAAAAATATGTTCACAGTCACGTGAATGCAAAATTGTGTTGTCGCTGTTCTGTTGTGAGAGTGGAACGCGGCATACATATGACAAGTACCAAGCACCAGCTGTCCTGAGTGTTATATGCAGTAAGTTGCGTGCAAGAGTTTGTCAACTGTTTGGGCGGGATGGAGACGTATTCTGAGTTTGGTCATTATTTGTACAACAGCCAGTTTTAAGAAAATGACATTCACTGAAGGAGAAGGTTCTCCCATTGTCGTAAGATTATTCCCTGCAATCTACAGGCGGTATGCCAAGATTATATATTGTTGTTGTTGTTGTTGTTGTGGTCTTCAGTCCTGAGACTGGTTTGATGCAGCTCTCCATGCTACTCTATCCTGTACAAGCTTCTTCATCTCCCAGTACTTACTGCAACCTACGTCCTTCTGAATCTGCTTAGTGTATTCATCTCTTGGTCTCTCTCTATTATTTTTAGCCTCCACACTGCCCTTTAATGCTAAATTTGTGATCCCTTGATGCCTCAGAACATGTCCTACCAACCTTCTTCAATTGCAACTGATTTGGAAAACTCGTCTACTACTCTTAAAACCACTTAAATTGTTCCTTGTGACTTAAATCTTGTGTACAGTCCAACATTATTGAATAATATTTATTTCTGAGTATGGTATCCTTCATGATAGATACAATGACATAAGAAATTATGGTAATAATTTCATTTTGTGTGTCCTCACCTAGGTAAGTAACCAACTTACTTAAGTAAGTAAGCAACCTTCCAGGTTTAGCCACTCGATTACTATGATCATTTAATACAGGACAGAACTTGACCATTACGTCTACTTACTCTAAATATGTTCCATTGCCTGGATTTCCCAACATTTCATAATCACCTCTAAATGGAAGATTTCTTTCAGCAAGGAAACATACTATAGAAAATAATCTCAACAAAACCCATCTCCTCTTCTTTTCTTCCAGATCAGTTTGATCTTTAGTTGCCTGATCTATTAATTTTGAGTTTCTAATTATCTGTGAATTTCCACTTGCACATTTCAGTAATATGATTGCTGGATAGTTCATGGTTAGAGAGAACTTTTGGCAAGTTTTACAAATTCTTAAACCAATTCTTGCGATTACGCCTGCACTCGAACTGAACTACTTGTGTCAAAAGCAACACACAGCATCTTTTGTTGTAGAATATACAAACCACGTTTGCTTAACTTTTTCATCATCTGAAACATGAAGAAAGCAATGAAAAACAGTAAAACATCTTCCTGTCTCAGCTGCCGAGAATTATTCTGGGTTGTATGGCCATGGTCCATGGAATTCTTCTATCCCTGATGTTTCGTTCAAAGCTACATTGGACATCTTCAGAGGTGCTCCTGGATGTGCTGAGTCTTGCTGACTGATGAGTTGGACGTCGAGCAATAGCCTAAGTACCATGGAAAGTGGCCGTGGTCTGGATTTCACGTGATTTTCGGAAACAAGTTTTATGTACTAGGACGAACTATTATCCATGGCTATATAGAGAAGCCACAGAAATATATAAACATGGGGATAATTTTAACAGAAAAGAAGAAGCTATGAAACTCAGCAATATATGGACAGTGGCTCTACAGAATCGATAAGAGGTTTTTATCTTTGGCCCACCATGATCGATAGTTATATTTTATCCTTGATAAGGTTTATCTCTGCTATAACGTGAAATCCAGACCCCGACCACTTTCCACAGTAGTGATGGGCTAAACTGCGATTTTCCGATATCAGTGATTTCTGTGAATGCTACTTTTCAGTATCTGTTATTCTTAACTGTGATTTGTCGCAGTTAAGAGTCGCAGTTAAGGAACCTAAGTCGCGTATCCCTCCGCCACTGCTACTTCTGCTACTTCCGCGATTTCTGCGACTTCTGCTACTTCTGCGATTTCTGTGACTTCTGCTACTTCTGCGATTTCTGTGACTCCTGCGATTTCTGCGACGTACCACCGTATGAAAAAGTTACATCTGTCCACACAGAAAATTGCATCTCAACAAACCTGTCATTGGTAAGTATGTTTTACGTTTATTCTTCCGTTGGCTTTAATTTTGTATTAAAGAAACAACTGTGACAATATTAATAGTGTAATTAATATGTAAGTAGCCGCACAGTACCGTAATAGTTCGTGTTTAGAAAATGAATTCTAACATATTGTTATGTTCATAGGTACCTGAACTACATTTCAGTCACTCAGTAAAGTGATAATTCAAAATATCATTGTCAACAGATCTGAAGAAATTGCCAGTCTTTAGACCGTTTTCGTCAGACGACAGGTTAGTTTCTAAGCGTTTTGATGGACTTAATTACTTCAGTGAGATCGTTCTTGCGAATGTGATATAGCAAATATTAGCAAATGTGGTATAGCAAATATTAGCAATCTACTCTGTCAATTATATTGCTAGTAATTAGTGACAGCAAAAATTGTTTAATAATCCTTGTGTTTTTGCAGACGCAGTTCTGACTGATTACTGGTTGCTGTACATATCTATCCACATCAAGGCTGTTGAGAGAGACTCGTGAAGATTCAAGACAGCTCTTAGAGGATTTGCAGTTTAAAAGTGAAATAATTATGAAATAAGTGTGTGACTGATTAAAGTGTTTTATTGAAGTTGTTGTGCGATTTTAAAGGAATAATAAATGTTAAATACATTGAGTGAATAATAAAAATCTCATTTTCCACATGTTAAGCCGTCCTATACCCGTAATTTTCCGCCACTTATTTATTGGTAAACACTTGTTGGAGAGTGACATGCCGCCGCCCCCCCCCCCCCCCTTTCTCCACAATCTTGGTGTGACACTAACCTGTAACATATCCCAAAGTCTACAATATGCATTTTGAGGCTGTTGATATGAAAGTGGGAAGTACAGATCTTCCAGTTAAATCAGGAATAGCTTAAGTGCATTACTTGAAAGTGACACAGGAAAAGCTTACTTGTGTAGGTGGTAGTAGTGTCGGCAAAAAGATCTTGTGTGTTAAGTTGCCATGTAGAACACCAGGTGTAAAACTTTTCTCTCGAGTCTTGAACTGTGTCGGAACAAAAGTGAGGCGTTCATATGACTGTTTTCATTTCTCTACACTTATACAGATGTCTGAGTTCTGCTGTGTTAACATTGCAATGTCCTGTAGGCATGTGGAGTATTAACCAAAACTGTCATATTGGAAGCAGAATCAAACACATTTGTTACGTTACTTGATATTTTCAGGAGAAAAAGGCAATGTTGCTTCTTATTAATATAATACATTCAGAGTCACAGCAGTATTTGACCAACCATAACTGATGCTGAATGTGCATGTCGTCATATAATATGAAGGGCTTATTTCAATAGTGGTACAAGTCCATTACCTACACTTTTCTGTCTATAATGCTTCTGAAATTAGTGATCCAAACAAACATAAATAAAGGTTCATCTCTAGCAAGAAGCCATATGCTTGAATATTTCTGGTATCTCAACTGCAGATTTTTCAGCACTCATTTAACTTTACGACTCTATATCTCAAAATTAACAAAAATGGACTTGTACCACTATTGAAATTAGCCCTTCATATGCACACACAGCACACCGATCTCGTGAGGCACAAGGCTCTCATAACGAAGTACATACGTCGGTCAACAGATGACACTAGGAAAAGTATGTTAACTGCGCTTTTTAGTTGCTACTTGCGACTCTTAGTTGCGATTTGTCACAGAAATCGCAGTTTGACTCGGTAGCGAATAGCGTAGTATGAACTTTGCTCAACAGATGGCAGTGCTAACTGCGCTTTTTTAGTTGCTACTTGTGACTCTTAGTTGCGACTTGTCACGGAAATCGCAGTTACTCTCCATAGCGTACCGCAGAGATGGACGTAGTACGAACTATGACCCACAGATGGCACTGTTAACCGCGCTTTCTAGTTGCTACTTGCGACTCTTAGTTGCGACTTGTCACGGAAATCGCAGTTAGACTCCATAGCGTACCGCAGAGATGGACGTAGTACGAACTTTGGCCAACAGATGCCACTGTTAACCGCGCTTTTTAGTTGCTACTTGCGACTCTTAGTTGCGACTTGTCACGGAAATCGCAGTTAGACTCCATAGCGTACCGCAGAGATGGACGTAGTACGAACTTCGGCCAACAGATGCCACTGTTAACCGCGCTTTTTAGTTGCTACTTGCGACTCTTAGTTGCGACTTGTCACTGAAATCGCAGAAAGCAGTGCTAAATTCGACCAATAGATGGCTCACGTCTTTCAATGTGAAATACTACTTGCGACTGCTAACTGTGACTGAAATCGCAGTTAGATTCTGTAAAGTTGCTACTGTGATATCTGTGACTTCTCAGTCACTGTGATTTCTAACAGATACGCGATTTCCTGCCCACCACTACTAGGAAAAGTATGTTAACTGCGCTTTTTAGTTGCTACTTGCGACTCTTAGTTGCGATTTGTCACAGAAATCGCAGTTTGACTCGGTAGCGAATAGCGTAGTATGAACTTTGCTCAACAGATGGGAGTGCTAACTGCGCTTTTTAGTTGCTACTTGCGACTCTTAGTTGCGATTTGTCACGGAAATCGCAGTTGGACTCAATAGTGTGTCGCAGAGATGGGCGTAGTACGAACTTTGACCCACAGATGGCACTGTTAACCGCCCTTTCTAGTTGCTACTTGCGACTCTTAGTTGCGACTTGTCACGGAAATCGCAGTTAGACTCGACACCGTATCGCAGAGATGGACGTAGTACGAACTTTGGCCAACAGATGGCAATGTTAACTGCGCTTTTTAGTTGCTTCTTGCGACTCTTAGTTGCGACTTGTCACGGAAATCGCAGTTGGACTCCATAGCGTACCGCAGAGATGGACGTAGTACGAACTTTGGCCAACAGATGCCACTGTTAACCGCGCTTTTTAGATGCTACTTGCGACTCTTAGTTGCGACTTGTCACTGAAATCGCAGAAAGCAGTGCTAAATTCGCCCAATAGATGGCTCACGTCTTTGAATGTGAAATACTTATTGCGACTGCTAACTGTGACTGAAATCGCAGTTAGATTCTGTAAAGTTGCTACTGTGATATCTGTGACTTCTCAGTCACTGTGATTTCTAACAGATATGCGATTTCCTGCCCACCACTATTCCACAGTATTTAGGAGATTCTTCGACGTCTGACTCGTCAGTCGGAAAGACTCAGCATAACCAGGAGCACCTTCGAAAATGTCCAACGTAACTTTGGATGAAACGTCTTGGATAGAAGAGTTCCATGGAACACGGCCATACAATCTGGAAGAATTCTTGGCAGCTGAAACATCCGGTCATGATAGCCTTCATTGTATGATCTTCTTGTCTCACTATCCACACGAAACCTGGCATTTTTTTCATTAATGCCTTGAGGACCTTCCTTAATTGTTCTTACTGTAAAATTATCATAATATCTGGTCGGTTTTCCAGATCGCTAAGATAGTTGACAACTTGAAAGCCATTGTCTTCCTTAGACTATGTTCTTTCATCTTGGAAATCTTGGCCTGCTCCGGTTTCTTCTTCAGTGACATTATTGTCAACTTTTTCCACTAGTGGAGCAGTTTCATCAGCTACTAGTTTTTGCTTGCACGAAACATACAATTCTTCAGCATTATCAACCAATGAAGCTTTTGTAACACTATATTCTTTAACATCACACTGCACATACACTGAAACACTGTCAATTCGGTTTAAAAAATTATTTAATGAACCGCAACTGCTCTTTTAGGATCTCATACCTACATTTACTTCTTTTGGCACCCGACAAGTATTTATGATCCATTCTACACTCTAGTATAAAAGAAATCACAGGCTCCAATACCACTAGACACAAACCAAACACTGTCTCCATATCTCACATCTAAATGAGTAGCTGAATCAAGATACTGAAAACATTAGGGCACTTTACTCATGTGGATTAGCAGTGGAAGTCCCAAACCGTTTGCTGGCCTACACTGTCCACTTTGTCTACCAAGCACAGCATATCAGGCCAGTCAGCAGCACAAAACGTTTCAGGTAGTTCCACATAGGTCGGTGACTGACTGGGACAGAAATGGAAATCCCCATTTTCGTTAGTTCATTGCCAGAGCGACTACTGTGGTATTAATCAAAGTTGTCCAGTTTAAGAGAAAAACGAATCAACAATGAAGGTGCTCTCCATAGCAGAATTAGTGTGAATGGAGCCTGTTAACATTCTAAATTTGAATATTTTTTCTTTTAACAAGAAACCAGACTTTATTAAGTAAGACTCTAACAGGACTTATAGCGGGATCCCCCAAGCTTGTGGCCTTTATGGCTGCAGGGACTGAGGTAGCCTTAAACTAGCGCTGTATGGCATGAGAGATATTATGGTTGCACTCGTTATATTTTGGGTTTCTCAAAGGCATCGATAGGTATCTATGTTCTCAAGGTAAAGTCATTGTTAATTAAGACTATGGGTATTGCACCCTATGAGGTATCATCGTCAGATGTGCCTTTATCAACGTATACATGACAAGAGATAGTTTAGCTGTGATTCTTTCAAAGATGCACTTTGGCTGAAGCCTGCACTCTATGTAAAACACAATGAGGCCATATCGGATTTCGCCAAGCTCGTATTTTGTATGTTTTATATTATAACAACATTATAACTTATGTCCTATAAATAAACACTGTTCCAAACCACTAGCGCTCTGAGGATCTTTCGCAAAGGTATGTGGATATTATATGTTGTAGATCAGTAATAACACTCTTTAGCTGTCGAATAAACATTTATTTAAGCACAGAAGAAGGCGAATACAACATGGCTGTATAAATGTAGCGCTCTGAGAAGACATAGACAAAGTGAAGTCAAAGAGCCTCGGGTCCAAAGATATGGAGGTTTTCGCCAGAGGCGCCTCAGAGCCAACCCCACCACAAGCAGCGCGGAGCACGGCGAAGGGAAGCTTTCTCACTTGAACACAAAATCTTCGTGCCAGCACGGCGGTTGAAGGCGGCGCCCAGCCTGAGAAGTAGCCACCTCGGAAGTCGTGTCGACAGGGTCATGGGCATCGGACTACCACACAGGTCGTGGAGCGTCGCTGGACGTCATGTCGGCGACGTCAGCGGGCGAGGCGGCGGCGATGGCAGGCAGACTGTAGATGTCAGAACGCGGTTCCGCAGGGGACCACGCCGGTTTTAATCGGTTAACTGAAACCATATTGGGTCGTCCATTGAGAAGTATCACAAAAGTATTTGCTCTGTGGCATAAGACGCAGTGCGGACATGAGTAAGGTGGTTGCAGGGCTGCACGTATGGAGTCACTGCGCAGCATTATGAAATCGCTTCATGCCATATCTTTGAGTACAAACACTGGTAAGGAGGAATGAGCGCAAGGCAGTGGTGGTCGAAGGAGGGCGACATATGCACGCACTTGTTCTACAAGAGCCAGAAGGTCCAGGAGCGGCAATCAAGCCGCACGATGGGCCAGACAAAACATTCAGTGACTAGTCTCGTCATTGTCTGCGTTCCAGGGTGGAACAGGTTGTGTAAAGTGTCGAAGATCCCGCGCGTAAGAGCAGACGGCACCAAGGGGTGGGGGAAGCCCGTAGAAACGTCACGGAGGACCGGGGTCGTCGACCCATGCGGGGCAACATGTTTGATAGCGAGTGAAGACTCATTGTCCAAAACCAATCGCTGTGTATCCGCATCTTCAATCTGGAGTTGGGCGAGGTCGTCTAAGTTCAAGGGTGTGGGGGGCACTGAGATACGAGATAAATAGTCAGCTACAACATTTTCTGCACCACAGATCTAACAAGCGTCCGAGGAATGTTGGCAAATAAACTCCATGTGCCAGAAACGTCGTGGTGGGAGGTCCTTCACCAGGTTACATATTGCATTTACGAGAGGTTTGTGGTGCGAGTAGACAGTGAAAGGACACCTCTCCAGATCGCTCCGAAAATGTTTGACTGCCTCATAAACCACGAGAAGCTCGCGGTCGAAAACTGACCACTTCCACTGACTCCTGGGTAGCTTTTTGATAAGAAATGGAGAGGCTCTGTGGAGCCCACAGTGTGCTGCTGTAAGACAGCGCCCACAGCTGACTCACTAGTATCGATCGTATCAGAAATACAGGCCTCAGGGTCGAGGTGGGCAAAAGTGACCACATTCGCGATCACAGTTTTCAGATTATCAAATACATTGAGCATGGGCTTAGTCCAGTCCAACTTTCGCTTCCCCATAGTAATTATACCGTGTAGGGTGTTGGTAAGGGTCGACTGGATGGAGGCAGCCCGAGGGATATGGCTTCGATAAAACTTTACCATATCCAGAAAGCGACAAAGTTGAGCATAATCCTCAGGAAGAGGCAGTGTGAGAATGGTTTCGACACGAGGATACACTGGTCGGAGACCGTTGGCCGAGACCGTATGGCCAAGGAATTTAACTGATGTAGCACAGAGTAAAGATTTGTCGTGGTTGATTACCACACCGTTGGCTGCGAGAGCAGGACAAACTGCATCGAGGTGGAACTGGTGCTCCTTGGCAGACGAGAAAAAAATCAGGATGTCATCCAAATAAGCGAAAGGGAAAGGCAGAGGTAGCGAAATGGAATCAATGAACCATTGCCACGTCTGCGCAGCATTTTTCAAGCTGTAAGGCATATAACAGTATTCAAATAGGCCAAAGGGTGTGATGATGGCCGTCTTCGGAAAATCCGTGAATTTGGTGATACGCCTTCGAACTATCTAAGACAGAGAAGAACTTTGAGCCATGCCATAATTGAGTGAAATCCTGAATATGGAGAATGGGATAGTTATCGATAATTTTCCAAGCACTAAGGGACCTGTAGTTGCTGCACATGCGTAGTGAGCTGTCTTTCTTAGGAACAAGGTGGACAGGTGAAGACCAGTGCTGTCCGATGGTCAGAGCACGCTGGAAGCCAATAAATCCTGAACAATTTCTTTCGCTTGCACAAGTTTGGAAATGTTAAGACATTTAGTTTATAACATACAGGTGGGTTGTCTGTGGTACGGATGCTATGGCAAGTGCTGTTGCTGACAGCTGATATACGTGAAGGGAGGCCGGCAAGGGCGGGCGAAAGGGGGGACACGAGTGGTCACTGATCTTGCCAGGCCAGAATGGCATGGGCGGGATGTCAGCAGCAGACGACGACGGAGGGTGGGCACGGCAGCCACGTGACAAGAGGAATCCCGTGAAGCGAGAACATGAGATTCCTTGCCAGGCCGGAAGGCATTTGCGGAACATCAACAGCAGATGATGATGGAGGACACGGCGTGGCAGCCATGCGATGCGAGGGATCTCGCAAAGTGACAACATGAGCGTCTTGAAGATCGACCTGCAACGGCGCGGAACTGGCAGCGGGAGGAGGGAAATTCGACAAAGGAGCGATGCAGTGTGAAGACGCAGTAGAAGTGAATGATGGTTCCAAATGATGCAGCTCTGCAGACAGACTGCGAATCATACTCCGTGCATGAGCCAATTTGGCAGAGGTGGTGGCAACGCAGGTGCTAAAGCCTCATTGTGTGTGCGGAGCTCATCAATCTGTGTACGCAAGTCTAATAAATCAGAGAGCCGTGCAGTAATACCTTCGAGCAGAGAAGCACATGTGGAAAGCGTAGCCAAGGGGGTCAAGAGCAGAGTCGTGCCAAACTCGTTCGAGCACGTAACAGTAGAACCTGATGCACGGCAGAGCACTGCAGCTTGTAGGTCTGGCGAAAGTTCGTAATGGTGTAGAAAGTCCAACCCAATCATAGGTTCATCCACGTCGCCGACGTGGAAAGTCCAAGAGAGGGCGACTGGTGATAGGCGAAGCGACATCTTGATGGAGACAAGGACCATGATAGGAGAGTGATTTGCGGCGATCAAAGTGAGGTTAGTGGGATAAAGCATTTTGTCCAAATGCTTCGGCATCGGTGTCGACGAGAAAGCGAGTGTCTGATGACAAATTCATGAAGTAGAGGCGTCACGCTACTGGAGCAAGTGATGCAGTGTCAAATGGTAGGCGCTGTGGACGATTGTGGCACGACGTGGAGCCTAAACATGCACACTGGAATAAGTTGAGTATGTACAAGGCGTGCAGCAGTTGCGAGCGGCGTCCCCGTAAGTGGCATGGTACCAGCATAGCAAGTAAGCCTGGAGGCGAGGCGGTGTGGAGTGGTCGGGTGACGCAGCTGACTGTGTCGTTGCCTGAGACCGGTCAGGCTGCTGCTCGGGCAGGTTAGGCTGCTGTCAGGA
Source organism: Schistocerca piceifrons (assembly GCF_021461385.2). Lineage (NCBI taxonomy): Eukaryota > Metazoa > Arthropoda > Insecta > Orthoptera > Acrididae > Schistocerca > Schistocerca piceifrons. The sequence continues at coordinate 229,169,250 of NC_060143.1, read as the reverse complement.
GGTAGCAAGCAGAACCTCCTGTAGGCTGCCAGGTGCTGCTGAGCTGCTGAGATGTGCACACTGGCCCCTGCCGGCAGGGCGCTGAACCAAAGGTGTAGGCGTACCAATTGAAGGCAATGGCGATGTTGTACATGACAGGTGGTGTCAGTGATGAATGACTGCGTAGGCCTGATCGGCCATGCATAGACGAATCTCGAGAGGTTCAGCTACGTGAGAGAGCAGGTGAAGTTGTAGGTCCAATGGAAGTTTGACCATCCACAAGGTCCACAACATGGCGTCTAATAGTGCCAGATCATCAATTAATGCATGAAGGCGCCACCAAAGCTGCGAAGGTGTGCAGTCGTCGAGGTGCTCTTCATGGATAGCCTCTGCTGGTGGGTGAGAAAGGCATTTGATGAGCAATGTTTTTGCCGTTAAATACTTGGGCGAGAGGGGTGGTGAGAGGAGCAGGTTGCTGATGAGGTCCGGATGAACATGGAGGTGGCTCACCAGGCAGACGAAACATGCATCATCGTCCGAAATCCCGTGGATATCCAATAGATGATCCACCAATGCAGTGCAATACTGGAAGTGCAGTAGTGGTGCGTGATGCATCGCCCGAGGTCTGCTTGGGGGGGGGGGGGGGGGGTGGTGCCTGTAAGCAGCATACAATGTGGAGTGAGCCAGTGCAGTTCAGTAGTTGTGGATGATGCATAGCCCGAGGTCTGCTTGGGGGGGGTGGGTGCCTGTAAGCAGCATACGATGTGGAGTGACCCGGTGCAACTGAAACTGACAGCACAATGTGTTCCAACTGTGGGCCCAAAGGCGAATGCAGCGCGGTTGTAACGGTCGATGAAATTGCATCAGCAGGCAGAAGACAGTTGCAGTGCAATCACAGGGGGGCTGATTCGGTAACCAGTGCAGGTGGAATGGCCGGTGCCATTACGAAAGCGGGCGGAAGGCGATCGTGGTGGGACCACGGAGCGATGGTAGCGGAAACCGGCGCAGTCGAGGCGACCGGTGTCGCCGAGATGGCGTGCGTGCGGGGTCAGTGCTATGATGTCAGGCATATAAGAATGTGTGACTCCATGCACATGAATGTTCAAATTACAGTTCTCGAATTTCGTCAGCACATCAGACCAAACCAAAGAGGTCTGCTTAGATGAGGAGTGAACTACTACATCCATCACTTGATTATCGTTCACAATGTCACTAAGCAGCGTGCACTGTCTGTGTAGCAGCTGCTACACAGTTGCACTTGACGGTGGCCATGTTGGGCTGGTTAGTTGCACTTGACAGTGGCCATGTTGGGCCGGTTATGGTTAAGTGGCCGCCAGCATGACTGGGCCCAGGTAGTTGTTCACTTTTCACCAAACACACATTAGGTACACTAGTAAATATGCAAGCACAGTTAATAGGGTGTGAGGCACTAGCACAAAACGACACTGGTTGATCCATTGTTCTGAAGACAATGTGGACCGGCACACGAAGTCCGTTTATGATGAAACGAAGCACAAAATAATTCCCGAATGCGCGACGATGATATCTGGGCCACCTCTGTGGATATTACATGTCGTAGATCAGTAATAACACACTTTAGCTGTCGAATGAACATTTATTTAAGCACAGAACAACGCGATTACAACATGGCTGTACAAACGTAGCGCGCTGAGAAAACATAGACAAAGTTAAGTCAAAGAACCTCGGGTCCAAAGATATGGCGCCACAGGTACAAAAACCGACACATTCCAGACTGAATTAAAGGTGACTTAGTCCCACTGTTACCGACTTATCAAGTATAAAAGAAAATTTACAAGCTAGTTTTCTTAGGAGACTTCTTTTCCAAAGAAGAATGTCTTAAAATAAAGCTCATATGCAGATGAAATATATTCTGGTACAGGCATATTCCTACGGTATTTTTTCTCATTTTTTTAGAGCATATGAAGAAGTTTACTTGCCTGACAACGAAGTGTAATTTTTTGCACAAATTACAACATACTTCATTCAACCAGCACATTTATTTGGCACCACGAGAGTTTTTTAAGTACTTTTCGTACTACATTCTGCTGTGTAAGTAATGAGTATCAAGTGGGCAGGTTCTCAGTTTGAGAGAAAGAAAAGACAGCAATAGATTCAAAATTTGCAATGAATGGACCAGCTGAACATGTAGAGCTTCTGCATCTGCTAGAATGCCTGCTGCAATATATTCGCCACGAGAGGTGCTGTGGCTGCTCTCCTTTGAAAGATATACTTTAGCTTTCTCGAATGCATCGATAGATGTGCCTGTTGTCAAGGTAATGAAGTGATACCTTTACACAAAATCAATGTTATGGTTCTCTTCTGCAGGTCTTTGTTCACACATTTCGTCAACCACGTCTGTATTCACATTTTCAGTTACTTTTCTCTTTTGAATCACACATTTGTATTACTGCAGACGAGTATCATTGGGCATTGGGCATCATATCCATTGACCAACAGTTTTCGAATGTGAACCACCTTTGCCTCTGCAACAGGGATACCAACGAGCAATGCATTTGGGTGCACAGAAGCCCATTTTTGCATTTCTTTTAAATATAGTCGTCGATGTTCTTTCCTCGCTTCTTGGGTTACATTGTGTAGCTACCTATCTTGGCTGTCAGTACGCTAAGTACTCGCAACTAAAGTTCGTTAAAGACTGACTCATGCATACTCTAACACCCTGGAACCAAAATAGCAAGAGTGCTGTGACATGATATGAAGCATTATGGAAAAACTCAACAAGTTCTGTTCATGTTGCAGGATTTGAAACGCTTCTAAGGATTCATACTCTTATATTACAGCAAGTGGGTGACTTAACACAGGATTATACACACTCAACAAAGGGATCACACAGATAATGGTATACTGTAGCTACAACGAAATTACATGTTTGAATTCCCAATATCTAGTGGCGCTACTTAAGAGGCACAACTTCTGTCATGCCACAAAAAATTCGACGTGATTACACTTAGTTACAACACTTTTCTCCCACAGCTTTTCCCTGATGGCTGTATTTCGAAACATGTGCACTCTGTTGGAGTTATTGTGGAGTAATTGCTGCTATATTCCATTTGAATTCAATGTGTTTTCATTTTATTATTGAAAAAAGTCAAAAGAGTGGTTGACAGGTACGATTTGCAGCTTTTTGGAAATACAAGAAAAACAACCTATGTTTAACTTTCTACAGCAGTGTGCGTGTGTGCTTTTGTGTGTGTCAAATATTGGCACACCCATGCTGTAGGGCTATCCCTCAATCTTGGAAGATTTTTGGATGAATTAATAAATAAACTTGATATGTACAAAAAAACTAGTTATGTAAACTTTGTGAGACCCAGCACTGTATAAATTGTGGTTTATAAGCGGGAAATATCTATATCTACATCTATGTTTACTTCTACATCTACATCCATACTCTGCAAACCCCCGTAAGGTGCATGGCAGAGGGTAGGTCCCATAGTACCAGTCATTAGGCCCTCTTCCCATTCTATTCACATCTGGGGCACCAGAAGAATGATTGTTTGAATGCATCTATGCATGCAGCAATTATTCTAATCTTATCCTCACTACCCTTACGAGAATGATATATAGAGGGTTGTAGTATATTCCTAGAGTCATCTTTTAAAGCCAGTTCCTGAAACTTAATTAATACACTTTCTCACAATAGTTTATGTCTAACTTCAAGAGTCTTCCAGTTCAGTTCCGTCAGTCTCTGAGACACTCTCCCACGGATTAAACAAAGCTGTGACCATTCCTACTGCCCTTTCTATATAAATTCAACGTCCCCTGTTAGTCCTATCTGGTACTTGAGCATTTCTCTAGAACTGGTCACTTGAGTGATTCGTAAGCAATCTCCTTTGTCGACTGACTGCATTTCCCCAGTATTCCACCAATAAACTGAATCTACCATCTGCTTTACTCACGACTGAGTGTATGTGATCACTCCATTTCATAACCCTACAAAGTGCTACACCAAGATGTTTGTATGAGTTTGGCAATTCCAACAGTGACTCATTGATATTATAGTCATAGGATACTACGTTTTTTCGTTTTGTGAAGTGCAAAATTTTCTGTTTCTGTACATTTAGAGCAAGTTGCCAATCTCTGCATCACACTGAAATATTATCAAGCTCTGACTGAATATTTATGTACCTTTCTCAGATAGTAATTCATTATAGATAACTGTGTCATCTGCAAAAAGCCTGATTTTACTATTAATATTGCCTGCCAGATCATTAATATACAATACGAAAAGCAAGGAACCCGACACACTTCCCTGGGGTACATCCAAGTTACTTCTAAGTCTGGTGATGACTCTCCATCCAAGATAATATACTGTATCCTCCCTACCGAAAAGTCCTCAGTCCAGTAACAAATTGCACTTGATACCCCATGTGATCATCCTTTTGACAACAAGTGTTAATGTGGTACTGAGTCAAATACTTTTCGGAAATTAAGAAATACTGCACCTACTTGATTGCCTTGATCAATAGTTTTCAGTATGTCATGTGATAAAAGTTCATGTTGGGTTTCACATGACTGATGTTTTGGACATCCTTGCTGGTTGGCATGGAGGAGGTCATTCTGTTCAAGATACCTCATTATGTTTGGGCTGAGAATATGGTCTAAGATTCTACAACAAATTGATGTCAAGAATACTTGTTGGTAGTTTTGTGGATCACTTCCACTACTTTTCTTGTAGATGAGTGCGACCTGTCCCTTTTTCCAAGAAATGGCCATGGTTTTTTATTCAAGAGATCTATGACAGATTGTAGTTATAAGATGGGCTAGCTCAGCTGCAGATTCAATATAGAATCTGACAGGGATTCCATTGGTGTCTGGAGCTTTGTTCGATTTTAACGATTTCAGTTGTTTTGAAACACCACTGACACTAATGCTTATTTCATTTATCTTTTCAGTGGTACGAGTATTGAGTTGGGGAAGTTCTCCTGGATTTTCCTTTGTAAAGGAATATTTGAAAATGAAGTTGAGCATTTCAGCTTTTGCTTTCCTACCCTCATTTCAGTTACTGTCTCATTCACTAGGGACTGGACACTATCCTTGGTGCCACTAGCAGCCTTTACATATAACCGGAATTTCTTTGGGTTCTGTGAAAGATCACTCTACAATATTATGCTAGAGCAGTCATTGAAGGCATCATGCATTGCCCTCTTGACAGCCAAATGAACTTGATTCAGCAACTCTGTCTATAGCCCTAGACTCTCTTTTACACATATTATGCAGTAATATCTATTTCTTTAGAAGTTTCTTTACAGTAACTGTATACGATGGAGGTTCCCTCCTATAATGAATTGTTCTACTGGATGCATATCTATCCGTTGCATGGTCAACTATTCTTTCAAACTTGAGCCAGAATCCTCTACGTGGTCCTTCCCTGTGCCAAACGTTTTAAGTTTCTGATAGAGATATGACACTAGTGATTTTTATCTAGTTTACTGAATGTATAAGTCTTTCTGTTTGTTGTACTTTGGTAATCATTGTTGCCACAAACACATCATGGTCATTGACATCAGTTCTGATGTGGACATCCTCAAAGAGGTCAGATCTATTTGTCGCCATTAGATCAAATGTATTTCCATTTGTTGTTGGTAGTTTTCAGAGAAGGCATTTAGTAGTAAGTAGTAATAAATAGCAGCAGAAGGTGATGCGGCAACAGTTAAACTAAAGATTAGTTACACGTATTTTGAATAACTAATCTTTAGTTTAACTGTTGACACATCACCTTCAGCAGCTATTAGTTATTCAAAATACTTAGATCAATGAATACAGTAAGATATAACATCTTTGAAGAGTGGCATCTCTACAGATGATATTTATACATGTTTTTCACAGTAGACAGTACTTTCGTCTTTGAGTGTTATATCTTTTGTAAATATGTTTGTGGCCCCTGGTTCATACCTGCACAAAATCTATTCCCAGATCTAACATTTGGCTTTGGTCTTGTTTCATTCTTCCCAGAACTCTAATGTCATAACCTGCACTTTAACATTAATATCAGCCCATATGATTTCAGGTAATGCCATGCTGAAAACTGTGCAACTACGTAGAATTTGATGCTCACAGTGCCACTATAGAAAGCAGGCTTTATCCAAGACTACTTTCCTGCACATGGCAGACTTCAACATTGATAACCAGATGGCATGCATAACTTAGTATGACCAAAACTGTCACCACGAAGCAGTTTTTGTATCCTCCCACCACAGTGAAGGAAGTGCGAAATTCATTTATGGACTACATTTTCGTCGCAAGGGGAAGTAGAATGGCAGTACAGATGTATTTAAATTTTAGAAGATTCTTCTAATGTTTGGATGCACATAAATACATTATGTTAGTAACACAAATAATAAATACCAGTCTCAAAATTCGAAGAGTAATTAAAAATCTGTCTGTTTGCTTGTTGCATTTTTGTATCCTGTTTTCGAATATATGATTATAAAACAGACAGAAGATGTTTGAAACTATCACCCAACATTCTCAGAAGCTTTTTAAACTGAGCAAAGTCCTCCACTTTTATTTCAAGCAATAGTGTTATGTGTTAACTTTGTGTACTTTTCTTCACCCTAACATTGCTCATTGCTTTTTTTATTAAATTTTGTATTTTGTACAGATTTTTCTTCAATAACAATAATCATAATAATAATACATCAACGATAGTGGCTGCTATATTTTAAAACACAACACTGTAATCTTCCACTTTCGTATCTCATGACGCAACTTCAGTGGAAAGCCTTCTGAATTACTTGCAGCAACTTCCTGAAATTACTTGTCAAAGCGCGATTTGTATAAGTAAACTTTTGCAAGGTTTTGTTCTAGTGTAAACATCTAGCAAGTGCTTAGAGGAATTACTTGCAGGGTTTGCTTGCTAGTCGACACACGGCTTTAGAGAAGAAGTGAAAAAAAAGACCAACAGTTTTCAACACAAATTTGTATGTTTATTCGAACATAAATATGGAAATTCAAGGGACGGGAAGAAATCAGTTGAATAATAGTTTCAGTTTTTTGGGACACCTTTTGTTCTTTGGGATGTTCTCATATTCGTGTTTTTGTATGTTAATGCAGGCAAAATGTGAAGTAATTCATCAAAAACTTTAACACTCTATCGAAAACATTGGAAAAATTTCTTTTCATGTTGTTGACATTTATGAAACATTCTGTAAAACTTCTTATTTAGTAGCGTGTTACTCCATATGATGTGCACCCGTTATTCTTTTGTACGGTATTTTTTTTAAGTAACATGAGTTCAAAAATAATGACCACCTTTTCAAAATGCAAATCGACAAATGACGCCTGGATTTCTAACAAAGTTCACTGACTGTCATCCTTGTGAGCCCCCTCGACTTTGAAACTGTTTTCGTCACAGTTCAAAAATCACCTGTGTGCTAGAAAGCTACAAAACGTTTGAAGACAACAATTTCTTTACAGTAAACATTCTTAATTATCTCTGAAGGGCAGGCCCCAGGCTTGACAGAATTCATTGTTTTCGCAACTACTGGCTCATTTACACTCGAGGCGATTTTGGGGCTATCAGTTAAAATGATAAGTGCTCCCAAATTTCCACTGAGAGATTCATCATATGTTAGCGTTGTTTGTGTGCATTCAAGGAAGCAGCAACATCTGGATCACGTACTTGGGCAGTTTCAATAAAAAATTTTGTAGTACTATCACCACTAATTTCACTTAGCACTACATATCTGTTTTTCAGAACAACAAATGCATTTAATGTCTCTCTGCAGTTATCACATTTCCATTCTCTGTTGTGTTTTCGTCAAATTTCAGCGGAGGATCAACTATTCCACATAGAAAATGGAACTTTGTTTTGCATTCAATAGATACGACACCATTTCCGCCTGCTCTCTTGTAGAGAGTGGTCAGTAGATGCGCAGTAGGCAGGGCATGAGTGGGGAGAGCAGTAGGGAGCCACTGCAGAGGCATTCCCATTTACAGCCACTCCCATCACTCAGTGCACCGAGTGTCAACTTTGTTTGCGCATTTAATAGTGATGGGGGTTTCTGGCAGATGCTGCAGGGGAAATGGCGAGCGGTGGAGGGGAAGTGCCATTCTCAACTGAAGCCTACTCTCACTTTAATCGGTGACCATTCGAAAAGATATGTAACCTCTGCTTTGATTAGCACCTAAAAAGAATTCTGCTGAAAATGCTTGTTAGCCATTTCTAACTTTGAGAGAAGCGTCATGGGTAGTGAATTTTGCGTAAAACCTACACATTTTTCTTGTTGCCAAAGCTCAGCGGAGTTTACACACTAATATGTTGTGCATGCACAATTGTGAGAGAATTCTGAAACATCGGTTTATTAAGTTTATTAAATGAGGAACTGAGGAAAAGTAAAGTCAATATCTTCTGAAAAAGCACATCCTCGGTACAAAATAAACTGTAATGTCTTAGCTTATGTGTTGCCAAATTCCATAGCATTTCTCAAATCACCATATATCGATCGCACATAAAAATTACATTCTTTCATCGAAAAAGTCTATAGTTAATGGAATAATATAGCAGACAATGATGGTTTGCATAATTACATTATGGCAAAATACTCTCGTGTTTGACTGCAATCATTTGCCAAAATCTAGTTTCGATATCTCAAGCAATTTATCGAATGTGCTGAATGTTGTGAATATTTCACTATGGCTTTATCGTTGGAGCAGCCCGATCGCAAATGAGTGTGCTACACCAAATCAATTTTCTCGAGATAGGTGACAGAGAAGAACTTCCATCCAAGTCTAAAGAAAAATTCGACATGTTAGCTAAATTTCATACACAGCAAGATATTATGTAACATGCATCAAACGCAAAATCATAGTGATGCCAGTTTTCATTCCAAACTTTCGAATTTCGCGCAGTGTATTATTTATTTATTTATTTCATTTGTGTTCTGTGGACTCATTAGCGATAAATCGCTTGGGTGTAGAACATGTCATTTACATAGATTTGAGACATTTATTTACAATAATAGGTTGTACAATGAATAATATATTACATAGAAAAAAGTTTACATGAATTGTTTTTGTAAAAATTTACAAATTACATTGAACAGACTTACAATAGCTCAAAATCAATTCACATATTCTCATACATAAATTCGTCCAGTGAGTAAATGGTTTTACTTAGAAGATATTGTTTAAGTTGGTCTTTAAAAGCAGGTGGGTCAGTAACTGACATTTTTATTGCCTGATGGAGAGCATTAAACATTTTTATGCAAGAGTAGTGCACTCCTTTTTGTACCATACTTAGATTCTTTTGTTCAAGATGTAGATCATTTTTTACCCTAGTGTCATAATTATGATACATGCTGTTCATTTCAAAAAGGGAATGGTTTTTACACAAGAAACACATAAGAGAGAAAATGTACTGAGACACTGTTGTGAATATTCTCAGCTCTTGTAAGAGTTTCCTGCAGGAATTCTGTAATTAACAACACACATAATCCTAATGACTCTTTTCTGGGCTATGAGGATTTGGTTTGCCTTTGGCTGGTTTCTCCAGAATATAATTCCATAGGCCATTAGGGCATGAAAATAACCAAAATATGCTGCTTTCAAAGTATTTGAGTCACTGAATGATGCAATCGCACGAATAGCGTAAATTTCTGAGCTTAGTTTTTTTTATGTAGGTAAGGAATGTGTAAGGACCAGTTTAGATTGCTATTAACAAGTAGACCCAGGAACTTTGCTGACTCCACTCTTGCTAAATTCCCATCATTGTATTTAACATTAATCTCACCTTCGATATTTTGGTTTGTATGAAATTGAATCAATTGAGTTTTTTCAAAATTTAGTGATAGTCCATTAGAGCTAAACCAGTTAAAGGTCTCCTGAAAAATTACATTTACAGTGATCTCAAGATTAGTATTTGTTGGATTGTCTGCCAGAATCGTCGTATCATCTGCAAACAAAGTAAATTTTACCTTAGCCCTTGTACACATTGGAAGGACATTTATGAAAATAAGGAAAGTAGAGGACCCAGGATAGAGCCCTGTGGGACTCCACAGTTTACTGTGGCCCAAGAAGAGGACACTGGTTCCCCATTAGTGTCGTTTACCATGACTTCCTGTTTCCGATCCTTTAAATACTAGGCAAGCCACATCCCTGCTTCTCCAGTTAACCCATAAAATTCTGCCTTTCTCAGAAAAATCTCATGGTTCACGCAATCGAATGCCTTAGAAAGATCACAAAAATTTCAGTTGGAGACATTTTATTATTGATTGATTCAAGAATTGCATAGGTGAAAGAATATCTTGCATCTTTGTTGAGAGGTTTTTCTGGAAACCAAATTGATTTTTATTGAGAATATTGTATTTGCTAAGATGTTCAAGAATCCTTCGGTGTACAAGTTTCTCGAGAATCTTGGACAAACACGTCAAGAGTGAAATAGGATGATAATTGGTTACTTCGTTTCTGTCACCCTTCCTGTACAATGGTTTCACAACTGCATATTTAAGTCTATCAGGGACAATTCCTAGTCTCAGTGATTCATTTAGGATGTAGCACAGGACTTCACAAATAAAAATGTGTGTGTGTTTCAACACTTTGATGGAAATACCATCAATACCAGTTGAATTTTTGTTTTCCATGGTCCTTATTATCTTCTTAATTTCCTCAACAGTGACAGGAGGCATGCTAATCTGGGGTGTTGCACTAAGTCCACTTCTTTGTAAAAGATTCAGAGCCTCATTTATAGAACCATTACACCCTAGTTTATCTTCTGCAGCCAAAAAATGCTTGTTGAAAATCTTTGCAACATTTTCAACTTTATCGATGACATTCCCATTATGTATAACTTCAATATATTCTGCATCGTTTGAGTAACTACCAGTTTCTTTTAATAATACCCCAGATGGTTTTTATTTTGTTGCCAGAATTATCTATTTCTGATTTGATGAACATACTTCTTGCCTTTATCAGAACTTCATTTAAGATCTTGCAGTATCTTTTATAATGTGCCCTTATTTCAGGATTATTTGTATTTCTGAGAGAAACATAAAGCAGTCTTTTAGTCCTACATGATGGTTTTATTCCTTTTGTGTGCCACTGTTTGCTGGTATGGCTCTGGTACTTGTTCTTTGCAGTTCTTGGAGGGAAGACAGCTTTAAAGTGGCGCATAAATTCATTTATAAATAGATTAAATTTGTCATTGACTTTCAGTGCTCTATAAATTGGACTCCAGTCAGTGAGTTGAAGATAACAGTTGAACATCACGAGATTTTCATTATTAATTACCCTAAATGACCTTTTACAGACTTTGTCCTTCTTGTGTGGCCATATATCATTGATAGTTAGCAATTGGCTGTCATGGTCTGAAAGACCATTTAGGACTTGTTTTATTGTTGCATTGGTGTTTCTATTCTCATCAATGAAAATATTATCCATAAGACTTGAAGAGTAGTTTGTAACCCTTGTGGGGAAGTCTACCATGGGTGTGAGGTTGTTTGTGTTCATTATATGTAGCAGGTCAGCTCTACTACTATCATAATCTAGAAAATTAATGTTAAAGTCTCCTAAGACTACAGTATTTTTATTTTTTTAATATATATGGGATAGAAGAGCTTCGAGTTGCTTAAAGAACATACATCGCTTCCTTGATGGGGCCCTATACACTGTTACTACAATGAGTGACAGGATCTTGGAGCTAATTTCTATACCACAAGCTTCAAAATGCTGATCAAAACAGTATTTTGTGAGCTCTAGAGATCTATACATTATATTCTTTTTTACATAAATTATTACATCACCCTTCTGCATACTGTTTCTACAAAAGTTTGAGGCAATATGAAAGCCATTTAGATTCAGCTTTTTGGTACCCTCCTTTACATGGTGTTTGGTAAAACAAAGGATATCGGCACTATCAATAGTATTACTGTCACTAATATTCATTGTCAACTGTTCTAGTTTTCTTCTTAGCTCCCTTATATTTTGATGGAAAATACACAGTTTGTCACATTTAGTATTGACTTTCTGAGGAAGTGAGTTGCTAGGTTTCAAGATGGGTGAGTTTTTACACATTCTCGTTGGATAATTGATCTTTTGCTGAGTGTCATTTCTGACTGACTTACCTTTCCCCTTTTTGTTGCGAAATCATAAAAAATCTTGATTTAGTAGAGCAGGTTTCCTAGGCCTCAAGCTCCTCTTTTGATTATAGACTGCTGCAGGCCTTGGTGACACTACAGTAGTTTTGATGGAATACTGTGATCTAATTGTTGGTCCTGCTGCAGTTAATGTTTCAGGTGCTGTGTAGTTGATGTATCTGAAGTTGATGACACTTCCACTCTTTTGATTGTAGACTGATGCAGGCCTTGGTGACACTACAGTAGCTTTGATGGTGCACTGTCATCAAGTTGTTGATCCTTCTGCAGTTAATGTTAATGTTTCTGGTGCTGTAGTTGGAGTTAATGACACTTCCACTGTTGACAGGACAGTTGATGTAGTAGAAACTGAGCTTGACAAATCATCTATGTCGATTTCTTTACTTCAATTGTTTCTCAATTTATCCGAAGTCGCTGCAGTTGTACCATTCTGTGATCCTAGATTAGGCTCCACCGTACTTACTGTTATTGGTGGATACTGTGATTCATTGGACTGATTTAGGTTTTCCAGTATTAAGTCACACAATATAGATTTGACACTGCTGTTCCTGTGCATACCATGCATTGTGAAGTCTTCTCTTAGACTGGCAGCTTTAAGAAAGCTCACGTTGCAGAACAGTTTGTACATTTTCTCAATTTTACGATTTGTAATTTCTATTTCTTTATTTACACAAGATGTTTTTGTTAGGTCATGTCGTTCAGGAATATTAACAATAGTTATATTGAGTGCTGGCACACACTCTAGCATTTTCTTCAGATCTCTTATTGCATGTTTCGCTTCGTTTTTGCAAACATCATTTGCTCCAGCTATTATTATAAATGAGGTATTTGAACCCGAGTCTTTGTATTTGTGGATTCTTTCGTAACAACATGCAGAGGCGCACCTGGTTTCACTAGACCCATAACATTTACCTTTTCCATTTTTTCTTTCAGTATTTCAGCTAGCCCTCTTCCATGACTGTCTGAGAATAAGTAAATATTTTCTTGATTTACTTTCAAATTTTAAGCTCTGTCATTTTTCCCCAGCAACAAACTGTTCCCTTTATCATCACATTTGTTTCTAATGTATAATGTCTTATTTCCAGGTGAACATCACAATAACTATGAACATTAACGAAACGATGAACACATCATTATTAACCTGACATAAATCTATAAGTAACGCAAAAATGAATTTTTTTACTAAATGGGTTCTTTAAAATCGCATGAGAATGTTAGCAAGGCGTGAGCCTCGATTCTGTCATCGCAGACTGGCCGAAAGGTGGCAAACACTGTGGGCCTCTCCTTCTGAACAAACAAATAAAATCTCCCAGAGCTCTGGACGAAAACTGGTCACTGCACATTGGTCATCGTATCCTGTGCAGACTCTGCTATTTACTTACGCTAGGTATGCAGCCAGCATCTTATTGCTAAAGTGGTACAGCAGATACAAGCCTAACAATGCCCTCTCTCTGGAACGAGACATTTTATACTGGCGAGCCAATAATGAATAATACAACATTGTTGTTTCAACCCAAAAAGCTTTTGCTATAGAACTACCTCAAGTCTTTAGGTCCTTCCTTTGAGACGAAGACTTGGTAATGTACACGGAAATTAACTTTAGTGCATATTCAGAATTTGACATTTTTTGCTGCAGATCTCCAATTGTAATGAAACAGAAATAATAGCGCAGCCAATCTTACAGATGTGTAAGTATATGTGGTTCACATGGCCTGGAAAATGTGTACCACAATCTATACTTTACTTCTGATATCTATTGTGGGGGGGGGGGGGGTGTTCACAAGCTGAAGAATGTTCATCACACTAATTTTCAACGTTGTTGTGATGGTTGTATATTTCTTATAGTACAAAATAACGGAATATTGTGCGAATTAAGTTATTTTTACAGCTCCCATTCTAATCTGTCATGTTGTTGTTGTTGTTGTTGTGGTCTTCAGTCCTGAGACTGGTTTGATGCAGCTCTCTATGCTACTCTATCCTGTGCAAGCTTTTTCATCTCCCAGTACCTACTGCAACCTACATCCTTCTGAATCTGCTTAGTGTATTCATCTCTTGGTCTCCCTCTACGATTTTTACCCTCCAGCTGCCCTCCAATACTAAATTGGTGATCCCTTGATGCCTCAGAACATGTCCTACCAACCGATCCCTTCTTCTGGTCAAGTTGTACCACAAACTTCTCTTCTCCCCAATCCTATTCGATACTTGCTCATTAGTTATGTGATCTACCCATCTAATCTTCAGCATTCTTCTGTAGCACCACATTTCGAAAGCTTCTACTCTCTTCTTATCCAAACTATTTATCGTCCATGTTTCACTTCCATACATGGCTACACTCCATACGAATACTTTCAGAAATGACTTCCTGACACTTAAATCAATACTGGATGTTAACAAATTTCTCTTCTTCAGAAACGCTTTCCTTGCCATTGCCAGCCTACATTTTATATCCTCTCTACTTCGACCATCATCAGTTATTTTGCTCCCCAAATAGCAAAACTCCTTTACTACTTTAAGTGCCTCATTTCCTAATCTAATTCCCTCAGCATCACCCGACTTAATTAGACTACATTCCATTATCCTTGTTTTGCTTTTGTTGATGTTCATCTTATATCCTCCTTTCAAGACACTGTCCATTCCATTCAACTGCTCTTCCAAGTCCTTTGCTGTCTCTGACAGAATTACAATGTCATCGGCGAACCTCAAAGTTTTTACTTCTTCTCCATGAATTTTAATACCTACTCCGAATTTTTCTTTTGTTTCCTTTACTGCTTGCTCAATATACAGATTGAACAACATCGGGGAGAGGCTACAACCCTGTCTTACTCCCTTCCCAACCACTGCTTCCTTTTCATGTCCCTCGACTCTTATAACTGCCATCTGGTTTCTGTACAAATTGTAAATTGCCTTTCGCTCCCTGTATTTTACCCCTGCCACCTTTAGAATTTGAAAGAGAGTATTCCAGTCAACATTGTCAAAAGCTTTCTCTAAATCTACAAATGCTAGAAACGTAGGTTTGCCTTTCCTTAATCTTTCTTCTAAGATAAGTCGTAAGGTCAGAATTGGCTCACGTGTTCCAGTGTTTCTACGGAATCCAAACTGATCTTCCCCGAGGTTGGCTTCTACTAGTTTTTCCATTCGTCTGTAAAGAATTCGTGTTAGTATTTTGCAGCTGTGACTTATTAAGCTGATAGTTCGGTAATTTTCACATCTGTCAACACCTGCTTTCTTTGGGATTGGAATTATTATATTCTTCTTGAAGTCTGAGGGTATTTCGCCTGTTTCATACATCTTGCTCACCAGATGGTAGAGTTTTGTCAGGACTGGCTCTCCCACGGCCGTCAGTAGTTCCAATGGAATATTGTCTACTCCGGGGGCCTTGTTTCGACTCAGGTCTTTCAGTGCTCTGTCAAACTCTTCACGCAGTATCATATCTCCCATTTCATCTTCATCTACATCCTCTTCCATTTCCATAATATTGTCCTTAGGTACATCACCCTTGTATAGACCCTCTATATACTCCTTCCACCATTCTGCTTTCCCTTCTTTGCTTAGAACTGGGTTTCCATCTGAGCTCTTGATATTCATACAAGTCGTTCTCTTATCTCCAAAGGTCTCTTTAATTTTCCTGTAGGCGGTATCTATCTTACCCCTAGTGAGATAAGCCTCTACATCCTTACATTTGTCCTCTAGCCATCCCTGCTTAGCCATTTTGCACTTCCTGTCGATGTCATTTTTGAGACGTTTGTATTCCTTTTTGCCTGTTTCACTTACTGCATTTTTATATTTTCTCCTTTCATCAATTAAATTGAATATTTCTTCTGTTACCCAAGGATTTCTACTAGCCCTCGTCTTTTTACCTACTTGATCCTCTGCTGCCTTCACTACTTCATACCTCAAAGCTACCCATTCTTCTTCTACTGTATTTATTTCCCCCATTCCTGTCAATTGCTCCCTTATGCTCTCCCTGAATCTCTGTACAACCTCTGGTTCTTTTAGTTTATCCAGGTCCCATCTCCTTAAATTCCCACCTTTTTGCAGTTTCTTCAGTTTTAATCTACAGGTCATAACCAATAGATTGTGGTCAGAGTCCACATCTGCCCCTGGAAATGTCTTACAATTTAAAACCTGGTTCCTAAATCTCTGTCTTACCATTATATAATCTGTCTGATACCTTTTAGTATCTCCAGGGTTCTTCCATGTATACAACCTTCTTTCATGATTCTTAAACCAAGTGTTAGTTATGATTATGTTGTGCTCTGTGCAAAATTCGACCAGGCGGCTTCCTCTTTCATTTCTGTCCCCCAATCCATATTCACCTACTATGTTTCCTTCTCTCCCTTTTCCTACACTCGAATTCCAGTCACCCATGACTATTAAATTTTCGTCTCCCTTCACAATCTGAATAATTTCTTTTATTTCATCATACATTTCTTCAATTTCTTCGTCATCTGCAGTGCTAGTTGGCATATAAACTTGTACTACTGTAGTAGGCGTGGGCTTCGTATCTATCTTGGCCACAATAATGCGTTCACTATGCTGTTTGTAGTAGCTTACCCGCATTCCTATTTTCCTATTCATTATTAAACCTACTCCTGCATTACCCCTATTTGATTGTGTGTTTATAACCCTGTAGTCACCTGACCAGAAGTCTTGTTCCTCCTGCCACCGAACTTCACTAATTCCCACTATATCTAACTTCAACCTATCCATTTCCCTTTTTAAATTTTCTAACCTACCTGCCCGATTAAGGGATCTGACATTCCACGCTCCGATCCGTAGAACGCCAGTTTTCTTTCTCCTGATAACGACATCCTCTTGAGTAGTCCCCGCCCGGAGATCCGAATGGGGGACTATTTTACCTCCAGAATATTTTACCCAAGAGGACGCCATCATCATGTAATCATACAGTAAAGCTGCATGCCCTCGGGAAAAATTACGGCTGTAGTTTCCCCTTGCTTTCAGCTGTTCGCAGTACCAGCACAGCAAGGCCGTTTTGGTTATTGTTACAAGGCCAGATCAGTCAATCATCCTGACTGTTGCCCTTGCAACTACTGAAAAGGCTGCTGCCCCTCTTCAGGAACCACACGTTTGTCTGGCCTCTCAACAGATACCCTTCCGTTGTGGTTGCATCTACGGTGCGGCTATCTGTATCGCTGAGGCACGCAAGCCTCCCCACCAACGGCAAGGTCCATGGTTCATGGGGGGGATTCTGTCATGTTAGCAGGAATTTGCTGTTGAGTTTCGATGTTGCAAGTCAGTAATTTCATAGAGGAACAACAGCATGCTGACAGGAAAATATCTGCCAGTGGGCCGCTGTTGGCAGAGATGTCGTTTCTTTTCGACAGCTGCAATTAAATGAAACCTGTTGAATAAATGAAGAGAGAATGTTTTACCTGTCCATAGTCGCTGGAACTAGGAACTGAGAGTGCAACTGCAGACTTTCCCTCTTTGATTGGTTTCCAGCAGACGTGTTTTCATTCAAGCATCAGCTGTAGTTAGTTAAAGATGGCGGTCGAGATTGCGGTACTGTGATAGTATACATAAGAGAATGCCACGCCCCCCGTGGTGAGTTTGTTAATAGTTGACAGCTGCAATAAGAAAGACAGTTGCGTGTATCAAAATTTGCGGTATATATAGTTCAGTCAGTTTGAAAAATTACCTTTATTTTTCCAAATTCCTGTTAGTGTTGTTGTGCAACTCATGGATCCAGACAAATTTTTTAGTTGAGATCTGCTTTGACAGTGACTTACCGTTTGTTGAATATTTTTGGTCAGCGGATGACGCGTGTCTGAAAGTAAAGATAATGTAAAACGAGTTTACTGTTGACTGATAAGTAGTCACAATTGACGCTGGTCTGTCGGTAGTGGAGGAGAATACCGAAGACACGAAAAAAAAATGCCGATTTAATCGACAACAGCTTCAAAATACACACCCCACGCATGTAATTTTAATTTTTAATCATTTCAGACATACAGAAGAGAAGATCGTAGCTGTGCAGAAATACCGTCAGATGGTTAAGGCGTGCCAGTAAGCCCTTTAGGGGAAAAAAAGCGTGATGGAAAGGCATGCAAGTGCTACTTTCGAACCAGAAGCATCATGTGCTTGAGAAAAACTAGTTTCGTTTCCAGCTTAAGAGAACTGATGTGTCTTAAGGTTATGACTGATCAGAATCACATCCATTGCTTGTAAATAGTAATTTAAACCGTGTGAAGGAACGCTGAACCTAAGCAGTGTGATTTGTTTTTATTTCCTGACGAGAATTATAAGTAAGAGAGCTAATTACTAACTCCAACAAAGAGTAATTTAAAAAATCTGTTTTAATATTTTATGCCAGTCGGCATTAATGTAGAAGCAATTAAAAAAATGGCATTAATTCACATTTAAAATTGTTTCTTACCAGGCATGTATGATGCATGAGAAACTGAAATAAGTGCTGCCGAAATCACCATGCCTGTGAATGTTTATAAAGTTACTTGACATCAAACACATAGTGACAACGAAAGTATACCAGTCTTGTATGCCTGTGAACCTGGACAAGTAGGCCCCTAAGCAAGACTGTTCACTTAAGTGCTGTAGCTTTAGCTGTTAGCAGTTTAGCACTGTTTCAGTGGCCAAAGTTCTCCTATATTCTGAAAGCCCGTATAATGTATTGTGTCCAGTTTTGATTATTAATATGAGTTGTCATTGTTGTTATGTTTTAGTCATGTGTCACTCAATTGAATTGTGTATGATACCAACAAATTGTACCAATTTAAGAGAAAATTGAAACAATTCCTCAGTCCCTGAATCAATGTGTCCTTGATAAGAATTAATTGGTCAGATATGTATCGCAGCTGAGAATTGTTCAGCAGGGAGCTTATTATCATTTGACAGGTTTAACATGTCTTATTTAACGGAAACCAATTTGCATCCATATGCCCTACTGTAAATAAGCTCATCTCTAATTTTATCTCTTTTTTTTTCCTTCATTCATTTTTTATTAACCGTTGTGCAGCTAGGCAGGAAAATTTACTTCATCCCAGTTCTTGGAATGTTCAAAAATAATTTACCTCAAACAACATTGTCCCTTGATGTGCCCAGTTCAGTCTAGATGCTTCTTTTCAGCAACAATGCACCGACATCAGATATAGCACAACTAATAAGAATTTCAACAGTGTGAGGCATATGTGTATGCATTATACTGTCAATGTGGAAAAATAAGTTTAAATAATGTTCTTGTGCTCATTGCATTTCAACATTTGAACATTGGTTATTTCACAAGTTTGGAGCTTTTCTCTTTCATATATGGTGTTTATGCATCTATTGGAATCTGACTCACTGACATATCAGTAAATTGTAATCAGTTTTGGTACAGAATGTGTTGGCCAATATGTGTTTCTTCGACATCTTCTATGATGCCATAGTTTGCCTTATTACTGTGTTGCACAAGATAAGATTCATAGTCTGCAAATGTGACAGGTGTCCTAAAGATTTTTCAGTCACTGACTTTCAGTAGTGGGACATTATTTTAACTTGCAGTAGCAGTTGATGGGCTACAATCTTCTGACACATGACAGACTGAATTAGCAGACATTTGGTTTTCTTCTGCATACTAAATTTCATTCTTATTTTCTCTTATTAAAGTGTGAACATTAGTAAGCCCTTCATTATCTTCTGTTCTTGCTTATAAATGACATTATCGAGGGCAACAAGTTGAGTCGTGTTTTAAAATGTTATCAAAACCATATTGGCCTATCCAAATATTCTGACAAAATTAAGAGATTGCAGTTAATTATTTACACAAATAAACTTTTAACAAAATACTCGTGATTTTAAATTGAACAAAATGTTCTGGCTTCGTGGTGTAATTGAACATGGTGTTTGTACCAATTCACTATAGAACAAACAGCCAGTCCAAAGTTGCAAATTTTACTTTTTTGTTCACTTGATTAGTAGTTTTGGGCCGAGACCGAGTTTCAAATCATCGTAACATAGGGGCAAAAGGGTATTTCTGAAGATGTGAAAACCATCTGAGATTTATCTGTATGCACTTAAATGTTCATTGCACATACTTGACATTGTTTTCACATCTTTGGAAATGCCATTTTCGACTATATTATGATGATTTGAAAATGGGTCTCGGCCCAAAACTAGTCATCGAGTGAATAAGAATGTAAAATTTGCAACTTTGGACTGATTTTTTGTTTCTACTGATTAACAGAAATTGCTGACCGACACCTACTCCTGCATGCTGGAAGTTCGTAACTTCACTATACATAAAATTAATGTAAAACTGTGAAACGTGGTGTACCAATAGAGATTTTGGATACGTTGTTGTTGTCATCATCATCGTCACCTTCTGTCGGAAGACTGATCTGGTGCAGCTCTCCACACTAGTCTATTCTTTGCAAACATCTTCATTTCTGAAAAACTACTGCAACCTACATCCATTTGCAACTGTGTACTTCATTCATCACTTGGTTTCCCTCTTCAGCTATAACTCCCACCCACTACAGTTCTTTGCAGTACTAAATTGATGATTCCTTGATATCTCAGACTGTGTTGAATAAACTGATTCCTTCCTTTACTCAAGTTGTACCACAAATTTCTTTTCTCCCCAGTTCTGTTCATCTCCTAATTAGTTATGTACTCAACACATCTTATCTCAAGCATTTTTCTGTAGCACCACATTTCAAAAACTATTCTATTTCTGGATATGATACTTACATAATTTAAAATAATCTTTACATATAGCAAATTGTTAAACTTACCTATTTCAAGACCTTATATGTGATATTTTAATGCCAGGAAAATTTTCTAGCGAGTTTAATATTGATGCATAAATTGGTGCTCTGCTATTTCAGGTACTCTGATTTTTAGATGTATCTCTTCCACATCACGTGGTCTGACTATGCTGACGACAGTTTTACAACTTATAAACACATATGTTTTCTCTAGGTTTTTCCTCTGCTTTAGTTAGGCTTGATTTATGTTTTTTGCTATGTAATCTGTTTATTTTGTTCTGAGATTCGGCATCACCTCATCACTTGTGTTTTGAACATGATGTGAACCATCCTGTACCAGCTAATTTGCTAATGTTTAACCTCGGTTCTTTCCGTTTTCTAACCAATCTTCCTCATACAGTAAAAGTTTTGCACATATCATTAAATGACTACACCGGAATCTTGTGTGGCTCTTTTAACTAGGGCATGTCTAATTTTGTTCTATATCCTTGTCCAGCCTCAGATAAAGCTCAGTCTGTGTGAGCTATGTGTTGGTGGAACCCAGCACTCTAAACTTTCTTTCCCTTTAATTTGCTGCTGCTCATAAATGGAATACCGCAATCTGACTAGGTACTCAGTTATTTGAAGAAGTTATGATATAGTGTTTTAAAGCTCATCTTCAGACTTCATCTTCCTCTCCGTGTATCTCTTTAAATTACTATTGAGATTTTTCTTTTCTGGGAAGAGTGTTTCAGTTTAGTTGCTGGTGTGACTGTCTAATGATTTTGGCTGTGTTTGAATCTTTAGTTCACAGCTGAATATCTACCCCATCCTTATCTAATATGATCTTGGGCTCTGTATAGTAACCATGTTGCTGAAACAATATTCCTTGTGAGCTGAAGTCCATTTCAGGCATAAGCGTAGACCTGAAAGAATTGCTTAAAAATGAAAATAAACATGATTTGGACAAACAATATGAATGGCCTCATATGAATACCTCATTTCTGGGGCTGTAGTATATTCAGAAGGATGTAGGTTGCAGTAAGTACTGGGAGATGAAGACGCTTGCACAGGATAGAGTAGCATGGAGAGTTTCATAAACCAGTCTCAGGACTGAAGACCACAACAACAACATTATTTAGTGTCATGTGTAAAATGCAAACTTCATAAGAAAACTTTGTCACTAAAAACAGCTTTGAAAGAACCTTACTGAAAAAGGCAGAAGGGCATTAAAGAACATAGTTACCTCTAATAAAAACACCACTAGCATTGTATGTGGCCTGTGAGTTTAATTTGCACCTTACAGGGTAAAAAGAAAACATTGCAATGGGAACACCAGAAATAAAGCATACATCCTATTGCCAACCTTCTTGTAAACTAGGTGGAAGCAAAGAAGAGACTTCCAGGTATATATATATATCTATAATCTGCAAAATATTATGAAGTGGATGGCTGAGAGATGTTCTTGTTATGCCATGTATCGAGGTTTCCATTTGTGTGTGGAACATGGGATGACTGGCTGCTTGCCTTTGTAGTCCCTATGGGAGCTTTGTGCAGATGAATGTATATTTGTACAATCCTCGCTTAGTACTGGTCACTGAAACTTTGTAAGCAAGCTTTCATGAGACACATGGCATATGTCAGTTAAGGTTTTTCAGCACCTCTGTGAAATTCTCCTGTGGGTCAAACAAACTCGTGACCATTCATGCTGCCCTTCTTTTAACATGTTCAATATCTCTTGCAAATACTTTTGATATGCGTCTCTCACATTTTGGAAATATTTTATGATGAGATACGCAAGTATAAAACAATCGCCCTTACAGACGACTGAATTTTTCCCAGTATCTTGCCAATGAACTGAAGTCTACCACCTGCTATACCCTTGTCTGAGCCTGTTTCATTCGATTTCAGATCATTACAAATTGTTACCCCCAAGTAGTTGTATGAGTTGACTGATTTTGTCACACATAATTGTAATATAAGGATACCACGTTTTTGTGTTTTGAGAAGTCCGCAGTTTTACATTTCAAACATTCAAAACAAGTTACCAATCTTTGCATCAGTTTGAAACCTTATTAAGATTTGACTGAATTTTTATGCAGTTTTTTTAGACAGTACTTATTTTTATAGATGACTGCATTGTCTGCAAAAAGTCTGAGGCTATTATTGTTGTTGTCTGCTGGGTCATTAATATGTGGCATGAACAGCACACTTTCCTCGGGCACACCATAAGTTACTTCTACATCTATTGAGAACTCTCCATGCAAAATAACATAATGTTTCCTCCCTGTGTAGAAATCTTCAGTTCAGTCACAAATTTTGTTTGATATCCCAAGTGCAAGGAGCTCAAAATCTACCTTATTGACTAATGGAAACATGAATGTTATCCATTGATTCTGTTTTTCACACTGTTGCATGCCACAAGATGCATTTGTACATGGTTACCAGTCGAAGCATGAAATCCAGACTCTTTTCTTTCAAATTTGATTGGAGGTTCTGCAACAGTTTTATTCTCAAACTGTGTTCTGCAGTTGATGTTATGCTCACACTGAAACAGAAACTGTGATCCAAGAAATCAGTTTAGTTGATCATGCTTATTCAACGGTGCAAATGGTGTTACAAACATTTATAGTGTTAGCAACATTTACAAGTACATAAATATTCTGCAAGCTACCAAACGGTGCACGGCAGAAGGCACCTTGTACTACTTTTATCATTATCTTTCCTGGTCTACTAACAAATGGAAAGAGGCAAAAATGAATGCCAAAGTGTTTCTGTATAAGCCCTGATTTCTCATATCTTGTCTTGGTGGTCCTTCCGTGAGATGTATGTTGGTGACAGTAAGATAGTTCTGCAATGTGTCGTAAATACTGGTTCTCTAAACTTTCTCAGTAGTATTTTGCAAAAAGAATACTTTCTTCCCTCCAGTCATTTCCATTCAAGTTCATGGAGCATATCCATACTATCAGTAACAGTTCCGACTGCATGCCTCTGAATTGCTTCCATGTCGGCTGTAATCCAAGCTGGTGGGGATCCCAAACACTTGAGCAGTAGTCAAGAATGGGTCACTCAAGTGTCTTACTCATGGTCTGCTTTATAGATGAGCTACACTTTCCTAGGATTTCCCCAATAAAGTGAAGTTGACCATTTGCTTTCTCTATCACGTACCTTCCACTCTCATTCCATTTCATGCCACTTTCCTTTTTTATGCCTAAATATTTGACTGATGTGACTGTGTCTCACAGCACACAACCAGTACTGTATTCAAACATTACAGGATTATTTTTTCTATTCATCTCCATTAACTTAAATTGTTCCACATTAGAACAAGCTGCCATGCATCACACCAAGTAGAAATTGTATCCAAGTCATCTTGTATCATTCTATAGTCGCCCAACAATGTTGAAACTTTTTCACATACTAGAGTGTCATTGGCAAGCCACAGACTGTTGCCCACCATATCTGTCAACCCATTTATGGATATAAAGAACAAGAGCAGTCCTGTCACATCTCCCTTGATAATACCTTTGTCTCTGACAAACACAAGGGGAACACAGTAGGGGAATGCAGCTTCCAAGATAAAGATATTCCATCTCACTTGCCTGGATATGCCTATGATCCTGTTAATAATTTCGTTGGTATTCACAATTACCAGATTTGGATATTATCATGGCTCTGTGGTCTATCTTTTTAGGGTATCATCTATGATTTCTGGAAGAAAATAAACGTCAGCTATTTAGATTCATGTTGGGGAACAAATCAAGGACTGTAATGCTGTTATAATACCACCACTTACGTTGGTTGTAAGAAAATCTGGGAAAAGTGAGACAATATTTTTATGCATAAAAGTGACAGATAATTTATTATAAATTAAGAGGCAAAATTGCTGGCTGTATCTTCAGGAGGTGCATTATGTAGTACTACTGATAGAGACATATATAAGTACTTGATATTACCCTAGTTTTCAGTCTTATGGGTTCTTTCCTTCTTTTTAACCTTCCAAAGCTCCCCCCCCCCTCCAAAGAAGGACTAATAATTCCAAAAGCTAGGGTACTGTCATGTACTTTTATATGTCTGTTGGTAGTACTAATATAAATGGCTAGATAAAAAAATCTACTCATCAAGTTGCGGAAGGAGAACACGTACACGAAGAAAGATTTAACTTTTACAAGCTTTTGGTGCCAGTGGCTTCTTCTTCTGGCAGAAGAGTTGAAGAGGAAGGAAGAGGAGTGACTGGAGAGTTGGGAATGGGGCAGAGTTCAGAAAACTCACCCAGAACCCTGGATCAGGGGAGACTTACCAGACAGGATGAGAAGGAAAGACTGTTGTTGGGGGACGTTGTATGTGTGTAAGTTACTCAACACTGACAACTGATTGTGAAAGTCTCAAGTCACCTGCGAAAGGAAACTGTACTGCTATGGCCATGTTAATAGAGAAGAAATCATACTTATAGTTTCAGTTAATCAGAAGCTATGTCGATTCATTGTAGAGATTTACTGGGATGGAGGAGACTGTTACCCATCTTATGTCTTGCTGCAGCAGTGTCATCTGCTGGAATAGATACCGTTCATATAGTCATTGCAGCAGTAATATTAACTGACATAGCTGGCTGGGACACACTGCTGGGTAGGTTCTCCAGTCAAACGGCGAAGGTTTCCTTTCTTCATGCTTGTTGGCATCTTTTCTTTGTGAAACATGTCATGAGTTTATCAATTTAGTGTCATGTTTGTGGTGTTGGTGACAAAACTGTAGGAAGAAGATGAAACACAGTACCTACATATACCCTGCTCCTCTCAAATAACACCATGGGGGCTGCTGAGCTTAAAATCCCATTCTCTGAAGATTGGATCACTGGGAACTAAGTTACTTACCATCATTCTTGAGACATTGCGGAAAGTTCTAGACTGAACCTAGCACTTTAGGAGATCAGGTGTCCAAATACTATCTATGAAAATATTTTCACCTTGCGAATTTGAACTGGCTATGTACGAGTCAGTTACCAATGCACAAGTATATGTTAATCTTTCAGACATGGACTGTGCCATTATCAGTGAAAAACTGTTTAAAAATGTGTATACTTAATGATGTGGTGGCCTATACTGCATGAGAAGTGAATCATTGGTGAATGTGTGCAAAGAGAGTGGCTGACTGATCAGTGTATTTAGTTAGTTAACATGTTCCATATATTGTTATGATGTGGAATGAGTTATTTTACATTCACATTGCAGATTATTTAGTAATTCCTAGCCACTGTCTTTCACACATAATAATAATAGAAATTCTTCTTTGGAGCAGGAGGAGTTGTCAGGGAAACTTTATTAGTTTGTTATCAGATTTTGCATTGCTGCCTGTCAGACATTTTATAACACTGGGTAAGTGATCAAATATTTTGTTGCAGCATTGTGTATCCCTTTTGTGCCAAAGAAAACCTTAGTGGGCAGTAGTGAATGTTATTTTTCATTCTGGTATTATATTTATGTACCTCATTGTTTCTTCTGAACTGTAGTGGATTATTTACAATAAACTTAATGAGGGAATAAATAAACTGTGAAGCAGTAGTCAGAATGCCCAACTCCTTAAACAGATGTCTGCAAGATGATTGTGGGTGAGCACCACATATTATTCTTACAGCATGTTTTTGCGGGATGAAGACTTTCTTTCTTAAAGATGAAAATCAAGCAATGGAAAATCCAGGATGGAATGTAACAATACCAGAGAAGGAAAGTTGCTACTCACCATATAGCGGAGATGCTGAGCCGTGATAGGCATAATTGTGTGAATCTTTTTAGTGTGCCTATCGCGACTCAGCATCTCCGCTATATGGTGAGTAGCAACTTTCCTTCTCTGGTATTGTTTCTTAAAGATGAGCTATCACAGAACATAATTCCATGTGGTGTTATCGAATGAAAAAATGCAAAAGATGTTAGCTGACTGATTTGTCTCTCCCTAAGATTTGCAATGATTCTAAGTGCAAATGTGGCTAAACTAAGTTGTTTTAGGAGTTCCAAAATATGTTTTTTCCTTTTTAAATTGTCATCAGTGTGGGCCCCTAAGAATTTTGAAGTTTCCAGCCTATTTATTTCCTCACCATGTGCTACACTTGTTGGTTTAGTACCTCTAGATGTGCAGAATGAGTATGGTGTGTCTTTTTAAAATTGAGAGTTAGACGATTTGCAGAAAACCAATCAATGATACTTTTTAAGAACTTTGTTTGCCATTTCTCCTGCTCCTGTTTGTATGCTTGGATTGACTACAATACTAGTGTCATCTGCAAAAATAACTAATTCTGCTTGTTGTGTATGAGACAGATCATTTACATATACGAGGAACAGTAGTGGACCTAAGATTGAATCTTGAACATGATTTCTCCCCAGTGAGAATTATGTCACTGGACTTTATTGCTTGATTTACTGAATATAACTTTCTGCATTCAGTGTTAAGCCTGAACTGGAGTCCATTTGAGTATACTGCCTTACCAGTATTTGTTTTCAATAGTATCAGTCTATCTCCCCCCATGAACCATAGACCTTGCCGTTGGTGGGGAGACTTGCGTGCCTCAGCAATACAGGTAGCCGTACCGTAGGTGCAACCACAACGGAGGGGTATCTGTTGAGAGGCCAGACAAACGTATGGTTCCTGAAGAGGGACAGCAGCCTTTTCAGTAGTTGCAGGGGCAACAGTCTGAATGAATGACTAATCTGGCCTTGTAACACTAACCAAAACGGCCTTGCTGTGCTGGTACTGCGAATGGCTGAAAGCAAGGGGAAACTACGGCTGTAATTTTTCCCGAGGGCATGCAGCTTTACTGTATGGATAAATGATGACGGCGTCCTCTTGGGTAAAATATTCTGTAGGTAAAATAGTCCCCAATTCGGATCTCCGGGCGGGGACTACTCAGGAGGACGTCGTTATCAGGAGGAAGAAAACTGGCGTTCTACGGATTGGAGCTTGGAATGTCAGATCCCTTAATCGGGCAGGTAGGTTAGAAAATTTAAAAAGGGAAGTGGATAGGTTAAAGTTGGATATAGTGGGAATTAGTGAAGTTCGGTGGCAGGAGGAACAATACTTTTGGTCAGGTGAATACAGGGTTATAAATAAAAAATCAAATAGGGGTAATGCAGGAGTAGGTTTAATAATGAATAAAACAATAGGAATGCGGGTAAGCTACTACAAACAGCACAGCGAACGCATTGTTGTCGCCAAGATAGACACAAATCCCATGCCTACGACAGTAGTACAAGTCTATATGCCAACTAGCTCTGCAGATGATGATGAAACTGAAGAAATGTATGATGAGATAAAAGAAATTATTCAGATAGTGAAGGGAGATGAAAATTTAACAGTCACGGGTGACTGTAATTCGATAGTAGGTTAATATGGATTGGGGGTAAGAAATGAAAGAGGAAGCCGCCTGGCGGAATTTTGCACAGAGCACAACTTAATCATAGCTAACACTTGGTTCAAGAATCATAAAAGAAGGTTGTATACATGGAAGAAGCCTGGAGATACTGACAGGTTTCAGATGGATTATATAATGGTAAGACAGAGATTTAGGAACAAGGTTTTAAATTGTAAGACATTTCCAATCTATTGGTTATGAACTGTAGATTAAAACTGAAGAAACTGCAAAAAGGTGGGAATTTGAGGAGATGGGACCTGGATAAACTGAAGGAACCAGAGGTTGTACAGAGTTTCAGAGAGAGCATAAGGGAACAATTGACAGGAATGGGGGAAAGAAATACAGTAGAAGAAGAATGGGTAGCCTTGAGGGATGAAGTAGTGAAGGCAGCAGAGGATCAAGTAGGTAAAAAGACGAGGGCTAGTAGAAATCCTTGCATAACAGAAGGAATATTGAATTTAATTGATGAAAGGAGAAAATATAAAAATGCAGTAAATGAAGCAGGCAAAAAGGAATACAAACGTCTCAAAAATGAGATAGACAGGAAGTGCAAAATGGCTAAGCAGGCATGGCTAGAGGACAAATGTAAGGATGTAGAGGCTTATCTCACTAGGGGTAAGATAGATACTGCCTACAGGAAAATTAAAGAGACCTTTGGAGAAGGAGAACCACTTGCATGAATATCAAGAGCTTTGATGGAAACCCAGTTCTAAGCAAAGAAGGGAAAGCAGAAAGGTGGAAGGAGTATATAGAGGGTCTATACAAGGGCGATGTACTTGAGGGCAATGTTATAAAAATGGAAGATGAAGATGAAATGGGAGATATGATACTGCGTGAAGAGTTTGATAGAGCACTGAAAGACATAAGTCGAAACAAGGCCCTGGGAGTAGACAACATTCCATTAGAACTACTGACGGCCTTGGGAGAGCCAGTCCTGACAAAACTCTACCATCTGGTCAGCAAAATGTATGAGACAGGCAAAATACCCTCAGACTTCAAGAAGAATATAATAATTCCAATCCCAAAGAAAGCAGGCGTTGACAGATGTGAAAATTAACGAACTGTCAGTTTAATAAGTCACGGCTGCAAAATACTAACGCAAATTATTTACAGACGAATGGCAAAACTAGTAGAAGCCGACCTCGGGGAAGATCAGTTTGGATTTCGTAGAAATATGGGAACACGTGAGGCTATACTGACCCTACGACTTATTTTAGAAGCTAGATTAAGAAAAGGCAAACTTATGTTTCTAGCATTTGTAGACTTAGAGAAAGCTTTTGACAATGTTGACTGGAACACTCTCTTTCAAATTCTGAAGGTGGCATGGGTCAAATACAGGGAGCGAAAGGCTATTTACAATTTGTACAGAAACCAGGTGGCAATTATAAGAGTCGAGGGACATGAAAAGGAAGCAGTGGTTGGGAAGGGAGTGAGACAGGGTTGTAGCCTCTTCCCGATGTTGTTCAATCTGTATATTGAGCAAGCAGTAAAGGAAACAAAAGAAAAATTCAGAGTAGGTATTAAAAACCATGGAGAAGAAATAAAAACTTTAAGATTCGCCGATGACGTAATTCTGTCAGATACAGCAAAGCACTTGGAACAGCAGTTGAACGGAATGGAAAGTGGCTTGAAGGGAGGATGTAGATGAACATCAACAAAAGCAAAATGAGGATAAAGGAATGTGGTCTAATTAAGTCCGGTGATGCTGAGGGAATTAGATTAGGAAATGAGACACTTAAAGTAGTAAAGGAGTTTTGCTATTTGGGGAGCAAAATAACTGATGATGGTTGAAGTAGAGAGGATATAAAATGTAGACTGGCAATGGCAAGGAAAGGGTTTCTGAAGAAGAGAATTTGTTATCTTCGAGTATAGATTGAAATGTCAGGAAGTCGTTTCTGAAAGTATTTGTATGGAGCGTGGCCATGTATGGAAGTGAAGCATGGGCAATAAATAGTTTGGACAAGAAGAGAATAGAAGCTTTCGAAATGTGGTGCTACAGAAGAATGCTGAAGATTAGATGGGACAGCCTCAAAAATAAAAGATCAGCTGGATGGGATGAATTTTCTCCTTTTCTCCTGAAAAAATGCAAGGATGAGTTAGCCAGATCATTAGTCCATCTAATAAATTGTGTACTTGAAGAAGGCGTGTTTCCGAAGAAACTGAAACTTGCTATAGTTAAACATTTATATAAAAAAGGGGAAAGAAAGCAACTACAGACCAGTTGCCTTAACCTCAGTGTTTGGTAAATTAATTGAAAAAATAATACTAGAAATCTTAATCGAGCACTATAATATGAATAACTCAATAGCAGATTTCCAACAAGGCTTTAGAAGTGGTCGGAGCACCATATCTGCAGCAGTACAGTTTGTACACTGTCTGATGGAGAAAATAAATGAGGGTTGCAAAATGGCAGGAGGGTTTTTGTAGATCTTTCCAAAGCGTTTGACAAGAGTCCATCATGGCACTCTTTTAAGTAAACTTGCTTGTTATGGTGCCAGTGGGAAACTGTTGCTTTTAATAGAACCTTACCTTAAAGATAGAAAACAATGCACAGAAGTTGTGTATGATAATGGAGAGGTAATCGAAAAAAGAAGATCAAAGATAAGAAATATAAATTGTGGTGTGCCACAAGGCTCTATCTTTGCTACGTGAATGATTTCCCAAAAGTATTAGACACCAGTCATCGTGTTACTATGTATGCTGATGACACCTCTGGGGTTTGCTGGGCACGTAGTAATGATGGCCTAAATTCAGTGGTACAGAATTTTGTTGAAAAATCCCAAACACATTTTGAAAAAGAAAACCTGAGGGTCAATATTAACAAAACTAATTTAATTTATTTTAAGACAAGTGGCTCAAATGAAAATACTGTTGTAAATGAGGACATTCAGGAAAATACCTGTTCAGAATGTAAATATCTGGGGATATATATAGATGACAGACTTTCGTGAAATCAGCAAATAGATCATGTCTGTGGTAAAATAACATCTAGTCTGTATTTACTAAGGAGATTAGTTCAATATCTAGATATTGAAGCAATAAAAATAGCGTATTTTGGGTTGGTGTATCCCCATCTATCTTATGGAATTGTATTGTGGGGTGGGTGTAGCCAATACAATATAAGAAGGGTATTTGTATTGCAGAAAAGAGTAATAAGAACTATGGCAAAAGTAAGACCCAGAACTTCATGCAAAAACCTGTTTATTAATTTTAATATTATGACTATCTATGCAGTATATATATGTTTCAATCAGTATTATTAGTGAAAAAAGACAAAAAAGTGACAAACAGGAATATGGAAATCCATGATTACGATACAAGACACAAATCAGACTTTCATATGGTGGGCAGAAGATTGAATCTAACAACAAATACCCCATTCATTATTTTATAATTCTCTGCCAAACAACCTGATACAACTTTCTGGTAGAATTTTTAAAAATGAGTTAAAAAAATGGCTTGTATTGAAGTGCCCATACAGTGCGGTGCTGACATGACTTGACCTCAGGAATGCTATGTTAAATATACTTAAATGATCTTTTACTTAATAGCATGTAATCTGTATATATTGTGTATCAATAATCTAAATGTAATTACTGTAACATTGCCCATGCATGTTAAATACATGTTTCGAGCTGTAAATAAATAAAAAAAAGATCACATAACTAATGAGGAGGTACTGAATAGGATTGGGGAGAAGAGGAGTTTGTGGCACAACTTGACTAGAAGAAGGGATCGGTTGGTAGGACATGTTCTGAGGCTTCAAGGGATCACCAATTTAGTATTGGAGGGCAGCGTGGAGGGTAAAAATCGTGGGGGGAGAACAAGAGACGAATACACTAAGCAGATTCAGAAGGATGTAGGCTGCAGTACGTACTGGGAGATGAAGAAGCTTGCACAGGATAGAGTAGCATGGAGAGCTGCATCAAACCAGTCTCTGGACTGAAGACCACAACAACAAGAACAACAACAACAGTCTGTTCTGTTGAAGAATTTCTATTTTTGTAATGTGTAAAAGGTAATGGATAGGAGTTACTATCTCACAACTGCATGTTTTTTTTAAAAGGTAAATGGTGAGCATGTACCCATATTTATGTATGAATTTGTAATGTGAATGTGAAATGACTTGTTCCACATCATTATGATTAATTGTACCATTGAACATGAAACCAACCAACTACAAACTTATGTACTTATTTTCAGTATTGGGACTGCTTATCCATTTAATTCATTTTGAACATTATTAATTGTGTTTAATCGCTGGACTTATTTCTGTGTTAAAGAGTAGTTCTGAATACACTGTTTTCATTTTTATGAGCTTTTTAAATAAGTTTAAGATTTCAGATTTCCATTTTTATTTCAGTACCAAGCTTATCTGTGAGTGTTCATCTTTGTTATCACATTGTGATGTAGTTGCTACTGTAGTGGGAATTAGAGTACAGGGATGTACCATAAAACAAAAATGTTATTAAAGTTTCGAAGAGTTGTTTCTGGAATTCTTCATTATGGCTCATGTTCGGGGGGGGGGGGGGGGGGATGTAACTTGTTAAATGTAACTGACATTTCTTTCTCATTGT
The DNA here is from genome assembly GCF_021461385.2 of Schistocerca piceifrons. NCBI lineage: Eukaryota > Metazoa > Arthropoda > Insecta > Orthoptera > Acrididae > Schistocerca > Schistocerca piceifrons. The sequence goes on along the minus strand of NC_060143.1, from coordinate 229,136,462 downwards.
ATTCATAAAACTCAACAGCAGTTGTGTTTCAAAAATAATTAATTTGTCAAAATATCTAATTTTGTATACCATTGTTCTTAAATGTGTATATCTTCAATTTAACAGTGCAGATGATATGTCACAGCAGCTGAGTGCACTGAGGCAACAGCTGCTGCAGACTGGAGAAACGGAGGAAGTTGCTGCTGTTTTGCTGCCTCGCATGATTGAGTTGTTGTTCACCCCACCTGCATGGGCAACACCAGATCGTGCTGTCACCATGTCACCAAGTTCACATACCATGGAATCTCTTGCACTTCACAGCAAAGCCAGTGCTAGATTTCTGGAGGTAGGAGTGAAATGTCATGTAGATCACTCGTCTTAGCTGTGACAGAAATTCATGTGTAAAACTACTTGCATATAATGGTATCTGTTTATTCTGAATTTAAAATATTAAATAATTAAGCACAAATCACGGCTGATTCTGTATAAAAAAAAATAAAAAAAAATAAATAAAAAAAAAAAGGTGGGGGGGGGGGAGGGGGGGTCGTTTCAACTGTTTTTAAATTTACATGTGTAGACTGGTTCAAGCAGGATCATATGTGTTTAGTGTGGTGGCAATATCACTTATTTCAAGTTACACTTGCTTGAATAATTTATGTTTAATTGCCTGTTATGTTCAGTTACATCTAGCTGAATGTTATACACAAAAGAAACACCATAAAAATTATCGAAACAATTCCTAGTTTTCAGAAGACACAGATGATTTAGAACAATTAAAATTAATGTATAAAATGCATATTTGACTATCAGCTGCTTTTTTTTTGTTTAAAACTCAAATATCAATGGGCTTCAGTCACAGTCCATCTCTGGGGATTAGGGTTAAAACAGTTTAATCCACAACATCACCCCTGTCGTTACTTAAAAATGGCCACGTCCCGTGTGTAGAGCATGTCATGAATTCCGTGTACAACCAATTACAACCAGTTTACAACTGGAATTCATGACATGCTCTACACATGGGATGTGGCCATTATTTAAGTAATGACAGGTGTGATGGTGTGGCTTAATCTGTTTTAACCCTAATCTGTGAAGATGGACTGTGGCTGAAATTGGTTATTATTTGGATCGTAAATAAAAAAGCAACTGGTGGTCAGACATGTATTTGTACATTACTTGATGACCATTAATAGTTCCAAAAATGTTTGATAAAAATTTAAAAAAAAAAACCTAGTATCAGTTTCAATTCACTCTTCAATTGCCTTTGTAAAATTATGTTTTGCTCTTCTGAGGATGCCTTTACATGCTTTCAGGAGGGTAACAGCCTCTTAATGTGAGTGAGTAATTCAACGTTTGATCTTTATTTTTTTCTCTTTAGCCTTTGCGTACTACATGTTTAACACCTTTGTGACTCTCCTAAGTGTACCACTGCAAAAGATCTAGTAAAGTAACAATAATGAAAGAAATGTCTTGATTTACTTCATTGCTGTTAGTACCAAGACACTTCAAATGTAGTATTGTAAAATTTTTACATTAGTACGAAACTCAAACCCAGTGGCAGTTAACGCAAAATTATACCATTGTGGCACAGTGTGGTGGCTTACAGCCTTTTGACTTACGGGGGTAGTATATTAATTGGAGTATATTAATTTTACATGTATAAATTGAACCCTTAAAATATATTCAAATTTTATAATTAATAATTTGTCATTGCGAAGAATTAAATAAAATGAGAAAGAAAAGTGTTGGTACCAGTGGGAGTCAAACCCGGATCCACAAATTGCAACTCTGTGCATTAGACCTCTCAGCCACTGTGCTGTTATGGCATAGCTCCTCAAAATCTCTCATACTCTACACTTGCACAAAAAGCTACACTTGATTAAAAAAAGTACTTAACCAGCTGCCACTACTCAAACCAGTGAATATATTATTTGTAGGTATTAGTTGCATTTTGTATATTCTAACATGCTGTCTCTTGGTATGTATCTTGAGAACATTATTGTAATATCAAAAGTATTAAGAATCTGTGAACAGATGCCAGTTACTTCTGATGGAGTTGTGTAAAATTATAGGTCAACAGTTATTAAAAAGAAAACAAGCACAAATTTTTCTTCTGGAACATTCCTGAATCCTCACAGATACTCATTGCTTGTGAATAAAGCTGATGACTTAATAATTATAATTTAATTATTTTTTGGCTTACTTACCACTAGATTTCAGTATCATATTAGATAAAAAATAACATTTTGTCCAGATTTTGCAGCAGCAGAAGCCACCACCATCTGCCAGTCTTGTTACTGCTCTCTTGCGAGCTGCAGCTGCTATCCTTGTTGGTTCTGATAGTGGTAAGTAGTCTGTGCAACAGTTCGCATGATGGGATCTGAAACCTATTATTATCATCATTTTGAGAGTCATTTACAATGTTAATTGAAAAATGTGTTTCATGACCTAGAAGTTCAAATGATGTGAAGCTGACCATAAAAAATTAATTTTTGTGTAGCTTGACTTAATATGAAATGATTTTAATATGGAATTACCATAGCCGTTTCACCACCTTAAGTATTTTGTGTCAGTGTGTACAGTACGAGGTGCATTCAAGTTCTAAGGCCTCCGTTTTTTTTTCTAATTAACTACTCACCCGAAATCGATGAAACTGGCGTTACTTCTCGACGTAATCGCCCTGCAGATGTACACATTTTTCACAACGCTGACGCCATGATTCCATGACAGCGGCGAAGGCTTCTTTAGGAGTCTGTTTTGACCACTGGAAAATCGCTGAGGCAATAGCAGCACGGCTGGCGAATGTGCGGCCACGGAGAGTGTCTTTCATTGTTGGAAAAAGCCAAAAGTCACTAGTAGCCAGGTCAGGTGAGTAGGGAGCATGAGAAATCACTTCAAAGTTGTTATCATGAAGAAACTGTTGCGTAACGTTAGCTCGATGTGCGGGTGCGTTGTCTTGGTGAAACAGCACACGCGCAGCCCTTCCCGGAATTTTTTGTTGCAGTGCAGGAAGGAATTTGTTCTTCAAAACATTTTCGTAGGATGCACCTGGTACCGTAGTGCCCTTTGGAACGCAATGGGTAAGGATTACGCCCTCGCTGTCCCAGAACATGGACACCATCATTTTTTCAGCACTGGCGGTTACCCGAAATTTTTTTGGTGGCCGTGAATCTGTGTGCTTCCATTGAGCTGACTGGCACTTTGTTTCTGGATTGAAAAATGGCATCCACGTCTCATCCATTGTCACAACTGACGAAAAGAAAGTCCCATTCATGCTGTCGTTGCGCGTCAACATTGCTTGGCAACATGCCACACGGGCAGCCATGTGGTCGTCCGTCAGCATTCGTGGCACCCACCTGGATGACACTTTTCGCATTTTCGGGTCGTCATGCAGGATTGTGTGCACAGAACCCACAGAAATGCCAACTCTGGAGGCGATCTGTTCAACAGTCATTCGGCGATCCCCCAAAACAATTCTCTCCACTTTCTCGATCATGTTGTCAGACCGGCTTGTGCGAGCCCGAGGTTGTTTCGGTTTGTTGTCACACGATGTTCTGCCTTCATTAAACTGTCGCACCCACGAACGCACTTTCGACACATCCATAACTCCATCACCACATGTCTCCTTCAACGGTTGATGAATTTCAATTGGTTTCACACCACGCAAATTCAGAAAACGAATGATTGCACGCTGTTCAAGTAAGGAAAACGTCGCCATTTTAAGTATTTAAAACAGTTCTCATTCTCGCCGCTGGCGGTAAAATTCCATCTGCCATACGTTGCTGCCATCTCTGGGACATATTGACAATGAACGCGGCCTCATTTTAAAACAATGCGCATGTTTCTATCTCTTTCCAGTCCGGAGAAAAAAAATCGGAGGCCTTAGAGCTTGAATGCACCTCGTAACATTATTGATGATTTGAATCTTTACAATAAATGAGGTCACTATTTTAATATAGATGAACTGCAGCTCATTTGGGAGTGAATATGAAGGGAGGTTTCAGTTACTGCCAAATATTCATTTAATTTCCACTAACATGCTCCTGCGCTACTCAGAGAGCTGCTCCCTTTAATAATTAATGCTGTAATAGTCACACCGCTGGACCTAGAAAATGTGTTTATTTTCATTCTTCATTGCAATAGTTTTACCAGTTCTTTGCATTCTATCAGCTTCTAAGAAATATTCGTAATTGAAACATAGCTTTACATTTGGTTCATGTTGTTCATGATCTGTAGCAATGCATATTGTTGTCGCCATGATTAAAGACAGTTAGAAATATCTTTGGTGTATGTCATTGTCACTGATTGGCTACAATAGTCTTCTGTAAGATTTGAAACCGTCCTTTAGACTACTGCACAATTTATCATCTTTTGAATAACCAGTTTGTGTACTTCACATTATGGCCTTTTTTTCCTTTCTAGTTACTGACTTTAATCTTCCTCTTAATGTATGTCCATTGTACAATTACTAATAAGTAATTAAAAAGAAAGACCTTCTTTCTTGCTAGTACAGGTATAACAGGGTCAAGAATCTAAAATAGTTCTCTTTTCTGACAATGTAAGTATTAAGATGTCAGTACAGGGACAAGGATTAGTGATCATGATGTAATTATAATGATGATGGTTACTAAAGTTAATAAATCCATCTAGAAGGCTAGGAGAGTATTTTTGCTAGAAAGAGCAGATAAGCGGTTGATAATATTCCACTTACACAGTGAATGGACATCATTTTGTTCCAAAGGGATGGATGTAAAATAACGGATGTAGAGGCAAAGTTTGACCCACTTGCTACCAGGATAAAGTGTCATATAGACCCCAAATAATTTACACCGGATACATTGGCAGTATTTTAATGAACTAACTTTAAAACATACATGACAGTTGTTCAGCATAACAGTAATGATTCTATTTTCATAAATATTATGTTCAAGAAACAAAAGAAAGAAATTTAGGTTGGGGTCCTACTGACCCCCAGTGGAAAAAGTTAATAAACTTTAGCGCATTATAAATATGAGAGTGAACAAAACACCATTGGATAAAATTAATTCAGAGAGAAAATTTCATGCATTTTGGGGAACAAAAAAGCTTTGAAAACAAGGGAGATATGATTTTCCAATGTGGTTGTGGGGTCATATTGACTCCAGTGGTACTAGGAGAGTTAAATCTGTTGCAATCATGCTCTTGAAAAGCATGTGACAAGTCAATTAAGTGTGGAAAACACCCACCATGCTTTAGTAACAAACCTTGGAAAATCCCGAGAAAACAAGGATAGAGACTGGTGCGCTCTTGTTTAAAAAAAGATTGCATAATTTATGTCTTTAAAAAATTAGTAGAAATTTGTGCATATGTAAATAGATCAATGTGTGAACCATGCAACAACCACTACCTTTATACCGGTTGGTTATAATTAAAGCACAGCTACTCGTGGAGGCCCAGTGTGGGCTGTAATTATTGTACAGCAGCAAAACTTGATAGTTATGATAATGCATTAATGCAGAACCGATTTGTGCTCGAAAACAATTAGTTTTAATTTTGGCCATCAATTGCAAATATGGCACTGTACATCATTTGTGTGATGGTATGACATCCACATTGTCATTTGGCAAACCATAATGTGAGTGAAAAGTGTGGCTATTAAGAAGAGAGACCGTGTGCTGTAAGTCAAAATGTTTTTTGTGAACATCAGCAATTGCAGTGCTGCATTGAGAGAGTATTGCCAACTGGAAGGTCTCAGGAGAGACAAAATGTCATTAAATAGTTTAAAGAAGATGATAATGGTATTTGAAAACACGGGTGAGCTTGGTGTGGTACCTGGATGAGGAAGGCATCTTATCCTGGAGGAAGTTATTGATGAGGTAGCTCTTGCTGTAAATGACTACACAACATGTGCTGTGGGTACTGCTAGTGCTCGTGCAGTGTCACAAGAATTGTCCATCACATGGTCAACAGCATGGAAAGTTTTCCAGTCTATATTACACTGACTACTTCCCATATAGCATCCAGATGGTGCAGCAACTGAAACCTTGTGATCTGCAGCAACAGTGTGGATTTGCTCTTCAGTTTCTGGTATGGATCAAAGTCAAAGACATATGGCCGGGCAATATTCCGTGGAGTAGTGAGGCACATTTTGTACTACTGTACATTGCAGTGAATACACAAACTGCTGAATTTGGGGTACTGTTAAGCTGTATGTTGCATGTGAAGAGCCATTGCACTCGCCGTATGTAACTGTGTGGTGTTTATTCACAAGCACCTTTATTCTTGGTCCATTCTGCTTTGAAGAGAGTACGCTTAGAGGGCCTGTCAGATGTATGAACAGCAAGTGATTGCTGCTTTTGAGGAACACAACTGTGTAGAAACCACTGTTTTCGTCTAAGATGGGGCAACACCTCATGCCACTCACCCAGTGAAAGCTCAGCCTTCCACAAACATGGCCCGAAAGATCATTGGTGGTGATAGAGATGTGTCATGAACTCAAATGGGAATCCCTAGAGGGCAAACAACATTCTTTTCACAAAACACTATTGAGAAAATTTAGAGAAACAGCATTTGAAGTTTACTTTAGAATGATTCTACTGTCACCAACATACAGTGTATATAAGGACCATGAAGATAAGTTAAGAGAAATTAGGGTTCGTATGGAGGCATATAGACAGTCATTTTTCCCTTGCTCTATTTGTGAGCAGAACAGGAAAGGAAAAGACTATTGGTGGCTTGGGGTGTGTGTTTAATTTTATAGTTGTAAATGCACAGTCAACCCTAAAGAAAATACTTGAAAATGTAAATAATACATCCTTGAAAATCAGTAACTGGTTCTCTGCAAATGTACTGTCACTGAATTTAGACAACATACAATACATGCAATTCAGTACTGCAGAAGACCTGACTGACCACATCATTGGAAATAATCCATGAGGATAAATCAGTAAAAGAAATAGAGTATTCTTAATTCATAAATATGTGTATAGATGAGAACCTGAACTGGAAGTCATGCATTTCAGATGTTCTTGTACATGCAAACTCTGCAATTTTGTGTTGCAGATAATACCAGATTTTGAAGATGAAACTGTAAGAAAGTTGATTTATTTTTTCTGTTTTCATTCGCTAATGAATTATGGTGTCAGATTCTCAGGTAACTCACCACTGACAGGAGGGGAGGGGGGGGGGGGAGGAGATGTTTTCTGCTGGCAAGTGGATGGAATCATGATACCTTATTATGGAACCTAACTTGGCTACAAGTTTTATTTGTTTTGTTTACTATTTTAAGGAGATAGATGAACCTAATGAAGATCTAACTTATCAGAACCAGTCATTTACTAAAGTAAAAATTTACAAGACTGTTTTGGATTCCAGAAGTTCTTAAACATTGGATCACTGTATTCTTAAAGTGATCATGTTTGCATCTACAGTTGCATGACTATTCTGTAATTCAAACATAAATGCCTGGCAGAGGGTTCATTGAACCACTTTAACGCTATTTCTCTGCCATTCCACTACTGAACAGTGCATGGAAAAAATGAACACTTAAATCTTTCTGTATGAGCTCTGATTTCTCTTATCACAGTCATCATGTCTCCTAACTTAGATGAGTGTCAACAAAATGTTTTTGCATTCAGAGGAGAAAGTTAGTGATTGAAATTTCATGAAAAGATCCCACCGCAACGAAAAAAGCCTTTACTTTAGTGAGTGCCTTTGTAACTAGTGTACCACATCTGTGACATTCTGTCCCATATTTTGCACTAATGCAAAAGGAGATGCCCTTTGAATGTTTTCGATGTCATTCATCAATCGTATATGGTAAGGATCCCATAACACATAGTAATACTCTAGCAGAGGTTGGGCAGACATAGTGTAAGCTGTCTGTTTAGTGGATTTGCTGCATCTTCTAAGTGTTCTGCCAATAAAACACAGTCTTTAATTAGCCTTCCCCACAACATTATCTGTGTGATCATTGCAATTTAAGCAGTTCATAATTGCTATCCCTAAGTATTTAGTTGAATTGACAGCCTTTAGATTTGTGTTGTTTATCATGTAATCAAATTTAACGGATTCCTTTTAGTACTCGTGGGATGACCTTACACTTTACATTACTTGGGGTCAATTGCCACGTTTCACACTATACAGATATTTTGCCTAAATTACACTTCATCAGTGCTTCAATAATTTACAGTTATAACTTTGACATTTTCCCTCTCTTCATATTGACTGGCAAGCATTCATCAGAGGACTTCATATTGCTTAGTCCAGCCTCATCCTTGTACACTCCACATCCAAATAGCTGCTTTCTGTGTGGTAATGTACATTTCACCTATACAGGGGAATCGTACAGTCCACAACCACAAACATAGATCCAAAAATCTGCAGCTAAGACTGTCACAGAATTGATGGAGGATCTGGTTGAGACCTTTCACCCAGCTCCAAACCAAAGGATCCAATCGACTCTTGAGTATGGCTCTGCAACAGAAGTTCTGCTTGCACCCCATGAGCAAGGACAGCAGTTTTCAACAATTCTGCCGTCAGCCTGTAAGAACTGTAGATAGCTTTAGAACTAAAATAAAGGGAGTTGTTTGTGCCAATTTGAGCAACAGTTTCAAGATGACTGCACCCTGCACGTTTGATAATGACAGGCAGGGCCTTCTGTACATCTTGAATGAGGCCCTCCCGACATGCTGAGTGTGCAGGACTTCTTTCCAGCCCTGGATACTTTCCATGCAGGGATCTATCACACACCGAACATTGGAGTTCCTGATGACTAATAAATCCCTCTCCTTGTAGGCCTCCTCATACCCTGCTGAAGGCATGGCCACATGTCCTCTCATAGGCTGAATGGGCAAGGCTAGATGGCCAGTCCTGACCCTCACCCTCCACCTCAAATGACGTGAACACATTGTAAACTGCCACACACATGGATGTGTGTCGGATTCCCCTACATTGGCTCCACTGGTGGAAGATGCCTCAGTAGCAGAGCATGTGGGTGAAACAAGAGATATCCCAAGCAACATATAAGTGTCTTTGCTGCTGATACACCCTGAGACAGCAGCCTGCAGATGGCCAATGGTAACCTCAGCAGTAAGCAAACTGCAGCCAATCTTTCTGCATCTGCATACAACATAGACATTCCTTGTCCACCCCTTTAAAAAATTTGAAAGAAAACAAAAGTTAGCCCTGTTGTCTTTTATACATGGATTTACATGTCCAATTTTTTTTAAGATTACAAATGCAAGCTCCTAGAAAACACTGAGCACCTCACTGAGACTACTGCACTGCACACTGACAGACAAGGAAAATTCTCAATACAAGCTTTGTTCACCATGTCCTGGTAATAAATGAAACAAACAGAAAAATTCTGCCCATACATTGTGATAAAACCGACAGTGGCAATGAAATATAGAAATGATGCAACACCTAGTTACTGATTTAAAAAAAAAAAAAAAAAACATACGTAGACTATAAACAATGTAGAAAAAGACAGATTGTTACTTACTGCAAGGAAGACATGTTAAGCTGCAGACAGGCACACTTAAAGGACACTTACATAGGGCTTTCAGCCACAGCCTTCAACAGTAAAAGAGAAACACACACCATTCATACAAACAAGCAAACACACCTCATGCACACGACTATCACCTCCAGCACCTTGGGCAGGAATGCAACTGTCATTTGGGATTTGGGATGCAAACAGCAATTGAAGGCGGCAGGGAGGGTGAGGGGATAGTAGTGTACAGGTGGGGAGAGAGATGAGCACTGTCTCATGGAGTGTGCAGGGACTAGAATGCCAACAGGTGCAGTGTCAGGAGGTGGCGGGGCAGGGAGGTGGGGAAAGAAGGAATGAAGAAGGAGAGGAGTGGGGAAAGATGGGCAGGTGCGTTGGCAGAGGGTTGAAAATAAACAGAGTGGGGGATGAGAATGAGAATCCAGCTGATCACCTAGCTGCCGCAACCTGGAAAACTAATGGCTGCGACCTTCCTTGGAGGTGAGGCCGTCAAAGAGAAAAATCCTCTACTGTCGATCACTACGTCGATATCCTCATGTATGGCCGACCAGCCCAAGCTCTTGTGGAGTCTGGAGCATCATATTTATTCATTTCGGAGAAGTACTGTCACCAGTTGCAGAAAACCGTATTCGTCGCCAACAAAACATTTCTGCTGAAGGTGGCTAATGGGAAATATGTAAAACCGACAGGAAGATGTACCATTTGTGTGGGTATAAGTGGCCATACACAGCCCTTAGAATACATCGTCTTACAAGAGTGTAGTCATGATGTCATTCTCAGATGGGACTTGTGAAAGCTTCTCAGGCAGTTATAGGTTGTGGTCGCTCGAAGACTATGCTAGATGAGATGGGATACTGTGGACAGGAAGATGCGCATCTGAGTGTGTGGGGACTGTGTGCTAGATGAAGTGATCATTCCTCTAGTCAGTGCTAGAAAGGTAACTGTCACATGTCATGCCATGTGTCAGTACATGGATCTTGTAGTGGAATCTAAGAGAAGGATACCACTGAAGAATAACTTGGTCATTCCAGCCTCTGTCGTCCCTTTTAAGAGTGGATTCAGTGAATTGTGGACAGTTAACAGCGACCGAGAACCGCAGATCCTTCCAAGACGCAAGTGCATGGCAAATGCCGAGTCATTGATTAAACAACAGCTGAGCGTCATAGAAACCTCCCATGCCGAGTCTGTGGGCGAAATTAGTGCTACCACTATGAGACAAGATCTTGTAGCTCAACTATTACCAGATCTCACTAAGGAACAACAGACGAAGCTACTTGCCATTCTTCACGAGTTCTCTGAATGCCTCAATCCACAGGTGAAGAGCAAGTTAGACAAATCGACAGTGAAGCACCGGATTAGAACTGGAGACCATCAAGCAATAAGCCAGAGAGCATACCATGTTTCAGCAACGGAACGTTGAATAATTCACGACAGGGTATGATGAAGAATGACATCATTCAGCCTTCGCAGAACCCATGGTCATCACCAGTGATTCTCGTCAGGAAGGATGGCAGTTGGCACTTTTGTGTTGACTACAGGAAGCTTAATAAGATAACTGAAAAGGACGTTTACCCCCTTCCACGAATTGACGATACACTAGATTGTCTGAAGGTGGCTAAGTTTTCCTCAACCATGGACATGTACTCAGGATACTGGCAGATCGAAGTAGATGAAGCTGATCATCAGAAAACTGCATTCAACAGCCCTGAGGGCCTGTATGAGTTTAAGATAATGCCGATTGGTTTGTGTAATGCACCAGCAACTTTTGAGCGGATGATGGATAATCTTCTAAGGCACCTGAAGTGGAAGATATGTCTTTGTTATTTAGATGACATTATAGTGTTCTCAGAGACATTTGATGAACATATAAAAAGACTGAGGGCTGTTCTTAAGTGTCTCCAACAAGGCGGACTGAAATTTAATCCAAGAAAGTGTCTCTTTGGAGCAAAAGAAATCAAAATACTTGGACACCTTGTGTCAAATGAAGGTGTGAGGCCAGACCCAGAAAAGGTGAGATCTATAATGGAATTTCCTATTCCTATAAGTATTAGAGATGTGAGAAGCTTCCTCGGATTATGTTCTTATCACTGTCGTTTCATCAAAGACTTTTGTCTCAAAGCCAGGCCACTCCAAGAGTTGTTAAAAGCTGATGCTAAATTTATCTGGGGTAGTGCTCAACAAGATTGTTTTGATGTACTGTACTGTACTTCATTTGTGTAATGAGAGAGCACCTACAGAACTACACATAGATGCCAGCGGGTAAGGGATCGGTGCTGTTCTGGAACAAATTTCGGATGGAAAAGAGAAGGTTATAGGCTTTGCTTCCAGGACACTTACAAAAGCCGAGAGAAACTACTCAGCTACAGAAAGAGAATGTCTTGCCGTGATCTGGGCCGTGTGCAGATTTCAACAGTATCTCTATGGAAGGCCATTCACAGTTGTTGCAGACCATCATTCACTTTGTTGGTTGACAGGTCTTAAGGATCCAACAGGACGACACGCCAGGTGGGCACTACGTCTTCAAGAGTATGATATTACCATAGTGTAAAAAAGTGGAAGAAAACACCAAGATGCCGACTGTCTCTCAAGAAAGACCATCAAGACTTCGATGAAGATAGTGACTGTCTTGCTGCACTCCAGGATCTCTGCTGAGCAGAAGGACGCCAATATATCTCAAATTATGCTTGCCTTAAATCGGTCAGAGGTTGTGAAAGTACAATTTAAGGTAGTTAATGGGTTACTTTGCAAGAAAAACTTTGATCCATTTGGAAAGAGGTGGGTACCAGTGATTCCTAAACACATGCGCTTAGATGTTCTACAGAAATTCCATGACACACCTGAGGCTGTATTAAGACATATGATAGAATCCGCAAGAGATTTTTCTGGCCGGGTTTATTTAGGAATGTCCGTCACTATGTGTCGCATGGTCAAGAGTGCCAGAGGAGAAAGGCAGTTCCCCAGAAACCACATGGCCAACTCATACCAATTCCACCAGCCAAAACGCCTTCCCAGCGTGTTGGGATTGCTCTCCTTGGATGATTTCCAACGTCTGCTAGTGGCAATAGGTGGATTATTGTTTGCACTGATTATTTGACACGCTATGCCATTACAAAATGTGAAAACAGCTGAAGCATCCGAGGTAGCCAAATTCATCGTGGAAGACACTGTATTAAAACACGGTGCCCCAAGGTCATTAATTACGGATCAAGGGAAAGTTTTTCAATCAAATCTTTTGACAGAGATAAACTGTTGGTGCAACATTACTCATCACATGACGACTGCCTACCATCCGCAAACTAACGGGCTTGCGGAACGCCTTAATAAGACCTTGGCCGACATGCTATCAGTGTTCGTCAGTGTTGAGCAGAGCAACTGGGATGAGGTGCTACCTTTCGTGACGTTTTCCTACAACACTGCCAAACAATAAACCACAGGATTTACGCCAGTTTTTCTCGTGCGTGGGCGTGAGACGACTACAACGATGGACACTGTGCTTCCGTTACATCCTGATGACATGGACAACAACTACATCAGCCAGTTGTTAACCAGGGCTGAGGAAACTCGGCAGTTAGCTCAACTCTGCACGTTGCAGGCTCAAGAAAAAGATCACCAAAGGTATGAAACAAGCCACTGCCCGTTGTCTACCAGCCTGGTAACCTCGTCTGGATCTTCACTTCCGTTTGGAAGGTTGGTCTCTCTGAGAAGTTCCTCAGGCGCTACTTTGGACCTTATAAGGTTGTAAGACAGTTGTCTGATGTTACTTATGAAGTTGAAGATTTCGACCTCGACACAAGACAACGAAAGATCAGAGATACAGTCCACGTCCTTCAAATGAAGCCCTATAAGGATCCTGCAACCCAGGGTAAATTCAAAGCTCCAGTGAGAGACAACAAGCGCAAAGGTGACGAAGAGCGTAGCGGCAAAAGAAGTTCTAAGAAGATCACACCGCCAGGGCGAGAATCAGTCATCAGGACTCTGAATATGCGGGACCGATGACTCGTTCCTGGACTAGGAGGACGTAACACCGAGACGCTGTTCACTTAAGGAGGGAACAATGTCGCAGAAGAAGCTGAGTAGCTCCGTAGTGTACTGGTTATGAGACTAAACTGTTTCTATATTTGGTTCGAATACATTCTAGAAGTATCCACAAATGTCAAGAAACATTGTACTAGAATGTTCTGTAGCTGTATATGTACTGTATGTGTTCTGGCCGAAGGCAGTTCGCTCCGTGCTCTTGTATGTGCAGGTGCTGAATAAACCTTCATTAAGTGAAGTTTGTGTTCATTAGTCATCTAATTACACCTTCTTCTATGTGAAAATATTTTCAGATCTGATTGATGACTAAAAACTATTGTGTGATGTGTATTGTTATTTTTCATATAGGACATAAAAATGTGCATAAAATCTAAAGGATTAAATCAATAATTTTAACTTCTTTTGGTATTTGTACTCACAACCTATCTAGGAACCTCACCATGTAAAGACTCTATCCGCCCTTCTAAAGATATGCCACATAAAATTGCAAAATATGTTGTTCACTGTGATAGAGTGTGGTATGTTTAGCAGTTACTGTATATTTTGTTCTTATACTTTGACCTATATTTTGTGTGATGGAAAATTTGACACTTTATTTAGAATACCCATTGTTACAAGAAAGACAGCAGTATATTGTTACTGTTTCTTTAATTTTTCCAGTTTTGTATCTTCAGAATAAGATAAAAAGAATTGAGGAAATCTGCTATTTAGAGTACATGCAGCAGTTTGCTGTGGTGTCTGTATTGTAGATTGTTGTGCAATGAGCCATAATCCATAAGTACTATTAAAGCATGTGTATATATGTTCCACATCTCTTCCTAAATGAAGCACTGAATCGATTTCAACCAAACTTGATGCACATATCACTTACTGTCTGAAAACAAGCACTATGGGGGTAAGAACCACCTATCTCTCAAAGGGGAGTGAATGAGTGTGAAAAAGAAGCATAGCTCACAATGTGCATGTAGACAGACTAGATTCATCCATCATTAGAATGAGAACACTTGGGGACTTGCAAAAAACTTTACACAATATTTCAAACCTTTATGAGGCTTTTTGTCTCTGACAAACCCCCATCCCTCCCCCCACACATGAAATGATAAAAGGAAAAAAGTTTATTGCTTACTACATTTTCAGTATCCGTGCAATAAAACTGTCACATCAGGCATGATCTTTTAATTTATTACTTCTTTACTACTAATTCTATTTGAAATGCATTTTGTAATCAGTATCCACATATACCACTGGATTTACCTGCAAAATTATATTATTATTTGACACACAGGTCAGTAGTAATGAAGTCATAAACATTGAGCTGTGTAAAAACGAAACTTCAGGATGAAATTTGCTAGAGATACAGGTAAAAAGTGTGTGAAATATGTTAAATATGAGTGAAATATACGTGATATGGGTTAAAAGAAAGGTAAAGAAACTAACCCATTTTGCATCTGCTCTAGTCGGCAACTCGGAACAGAAGAGAGTGTCATTTTTTGGTCACGGCTCCAAGAGTCCTCACTCTTGTAAGTCAGACGATCCTTTGGAGTGACTTGATTGATAGAGTAGGTTTGCTGACAGTGATTCGGCCTGTTCTGTCAGGAATCCTAAGATTGTCACCATTATTACTGGAAAGGTGGGAGATGAGAAGGAGGCCTCTCTGTTAAATTTATATAATAAAAAATTTTCACATTTTGGGCCTGGTAATGTAATCTTGCAGAGTAACCATGGGGCCCATGGAATGCCATGATACGGCTGCGCAAATCATTATCAAACCCCCTCCATATTCCACTCTTGGTAGCAGGCAGTCTACATCATAGTGTTAGGACAGTGTACGACAGTTGTAAAACTCACTCAGAAATTGGAAACAGTGTGAAATTAGACTCATCTGACCAAATGACTTTCTACCATTGCACCACAGTACAGATTTTATGGCGTCAGCACAATGTTTTCCTGTTACAGGCAAATGCGTCACTGATGTGTGAGTTTGGATGTGTGCATTTCCCAGCTTGTGGAAATTCCCTCTGTTGTTTGGGTGCTGGCAAGGCTTGTGAGTGCAACATTCAGTTCTGCAGTGACTTGTGCGGTTGCTGTCGTTTTATTTTTTGTCACAGTCCTCTTCAATGATTGTTGTTATGATCACTGAGCACACACTTTAGTCCGCATTGTGACTTCATGGATGATGATTTTCTGGTTTTCCTGTGTGTGGTATAAATCCTTGATACGGTGCCTCTTAAAACCCCAAACACATTGGCTATTTTGTTTCATGGGGCATCCACCATACAAGCACCGACAATTTGCCCATGTTCAAATGCACTTCATTCTAATATAGTGCAGTTGCAGCTACACAGAACACTGATATGACACGACTGGAACTTGCGATGTATTGAGGGCATTGCACAGGCGCCGTTCATGGTCAGATACAACAGCTCCATCTGCATCCTTAGCTAGCATCTGCATTTATTTTTAAGCATGTATTTCTTTTTCCATATTTTTTCGCCAACACCTCTATGTTTGATATGACACACTCTTGTTCTGTAAGCAAACCACTCTGAATCCTCTGTGGAATTTTGGTGTAGGTTGTAAAGTTCATGCTATCTTCATATCCATATACATCCTCTAGCCCTTTTGCAAGGACATCTAATGCCTTGGTATTTCTCACCTCTTCCATAGAATTTACCTAAGAACAAGCCTCTCCTTGCAACTCCATGTTGACAATTCCTACGAACACTTTGTCAACCCATGTGAACAGTTTCCCTACATCTCCTAAATTCTGTATGAGTGTATTGACATTTTTGCCTGATTTACCCATGAAGGCGGGAACCAGCAAATCCATAGCAACATCAATTACAGGCTGAGATTGAGCCACCTGTGCGATCCCCGTAAATGGAGAAGCGAGGTTAGTTGTGGGCACAATGCTGCTTTTAGTGGTGCATTTACTAATGCCTCATTAAGGTGACTTTACAGGTCCTCATTCTCCATTGTAGACTGTAGTTCTGTATCCATCTTCAAC
Source organism: Schistocerca piceifrons (assembly GCF_021461385.2). Taxonomy (NCBI): domain Eukaryota; kingdom Metazoa; phylum Arthropoda; class Insecta; order Orthoptera; family Acrididae; genus Schistocerca; species Schistocerca piceifrons. The sequence continues at coordinate 229,119,951 of NC_060143.1, read as the reverse complement.
TGATCCCGTGACATGGTTGTGGGCATACCTTGAAGCTACAAACATGTAACTTACAATAAGTCTTTGGCAGCAGTTTTCACTGACTTCCCTGGCAGCATTGGCTCTGCTGCATCTTCTCCCTAAAGTGAAGCTTGCAATTTACATTTGCTGATCAACAAATGGTGTGACAACACCAAGCAGTGATATGACGGTAACAGGTGGTGTCAGGGCAGCGCTGGATAGTCATACCTGTGACATGACTGTGTGCATAGGCAGCAAAAGAGTTGGATGAGGTTGATGACTTTGCACATGTGCTGCAGTGTAGATGGCAGCACTGGGTAGACTGTGCTGGACATCCCAGATTGACTGCAATAAGCACTAGTCTGTTGCACCACAGTATGGAGCCAGACAGCACCGCACAACCAATTTATGTGTCTCCTCATGGGTTAGTATGTGGTCGAGTCCATGCAGGATATGTTGGCCGATGCGCAGTGATCAGTTTTTGTCCAAAGGGCTGGGCTAGTTCATACGTATGTTCAGAAGGGGAGGCCGACAAGTGTTTTCTGCTTTTGGACCAGTTAGCAATGACAGAATCGAGGTGCAAGCCCTGCGGTCTTTCTCAAATTATTTTACAGAAGCTATTCCATAAAAAAGATTCAATTTTGCTTTACATATAGCTTTATATGTCATGTACATGATGATATACCTATCATTTCATAAATAGTTGCACGAAATTCAGAAAAGTGTGCAATGGAAAATAGAGGTCACTATGATTTTGCATTTGTTGCATATTACATAATATGTTGTTGTGTATGAAATTTTGCTAACATGTTGAATTTTTCTTTAGACTTGGGTGGAGGTACCTGTCTGTCACCAATGTTGAGAAAGTTGATCTGACATAGCACACTCATTTGTAATTAGTGTTGTAAAATTCTCGGAAATTTAAAATTGAAGAAATATTGCCAGGGAATGTTGCTGGCAATATTCCCAAAATTCATAAATTCCTGGGAATTTATGATTAATTAGCATGATAGCTCAAAAAACTGTTAATAGGTAAAAGCAGTAATTATATGGTTAAATCTTAGTTGGATCTGGAACCTCCTTGTTGGAAATAAACACATTTTTTGGTTTTCATTGTTTTAAATATCAAAGAATTAGCCTTAGAACAGCCAAGTGTCGACATTTATGACTCTTTCGTTTCCTAGAACTGCCAACGTTGAAATAATCAATTTTTAGAAAAACCAAGTTTATAATATTGATATGCCATCTAGTAACTAAAGTTACTAAAATAGACAGGGAAGTTTATTCATTTTGTTAAGTTTTCCATCAGCATTAGAAGTATTTTACGCTATAAAGTTTAAAATAAATTTGTGCAAATTTTATAAACATTAGTCATTGAAAATGACATTTTGGGGAAAAATTATGCGAATAAATTGGCCGAGGTTTATGATTTAATTGAAAATACAGCTGATTTTATTGACATAGAACATGGTAAAATATTAATTAACAATTCTAAAAGTGAAAGTGATCGCGATATTTTGGGAGATAAATTTAGAAATCATAATTCATCACATGAAATGAGGAGTCTTTGAATGAAAGTGATACACCTCTAGTCATTTGTTTGGAAAAATTAAAAAATACTACAGATAATCGCTGGTTGAGAATTACACCTCCAGAGAAATATTTTGTAAGTTTAGGTTTCATTCAGAGAAATATGCGGTTTCAACTTGCCTAAAAATAGTAGGCCCAGCGAATATTTTAATTTATTTTTTCCACCAGACTTACAGTAAATGATGTTTTGCATGGAACTTGCAAGGAAATTAATATAGATAAATGTAAATTAATGCAGATGAATAGGAAAAAGAATCCCGTAATGTTTGAATACTCCATTAGTAGTGTAGCGCTTGACACGGCCACATCGATTAAATATTTGGGCGTAACATTGCAGAGTGATATGAAGTGGGACAAGCATGTAATGGCAGTTGTGGGGAAGGCGGATAGTCGTCTTCGATTCATTGGTAGAATTTTGGGAAGATGTGGTTCATCTGTAAAGGAGACCGCTTATAAAACACTAATACGACCTATTCTTGAGTACTGCTCGAGCGTGTGGGATCCCTATCAGGTCGGATTGAGGGAGGACATAGAAGCAATTCAGAGGCGGGCTGCTAGATTTGTTACTGGTAGATTAGATCATCACGCAAGTGTTACGGAAATCCTTCAGGAACTTGGGTGGGAGTCTCTGGAGGAAAGGAGACGTTCTTTTCATGAATCGCTACTGAGGAAATTTAGAGAACCAGCATTTGAGGCTGACTGCAGTACAATTTTACTGTACAAAGTTAAGATAAAGAGAGATTATGACTTGTACAGAGGCATATAGGCAGTCATTTTTCCCTCGTTCTGTTTGGGAGTGGAACAGGGAGAGAAGATGCTAGTTGTGGTACGAGGTACCCTCCGCCACGCACCATATGGTGGATTGCGGAGTATGTATGTAGATGTAGATGTAGTGCATGGAATGATAAATCTTGGATTAAAATGTATGAATTTACTTAGTTAACCTAGTTTTAATTCTTTAACTGTTAATAAGTGTTAAAACATTCAGAGTCTAAAAATTTTCATAAATTCCCAATTTTTGGGACTCTTCCTGCGCCAAAGACATATTCCCGGCAATATTCCCATTTTATAAGTTCCCTCCCATTGCGAATATACCCGGCCCACATCATTATTTGTGATCATGTCGTGCCAGTGATAAAGTCAAAGTGAAATATCCTCAAGATTCCTTATATTCCACAAACAGTTTTAGATATCAAAATGAGATTTTGGCGAATGGTAGCACACAAAGAGGAGAGTATTTTGCCGTATTGTTATTATATAAAACTTAAGTATCTACTATGTTATTCCACTAACTACAGAGTTTTCTCATGAAAGAATTTAATTTTTCAGGGTCATCATTAGGTGGTGAAACTAGAAATGCTATGGATTTTGGAACAGTGAAGACAATAAACTTTTCTTTTGTGCTGAGGATGTGCTTTTTCATAAGCTACTGACCTTACTTTTTCTCAGTACCTCACTTAATAAACTAAATAAAGCACTGTTTCAGAATTTTCTAGCAATTGTGTGTGCACAACATGTTAGTGAGATGAGACTGTATAAATTCCATTGTGTTTTGGCAAAAGAAACAAATTTTAACATGGTAACCAGAGAGTTGTGTACGTTTTATTCAAAATTGGCTATTTGTGATGCTTCTCTGAAAGTTACAAATGGTTAACAGGCCAGGCAAAAATAAATTGCTGCGTTTTTGGCAGAATTCATTTTAAATTTTAACCAAAGCAGAGGTACAGTGGATCGTTTTGAATGTTCACCTCAGAAGCATGGTCGTCGAGGGTACTCATGTAATATTTACAAAAAAAGTTGAGTGCAGGCTTCAATGTAGAATGGCACTTCCCCTCCAGTGCTAGCCATTTCCCCTACAATGCCTGCCCATAAACCCCACTACAGCTGTCCCCACGCATCCCCTGCCATCTGCGCATCTACCGGCCAGGGCATTCTGTGCCAAAAACAGGGTGATTTCAGCGTACCGACGCTGATATCAGTTTGTAAACCCTACTAGATGGTGTAGTCAGGATTGGAAAATGGTGTGGGCTAGTAACTGATATGCATTACTCAGGTTCAGAAACTGAATTGGTTTATTTCCTCATGGGAATTACATGGTGAGGATTGCCACGGGATTTAGAGACGATAACTCTGATAGCCCTCCAATAGCCCTAAGACAAGAGAAATACAAAGGTAAAAAATAACAAGCCATTTAATGTGAGCTCTGTCTGGTGGCTTGAAACAGAAGAGAGAGACATTTTTTGGCCACGACTCCAAGAGCCCCCAGTCTCATGAGTCTGGAGATCATGTGCTGTCATTTGATTTGCAACTGAAAACAATTTGGCCTATTGCAGCATGAACCAGCCGATTGTTGTCATATTGACAAAATGCCAACAGACAAAAGGGTTGCCTTTTCATAAAATTTAAATAATAAAAAAATCTCACATATGGGGTCTGGGGGCAGCATGTAGAACAGAGAAAATATACAACAAATTCTTAATCCATATCCAGATACTCTTCCGATACTGAATGTGATGTTTTGTTGTTGCCTGTACATGCCATGATTAATTTTTTGTCATTTAGCATAAAATTCTGCAAAGAGATTGCTGGAAATGAAGTGACAATTTGTGTAAAAGGCATAAAAAATGTGTGCTTGCCTAGTGGCTGCAGAGACAGATGAAAAAGTTGGCAGATTCAGATGTTTTTGTAACTGCTTGTGACTTTTTCAAGCACTAAAGAAAAGTTCCATTTCTTTCAACCCTAATACTTGCCATGTCGTATTCCTTGAGGTAAAAGGGAAAGGAAAGCCCTGTTTTATTTATGCACACTCATTATAGATTCCTCTTTCCTCTGTCCCATGAAGGATTGCCATTTTCTGAAAGCTACTCCACCAGCTTTCGGTAGATTGTCAGTTACTAAGTATATATGTTTGCTACCTTTATTTTCGTATAAATGTTTGATATATGCCACCCATGTGTAATGTAGGCAGTGCATGTTTCTTAGTATGTGCCTACTTTTTAAACAATTTGTGTATTTTTTCTTTGCAGCTGTGTCTCACATATGGTTAGATATGTTATTAGAAGCAGTAGATACTGTTCCTGTTGAAATTGTACAGTCTGAAATACTGCCTGTAGCTGTACGTCAGTCACAAGCGTCAAACAACACGTGGGCACGAATCACTGCTTGTCATCTCTTTGGGAAGGTAAAGAAAATATGTATGTTTGTATTACTTACTACTATGTATGCTTTCAACATGCTGTTCATAAGTTAACAATAAACATCCTTGATGCCTTTAAGTTTAAGCTGATCATCTGTTAACAACTTTTGTTCCATTCATTTAAAACATAGTCAGTGTTCTGGCATGAAATATATTCATAATTACAGTTTTGCTTTGCTTCCAGATCTAAAAACAGCTTTTTATAAAAGATACAGGAGTGAGGAATGTAATTTTTACTTACAGCATTTTTGTCTTATTGCTGCTTCCTTCTGGAATTAGGTTCCTTTCAGAGTATACTGATGCAATAGCTCCATACTTAAAAAATCATATACAACCGCTTGCTTGATGAAAGATCCGTACCCAAAGACTAGAAAGCTGCACAGGTCACACCAGTACTCAAGAAGGATAATAGAAGTAATGCACTGAATTACAGGCCCATATCAATAACATTGATATGCAGCATGATTTTGGAACATATACTGTGTTTGAACATTATGAATTACGTTGAAGACAACTGTCTATTGACACACAGTCAACACGGATTTAGAAGACGTTGTTGTGAAACAACAACTTGTGAAACTTGCTCTTTACACACGAAGTGTTGAGTTTTATTGACAAAGGATTTCAAATTGATTCATTTTTTCTAGATTTCCAAAAGCGTTTTGACACTGTACCACCCAAGCAGCTTGTAGGGAAATTGCGCGCTTATGGAATATTGTCTCAGTTATGTGGTTGGATTCATGATTTCCTGTCAGAGAGTTCACAGTTCATAGTAATTGATGAAAAGTCATCGAGTAAAACAGAACTGATCTCTGCCATTCCCCAAGGTGGCATTCCTTATCTATATAAACGATTCAGGAGACAATCTAAGAGGTCATCTTAGGTTGTTTGCAGATGATGCTGTTGTTTATCATCTACTAAACTCATCAGAAGATCAAAACAGATTACAAAATGATTTAGAAAAGATATCAGAATGGTGTGAAAATTGGCAATTGACTGTAAATAATGAAAAGTGTGAAGTCATCCACATGAGTGCTAAAAGGAATCCATTAAACTTCGGTTACACGATAAATCAGTCTAATCTAAAGGCCATAAATTCAACTAAATGCCTTGGAATTACAACTACAAACAATTTAAATAGGAAAGAATACATAGAAAATGATGTGGGGAAGGCAAACCAAAGACTAGGTTTTATTGACAGAACCTGTAGAAAATGTAAAAGATCTACCGAAGAAACTGCCAACGCTACACTTGTCCATCCTCTTTTGGAGCACTTCTGCATGGTCTGGGATCCTTACCAGATAGGATTAATGGGATACATCAAGAAAGTTCAATGAAGATCAGCACATTTTGTATTATTGCGAAAAAGGGTAGAGAGCGTCACTGACATGATACAGGATTTGGGATGGACACCATTAAAACAAAGGTGTGTTTTTTGTAGTGGAATCTTCTCACAAAATTTCAGTCACCAACTTTCTCCTCCAAATGTAAAAATATTTTGTTGACGCTGACCGACATAGGGAGAAATGACCATCATAATAAAATAAGAGAAATAAAGGCTCGCACAGAAAGGTGTAGATGGTCATCTTTTCCCTGTGCTGTTCGGGAGTGGTATAACAGAAAATTATTGTGAAGGTGGTTTGATGAACCCTCTGCCAGGCACTTAAATGTGATTTGCAGAGTATTGATGTAGATGTAGATGTTATCTGCTTGCAGCATCATTGCCAGATTTTGGAAAATTTGCAAGCTTATGACACTTCCAGATGTTGGTGGAAATCAGACAAAAATACTGCAAGTAAAAATCACTCTCCTTACTTCTGTATCTTTTGTAACAAGCTGTTTTTGGATCTAAAAGCAAACCAAAAATGTATTTATGTTTCATTCCAGATTGTATGGTGAAATAAATGTTCATTTTTGGTTGTTAAAAATATAGAATGCAAATCTGTAATAAAAATAGTATTGATTGATTCTTGGTAAATGGTTTATCACATAAATTAGGAAAAAAAAACACAGTCATTCACTCCTGTATGTGCCAAGATATATCATCATCACTATCAATACAGCGCACGGGAAAGGAAATACGTAAAACTGGTTTTATGTAAATAGAGTGAAAATTTGTACCAAGCACAGGAATCAAAAGTGGGTCTCCTGCCTACTAGGCAGGTGTGCTAGCCACTAAGCCACCTTGGCTCAGTGGTTCGCTTAACTGCAGCACAGATTACCCTGGCATGCCTCCCTCCTTGATCCAAATTTTCACTGCCACCCCAGTCTACTTTAAATTCCCCCCTACCAATGAACAGAAATGCCGAGGCTCATCATGTTGTGGAATAGCACCTCAACATCGAATTCCTGGGTGTGGATATTGACCAGGACTGCAAATGGAAATCATGTAATATAGATCTTCTCACATGCTTAACTTCAGCAACATTTGTTCTCCTTGCAGTTGCTGATTTCAATGATGAAACCATTAGGAAACTATCACAAGGAATAATTTTTTGTGGCAATTCCACACATAGACACAAATTTTTCATTGCCTAGAAACACACATATCTGGTATCTGTCCTTGAACTTCTTGTAGGCAGTTGTTAAAATTTACTCTCATATAAAGTTTGCAATGAATTTGAAAATAATAGTAGCATTCATAAATATGAGGGGTGTTCAATGGAAAAGGTATGAAAGAAACCTGTAGGTATCATTGACATCTTTATTCAAAAGTAATCATGAGAGGCCACAGAGCATCTATCCCATTGTTTCAAGAGCTGAATGATTCCCTGTTCCTAAAATTTCTGTGGCTGTGGCAGGAGCCAGACCTCCGCTGTGTCCTTCAGTTCATTGTCTGAGTTGAAGCACTTCCATTTGAGCTGCTTTTTTAGCAGACAAAACACACGGAAGTTGCAGGATGATGAGTCCGGGCTGTAGGGCAGATGCTTATGCTGCTTCTACTTGAACTTGGTCATTACACTGTGTGTGACCTTGGAGATGTGTTGACAAGCATTATCGCAGAGCAGAATCACACCCTCAGTGAGCAGCCCAGGCCATTTGCTCGTGATGGACTTACTTTTGTGGCGGCGTTCGTAGCGACAAACAATTCGCTGTAGAAACGGCTTACGAAGTCACCGCCACCCTTTTAATAGCGGGCTGACCGGTCCGCTGGAACAGTGAACAGAAAGATGAAAACCCAAACACTCTGATTAAATAAAAGTCGGTACTTATCTTTATTAACGAAGATACAGAAACACAGTAAGGAACGCCGTGTCTACAGAGATCTGTCTAGTTCGAGTCGGAGCGGCTAGGTCAGCGTCGGCTGACGACAAACAACAACTCTGCTGTGATGAACACACAACTGACTAGCAAGTACACAATTCGGTGGCGAGTATACAACTGAGCGGCGAATACAGAACTGTCCTAGCGCTCGCTACTCCAGCGCTTAAGAACCCAGAAGCCAGCGGTGGCGCGCGCAGACTTGCGGCGATTTCCTGTCTCGCTGGCGCTGCTTATGCGGACGGCGTCCGGACTTTGATGCTGCCAACCTTTTGGCAGCGGGCTTGGGTGGCATTACTGGCTAGGATATAACACTCCTCCCCCCCAAATCGCCGCACCGTCGTTGAATAATGACGTGGCGACCATCGACGGCGGTGAGGGGGAGGTGATGATGCTACATTAGTGTCCCTAGATATCTCACTATGTTACCCCAAAGCAGCCTGACCAGGTTTCAACCGATTTAGTTGTTATGACGTTGTCAACAATTCAACATCACTCTTGCCATAAAATATTTTAAAGGTGCTGACAAAGAATGAAACTTTTAAGAAAAAATTACTTCATTTCTACTTGACAACTCCTTCTACAGCATAGATGAATTTCTGAGGAGACAGTATGTGTGTGATTGGTTTACATTTATCAAATTTTGTTGTAGATAAAGTTTAAAATATAAATGGCCTTGTTTTTAGAGAGAAGACTTGCCTTGCCTGTAAACCTAGTGATCCATATTATGGGGAATGGTCACAAATAGGATCCATGGATTACATAGAAAATTAAACTAAATGGGCAGCAATTCAACAAACATAAAGAAGCAATCTTAGCTGCTATGGGGTGAATGATTCTTTGGGTGAAACATTCATTAATAGGTAGCCACTGAGGCACATGATACACCCAGCTGTATTATTATTATTATTATTATTACTACTACTAATAATGTGAGGCTGCTTTGGAGTTCATTGTATGTCAATAGCTGTTTATGGGAACTCCATGGAACTTTTAAAAACTTCTGTAAAGGTGTAGTGTAATAGAACAGATTTCAAATTTTCCTTCAGAAAAAAATTGTTTTTCAGTATTTTAATTCCACAGTGTTGCACAAGAGAGATTGTCCTCTCTGTTTTCTGGTGTTATTTGCCATTTACGGTACACGACCTGGTCATTATGGGTACTGTAAATTACCAATTTTGCTCTTAACAGACAAGTAATCAAATCTTTATGCTGTATCAAGGAGAACATTGAGAATGTGACCTGTTATCTAAAAGAAATTAACCAAGCAAATTGGTAGCACAAAAAGACTTATCTTTTCGCTCATCCAGTTTGAGTTGCAATATATTCAATTCCCAGATCTATTACATACACTTTTAATATTGAATCACTGATCATTGGTATTTTAAAAATTACTTTTGTTTAACATATTTTTCATGCAACCCTCCTTTTTAATTATTGATATTAAACATCTCCAGATGACATCTACTCTCCATGAGATCTGGCATACCACTGCCTCTCTTCTCACATAGATTGTCTTTACAAAGCTTATGTCTGCCGAAGTTGGAGCCAAAACAAACATTAAAGATACAACTCAAAGTTTGAAACTGAATTGATGTACAAAATGCAATATAAACTTTAATATAATTAAATATTGGTATTTGATTTTAAAATGACATTTTCATCATAGACTGCATATATTTATTGTAAATCTCATTATTGCGATTTCAGATTGAAGCCAATATCATCTGGTTTAGATGTTGAAACACAGCATTTGTCAGCATGAATAAAAGAAATAAAATGGATGTGAGCTTGTATGGCTCTTATCAGTGTTCACTATGTCCACAATCATTATACATCACGTGAAAATGGTTATAGAAATCATTTTATGGTGTGTGTAACAAAAGGTGATAGGAACTGTAGATGCTGACATCAATTTTATATCTGTGACAGCTGCTGTTTTTCAGCATTTAAATCACTTGGTAATTACTTAAAACCAAAATTGCAATAGTGGAATTGGCAATAATGGCAAAAATGTGACCATTCAGAGAATTAAATATGATTATTTGAAAATGTTTCAGTTGATTGTTTGATGTTACTCATTGAATGACTTCTTTCAATTTATATGTTTTTCAATAAAATATAGAAAAATTAGAATTCGACTGAAATATATCTTGTTACAAAACTGACCTGGACTGACAGAACAACTCTCATTTATCAAGTACGCAATATGTCACCTCTCAGAAAATTTTACAACTTAACTTTCCAGTACTATAAATCGCAAAAATAGCAAACAGACCAATATGCCTTGAAATCCTATACTAAAAAGAGCAACAATGCCATCATTGGAATCCTATTCAGAAGAGATTGATATCCCACTCATTGGCAATCTCCCACTGATTGGAGCTATGTATTAAACAATATTCCACATTTCAAAGTTATGTACTGAACAGACTGATGTGCCGTACCTCAAAATCCTCAAATAGACTGATACCCCTAATATCGTTATAGCACTCATCTATCCATACATCCTGATTTTAGCTATTATTTCTGTGTTGCTGGATGCTCTTCATGCCACTGTATTATCTATAAATGAATAGCATCCAGTTTTTATGTAATCTTTCTGGAAACCAACTGTCATTTGCCCAGAAGAATGTGGAAAACTATCTAAAATTTGTGCTTAATACTGACTGGTGTTTCAAGTCTGCGGTTGTTAATACAGTGTATTCATTCAGTCTGAGTCTAGCTCACTTCGCTGCCTCACACCCTACCTGTCCCAGTTTTGTGAAGGCAACAGTAAATATGATTTTGAGCTTCAATATTTACCTGTAAGTACATATTCTGCAAACCACTGTGAAGTACATGGCAGAAGGTACTTAGCATTGTACTGCATGTTAGGGTGTCTTCCTCCTCCAGTCACGTTTGGATCTCAGGAAGAATGACTGCTTAAAAGCCTCTGTTCATGTTGTGATTAGTCTAACCTTGTCTTTGTGGTCCCTACAGATGCAATAGGAGGGGGAATGGAGAATATCTCTAGGTTTTTCATTAACTACTGGTTCTTGGACGTATGTGTCCATGGGATAATTGTCATCAGTACACAAATGTCTGGCAATTCAGGTTTTTCATCATTTCCAGGATACTCTCCTGTGAGGCAAACAAACCTGTGACCATTTGTCCTGCTCTTCCTTGTATGCATTCAGTGTGCCCTGTTAGTTGTATTTGCCATTGTCCCCTCCCCGCTCGCATACACATGATATTTTCACATGGGGTGCACAAGTGATTGGTAACCAGTCTCCTCCACAAACTGGCTGCATTTTCTCAGTATCCTGCCAATGAATCAAAGTCTACCATCTGCCTTACCTATCACTGAGCCCATTTAATATCCCTGCAAATTGTTACATTAAGGTGTTTATTTACTGATACTAATTGTGACTCATTGATGTTATAGTATACTTTTTTGTGAAATAACAATTTTATATTCCCGAACATTTAAAACAAGTTAACAGTCTTTGCATCACTTTTAAATCTTATCGTGAGCTGACTGGTTATTTGTGCAGTTTTTTTCAAATAGTAATTCTATATAGAAGACTGCATCATATGCAAAAAGTCTGAGGTTATATTAATTTTGTCTGCCAGGTCATTTTTATACAGTCCAGGTCACTTATATGCAGTACGAACAAAAATGTCCCAACATGATTCCTGGATGAACATCTGAAGTTACTTCTACATCTGTTGATGAGTTTCCACACATAGTCTGTCCTCTTTCCTTCGTATCCCCTCTGTACCAAGAAATCCTCAACCCAGTCACAATTTTGTTTGATACCCTATATACTTTTGTTAAAATACGTGTTGGCTTTATACTGAGTCAAATGCTTTTTAGGACTCGAGAAATACTGTGTCCATCTGAAAGGTTTCATCCAAAGCTTTCAGGATGTTGCATGAGAAAAGGGCAAGCTGGATTTTCCATGATCAGTGTATTTTCAGATTCATTGATGATTTACATGAAGGAGCTCATTCTGTTCAAGATATATTATTATGTTTGATCTAATAATATAGTCTTAAGATTGTACAACAGATGGATGTCAGTAAGATTTATGGATCATGTCTGCTGCTCTTCTTTTAGACAAGTGTGACCTGTACTTTTCCCTATCACTGGGCACAGCTGTTTTATTTGAGGGATCTACGGTGTATTATATTTGAAATGGAAGCTACTTTGCTGCAAATTCAGTAGATATCAAATGTGACAGGAATTGCATTGGGCTCTGTAGACTTGTTTAATTTTAGCTATTGTAGCTCCTTCTCAACACCACTGACTCTGATATATGTATTCCACATCTTTGCAGTGGCACGACAGTGGGCAGTACTCCTGTACTATTAATTGTGTGAAAAAATACTGACTCAATCATCAGGCCACTGACAGTTTGTCATGTCATTCTTTGCCATATGGTGTAATTTAGATGTTATGTGGAGGTCCATGCGGTCAGCACTATGTGGAGGTCAATGCGGTCAGCACTCTGCTCTTTCGGCTTTCTAGACCTTAGAGATGCTACTTCTCATTCAGGTAGTTCCTCAGTTGACATCACAAGACTGAGTGGATCCCAATTGCTGTCCTCCCACCAGTGGAATATTCCTGTCAGTACTGGGAACTGAACATGGGTCCTCCAAATGGCAGTTACAATTCTCTGACCACTCAGCTAATAGGGTGAACCACTATTCTTTGTATGAGGGTACAGATTCTGGAATAGACTCCCATTTGGATCCCTGGGAGAGAACTACCAAAGGGGAGGTTACCATGAGGAAAAAATTGAATAACCAACGAAAAGGTGATGTTCTAAGAGTCAGGGCATGGAATGTCAGAAGTTTGAACGCAGTAGGGAAGCTAGAAAATCTGAAAATGGAAATGCTAAGGCTCAATCTAGGTAGAGTGGGTGCCTGGAAGTGAAATGGAAACAAGACAAGAATTTCTGGTCAGATGAGTATAGACTAATATCAGCAGCAGGAGAAAACGGTATAATGGAGTAGGATTCGTTATGAATAGAAAGATAGGGCAGAGAGTGAGTTACTTTGAACAATTCAGTGATAGGTTCGTTCTTAACAGAAGCGACAACACACCAACAGCAACAACAATAGTTCAGGTGTATATGCCAATGTTGTAAGCTGAAGATGAAGAGATAAAGAAAGTATATCAAAATATTGAACAGGTAATTCAGTATTTAAAGGGAGATGATACTCTAATAGTCATGGGGGATTGGAATTCAGTTGTAGGGGAAGGAATAGAAGGAAAGGTTAGGAGAGAATATGGGCTTGGTACTAGGAATGAGAGAGGAGAAAGACTAATTGAATTCTGCAATAAATTTCAGCCAGTAATGGCGAATACTGTGTTCAAGAATCACAAGAGGAGGAGGTATACTTGGAAAAGGCCAGGAGATATGGGAAGATTTCGGTAAGATTACATCTTGGTCAGGTAGAGATTTTAAAATCAGGTACTGAATTGCAAGGCCTACGAATGGACAGATAGACTCATATCACAGTGTAGTAGTGATGAAGAGTAAGCTGAATTTTAAGAGACTAGTCAGGAATAATCAGTGTGCAAAGAAGTGGTACATGAAAGTATTGAGGAATGAAGAGAGATGCTTTAAGTTCTCTAACGGCCTAGATACTGTGATAAGGAATAGCTCAATAGGCAGTTCAGTTGAAGAGGAATGGAAATCTCTAAAAAGAGCAGTAACAGATGCTGGAAAGAAAAACATGGATACAAAGAAAGTAACTGTGAATAATCCATGGGTAGCAGGAGAATACTTCAGCTGATCAAAGAAAGAAGGAAGGACAAAAGTGTTCAAGGAGATTCAGGAACACAGAAATAAAAGTCACAAATGAAATGAATAGGAAGTGCACGGAAGCTAAGGTGAAATGGTTGCATGAACAATGAGAAGAAATCGAAAAAGAAATGATTGTCAGAAGGACTGACTCAGCATATACTAAAGTCAAAACAACCTTAGGTGAAATTAAAAACAAGGGTGGTAACATTAAGAGTGCAACCGAAATTCCACTGTTAAATGCAGAGGAGAGGGTGGATGGCTGGAAAGAGTACACTGAAGCCCTCTATGAGGACAAAGACTTGTCTGAGGAAGAGAGAGAAAAAGAAACAGGAGTTGATATAGAAGAGATAGGGAATCCAGTCTTAAAATCAGAATTTAAAAGAGCTTTGGAAGACTTACGATTGAATAAGGCGGAAGGGATGGGTAACATCCCATCAGAATTTCTAAAGTCATTGGTAAAAATGGCATTGAAAGGACTATTCACGTTGATGTGTAGAATGTTTCAGTCTGGCAATATACTACCTGACTTCAAAAAACATTTTCAAAAAACATTATCCATATAATTCTGAAGCCAAGAAGAGTGAGACTTATCGCATAGTCAGGTTAACAACTCATGCCTCCTAGTTACTGACAAGAAAAATGTACAGAAGAATGGAAAAGAAAATTGAGGATTTGTTAGATGACTATCAGTTCTGACATTGTGATTGATAATGGACACAAGACTAAAGAAAAATCAAGACACGTTCATAGGATTTGTCGACCTGGAAAAGTGTTCAACAATGTCAAATGGTGCAAGATGTTCGAAATTCTGAGAAAAATAGGGGTAAGCTATAGGGAAAGACAGGTAATGTACTATATGTACAAGAGCCAAGAGGGAACAAGAACAAAATGCTCAGGTTAAAAAGGGGCAAAAAACAGGGATGTAGTTATTTGCCCGTACTGTTCAATCTGTACGTTGAAGAAGCAATGATGGAAATAAAAGAAATGTTCAAGAGTGAAATTAAAATTCGAGGTCAAAGATAAGATTTGTTGATGATATTGCTATCCTGAGTGGAAGTGAAGAAGAATTACAGTATCTGCTGAATGGAATGAACAGTCTAATGAGTACAGAATATGAACTGAGAGTAAGTCAAAGAAAGACAAAAGTAATGAGAAGCAGCAGAAATGAGAACAACGAGAAACTAAACATCAGGATTGGTGATCACGAAGTAGATGAACTTTAAGAATTCTGCTACCTAAGCAGGAAAATTACGCATGACGGCTGGAGCAAAGACATCAAAAGCAGACTAGCACTGGCTAAAAGAACATTCCTGGCCAAGAGAAATCTACTAGTATCAAACATAGACTTTAATTTGAGGAAGAAATTTCTGAGAATGTATGTTTGAAGCACAGCATTGTATGGTAGTGAAAAATGGTCAGAGGGAACTGTAGAGGGTAAAAACTGTAGAAGAAGACAGAGATTGGAATACATCAAGCAAATAATTGAGCACATAGTTTGTAAGTGTTACTCTGAGATGGAGAGATTGGCACAGGAGAGGATTATCTTGAAAGTTAATATTTCTTATCTATTACTTCTCATATCTTCGTCGAAAAGTCGTATATTTTATATGATGCTTATTTATATGTATTTAGATTTACAAAGGTTGAGCATATTCCTGTGGAAACTGTACTCTTCACTCATCTGACATTGAGCATGTCATATCCTCGTCACCACTGTAGGGTCTTGTACCGCAAGGGAGAGGATGTTATGTGTGGCCAGTAGCCTCTTTCTACAACAGAAATGCACACGTGGATTAATGTGGTTCTCTATTTACATGAACTGAATACTTAACTAGAATAGAGTCCATGTGTTGTGGAATAAGCTCACCAGTAATAGTCCTCTTGCAAGAAATATTGGTAATCCTGCTATTACAAAATTTAGTCTCACTGCTATACTTGCTATAGTCTCTAAACTGGTCACTATGTACTATAGTAGCCAGTGACCCCTCTGCGAATAACTGACAGACACCAAACTGGTGTGTCAGTTAGTGGCCAGCTGCTGTGGCTGAACGGTTCTAGGCTCTTCCGTCTGGAACCGTGCGGCTGCTACTGTCGCAGGTTTGAATCCTGCCTCGGGCAAGGATGTGTGTGATGTCCTTAGGTTGGTTAGGTTTAAGTAGTTCTAAGTCTAGGGGACTGATGACCTCAGATGTTAAGTCCCATAGTGCTTAGAGCCATTTTTTTGTCACTTAGTGAGGTCCTCCGGTCGGTGGTGGTGACGTAAATACATGCTGTTGAAGTGGTGTTGGTGGCATGTTGGTTGTCGGGGTGTCTCTGGCCTCTCTTGAGATAGGCGCACTTGATCCAACACCTGCTATCAATCTTCGCACTTCATTTCTGCTGACCGGTGTGCTGGCGACAGCTTATGCCAGCACAGAGCATAAAACAGACAATACTGATATGATGTCTGTGAACTGTTGTGTATTACCCCCTACATATGGATTACCTTTGTCTGGGAATAATTATTTTCGCTGTACCATAGGATGTGCAGTGTATTGTAAAGGTGTTTGAATATTTTTTACAATGGATTGCTGTTCATTGTATTCTTAAAGAATAATTGCTATACACGCTTACTTTGAACTGTCCACTCTTGCTCTATGTGCTGGTGCTCTACCTCTTGCAGGTGTGCTTAAGGCTGGATCCACTTGAACTGCAGTCAGAGGTAATACCTGGACTTGTAGCATTATGTCAAGATGTTGCCTGGGAAGTGCGGTCTGCAGCTTGTGAACAGCTAGCTCACGCTGCTAGTTGCTTTCGATCATCGCCACTCCTGCTTAGCACCCTCTGCGAGCTAGGAGCTGATGAATCTGAAGCGGTAGGTATTATTATAGTTATGCAAAGCTGAATGTCATGTATCTATGGCAGACTGTTACAGCTTGAGTGCCTGCATGGGGCAACTGGGCACCTGTGGCTAGAATTTGACAAACAGTTCACACACAGGCAGTCAGGCAGCCAGGCTGTAGTCTACACTAACTTACTGTATGCCTCATCGGAGTACCTGCAGGAAGGGGTGTGCAGATGGTTGCACATGCAGCAGAACAAGGTCGGAACATGGTAGAATAGGCCTGCTAGGTGGGTAGCCCACTCATTCCCCGTTGGCAAACTGGAAGGCAGTGTCCATGCTCCTTAGGATAGAGTTGGCACAGCCTGATCTAGGGATGTGACTTTCTTACTAAGATCCTTATGCTTTCATATGACTAGAAAACAGAAATATTGTGAAACTCAGTTTCAGTGCATTTTTGTTAGACAGTTTTAATCACCAATAGTGAATATCAAATACAGGGTGTTTGTAAATTCTCATTACAAGCTTCTAGAATTTGTAGAGGGGAGTAAGTACATAATATTTTGAATAGCAACTCATGTCCAGAAACATACTGTTTCTGTCGTATGATGGTTTCAATTCAGATGTTTAACTTGTCCACAACTGCTTGAGGAATTGAATTAGGCATGACACAGTCTAATTATTAGGCAACAGTTCAAAAGGAAACATAATGGAACAGCCATTTATCATTTAAGCACATTTTTGTATTAACACTTAAACATTATGTGTTTACATTATTCCAAAACCAAAGAGAACTCAGATATTGTTCGTACAGGACTGTACTGATGCACTACAACATCACGTGACCATCTGATGGAGTACACATCACCCTGTTTACTGTATTGCATACCAGAACAACAAACTCTTGAGACTTTTCTCTTTCCCTCAGCAGAAGTGGATGCATTACTCATCTGAATTGAAACTGCCATAGAACAGAAACAATGTGTTTTCGGACATAGGTTCCTATTAGAAAAATTATGTACTTGCTCCCGTCTACGAGTCCTAGAGGTTTCCAACAGGTTTTTCTGAACACCCTTTATTATTGAACAAATGTTCTAGAATAGCTTCCTTGGTTATAGTAACAATTTTTAGTGTTAAGTGTGACTGTTGTAATCGGCAATGCAATACAGAATAACCTAGATTTTTATACGTTCCTGGAGGAAACAAAAGCAGCCTACATATAGCAAATTTCAAATACTATAATGGTAGATTTATGTTAAGGCCCCAGACTGTGAAGCTAATTAATGCTGATTACATTTATTAATTGTAAGGTAATTGTACTTGAGTGCAGCATTCACAATGATTTTCATAATTAAAGGGATTAGAAGTTCCAATTGCAAGTGCAGTAGTGTTCGTAACAAGCATTTAAAATGTTCTATTTGGACCACAACTATTTAGTTACAGTTAATCTTCACAAACACAATTATAAAACAATCAGTATCTTTCCTTTCTTATGATTGAAGTAAAAAACGGTAGTATGCCCATTATATTTATAAAGCCTTTTGGAGTCATTTTTCCTATTGCTTTAGGATTTATTACTCTCAAAAAGAATGTTGGCAAGCAGACAGTGATGGAAACAATTAAGTGCTTGTCATTGCCAGGCAATTAAGCCAACAGGAAATAACAATGATATTACAACAGGCAATATACCAATGATAGATGTGATGGCAGTATCGGCTGACTGCATGGTGAGAGTTGGCTGACAGCATGTTGTGGTGGCAGGCATAATGCGAAGGTGGCTGTTTATTTAAACTCTGGGCTGTACTGGATCTCGAACAAGAGTGGAAATGTCACGTAATGATTGCTATAGTGCTCAGAAGAAAAGAAGTCTTGAGCGATCTCCATGCAGTAATTCAAATGCCGAGCACCGGGGTGAAAAGCAGAGAGTCCTACGCTAGGAGCTCTCTCCCCTAATGCTCTGCAGAGTTTCCTGTTAATGTGTCTACATGTTCGATTGTCCAGCGTATGCTCTTTATGTCACCAATCAAATTATTTGGTAAAACCAGTTTTTGTTGCTGTTGATACTTTGTAATGCCCCATTTTCCCATAATAAAGAACATGCTTTCTAAGACTGTTCCTCTCTAAAAGCATTTCATCATTAGTGCAAAATTTTTTTAGGAAGCAATGTGTTAGATATTCACTGCACACCTCGCTACACTTAATTTCTTGTCAGACTTGCAGTTTGGGTTCAAGAAGGAAGTAACATTAGAAAATGCTATTTATTCTTTTGTGTGTGAGACACTAGCAGAACTAAACTATTTGTCGAGATCAGTAAGCATTTTATTTGGCTTAAGAAAAGCATTTGATTGCATGGACCATGCAGAACTTTTGCATACGTTGGGGCATTTTGGGGTCAGGAGAAAGATTCAGCAATAGTTCACTTCGTATCTGGTAAGTGGGAAGCTGAATATTGTCCTCCAGTATCAACAAACAGAGGGGAGATATAAGTCTGATTGGGGTCTTGTAAAGTGCGGAGTATCATAGGATTCATTTCTCAGTCTGTTGTTTTTCTTCATATATATCAAGATTTGCCGCTAAACATAACAGATGATTAAAAAAAGTTCTCTTTACTGGTGACATAACTGTTTGTGACAGACATGGATTGTAATGCAAATGATGTAGCTAATGACAGTCAGTAAATCAGCACATGGCTTTCAGGAAACAAATTAATTCATAACTGCGATCAGAACACAATGCATAGAGTTTCTAATGTGGAACTCATATAAAAGAAAAATTTCATTGCACAAAGGTGGTTACACAGTGAGGTCAACCATCGTAAAGTCTTAGCACAGACGGTAAATAAAAATCATTTTTGGAAGTATAAATATTGTTTGGAAAGTTCTGGCAGAGTATAAATAAATAATTTAGGAGTGAAGGTAACAACTCACTGAATAGTAGAGACTTCGAGTCAGTGACAGGTGTATTGGAAGTATCTTATTCAAGATCTTGTGCAGAAATCTTATCCTGCCATGTTCACTATAAGAATAATCTTCATTGACTCAGACACTGAAATGGGAAGCCTTGTTTGCTTTCACTCTATTGTTTGCTAGGGTATGATATTTTAGGGCAAGTCTGTGTACTCAGCAAGAATATTCTTAGTCCAGAAAAGGGCAGCAGACAGATCAGCGGTGTCAGTTCATGAACTTTTTGTAGGCTGTTGTTCTGGTTTCTCAGGATTCTAACTCTGCCAGCTTTGACTAACAGTGTACTCGAGCATGAAATTTGTTGTTAACAACATTTACTCATTCAGAAGAAACTGCAACATCCATTTATCAAACACTAGATGGAAAAAGATTTACATTTGGGTAACAATTCTTTTAGTATTGTACAGGAAAGTGTGCACTACATAGTAGTGTTCATTTTTAGTAGGCTTCCAACAGGTCTGAAAAAAAAAAAAAAGAGCAATAAACCCCATGTCTTCAAATATTGGTTGAAAGATTTCCATTCTGTATGGTAGTTCCTTACATTAATGGAGAACTTTTTTCTATAGTTTCAATGTTCACTGAATTTGCTTTATTGAAATTTGTTAAAAGGGTGGGGAACTCAGTGTAGTCAGGTTCTTTGTATGATTTCTCTTTATGGTTATTATGAGATTATTAATTTGTTTATAGTATATGAATCCCATGAATCTATAAATGCAAGCAAGTCATTTGTGTTGTGTCCCAGGTACAAACTACCAAATGGAAAGTTGGAATTAATTACAACTTAGAAGATTTATTCTGAAAAGAAGGTGAAACATAACTCAGCATAATTACTCATTTCCAGGTTCGTAGCCAAAGTTCGTCTCCCGTAAGCACTATTACAGTAACAGAATTGTGACTTTGAGGAGACCTGCTCTGTACTCCAGGAGGCCCACCAGACAACTCCCATTCCGGGCCATGTCGACGTGACTTAATCACACGGGGATGCCTCCTGATTATCTCCGTCGACTCCAGCAGTATGACTGCTACATCTTTTGTGGGGCCCCCACTGTGAGCGCTTTGAAGTATGCCGGCGCTGTATGAACTCGTGGCACAACAGCCCTCCTCCCTGAATCTTCTTGACACCATGGAATAAGGGCATCCAAGGATGTGGTAGGAGGAAGGAGCCAATTGAAAACAATGTTCATGGTGCCCGCCAGCAGGAATGACGACATCAGTGGTGGAACCCTCGGAGGCATCCATCAGCTCCATAGATGACTGAAACCAGTACCAGCTGGTGGCTGCAACTGGGTCTGCAACTGGTCCACTGGGTGTAGGGGGGCGGTGACTGGTGTGCTGCTACCAGAAGGGGTTGTCGCACTGCCGACCAGGTCTGGGATGGAAGGCCGGACCACTGAGACGGACTGCAGAGGCGGTGGGGGTGTTACTGCACCTCCGTGTGATTTGAACCATGGTGAGTCTGTGGGAAAAGAGCCGACAGCAGAATACTGACAAAAGTGGGAACAGAACTGATTACCATGACAGCAGAAGTCACCGTCAACTCTGTGAACAACATACCATGCATATTACAGTACTGGAAGCCATGCTGGATGATGACTGTGGAAGGAATGGAAGAAGACTCGATCCCCTAGCCCGTAGTGCTGCGAATGGTGCCTTGAAAGTTGGGGAATGCAGTGCCAGCAAATGAAGTAGTGTGCGATAAGGCCGCCCATGGAGTAACTCGGCCAGAGATTTCCTGGTGGCAGGAAGGGAATGGTAGGGGCAAAGGAAGGTGAGGATTGCTTACTCCCTAGACATTGTGTAATGAAGCTTGGTCATCTGAGACCTAAACATTTAAACAAATCTGTCGGTCTTGCTGTTTGACTGGGAGAGAAAGGAGCAGTCGTTATGTGCGTAACACAATTGGCTTGACAAAACTTCACAGATGCGAACTGCGGCCCATTGTTACTGACTAAAGTTTCTGGAAGTCCTTCATTGGAGAAGATACTTTGTAGGGCCTGGATGGTGGCTGAGCTTGTCATTGGAAGGACGATGGGAAATCGATTGAAGGTGTCGATGAGCAGAAGCCTTCGGATGTTCCAGATGGGACACATAAAATCGACGTGAAGGCGTTGACTTGGCACTGAAAGTTTCGACCAACTGAAGAAATGCTGCTTGGGCACTGCCTGGTTCTCAGCACAAGTACGATATTGTCCAGTCATATGTTCGATGTCTCGATCCAGGTCAGTCCAAGAGCAATGCTGATGGGCAAGTTACTTGGTTTTCACTACACCCCAATGTCCTTGATGAAGCAACTTCTAAACTCTTTGGTACAAAGACCAAGGGATGATGACACACTGCCTGACCATTCTCCATGTGCAGGAGAAGGACCACCAAGTGACTTGACAAGAAGTGACGGATGCCGAAGAAGCGGCAAACACCGGCCTGTCGAATCAAAGATCCCAAAGACGGCCCTCCATCTCAAACATAATGGAGAGTCATGGCAAGTTCGGAATCCTTGGCTGACTCTTCAGCAATAAGTTTGGTGCCCAGTGTAAATGCTTGAAGGGCTGACTGTTCTGCATCTTCAAATTGGAAACATGCAGCATCCGAGGAATCGAAGGCTGCATCCTGCCCTATGTAGAACCCGGAGAGGGTGTTCGCATTGGCGTGTTTTGTGGTAGCCTGAAACATAATGTTGTAGTTTAGTTGGACAAAATGAGAGTTCGTCACTGTAACTTTGATGCCACTTTTTTCACGTTGAATGAAGATGTCAATTGCTTGTGGTCAGTGACTAAGTAGAACTTTACCCGTACAAGTATTGATGGAATTTAGTCACTCCATATATGATTGCTAAGCCCTCTTTCCTCATCTGAGAATAGTTTCATTGGGTAGGCATGAGGACCTTGGATGCGAACATGATGGGGCATTCTACACCATCAACTCTGTGAGACAAGATCGCACCTATGCCATAAGAACTTGCATCAGTTGCCAAAAAAGTGGCTTGTTTGGATATAATGCACAAGGCACCAATTGGAGAGAAGAGCTCATTTAAAGCACTGAAATGCCTGGTCACACCACCCTGCTAGAATGGTACTCCTTTATGCTGAAGCCTGTCTAGCAGAGTGACAATTTGGGTGGTGTCCTTGAGAAACTTGATTTTGTAAGACAGTTTGCCCATAACTGCCTGGCGTTCAGAAACATTCATAGGTGCAGGAAGCCATTGGCTGGTTTCTAAATCATCATGACTGGGATGGATACCCTGTTCATTTATTACATGTCTGAGATATTCAACTTCAGTGGCAAAGAACGTGTGCTTGCTTCTATTGTAATGCAAACCGATTCGGACACGACGTGAAATAACTGTTCTAAGTTTGATAAATGTTCCTCAGGAGTTCTACCAGATACAACGATGTCATACAAACAGGGGTGAGCAAGATGGAACCTTTGCAACGAAATGGTTGAGAAACTGTTGGAACAGAGATTGGGCGGATGGTGTCCCATACAGAAGACGTTAAAACTAAAAGAGTCCGACTTGCATATTGATAACCATGAACTGTTTGCAAGCATTGTCCAGAGGCAGTGGAAGGTACACTTCAGTGAGATCAACTTTGGAAAAATACTTTCCTCCATTCAGGCAAGCCATCAAATCTTCAGGCCGAGGGAGTGGAAATGAATCAACAACTGTCTGCGGATTAACTATTGCCTTGAAGTCAGCACAAAGTCATAACTTTGCAGTCTGTTTCTTTATCACCATCACTGGTGATGCCCACTGAGATTTTGAAATAGGCCGAATGACATCAGTATCCTGTAGCCTACGCAATTCAGCCACGACAGCATCTTTGAGCGCATGTGGTACCAGCTAGGCTCTGTGAAACTTAGGCTGCTCATCCTGTTTAAGAGTGATATGGGCTTCGAACCCCTTAGCTTTACTGAGTCCCTCTTGAAAAATGTCAGGATATTTATCACAAAGTTTTGATATTTGGTCCTGAAATTGCTGTGGAGGTATGTGAGTAGGTACTTGAAACACATTGTCCACAAGAAAAAAACCAAACAGTTCAAATGCGTCCATACCGAAAATGTTAGGTGAATTAAAAGATTCCAACACTATAAAACAAACCGTGAGCATCTGACTTTTGTTACACACAGACAAACTAAAAGTACCTAAGACTGAGATCTATGCACCACTGTATACAGACAATACTTTGATACAGGGAGACGAGTGTGGGGTCTGAGGAGCTGATATGTTTGTTGGTTCAACATGGTGGCAGTAGCTCTCACATAGTGTTGCAACCAAACCATTAAACCTTCGATGAACACATCAATAAACAATTTGTTTGCAGTCTTACTAGACTGTAGAGAAACTGACGTCAGCTGTGATGGAACTTTGTTCCAAAAGTCACTGTGACGTACCCGTCAACATTGTGTACCCATCTTCACATGTAAAAGGCTGTTATGTTGCTGTCTGCACTCAGAGATTACCACATTAACTGCAAAACTGATGGCCTGATCTGAACCATTGCTACCTGACATTGACACAGTCACGATTCAAAGCATTGTCTGGAGAATTACCATTGGAGTCTTTGGAGTCTACACAATCACAACCAAGTGGGTCAGAGGCAACAGGTTGGGAGTCCAGGACCTGCAACGTCACCTGTGGTGGAAGATAGGATTTCCAATAATACCCTCTGTGTAACTACTGACAGATTTGTGGTGGCTTGTGACACAATAGGGGTACACTGGGCAACTGAATCTGACTGTGGATGTTCCAGCCCAGTTACCGACAATGCATAGACATAGTTACGGCTGTAAACCACTGAATTCACCTGAGCACTACTGGAAGAGACAGTACCGATGCCCATATGCTGCTGTGTGTGATTAGACTTACTCAATTGATAAAACAATTGAAACATGACCCTGTTTACCGCACGTTAAACATGTACTGCTGTGGAATCAACATTCCTTTCTTTTATGTTGGATGCTACACTGCATACAAGATTTATTACTATCAGTATGGGACTTAGAGGAAAACCCAGACACAGTTTGCACTTGTTTACATGAGCTGCAGTGCGCGCAAGCATCGCAGCGCTGGTGTGGGGTGTTTACTGCACTGACACTTGCTTTGCGTGGCTAGAACCATTCCTTGTACTATCAAGTGACACATAACACACAAATTCTGAAGACATGACCTGTTCCACATTGAAACTAACTTCATGACTGTCAGTATCGTTTAACACGTCCTGGAGGCAAGGATTTTGATGCCATAAGATAGCTGCACGTATTCTAGAGTCTGACAAGTTCTGCACTACTGTGTCATGTAACATTTGATCATTGAAATTTTTACTGCAATCACAATTAAATCAATACTGTTGTAACAAGCCTGTTAGTTCCATGATACACTGATGAGTTGACTGATCGGAATGTTGATGTGGCCGAAAAAATTTGAGCCTTGCAACTTCTTACTAACACTGTTGTTAAAAATAACTGTCTAACAATGAGAGGATACAGTCCATCGACACCTGTCACGACAGTAGTCAGGACTAAGCTTCAGAAGTAGGTTATTGGTATAGGTGCCTACAACCGATAAGAAAAAAATTTTCTGTACGTCTTGTGACACATTATAGATGCTGAAATGTATCTCCAGCTGATGTTTATATATGTCTCGTTCCTCTTGCTGTGGGTCAAACTGATGAAATGGAGGTTTGACTGGAACTAGTGCAGGCTGTGTTCGCTGTTGCTTCAGCTGAGTATTCAGGGCTACAGACTGTTTTAATGCTGCAATCAAGTTGTTGATTTGCTGAGCCTGCAAATTACAAACTTCAGTAATGGGAACGACAGGGACAGGTTATTGTTGTTTTGACATTTTAACAACTCTTATGCAAAAACTGTTACTAAATATCTTATCATGAAAACAAGAACAGGGGGACAAAATACACAAGTGACAGCAGAGAACCACAAAATAGGAGCTGAGTGCAGTGTGCTGTGCTGAAAATGAAATATCTAAATACCACAGAAGAAGAGAAAAAACTCACCAACTCAATTAACAGACACAGAAACACTAGCAAATCGTTGACAGATGAAAAAAAAAATCCAAATCCCAAATCCCAGGACTGATTAGAAGCCTGGGAAATTTGTTGTGTTCCAGTTACAAACTACCAAATGGAAAGTCAGAATTAATTACAACTTAAAAGATTTATTCTGAAAACAAGGTGAAACATAACTCATTGTAATCACTTGTGTCCAGGTCTGTAGCCAAAATTCATCTCCCGTAATCACTATCACAGTAATAGCGTCGCAACTGAGAGGAGACCTGCTCCATACTGCAGGAGGCCCACTAAATGAATACCCTTCCAGGCCACGGTGATGTGACTTAATCGCATGGGGTTGCCTCCTGATTGGCTCTGTCGACTGCAGTGGTATGACTGTTGCTTCTATTGTGGTGCCCTCGCTGTGAGCACTTTGATGTATGCCACACTGCTGCCACTGGAGTGTTGGCACATGGTGCTCGAGAAGGTGGTGGCCACGTCTTACGTGCAGCAACTGCGCTGTATGAACGCATGGCACAAAGTTTGTATGTGGAGTGAGAGTGTACAAAGTGTACAAAAAATAATTGTAACAAAGCAGTAGCACAGTGTTACTAAAGGTCATTTAAGCTTTTACAAGATATGCCAAGTTTAATGATTTCTTTACAACCAAGTTTAATGATTTCTTTACAATATAACAATAAATTTACACATGATTATGGAGAGTTATCTCACAGGTGGAGCATATTATCTTCACCAGTGCTCCAAATATGAAAGTAATTTATAATATTATGCTGCTCATGCAACCTATCAAATACTGTTTTCTGCCTCCTTACCACCCCTACTTCCAGTGCACTGTCACATGGGTTGATATCCAGGTGCAAGATGTACCATGGACCCATCCAACACATTTCCAGTTCTGTTCCTATTGTAAAATTGTATCCTATCCCATCAGAGGGAGTGTCACATGTGAAAACAGCCACATCATGTATCATACTAAATCTGTTGCAAGTGCTATGGCACCTTTTACACAGGCACGTATCGTTCCCAGAGTGGATCGGGGTCCTTTGGTTTGGAGCCGAGTGGAGGGTCTCAACCAGAGGCTTCGTCGACTTTGTGACAGTCTTGGCTGCAGATTTCTAGACTTGTGCTATTGGGTGGGGAATTGTAGAACGCCCCTAGATAGGTCAGGGGTGCACTACTTAAAGGAAGCGGCTACTTGGGTAGCAGAGTACTTGTGGCATGCACATGGGTTTTTTTTAGGCTAGGCAGTAGTGCGAGGTGTCCTGATGAACACTCACCAGTCGACGTGCAGGCAGGGAAATCAGGATGCACTCAGTATAAAGACACTTCAGCTATCAAGATATTAGCAGTAAATTTTCAGAGTGTTCGGAATAAAGTTCCTGAATTTACTGCCCTCCAGGAAGCGTGTGGCGTGCAAATTATTCTCGGGAATGAGACCTGGCTGAAACGTGAGATAGGAAGTTCTGAAATATTTAGTGAGGGCGGATCATGCTATATTAGCCGGAGGCGACTTCAACCTACCTAGTATAGACTGGGATGTCTATGGATTCATTACAGGTGGTACAGACAAGCTGTTGTGTGAATTACTTTTGAACACATTATCCGAAAACTGTCTTGAGTGGCTAAATCGACAGCCAACGTGTAATGGAAATACTTTAGATCTCATTGACGGTGTCAGTGTTGAGACAGGAATTAGTGATCATGATGTTGTCATTACGACTATGGTTATGAAGGTTAAAAAGTCAGTAAGAAGGCTAGGAGAGTATTCTTACTAGAAAGAGCAGATAAGCAGTTGTTAGCATCCCACTTAGTAAATGAATCGACTTCATTTGCTTCCGGTACGATGGACATGGAAGAATTATGGGCAAATTTTAAACACATTGTAAATCACGCATTGGACAAGTATGTGCCAAAAAAGTTGGTTATGGACAGAAAAGACCCACCGTGGTTCAACAGAGCAATTCGGAGAATGCTCAGGAAGCAAAGACAGTTGCACTCGCGGTACATGAAAGATCGGGAGAATGAGGACAGGCAAAAGTTAGTAGATGCGTGCTGCTGTAAAAAGAGCGATGCACGAAGCATACAACCACTACCACCGTCAAACCGTAGCAAAAGCTCTTGCTGAAAACCCAAGTCTGGCCTGGCAACGGAAGACAGCAAAACGAAAGCTGAAATTTTAAATTTAGCATTTGAGAAATCTTTCATGCAGGAGGATCGTTCAGACATACCGCCGTTTGAGTCTCATATAGATTCCCGTATGGAGGACTTAGTGGTAGACATCCCTGGAGCAGCTGAATGGGTTGAAAATAAATCAATCGCCAGGTCCTGATGGGATTCCAAATCGTTTTTACAGATAGTACTCTACTGCATTGGCTCCTTACTTAGCTTGCATTTATCACGAATCTCTTGCTCAACGTAAAGTCCCGAGTGACTGGAAAAAAGCGCAGGTGATGCCTGTATATAAGAAGGGTAGAAGGACGGATCCTCAAAATTACAGACCAATATCCTTAACATCGGTTTGTTGCAGGATTCTCGAACATATTCTCAGTTCGAATATAATGAATTTCCTTGAGGCAGAGAAGTTGCTGTCCATGCATCAGCATGGCTTTAGAAAGCATCACTCCTGCGGAATGCAACTCGCCCTTTTTTCACGTGATATCTTGCGAACCATGGATGAAGGGTATCAGACGGATGCCATATTCCTTGACTTCCGGAAAGCCTTTGACTTGGTGCCCCACTGCAGACTCCTAACTAAGGTATAAGCATATGGGATTGGTTCGCAAATATGTGAGTGCCACGAAGACTTCTTAAGTAATAGAAGCCAGTACATTCTCCTCGATGGTGAGTGTTCATCGGAGGTGAGGGTATCGTCTGGAGTGCCCCAGGATAGTGTGGTAGGTCCGTTGTTGTTTTCTATCTACATAAACGATCTTTTGGATAGGTTGGATAACAATGTGCGGCTGTTTGCTGATGATGCTGTGGTGTACGGCAAGGTGTCATTGTTGAGTGACTGCAGGAGTATACAAGATGACTTGGACAGGATTTGTGATTGGTGTAAAGAATGGCAGCTAACTCTAAATATACATAAATATAAATAAATATAAATTAATGCAGATGAATAGGAAAAAGAATCCTGTAATGTTTGAATACTCCATTAGTAGTGTAGCGCTTGACACAGTCACGTCGATTAAATATTTAGGCGTAACATTGCAGAGCGATATGAAGTGGGGCAAGCATGTAATGGCAGTTGTGGGGAAGGTGGATAGTCGTCTTCGGTTCATTGGTAGAATTTTGGGAAGATGTGGTTCATCTGTGAAGGAGACTGCTTATAAAACACTAATACAACTTATTCTTGAGTACTGCTCGAGCATTTGGGATCCCTATCAGGTCAGATTGAGGGAGGACATAGAAGCAATTCAGAGGCGGGCTGCTAGATTTGTTACTGGTAGGCTTGATCATCATGCGAGTGTTACGGAAATGCTTCAGGAACTCGGGTGGGAGGCTCTAGAGGAAGGGAGGCGTTCTTTTCGTGAATCGCTACTGAGGAAATTTAGAGAACCAGCATTTGAGGCTGACTGCACAACAATTTTACTGCTGTCAACTTATAT
The DNA here is from genome assembly GCF_021461385.2 of Schistocerca piceifrons. Taxonomy (NCBI): domain Eukaryota; kingdom Metazoa; phylum Arthropoda; class Insecta; order Orthoptera; family Acrididae; genus Schistocerca; species Schistocerca piceifrons. Next base: position 229,090,691 of record NC_060143.1, on the reverse strand, counting down.
TTCGCTGAAAGACCACAAAGATAAGATAAGAGAGAATAGAGCTCGTACAGAGGCATATAGGCAGTAACTTTTCCCTCGTTCTGTTTGGGAGTGGAACAGGGAGAGAATATGCTAGTTGTGGTACGAGGTACCCTCCGCCACGCACCATATGGTGGATTGCAGAGTATGTATGTAGATGTAGATGTAGAGTAGGCATGATCACCAACCAGTTTTCATGGGTCCCTCCAGTGTAGTTTTAGTCCCACAGTCAGCCTGCTGTCAGATCTCCAAGAGTCTCTCTTCTACACTGAATCCTCCTTCCTCACTCCCCACCTCTGCCCATCAGCTTCTTGCTCCTCACTCTGCTCTTCTTATTTGTGTGTGATTTATAGCTCTGTAAGTGAAGAAATTTTTCACTACACTGCTCTATCAGTAGCCCCTCTACTCTTCAAGTCAACCATCACTTACTATTTCTACTTTCAAAAAAACATTTATTATCTCTTGTGTATTTGGCATAAAGTTTGTTGTCAAGCATCAGGTACTATTTGAAAATAACAGTAGAAATCGTGAATATAACAATGGAACAAAACTAGCCTCCATTATCCACATCTTAATCTTACTCTTGCACAGGACGGAGTAAAGTGTGCAGTGATAAAAAACATTTGACCACCTCCCTTTTGGACTAAAGATGCTGACAGATGAAAATTTCAAAAAGAAATTGCAATTATTTCTACTTAACAAATGTCTGCACTACATAGATGAATTTTTGAGTCGATAGTGGAAGTGTGGTTGGGCTACATTTACCAAATTTTGTTGTAGATTAAGAAAACAAAAAATTCAATTATGTAAATTGTCAGAATGTAGTCATGTCTTCACAGGAAAAAACGTATGTTTTTTTTTTAACCTGCTGACATGTTCCACGTTGTGGCAAGTTGTTGTGAATATGATTTGTGGAACACAAAAATGAACTGAGCTAAGCTGTTACCAGGTAGCACTTTCTACCAGCATACTTTTATATTTTTTTCAATGTGCAGTGGAATACTGTGTCAGTTGTGAAGGCAACTTTATGAGTGGTTATAATTATAGTTTCATTAGAATGACCATGACTGTTATTAGCTGATAGTTACATGAAACATTTTTACTTGTTGCCACTAGCATAAAGTCTGGTTCCATTCTGTACTTTATAAATTTATAAAAAAAATTTGAGTGTTTTACTTCTCACCCTATTACAGATTTTATTTGTTTTGTTTGTTAAATACCTTGAAACTTGTATGTAAGGTATTTTGAACAGTCCGAGGAATGAATTTCATTGACATATAGTTTTCCTTCACACATTTATAAACTCTCTCTCTCTCTCTCTCTCTCTCTCTCTCTCTCTCTCTCTCTCTCTCTCTGAAATATGTCCATCTCCAAGTTTTGAATTACGTACTCTTCTGACATGTTCTCATTGTCTTTCCCCTACAGGTACTGGTATCAGTAATAGGTGCAACAGCTTCATCTCTGCGCAGCCTGACTCCTGATACTTTAGTATCAGCTGTTACACCATTAGTGATGCGATTAGCTCGTGAAGCAGCAAAAGAAGGATCACCTGTGCTTATAGCCCTTGCCACTCATTATGGAGATCTCTGTCATGGACTGAAAGGTTCTAAACTGACTTATTAGTAGAAAGAAATTATTGTTAATGGTAATCAGAATTGATTTAGAATTTTTGTTTCCTTATGTAATGAGGTGAAGTTGTAAATATAGTAAAAACAGATAAACTATTACTAACATATTGAAACAACAGTTAGGTCTACTTTTACTAAAAATGAGGGACAATGTTCTAAATTTTTAAAAATAGTCCTGTAAGGCCTGTTTTGACAGTGAATTGGGGGGGGGGGGGGGTAAGAATAAAGAGGACAATGCTTGCTCTGTCCACAGAACTCGATAAACCACATGTGAATGTGATTCCCAGCTCAGCTCAAATAGTGAACACTTCAGTGAACTCGGGTAGTGTAGACTGGGTATGTGACTTGTGTACTTGGTATTCCCGAGCTGGGGCAGGTCACCACCACTTATTGTAGACTTCGCTAATTGTTCAGTGATCACTGATGAGTGTAAGGGTGAAACATTGTGTGTCACAAAACAGGTTATCTTGCTGGGTAGCAAGGATGGTACAAATCTCTGTGAAGAAAACTCTCAACCTCAGTGTATATCATGTGCCAATGGGATTAAGCAGTCATTACTTGGCACCGCTGTGGCACTTGCTGCACCTTAGTTGCATTAGAGTTACCCAGATAATATGGGACTCTTGGATTAACCATTGTTTCACTAGATGCTCATGTGATGTCAAATGCATCTTGCATTGCACGGAAACACTCTCAGCTGTTCTGGTGACCTGTTGGGTGATATTCCAACCAATGCAACCAAAAGATCTTTTGAAGATAGTCCTAGGAGTATTTAAGGTCTTAAAATAGCTATGAATGTTTTTATTGCAATGAGAAGAGAAGGTGACAGTGTATTTTAAAAGATTTCATCATTGTATACTCATACAGCTTTGCATACCACTGGAACACTTAAATCCGTAAAAAGAATAGGAATGGTACATTCCTTTGTAGAAGTATCTACTTCTCAGCAAATTGAGAAGATACAAAATGCAGAAATGGTTATTAACTACCCCATTGTAACGGAGCTTCACAACAGCCTGGATTTCAACAAGGATGTTGCTTCCTGTAGTGAATTGATTGTAATGGAGCTTCAGTAATTGTAAGTTATATGGGAAAAAGATGATGTAACTGGTCTTAGAAAAAATACAAAGAGAGTAAATGACAATCCAGAGGAAGCAGCAGCATTTATGTTTATTTTTAATTTACTGGTGTTGCCAGAATACATCATGGCTGGTTTCCACAGGATGAAGGTAAGATTTGGTGTGTCCATATTGATGAGTTGCTTTAAATACCAGCATTGTTGACGTTTCAAGCAGGGGAAAAAAGTATACAATAATAATTGGACATGCACCTACAAATGACAAGAACAGGAAAGACAAGAAAGTTGCAGATAGTTTCTGGGAAGAACTAGATGATACACAGAAAAACATACCATATAGACATGTAAAGATACTCGTAGGAGATTATAATGCACAGATTGGAAGAGAGAAGCAACATAAAGGAGTAGTGGGCAAGTACCCTGCACACCAGCAGACAAACAAAAATGGAGCAAGACTAATTGAACTGTGTCAAGAACACAAAATGAGATTGATGACAACACACTTCAGGGCCAAACCGTGTAAGAAAAAGATATGGGCAAACCCATGCACCCACCTTGGGGAATTCCAAATTGACCACATAGCAATCAGCTGGACAAATGCTAAAGAGATCATGAACACAAAGTTCAGGAAGAACACAAGAATAGAATCGGATCACTATCTTACAGATGTTAAGTGCCTTTGGATTCCAAACAGGGACAGACTGCCACAGACAAATAGAAGAACAGAAAACATAAAGGTAGACAGAGACAAATTAAGACACAATCGATCCAGATATGAAGAAGGAATTGAATCATTCAATGAATGGGATGACATGAAGCGAAATATGGTGAAACAGGCTGACCTATGGGTAAGGGAAGAAAAGAAACGGAAGCACTGGTGGTGGAACAAGGAATGTGAGGAAGCGGTAGAGACTCGCAGGAAAGCCTGGAGAGACTTTAGCAGCAAGAAGGACCCGGAAAAATGGGAACTTTTCTTAGGAGCAAGAAAGGAAGTGGCCTGAACAATAAGATGGACCAGAAGACAGAAGATGAAGCAGGAACTGGATGAGATTGAGACCAACAGAAGAAGAGTGTTGAAGTTATTAAAATGGCGAGTTTGGTATTGGACAGGTAGCTGGGGGCAGATAATATTTAATGTAAGTAGGTGTAAGGGCTCAAGCGTTTCTTTGTGTACAATTGGGTTGCATCCACTGCAATTTCAGAGTTATCCGCATTATACATTGTTATAATACAAGAGAAGGAAAGTTGCTACTCACCATAGCGGAGATGCTGAGCCGCGATAGGCACAATAAAAAGATTCACACAAACATAACTTTTGGCCATTAAGGCCTTTGTCAGCAGTAGCTTGTGTGTGTGTCACACAAACATAGCTTTCGGCCATTAAGGCCTTTGTCAGCAGTAGCTTTTGTGTGTGTGTGTGTGTGTGTGTGTGTGTGTGTGTGTGTGTGTGTGTGCGCGCGCGCGTGTGTGTATATGTGTGTCTACTGCTGACAAAGGCCTTAATGACCGAAAGCTATGTCTGTGTGAATCTTTTTATTGTGCCTATCGCGGCTCAGCGTCTCCACTATATGGTGAGTAGCAACTTTCCTTCTTTCTTATTGTTACATTCCATCCTGAATTTTCCATTGTTTGATTATACATTGTTATCGTGAATATGGTGTCTTGTTAACCAACTTTCAGTAGACAAAAAGTTCCAGAATGAGCTTTACAACTATGATGACACATATTTCAGAAAGGTGTGGTTTTTGGTATAATGTACACACACACACACACACACACACACACACACACACAAAACACTAACTAACTCACTCACTCGTTCTTGAAGTTTTAGCAGTTGATTAACAAAGTTCATTGTGTGTGCCATCTGTAGCACACAGGATATCTAAGTTATATGCCAGTTCCTCCCATATCCAACCTAGCTTGTCCTCATTAATGTGTGCAGTTGCTGCTCTGATGTGAGCCCACAGTTCCTGCAGGTTCTGTACCGGTCTCTCGTTGACAGCATACTTCACAAAGCCCCAAAGAGAAAAAAATTTAATGGGGTTCAGCTGGACCTAGGTGTGCCATTCCAAACACTTTTCCATCTGCAGTTGGTGGGGGAGTGGGAGGAGGAGCATTTATTTCTACCTCATCCCATTTCAGAAATATATGTGGCAAAGTTGTAAAGATTATTTTGAAACACCCTGCATATTTACTCAATTGTGATTTGCACATGTAAGTCTAACTATGAATGAAATTACAATTACTATGGAAAAAGATTTCATAAAGCAAGAATGAAGTGAATGACTGTTGCAGTGATTTCTGCAGTCAACATTTTGATGCAACGGAGACTCCTGTTGTTCCTGTTATCTGTCAAAGTAAAATGACCATATGGGACATTTGTCTCATTTTATTTTCTGATGTGAACAATCTGCATTTGGTTTGCTTCTGCTTTGATGTTGTCTTTATGACTTGTGCTTATGAAGTATGTGGGAAATGGGGAAGAGTGGCCCTTGTTTAGGTCCCTGTTGTGGAGGTTCTACCTTTTGCATTTATTTTGAAAGTTTTGGTAGTGATTGGGCTCTTATCCTTCTTTACAACTGTTTTACTGTGAGGCATGTGTCTCAGATGACACCTGTGTAGATGTGTTGCACATCCTTATTTATTTTAGATTTATCTCTAATATATGGGTTAATACTCAAGAGAATAACAGTGACTTCAGGTTGCCTAGGAAGAAATGTTACATGTTTCCTGAGTGATACCTGACAGCTCAAGGCAACGTTATGGCTTTTCTATTCTCTCCCCATCTGTGATTTTTTCTTCTCTCCCTAACAACTAGTTTTTGGTGAACAATATAATTATTTGCTTATAGTGTTTACTGTTGAAGCCTGTTATATTGTACACATATATGCCCTAATAATTATTACAGTAGCTGTTGCACCAGAAATGTAGCATATATTTTTTCTCACAGTTTATGCATTGTGGTAGTAATGTGTACAATAATAATGTAGTAGTAGTAGTAGTAGTAGTAGTAGTAGTGAACCTTGTTTACGTGTGTGTAGAGTCTGTTATTTTCTTTTATAAATGATTTTTCTGTACAGGATACATGTCACCAGAAGAAAGAAGGTGGCTGGTAGATATGTTCCAGAATATGGTTCGGATGGGACTTCAGAGAATTGGTGACACTATGTTCAAGCACTTGAACATCATGGTAGGTGAGAAAACCTGCTGTGAGTGAATAAGAAATTTATTGCAAGAACAACATGTACAAAGTGCAGTCACATTGGCAAAAATATATACAATAATTAAAATAGTTTTGAATTTATATTAGTGCACAATGAATGAAGGTACAAATTATCATTTGACCCCTTAACTTTCTCCATGTGCTTGCTTCATTGCCTCATTTGTAGAGTTACTTGGTAGTTTACAAATGAAGCTGTGTGTGTGTGTGTGTGCGTGTGTGTGTGTGTGTGTGTGTGTGTGTGTGTGTATATATATTATGGGATAGTTTGTAGGTATGAAACTAATTTCATTTGGTATCACAGGAGCCTCTGTTTTCATTAACTTTAAGTTCACTTCAGATCCATATCATTGTGCATATTGTTCTGTAATCTGTATATCTGTATGGGTTCTGTTATCCAATTTTTATTTTTTCTATGACATCACAATGTGTTTTCCTCAAATGTGTGGCTCAACTTTAGGAGAATAGTTGACCAAACACTTGTAGACAGTTTATGATGTGAGGGGCCCTCAGTGGTACACAGCCTCTGGAAGGAAATTTCAAAAGGAACAACTGCAAATAGGTGCAAAACAAAATAAACAGCTGTAGATACAGAGATACTGACTGATAATCACTTGTTCGTTAAAAGGGGAATATGCGCAGCGTTCAGTGACTGCTACAGCAGAATCTTATTGAAAGATTTCTCGTAATAACCTAAGATATTCTGCTCATATGTAAAGCTGTCAATGGCACTAAGGTTAATGCACTGACACTCTGGGATTACGTAGGGATCAAAATTGAGGGTAGAAAAGTGAAAACAGAGGCTGAACTCTGTTTTCAAATGGAGTACTGCACCAGTTTAATTCTCGCACCACTGCAAAGGTTGGTGATATAGATACTAGTTTCTGATAATGTTCAATGACCTCCCCTCATTTATTAGATCCACCACTGTATTGTATGCTGATGATACAACTTTTCTACTTAGCAGTGACATTCTTAAAGATCTTAAAACCTGAGCTGAAAATACACTCATTCATGCAGCATATTGGTTCAGAGCAAATGGTTTCTTGCTAAATGAAAATGAAACTCAGCAGATAATCTTCACTCTAAGAGACAAGCCACTATCTGATGACCCTAGTTCTGTTAAATTCCTGGGAGTTTATTTAGACAAAAAGTTGTCCTGGGGCCAGCATGTAAACTATATTAGTAGTAAGCTATCTAGAGTAATTTATTTATTAAGACAACTCAGAAATTGTGTACCTGAAACATGCCAGATCATCTTATTTTGCATTTTTCCAAATTATAATATCCTTTGGCATTATCTTGTAGGGTAATTATAATCATATACATGACATCCTATTATTGCAGAAGAAAGCCATTGGGATAATTACAAATTCTTCACATAAGGCTCACTACAAGCCCTTATTTACTGAACAAAAAAGTATGACAGTAATAAACCTCTACATATACAATGTCTTAATCTATACGAAGAACAACCTACAAGATATGAAACTTAGAGAAAATGTACATTGTTACAATACAAGAAGCATCAAACACAAATACACGCATTACCACAAATTACTGTTTCTGTTTGTTGTTTGCAAAGTATGCATTTATCTGTTGTGGTATTGGGATCTTTAATAATATGCTTGCTGTAATATCTGGTGTTTATTGTTTGATCCTGTATTGCAGTCATGAATCCTTCCGTCTCACTGTATATATTGCCTTTTCTTAGCAATGTGTTGGAGATCGTCTTGATCGATGTGTGACTGTGTTAGATGATACGGTTGCTTGCCATGTAGTGTTTTCTTTTTCCAATTTACTTTCTTCGTATCTGTTGATGTTATGTGATCTAAAGGGTTGTAGAGGTGGTTATGAAATTGTAGTGGTGTAGCCGATGTATTTATATGAGTGATTGCTTTGTGTATTTTGCTAGTTTCTGCTCATTCTATAAAGAATTTTCTTAAATTGTCTACCTGTCCATAATGTAGATTTTTTATGTCGATAAATCCCCTTCCTCCTTCCTTTCTGCTTAATGTGAATCTTTCTGTTGCTGAATGTATGTGATCTATTCTATATTTGTGGCATTGTGATCGTGTAAGTGTATTGAGTGCTTCTAGGTCTGTGTTGCTCCATTTCACTACTCCAAATGAGTAGGTCAATATTGGTATAGCGTAAGTATTTATAGCTTTTGTCTTGTTTCTTGCTGTCAGTTCTGTTTTCAGTATTTTTGTTAGTCTTTGTCTATATTTTTCTTTTAGTTCTTCTTTAATATTTGTATTATCTATTCCTATTTTTTGTCTGTATCCTAGCTATTTATAGGCATCTGTTTTTTCCATCGCTTCTATGCAGTCGCTGTGGTTATCCAATATGTAATCTTCTTGTTTAGTGTGTTTTCCCTTGACTATGCTGTTTTTCTTACATTTGTCTGTTCCAAAAGCCATATTTATATCATTGCTGAATACTTCTGTTATCTTTAGTAATTGGTTGAGTTGTTGATTTGTTGCTGCCAGTAGTTTTAGATCATCCATGTATAGCAAATGTGTTATTTTGTGTGGGTATGTTCCAGTAATATTGTATCCATAATTTGTATTATTTAGCATGTTGGATAGTGGGTTCAGAGCAAGGCAGAACCAGAAAGGACTTAATGAGTCTCCTTGGTATATTCCATGCTTAATCTGTATTGGCTGTGATGTGATAGTATTTGAATTTGTTTGGATATTAAGTGTGGTTTTCCAATTTTTCATTACTATGTTTAGGAACTGTATCAATTTAGAATCTACTTTGTATATTTCCAATATTTGTAGTAACCATGAGTGGGGTACACTATCAAAAGCTTTTCGGTAATCAATGTATGCGTAGTGTAGCGACCTTTGTTTAGTTTTAGCTTGGTATGTCACCTCTGCATCTATTATCAGTTGCTCTTTACATCCTCGTGCTCCTTTGCAACAGCCTTTTTGTTCTTCATGTATAATTTTGTTTTGTGTTGTATGTGTCATTAATTTCTGTGTAATGTCTGAAGTCAATATTTTGTATATTGTTGGTAGGCATGTTATGGGGCGATATTTAGCTGGGTTTGCTGTGTCTGCTTGATTTTTAGGTTTCAGATAAGTTATTCCATGTGTAAGTGTATCAGGGAATGTGTATGGGTCTGCAACGTAACTGTTAAATAATTTAGTTAGATGTGAATGTGTTGAGGTGAACTTCTTTAGCCAGAAATTTGCTATTTTATCTTTTCCAGGGGCTTTCCAATTGTGAGTAGAATTAATTGCTTGGGTGAGTTCATGTTGCAAAATTATCACTTCAGGCATTTGTGGTATCATCTTGTACGTGTCTGTTTCTGCTTGTATCCACCGTGCATGCCTGTTATGTTGTACCGGGTGTGACCATATGTTGCTCCAGAAGTGTTCCATGTCTGTTATGTTTGGTGGATTGTCTATTTTAATGTGTGTGTTATCTATTGTCTGGTAAAATTTCTTTTGGTTTGTGTTGAATGTTTGGTTTTGTTTTCTTCTATTTTCACTTTTTTTGTATCTTCTAAGTCGTTTGGCCAATGCGTGTAAATTCTGCTTCTTTTCATCTAATTGCTCTATCGCTTCTTGTTGTGATATTTTACCTAACCTTTTTCGTTTTTTGTCTGATATTTCATTTCTTATAAATTGTGTTAACTGTCCGATGTCTTTTCTCAGTTTTTCTATTCTGATCTGTAGCCTGTGTTGCCATGCTGGTGTTGTGGGTTTCTTCTGTTTGTTGGTTGGTTCTGATCTCTGCCTAGTGTGTATATTTAGTGTAGTGAGTGCTCCAATATAAATCAGTAGTTGTAACTCTTCCATAGTTGTATTTATATTTATTTTGTTGTGTATGATTGTGTTGATAGTTGTTATTGTTGTTTCGACTTGTGGGTTATTTGGTGGTCTATGCAAGAATGGTCTAATGTCTGTATTTGTGTCTTTGTATTCTATATATGTCAGCTGAAATTTTTCTTCAATATCTAACATGTGTGTCACTTCGTGTTCTATTTGTGCTTGTTCTGGTGGCTGTCTTAAGATTTCATTTTCCTCTGATTGTTTAATTGATGCGTGTTGTTCTTTGTTTGTTTGCTCTGGGATGTTTGAGTCCATTACTATATTTTCTTCTTCTTCTGGTTGCACATTATTTTGTTCCAGTATTTGTTGTACTTGTTGTTTGATGTTTTCTAATTCTGACTGGGGTATCCTGTTATTTTTTATTGTTACACAGATCTGATCAGCTAGTCGTTGTTTTGTTAAAAATTTTAATTCTGGGTATCTGGTAATAAATGTTGTGTATACTTGTGATCTGTATCCAGTTGTGTTGGTTCCTAGGTTTGGTGCTTGGTAATAACAGAACATGAGGTGTCGATTAACTTCATCTGACCATCTCATCCTCTGTCTTTGTTTTCCTTCTAGAGTGGTTGCAGGAAGCATATCCTGCAAAACACCTCTATTTGGCTTTAAATAATTTTCCGTTTGGCTAGCAGTGTCGTTACCATTGTGGACGGGCATAGGGTTCAAGCGTCGTCCCTGACAATGACAGCGCTTGTCCGAGGCTTCATTAGTTCTGTCCTGAACCAACTAATCACACTAAAAGGGGGGGTTAGCCCTATTAGTGGTTTGTTCTTTTTGTCGCCTTTGACGACTGGCAGAACATACCTGAGGCCTATTCTTTTCCCGGGCCTCCACGGATAATATATATTATTATATATATATTATATATTATTATTATTATTATTATTATTATTATTACTAGTGTCAATGACATTAAGAAACAGCTAATATTGCTATAATGGAACTAGGCTCCAGTGCTGGATGGAATCTCTGTCTGATTCCATAGAGAATTTGCAGCTAACCTCCCTTTCAACCATAAATCACTTCAGCGACACTTTTAACCATAGATCACTTCAGCAAAAATCTGTACCTAGTGGTTGGAAGGAAGCACACACAGGTCATACCCATTTACAGCCAGGATAGTAGAAGTGATCCATGAAACTAAGAGGCATCCCCAGAAAGTAAATACCATTTTGGGAAAAAACACATGAAACACTTTTTTCAAACTAAAATTTGTCTTTTACAAGATAGAGCATTTCTTAAATTATTTTTCTACATAGTTGCCACCATTGTTCAGACATTTGTCATAATGGGAAACCAACTTTTCTTTGCCCTCTTCATAAAAAGATGTTACTAGGGAAGACAACCACTGCAGATCACTGTTTTTTGCATTGTCATTGCCGTCAAAATGCCTTCCTCCAAAATCACACTTCACAAGCGGTAGTAAGAAGGTGCAAGATCGGTACTGTTCAATTGGTGATCGAACTGCTCCCAAACAAACTGTTCAGTAAGGTTTTGATTAACAACAGCAGAATGGGGATGTCATTGAAGTAACACAATCCCTTGATTGAGCATTGCATGCCTTTTGTTTTGAATTGCACATAAAAGTTTTCTCAGTATGGTACCGTATTGACGGTTTCACCTCCAGGAAGGAACTCGACAAGCAAAATGCCTTGTCTGTCGCAGAACACAGTGCACATGATTTTTTGTGCTGACAATGTTGTTTTGAATTTTTGTTTTTGGGGAGGTTGTAAGTACCTCCACCCCACCAATTGTTCTTTTGATTCTGGAATGACATGACAGACCCAAGTTTCATCACCAGTCACAATTCTGTTTAAGAATTCATCTCCATCATCACTGTATTGGATAAGAAAAGTCAAAGTACTGTGCCAAGTTTCTTTTCAGAAACCAACAGGAATGCAATTTGTAAAAATTTATGCAGTTTGTGACAATCTCATGCAAAACAGTTTTTGAAGTGTCTAGGAACTTGTCACAAAACATTGTTATTATGAACCCTCTCTTTTCACATACTTTCTCATTCACTTTCTTAACCAAACCATCATTGATAACAAAAGGCCATCCACTCTGTGCTTCATCATGAACATTGGTTAGTCTATCATTGATTTGTCTCACTCACTTTCTCATCATTGCATCAATCACCACATTGTCACCATAAATCTCTACAAGTTGATAATGAATTTCAGCTGGCTTAACATTCTTTGCATTAAAAAAAAATGAATTACAGACACATTTCACAGTCTTCAGGCTCAAAGTTTGTCTTAAACACTTAGAATGATCACTAACAGATTTAAACACAACACATTCTGGCTAAAGTATTGTCCATGGAAAGACAATGAACCAGTGAGATGAGTATGAATATGTGGAACTGGGACACTAGTGCTATGGTTGCTTGGAACAAAATGATACCTACTTTCCAGACAGTCACACTGACATCCATACCTTGTAGACTCTTAGAACATACTCAAGTATAATGATGTATCTTGAACACAGTGACATCCTCTTTGCCAATCAGCACAGATGCTGAAACATTGGTCATGTAAAATCTGACGCAAACTTTTCTCACATGACATCTCGAAAGCCATGGTTCAAAGAAAGCAGTTGGATGCAGTATTTCTTGGTTTCTGAAAAGCATTTGATTCAGCACCCTGTCAGCAATTATTAACAAAAGTATAATCATATGGATTATCAAATGAAATTTGTGACTGAATTGAACACTTCTTGGTAGGCAGGACACAGCATGTTATCTTACATGGAGAATCATCAACAAATGTGGAAGTAACTTCATTGTTCTTCAAGAAAGTGTATTATGACCCTTCTGATCTGTATGCTAATGACTGGTCAAACAATGTTAAAAGTAATTACAGACATTTTGCAGATGTTGCTGTTGTAGGTACTGTCTGGTAAAAGCTACAGATAACAATAATATCATCTTATACATGTAATTAATATATACATCAAGTTGCACATCATATCCCTTTATATAAACATTTACTACCACTAATACACTGCAGTATATAAAAGTAGAACTGTCTGTATTGCAGGCCAGAATTCTTTAGATGAGCATAAACATCTTTCAATTAACAGCTGTTTCAACTTGCCCTTAAAATGATTGCCTTGGAGTTGATTTATATTATTTGGCAACTTATTATAGAACTGCCTCCCAGTTTCGAAGAGACTGTGATCTATAGTTTGTTTATTAGTCAGTATCCTACGATAGTCACATCTGGTTTGTGTATTGTACAAGGGTGGTTTGAAAAGTTCTCGGAAGCACCGTGAGAGGTCAGCACTAGCACAATGAGTTGTTCACATGATATTCATTGGACTGTTGCCTGTAAACATGTGCCACGTCAGTGCTCTTGGAAGAGAGCTGTGGCGGTGATGTGGCTGTGTTGTTGTTCCTGCGTAGTGATTTGCAAAGATGGAAAAAATTGAGATTTGAGCACTGATTAAGTACTTGAGAATACACTTGGGGCTCTGCTCTTTCATATTCAACTGTTGCCAAGTGGACAAATGAATTTAAATGTGGTCGGGAAAGCTTAGATGATGATCCATGCAGTGGTCAGCCAAGATGTGTCAGTTCTCCAGAAATCATTGCAAAAGTGCACAAAATGCTCATGGAGGATTGCTGATTGAAAATGTGTGAAATTGGTCACGCTTGCCAGATGTCATCTGAAAGGGTATATCACATTTTAACTGAAGAATTAGAAATCAAAAAATTATCTGCAATACGGGTGCCGCGACTCTTGACGCTGGATCAAAAACGCATGAGATTGTACATATCGGAACAATGTTTGGTCCATTTTAGGAGAAACGAACAAGATTTTTTGTGCTGGTTTGTGACCACAGATGGGACTTGGGTTGCACTACTATACCCCAGAGACAAAACAACAGTCAAAGCAGTGGAAACATGCTGATTCCTTGCCACCAAAGAAAGCAAAGTCAATTTCTTTGGCGGGAAAGGTCATGGCATCAGTGTTCTGGGATGCGAAGGGGATTCTGTTTGTAGATTATCTCCCACTGGGCAAACAATTACTGGAGAGTACAATGCTAACCTCCTGGACAAATTGCAACAAAAGATTCACGAAAAAAGGCCAGGTTTAGCAAGGAAGAAAGTCGTCTTCCATCAAGACAATGCGCGCCCACGCAAGTGCCATCACCATGGCAAAATTACATGAACTAAGGTATGAATTGTTGCCACACCTGCCATTTTCACCTGATATGGCTCCATCAGACTTCCATCTGTTCCCAAAACTGAAAATTTTTCTTGTTGGACGAAGATTCACTTCAAACGAAGAATTGATAGCTGGAGTTGACAACTGTTTTGCAGCCCTGGAGGAAACTCCTTTTCGAGATGGGATCAAGACACTGGAATGTCATTGGACCAAGTGCACTAATCTACAAGAGACTACATTAAAAAAAAAAAATAAAAATAAAAAAAAAAAAAGTTTCAGTGATGTATGTGCTTTTTTTCTATTCTGTTCTGAGAACTTTTCAAACTCCCTCATAATAATGGATGTCTTTGGTCATTACACTTATTCATCATTCTCTTTTACAAACATTATAGTCTTTAGGGGACAAATTGAATACACAGTCAGTAAATTATAATTTTTGAAGTAGTCACTGCATGACTGGTGTTTGTTTGTATTAGCAGTTATCCTAACTGCTCTCTTTTGAAGCCTGAAAATACTCTCCATCTAGATTGTGTTGCCACACCCAAAACCTCAGTCTCACATTGCAAATGTGAGTGGATTAAACTGTAGCACACTTGTTTCAGGACAGGAGGGCATATTTTATTTGCAATATGTTTTAATAAGTAAATATTACTGGTAACTTTTTTTACAGATATAGCTGATATGCTTTTTCCAAGTGAGATGTTCATCACTCAAAACACCTAAACACTTATGTTTATCAGTCAACTATAGAAAGTGATTCAGTATGGGTATTATTATTATTATTATTATTATTTAACAAGAACTTTATTACTACAGTCTTGTCCTTATTCAGTGTATGTTTATTCATTGTTAGATGTTATGTGATCATTTCAAAGTTCTCTTTATTGCTTTGAAATGTTAGCTGCTCATTATAGCCCCAGCTAATAAATGTTGTATCATTAGCATTAGTTTTGAGTTAGTTCTGTATGCTGATTTTGCTGTTTGGACGTTAACTTGCATTGTCTTCTGTCTCGGAGATAAGAACTTTAGTGCTGCTCCTCTTATACCATAAGTTTCTAAATTGGATAACAGTACTGCATGTTTCACAGACTCAAATGCTTTAGACAAATCTGGGAAGTCCCAATAACTTTGTTTCCTTTATCCAGTCTGTTCAACAGTTCATGGAAAAAAGTTGCTGCTGGTGTTATTGTGGATCACCCTTTTCAGATCCCGTGCTGTGAGTTGTTCAGTATATTGTATTTACAGAAGAAGGATTCCATTTAGTGTAGAATTGCTGTTTCAAGCAGCTTGCCAACTGTTGAAGTCAATGAGATTGGCCTATAATTATTTATGTCAGTGGTTGTACTCTTTTTATACATTGGTCGATTTTTAAAAGTTCAGGCTAGGTCCCTTGGCTAATTGAACTGTTCATTATGTATGTTACTGGTTGTATTAATTCATTTTTGCATTCTGTAAGTAATGTAGACAACACATCATCCCAGCTGTTGACAATACGTCATCCCAGCTGTTAGTTGTTTTTATTTTCAATTTTGAGATTATTTTCATGCCCTCTTATTGTGTTACACTCATTAGAAAAAAATGAATTACTCAGTTTAGCTGAGTTTATTTGTAGTGTTGATTCAACAAATTCTTCTCCACATGCCTTAGTAAAATGTTTTATGAAGGCCTCAGATACTGTCTTTGGCTCATTCAACAATATTCCATTTTCTTCTAGTGATATACTGCTGCAACCTGGATTCTCTCTGTTATCAAATTCTTTATTTACAGTATCGGGCTGTTTTGCTAATATTACTGGATTTATATATCTGTTCAACATAATGGTGTGCTTTTAGTCTCTTCAAGGACTCCCTGTATGTTTTTTTGCTGCATTTGTTCTTTGTTAGGAAGTACTGCAATTTTGTATCTTAGAACAGCACTTGTAGGTTTTTCACATTTTTTAAAAGTTTTTGTATTTCTAGGGGAACCTTAAGATTCTTTGTGTGATCTGATTTCCTTACTTCTTTTCTTACTTTTGGACATGCCTGATTGAAATTATTTAAAATAATTCATAGAGAAGGTCCCACTTTTCATTAATATTGAACGATCTGTATACCTTTTGCCACTCTCTCTGTGTGGGTTCCTTCTTAAGATTGCTGTAGTTAATTTTCCTTTTATAAGTGAATAGGTCACTGTGTAGAAGTATTTTGTGGTCTGTTTAACCTCTATAGATAGTGCTCTTATGGTCCAAGAGATATGTTTCAATGGTTCTTCCCACTGTATCTTTCCAAGCTAGATACACAACATTAGGTGTTATTCTGATTGGCTCCTCATTTGTATTGTATTGTATGGAAGTGGGGACCTAGAAACGACAGAGAAGCTTTGTCCCCGCCATAGCCCTCAGTGGTTCACAACCCCACAACAGGCTACAACAGTCCACTCACCACACAGACACCCCACCCCGAACCCGGGGTTATTGTGTGGTTCGGCCCCCAGTGGACCCCCGCCCCATCCCCCCACTCCCCGGGAACATCTCACACAAGAAGAGTGTAACCCCAATTATTGCGTGGTAGAGTAATTATGGTGTATGCATATGTGGAGAAAACGTTTGCGCAGCAATCGCCGACATAGTGTAACTGAGGCAGAATGAAGGGAACCAGCCCGCATTCACCGAGGCAGATGGAAAACTGCCTTAAAAACCATCCACAGACTGGCTGGCACACCGTACCTTGACACTAGTCTGCCGGGCTGATTTGTGCTGGGGACCGGCACACCTTCCTGCCTGGCAAGTAGTGCATTAGACCGCACGGCTAACCAGGTGGAAGGTTCCTC
Organism: Schistocerca piceifrons; assembly: GCF_021461385.2. Taxonomy (NCBI): domain Eukaryota; kingdom Metazoa; phylum Arthropoda; class Insecta; order Orthoptera; family Acrididae; genus Schistocerca; species Schistocerca piceifrons. The sequence goes on along the minus strand of NC_060143.1, from coordinate 229,073,919 downwards.
ATTTACTTTGATATGGTTATAGCAGTGCAACATGTCAGAATATTTAAGATAATTTACATTATAGCTTAAAGAGTCTGTTTATTATAACCTGTTTTTTGTTTCTTGATAGTTTTTCCAGAAGTTCTAATTGGCAAAAGAATTCTTCTACATCACTATTTTGTGATCTGTACTGGCCAATAATTATTAAGCTGTTTTTGCCTACCTTCATTTTAACTGCCACTACTTCAAAGGCCATCTCTATCGCAAGATTATCAACCCACTCAGTGTTTTCATAATGAATGTTATTCCTAACATACATACCTACCCCATCACCCTTGTGTATCTTTCTGTAATATGCACTTACAGTTTTGTATTTGTTTAACATAAAACTATGAGCATCTTCATTCTTGCATCCAAGTTCATTCACAGTATATGTATGTGGTTTACTTTCTGCTAGAATTTCAACAACTTGTTCTGTTAGTTTACTCATACTGAGTATGAAGGGATGATCTGTATTTACTTTCTTAAGAGAAGGAAAAACTTCTTAGCCAAGATTGCAATAAAACAGTTTTATGGATAACCAGTTTCGGTAAACTATGTTACCATCATCACATCTTCACATAGGTTATTATAAACATCTTGTGCTAGATGCACACACAATCTTTCCTTTAAATCTCCAGATGTGCAACATAGGATATGGATGACATGAATTATGTGTTGGCATGTCAAAAGCAAAAGTTAAAATTACTATGTACACAAACTGCCACAACATTGCATCCATATAATCACACGTTATGCCTATTAGGGCACCACAAGATGGACTGTTAATAGTCATTGCATAAGATAAACTGACAAGAGTTCATCTTATGCATTGGCTGTTGACAGTCCGTCTTGTGGTGCCCTAGTAGGCATGGCATGTTATTATATGGATGCAATGTTATGGCGATTTGTGTACATAGTAATTTTAACTTTTACTTTTGATAGACCAACACATCATTCATGTCATATGTTGCCGCTTCTGGAGATTCAAAGGAAAGATATTGTGTGCATCTGGCACAAGATGTTTATAGTAACCTGTACAAATATCTGATGATGGTAACATAGTTTACTGAAACCGGTTATCCACAATACAGTGTTTTATTGTGATCTTGGCTAAGAAGTTTTTCTTCTCCTAAGAAACTTGTTCTGTTTTGTTACTAATGTATTGGACATTCTGGAACATATTTTAGTTTTTCATCTTTCTTGATGCTGTCAGTAAGTCTTTCAACTTCATGTGTGCACACTATAGGCATAATTACACAGAAGAGGGATGTCAGTTTCACTCAAAAACTAACTGTTTTCATACATTAGGCTACTGAGTTCAATCTTTTCTGTAATCAATTTGTTTAAATCTTCACACAGAAAGTGCTTACTCTCATAGTTCAGATGTAGACCATGTGTAGTGTGAATGCTCTTTTAATATGCCTACATCTAAAATTAAAAATTTTTCACATTCTTTCATATGTTTTATTATTTCTTTGTTAACATGCCGATGGTAGCAACAATAGTGTTTTTTAATGTGTTTCTTTCTAGAAACTTACACGCACCTCTAATACACATATCCGCTTCATTACAAGCGACATCATTTGTACCTGTTATGCAGACAGCAAAGTAATTGTCACGCAAAATTTTGCCATTTATAGCTGAGTCTACTATGATGATTTTCATTCTTGCTCATGGCTTCACCATGCTGCTTTCTTGGATTTCATGATTTACACTTTATAGTATATCAGCTAACTGTCTTCCATAGGTATTAGCAAGCAAAAGTATGCTGAACTTCGTGGCAGATTTCGGAGTGGAGTTGACATTAGCTTCATGTTGTTTTTGAAGTTTGTTAATAGTCTTTCTACCACCTGATGCTATTGCTTCACTGCTTTTAGTCACTGGTGGTCAGTTCCTGTCGCATAGTTTACTACTCTTAGTCATTGGTTGTCAATTTCTGTTGCATTCTTCTTTTGTGGATTGGTTTGTTTTTCTGTTCACAGCTGTTTATGAAGTTTGTCATACTTATTGCACTGAAATTGTTTTTATTTGCAAATATAATTTCATTTGCTATGTTTGATACCTATTTGACACTTCCTTTCCGCTTATCTTAACACTATATGTTCCCATTTTGTGGCTGACTTGTTTTATCATTTGGAGTATGGCGCAACTTCTTCAGCTCAGAATTTTCATTTGTTAGATGTGAAATATCACATCTTAGAACACTGTAAATTTTTTGTAAACCTGAAATGTATTCATTTAGTTTTGTGATTTCACTTATGCAGTTTTCACAAGGTCCTCTTTTCACAACAGAAACACATTGCTATACGTCATTACACTGGACGCCATATTGTTAAATACATCCTGTCAGACCTTGATAAAATTTGAATTTCAAAGTGGTGTAAAGATTGACAACTTGCTGTAAATGTACATAAATGTAAGATTATGCACTTCACAAAGCACAGAAAAGCAGTGTCCATGAGTACAGTATCAGTGAGTAACAGAATTACCTAAGTGGCAAATTCCTGGGTGTAAAAAATCGTTGGAATGTGAAATGGAATGATGAAATAGTCTCAGTTACAGATGAAGCATGTGGCAGACTTTAGCTCATTGGTAGGATGCTGGGAAAATGCAGTCATTTTACAAATGCGATTGCTTACAAAACTCTCATGTGACTTATTCTAGAATATTGCTCAAGTGTTGGGGGCCATACCTAACAGTTATGTACAGGAAAAGATTGTTTTGTTTTATGCCCAATTTTGGAGTTATTATTGGCAAGCTTCGATGTTATTTTTTTGCCAAATTTGGTGTTTTTTGTCAAATTTGTTGTTTTTTGCCAATTTTGCTGTTTTTCTCTAGCATCAGTGTTGTTTCCTCTTTCAGTATTATTTTCTTCCAATTCTTTTTTTTGTGTGTTAGTTTTGACATCGTGTCATAGCTATGTGGGAAATGATCATTCATGTTAAGACTGTACATAAACCTCAGGCTTGAGAAAATAAGGTGTCAGAATGCAATTTCAACATTCAGTAACCAGCAGTTACGAAAATGAGCATACTGCTGTTTTCAGATTTAGAACATTTTTTTTATATCCAAAAATGACAAATTTTGTCAATATTTTGTAAACATCATTGATTTTGTGGTATTTCATAAAAAACACTGATTTAGTTACAGTTTGTTAAAAATTGCCAATTTCCCAAGTTATCGTTTTTGTAAAATTTTCCTGTCCTTACTGATAATACTAATAGAAGATATTGAACATACACAAATAAGGGCTGCCCAAGTGGTCAAAAGTCTGTTTGACCCTTGGCAGTGCCTCAGAGAAATGCTGAAAAACCAGGATTTAAACTAAAATTAATAAATTTTATGACGGAGCTGCTGGCCAATACTGATCTTTAGCAAGCAAAATATCACTTGTCCTCACTACATCTGGGTCCCCCTCATATGAGGGTCTGAGCGACCTTCCCTTCCTTTTTAATGCTCTCCAACCTGTCCCTCTCTCTTTACAGGGAAAGAACTATTAGTTCTGAAAGCAAGGAAACACATCAGTATTACCTTTACATGTGTTTGTCCACAGTACTTCATGTTTCACCACCTCAAGTCATGTAATGGTTGGTTGTTTTGTGGGATTAAAGGGACTAGACTGCTACGGTCATCGGTCCCCAAGTCAAATAATGGTCAGCAGTACTGTCTTATGATTTGTAAGAAAAACCTGAACTGGCGACACACTATCCTTGAAAAGCCTACTTAAAAAGTTTCAAGAATGTCATAATTTGGTTTTGTTACCTTTCACACCCTTTTTTTGATGATATGTCAACTGTGTGCTCTCAATTTTTGTGCGGTCCTTTTTCCATGTTTTATCTCTTTGTGTTTTTAGTCCAGGTCCATAGCGTAACAGAAATTTCACACTGATAGCTAGAATTTACCAGTTTATAAACAAAATGAAACGTTGCAGATACTGTGATGAAAAAAAAAAAAAAAATCACAGTTCATGATGTAGCAGCTGTGTTTCATTTGTTGTGATCTTCTCTTAATGGTTTTTCATTTTATTTTGGACTTTGCAACATGTCTCCCATGCACTTCAAATATTTGGTTCTTGGATCACTCTTAAAGTTAACGAGTTCCCCATTATTCATAACTTCCACAATTGGCTGCTACTTGTATCCCATATTAAAAAGTTCAGAAGTCACTGCTTTAAAACCATATGAAATGGGATACCCTTATATACTCATCTCACTATTGCACTGTCACACACAGAACATGCAATGTTTCTTCTCAGAATCTTTTCACGTGCTGCAACTGTCACAAACAGTAGGGTACTTTAGTTGGCTATAGTCCAAGTTTCAGTAGTGTCTGGAAGAGCAGGTAGATGAATACATATTACTTTTTCTTTTAAAAATTGTTGATATGAATGAAAATATTTTGCTGGTCCTTGAGTCAAGTATGGAAGTCTCTTGTGTGTCCAATTTTTCTTGTTGTCTCTGGAAGTAAAGTATCTGCTCTGATTAAATATTCTCCTATTTCTCCAGGTTGCACATCATACTAATAATCCTTACTTTTACAAGGAATCTTTCTCAGAATGTGTGCTGTAATTGAAATTCTTCATACACTAAAACTGTATTAGACGAACAATTCTGTCTGGAAAATTGCTAGGTGCAAGAAACACCATTATGTAACATACCTGACCTCTCCAGGTTAACAGTGTAGCAAAATTTGTAGGTAATGGAATATGACAAATTAAGAGAGTAGTACAGGGAGATAGAAGGTTGGTTTGGTTGAGAGGTTCCCTTGGATGGTTTGGTTGATACTGTGTCAACTGCGAAATGTACAAATTCTGGTTAAGGCCTACCACAACAATTTTAATCTGCTGAGGAGGTTCATTAAATACTGTTAAAAACTGAAAGTGTCATCCATTTTCATATATACTGGGGTAGTAAGAGAATTGAGACACTGTTACGTTAAGGACAATATTGCATCACATGCATAGAAAGTATATTATTTTCAGTTTAATTTAGTTATATATGGGTGTGATCAGAAAGTAACAGGATTTTTTTTAAGAATCTGTAATTATTCATCAACATCATATTTGTCCTCTTCAAAGTAATTCCTCTCAGATACAATACACTTGTGCCAGCTCTTTTTCCAATCTTGCAAGCACTTCTGGAACTCACTTTTCATTATGGTGTTCATCTCCTCCAGCGTCTTCAGCCTCAGGAACAGGAAGAAGCTGTAGGTGGCCACATATGGTGAATATGGTGGCCGAGGCAACATAACAGTTTTGTTTTTCACCAAAAAATCATGAACAAGCATTGAGGTGTGAGTGGGGAGCATTATTATGACGCAATTTCCAAGAGTTGTTTTGCCACAGTCCTGGTTATTATCTTCGGACTGCTTCAAGCAAAAGGGTCATAACTTCCAGGTAGTATTCCTTATTGACCATATGACCATAAGGCAGGAACTTGTGGTGCACCATCCTATTGTAATCTAAGAACACTGTTGGAACCACCTTCCCATGTGATCAAACTTGTCAAATATTTTTGGTCTTAGCTCTTCAGGCAGTTTCCATTGGTTTCAGTGTCGTTACTGCATATCCACATTTTGTCACGTATTGTAACCTTCCGTAGAAGTTCTGGGATAGTTGCCGACTTGTTTAGCAATTCCTGAGCGACGTCTATGTGGCGATGTTCTTGGTCAAAATTCAGTAATTTCAGAACAAACTATGCTGCTACACATTTCATGCCCTAAACAACCCCCCCCCCCCCCCCCCCAAAAAAAAAAAAGGCTTAGTATGAGCCAAAGGACATGCTGACATCATCAGCAGTCTCTCTGGTGGTGATTCAGTGATTTTCCAGAACCATTTTTGTTACTTCTTCCACATTGTTGTCAGTAATTGATATGCTAGGGTGTCCAGGGCGGTCGTCATCTTCACTTTCTCAGCCCTCTTTGAAGCATTTGTATCACTCATAAACTCTTTTCTTAATCATAGTAAATTTGTCTAAAGCCTCAGTCAACATTTTGAATGCAGTGCTGCACTTTATTCCTTTTTTCAAGCAAAATTTAACGCAAATTCTTTGATCCCTCTTTTTTTAAAGTAAAAATTTTCCAAGCACTCGAAAACATGTATAACCTTTTTGATTGTCAACAATAAATTAAATATTCAAAACAGCTGAAAATGCAAACATACTTCAAAACAGCTGAAAATGCAAACATACTTCAAAACAGCTGAAAATGCAAACATACATCAGGAACATGTGTACCAAGAAGAAATTAAAAACATTTCTGTTACTTTTTGATCACAACCCGTATTTTCTATTACAGTTCTACTCCTTTAACCTTGCAGCAGTAGCACCACACTTCATACTGTTAGTAGTCCACATGGAGATAAACTTAGATTTATAAGTATAAGTCAACGAAACAATTGGGAACATATAATTATTATGTCTAAATTTTAAATTCTCTCCAATTCCACAGAAATTGTAAGTTTCTTTTTCACATCCACAAACAAATATTTTATCATAAACAAGATGACATGCACACATTGGTTACTACAGTACTTCAGTTTATACAGTTCAGTCACAGTCTTCCATTTCTAAACATTCTGTACACATAACAATTGCAAGCTTCGGAGATAAGTACTGCATTGGCAGCAGCTGTACCTGGCAGGTCTGTTCTTTCTCTTGTCTCAGTATGCACAATGCCTTCTGTATTTGTTAGGATGTTCATTGGGTCTTGCTTTCACTTCAATTTGGAAAATTTCACAAATCCTTGAAGGAATATTGGACATTATGTTACTCATGGTAGCTGATAAGACAACAGATGCAGAAAATCTCTTCATTGAATGCACCTTTCAGGATTATTAGCAGCATGAATCATACCTCTAGTATTCAATAAGGAATAAAATATGACTATAGGCCATTGACGAGCAAATCTTGTGCAGTCGTAGACAGCACACAACCTGTCACATGTCTACACCTCATTTCATCGTGTACACAATTATCATTTCTGCTTTGCCTGTCTCTTCATCAACACTGTCATCATGGTAAAGACTGGATGTAAGTAAGACATATTTGCCTTTCTTAGAAATATATGCTATAAGAGAGCAAGCTTTTCTGAAGGCAAACATATTTGAACCCACTGGACATTTACTTGGCTTTATGAAGTCAAGTGGCAATTCCTTTTTGTTTTGTTCTTAATAAAGTTAGCCAAAAATAATATTTCAGTGTTTCAACCAACTGAAAACTGTGATATTCCTTCCACTTCCTCTGATGGAGGTACACAGTCTTTGAACTATCGCAGCTGGAATATTACATAATAAGGGCCCCCTGGTTGTGTTCCAACATACACATCCATATCCATAGTATAATACATCCTGGCATTACATAGGGCAAATATTTTTATTCCACATTTGTTTGGCTTGCTGGGTGTATACTGTCTAAACTGACATGCCTCGAAATGCCCATAACTTCTCATTGATTATGAAGTATACTGTTTTGTAATTTTGGATAAACGTGTCAAAAATGTTTCACATTGGAGCTAATTGTCGTATTTCCATCTTTTGTCTCTCGATAACTTGTCATCAAATCACAGGCAACTGAGAAGGAAGCGAAATCTAGATAGTGACATCATGAGCCTGAATATTTCTACCCCAATGCCATCAGTCTTGCATAGATTGTCTGCATTTATATGGTTAATCTTCATCATTCCAGCCAAATACAGAAAACCTATTAGAGCCTGAATTTCAGGTGCAGTCAGTGGATTGCAGTCCCTGTCCCTAGAAACTTTCCGGGGGGCACGAGAAACAGGCTCATGTTTTCTGCTGTTGTGCTGGTAATGTCATAATTAATGCTTCCATATTTCAGCTGGAGTTTTCATTTGTTTTAAAATAGGTTTTACACAAGGGTGGGTTACTATGCTTTGGGATGTGGTTCTAACATTTTTTGGAGGTAAATGTTTATTCCATATTGTAACCTGATCTTTTCTGCCATACACAGGTAACTAAAAAGCACTGGTATCAGCTTGTCAATAGCATCTTCACCATCAGACTTTTCAGATTGCTCTCCTACCTCATCTACACTTTCTCCAACTTCATCATCATAGTCACATTCGTGATCACTCTCTGCCAAAACCTCAGCAAGTAACTTTCAAATTCTTTCACTTCCTCTTTCATATGGATTTATTCGACAAAAAATATATAAATAAGATAATTAACTAACCTGAATCTGACAAAAACAGTGTTACTAACAGAAGTTAACACTGTAATAGTAAGAAACGTCTTGAGAATTAACTATAATGTGGCTACAATGGCTTACATTTTACTACTTCTCCTAAAGGCAGCAATGGAAATTATATTGAACACCGTTGCTCATGTGGGACTGTGAGTCCACAATTGTTGTCCACTCCACCACCACTGCTCCAGTCAAAATGAAACCAAGTAGTAATGTAGTATTTTTGATTGTAGGAAGTTACTTGGGTCGTGCGGTCTCTAGGTCCAAATAGATTTTAAAAAAAGAAAAAAATACATTCATGTGGACTGTCAGTTCATGTGCAGCTACTACAGGGTTAAGCCAGCTTCTAGACTGCAGCTTAGTGTCAAGGAAATATAGGTTCTCATCTTTAAACTTTGCTCCTGTTTTAATGAGCAAGGTGACACAGTGGACAAGGTACTGCACACACACACATTTGAGGTATCCTGGATTTGAAGCTGCAGCCAGCCAACAACATTTTTCTGTTGTTTCCATAAATCACCTCTGGTGAATGCTAGGATGGTTCTTTTGAATAGATCGTGCTAAATTCCCTTCTTGTTCACATCCAACTGAGTTACTGCTACATATTCAATGCCACAAATGTGGACAGGGGTTAAAATTTGAATTTTTGCTATTTGACAATATTATGAAAAAGGATAGCTGCTACTCACCATATAGCGAAGATGCTGAGCACAGATAGGCACAAAAAAATTACTGTCAAACAAAACTTTTGTCCAAACAGTCCTTCATCAGAATTAGACAAAACACACACACACACACACACACACACACACACACACACAAAAATGTAACTTGTACACACAACGTTATAGTAGGAACAAACACAATTTATGGAACATAATGCTTTATAGAGCAACAAGTAAGATACGAGTTGTGCATAGCACTGAACACATTGACTGGACAATAATAATACTGCATAAAGAATAAGCTGAGCACTCATTTGTGATCATTTAAATAATGCTGCTTCTTTGGCAGCTCACCAGAGCACGCCTGGGGTTGACCCAGGTGGCCTCAATAAGCGGGCACGTGAAGTGTATGGACACGCGCTCTCTGAAATAATGCACATCATAATTGACAGTACATCACTTCTCCCTTCTAGATGATGAAAAACACTAAGCACAGAAAAATGCATGGTACAGGGAAAAAGCACTGGTAACTTAAAAGCACTGGTACCAAAAAAGTACTAGTACCAAAAAAGCACTGATACTGTAAAGAAACAGAAAAAAAGAAAAGACTGATTTCACAAGGCACTGAGATTATGAGTTACAGAAAATACCAGTGATGGCACTGACGTCCATTCCATTGCCTGATGTGGCAGATACTGCCGCATGTGGCAGGCAGGCACTGGTGGGTAGAGGCGGAAGTGATGAGGGGGTGGCTTGGTGCGCCATCCTCTCACTTGTGAGATGCTGTAGGGCAGGACAGGAGATGGCGTCCCATAGTGACATTCTCATCCAGGTCAGCAGTTGGCACCAGAGGCGTCTGTGAGGGTGTCGGAGATGATGGCTGTAGAGGACCCAGCAATGACGGTGGCTGCTGCAGCATCAGATGCAGTAGGGGCTGCACTGGTGATGGCAGTTGAGGAGTGGGGTCAGAGGCAGGAACCCCAGTCAGTTATGTGCCATGCAGTGACCCCCTCTGCGACACGAATCGGACCATCTGCAACACAGAAACAGGCATCAGCAGCAGTGGGGGTGGGGGGAGGCAGTGGGCTCTCCGGAACATATCCCGCTGTGCGTGGATGCTGCTGGTGGAAGTGATGGGACATCTGTCCGTCAGGAGTGTGAATGATGCACAGATGCTGGCCTCAGCAGCACTCAGTGAAGCAGGAATGCAGCTCAGCCAGTGGCCGAAACCACGTGCCCAAACAGGCGGACCAGTGCTAGAACGGTTGCAAAGCTTGTGACACTAGTGGATGCGACGTCAGATACAGCAGGTGAAGGAGTGTTCTCGGTTGGCATCCATGTAGCAGCTGTCAGGCTCTTGTCCCACACCAGAGTGAAACGGTATGAACTCAAAATACATTCTAAAGGAGCTTCAGAGGATCTGTCAGATATTTAAATGTCCGAACCATGGGTTCAGCCTCACCATTAGATTGAGGATGAAATGGGGGAGCTGTGAGATGGTGAACATGACCAGCCTGACAAAAAGGTAGAAATTGTCGAGAAACAAACTGGGGGCCATTATCGGTAACCATTGTATACGGAAGTCCCTCAATTGCAAAAATCTTAGATAGGGCTGAAATTGTGGACACTATTGGTAACCACAGTATGCGGAAATCCCTCAATTGCAAAAATCTTAGATAAGGTTGAAATTTTGGTCACTGTGGATGTGGACTTACAATGCACCACATAGGGAAGCTTGGAATATATGTCCACAACAATGAGCCAGTATTGATTTAGGAAGGGCCCAGCAAAATCGATATGTAGATGTTCCCACGGGTGCTGCAGCATCGACTTGGGGGAAAAAGACGCCAGCAGGGCCATCTGTTGCTGAGTACAGTGAGTGCAAGTGGCAATAAGAGGCATAATGTCCCCATCTATGCTTAGCCAATACATGTGCTGGTGGGCCAAAGCTTTCATGCGAGAGATCCCCCAATGACTGAGATGCAGAAGACACGTTACATTACAGTCTAGCGAAGTGGGAATCACAACCATGGGAGCAGCATCCTCTATAGCTAACAAAAGAACCCCATCAAACACACAAAAGCGGTGCTGGAGGAAGAAGTAATTACTCAAAGGATGTGAGACATGGCCCCAGGGGTTTCTCCGGCCAACTGCGCTGCACAAAAGAGAGGACCTGACTAAGTACAGGATCTGTGGCGATGGCTGATGCTATAGTGGCACTAGTAATGGCAAACCCTTTGACTGCATGCTGGTCCTCAGTATCTAAATACAAAAAAAGCAACTTGTCCTCATCGAACACTGGATCTGGCCAGATCGGAAGGTGGGATAAGGCATCAGTGTTGACATGTTGTACCGTCGGCCAGTAATGGATCTGATAAAGACAATGGGAGAGGAAGAGAGTCCATCACTGCAAATGATGCACTGCCTTGTCTGGCACAGAAGCCAAAGGGTTAAAAACAGCAACCAGTGGCTTGTGATCCGTTATTAAATGGAACGTAGAACATACAAGAAGATGTGAAATTTCTTGAGGACGAACACACTCGCTAAAGCCTTTTTTTCAATCTGAGAATACCACTGCTTAGCAGAAGTTAAAATCGTAGAAGTGTAAGCAGTGGGCCGTTCAGACCTGTCCCCACATTTGTGCGCCAACAACACACCAAGACCGTGTGCTGAGAGGCATCTGTAGTCAGCATGAGCAGCTGACTTGGCTGAAAAGTGGCCAGATGTGGGGGCAGATTGAAGCTTACATTTAAGCAAAGCAGATGCTGCCACAAGCAGGATTCCAGAAGAAAAGCACATTTTTATGCAAAAGCACATGCAGTGGCTGTACAACAGTGGATGTGTCCAGTAAAAACTTATGGTAATACGCAACTTACCTAGAAACTCGTGCAGTTCCTTAATGGAGGTTAGCCCTGACAAAGCAGCAATTGCGTCAGTAAGGTGATGCAATGGCTTAACCCCTGTTGGAGAAACCTCAAAACCTAGGAACTCTGTTGTCGGCTGAAAAAATTGAGATTCGGCAGGATTCCAATTGAGACCCAGAGACTGAAAACCAGAAAACAATGATTGGAGATTGATAAGGTGGTCTTCAGTGGAAGAACCTAAAACGACGATATCGTTGAGGTAATTGATGCATCAGAGTACAGAGGCTGTCAGCTGTTCTAAAAAATGGTGAAAAATTGTGAGCACACTAGCAATGCCAAAAGGCAAGTGTTGATGTTGGTGTAGGCTGAAAGGTGTACTGACAACGAGAAGGTGCCTGATGGCCTTGTCCAAGGGGAGCTGCAAATACACTTATGAGAAATCAATCTGGAGAAAGTAGTGGTCGCCTGACAGTTTTGAGCAACTCATCAGGGTGGGGCAAAGGGTATGTATCTATCATAGACTGTGCATTAATCGTGACACTGAGGTCGCCACAGAGGCGAAAGAGGTGAAACTTACCCATTGACTTCTTAACAGTAACCAGTGGTGTAGCTCATTCACTGGAATGGAACAAAGAGGCCAAATGACATTGAGTAATGTTAAATGGTCTAAATTTGGCCTTCACAGAGTCGTGCAATGTAATGGGCACATGTTGCACGAGGAAAAAAAAAAAAGAGGGTGAGCGGACTCTTTCATGGTAATGTGAGCCTGAAAACTGGTAGCGCAGCTGAGCCCAGGGGCATCTAACCCGAACAGGTCTGCCATACAGGAACAGGTTTGCGATGTAGGAATGATTAACAACAAGGAAGGTGAGAGGGAGAACAACAGATTTGTAAGAGACAGGAGCTGAGTGGTGACCTAAGATCGGAATCTGCTGTTTATTACACCTAACCAACTTCTGTGAAACCTGTGAGGGGAGGGGAGCCCAGCCCAAGCCCATGTACATTTGTGCGTTTACTAAAATCATTGCAGCTCCTGTGGCCGCTTGCATTTTTAGTGGTTTTTTAAACACACACAAGTCAATAACAATTTGTTAAGGGAAACAGTCACTGTAGAAATACAGTTTATGTCCGTTGGTACTGCTGTGTCCACTTTGTTTGAAGAGGAGCTACGTAGTGATGCAATGTGGCATGTGGTATATTGAGCACGTCAGTAAGTCCTCGGCGAAAGACAATCCCCTTGGTGGTCACCAGAAGTCGCTGAGGCAATTAAAGAGCATGGGTGAGCTCTACAGCGACAGAAGTGGCACCCTTCCCTAGAGCACCTAATAGTCTTTAAGCGGCTCTGTGCCCGCGTTTGCCTTCTTATAAAATGACGAAAACAGGGGTGTTGGGGGAGGTAAGTGTCGACCATTGGGTGCCATATGTTACCTTCCCAAGTCTGGATGAAGGTGAGATGTCTTTTTGGGTACCAGACCCCAACAGGTGACCCTGGCGTTAGTATCAGTGGCATGCTCTCTACCGATGCAAACACGTTTGCCAAGCACTTTGCTGAGCACTGTGCTCGAGCATCTGCATTGGAAAACTACCCCCCAGCCTTTTGCACCCTCAAACAATGGATGGAAAGGGGAAGTCCTCTCGTTCACTACACGCCACAGTGAACCCTATAACACCCCATTTACTGAGTGGGAGCTTCTCAGTGCCCTTTCACATTGTCCCAACACAGCTCCTGGGCCGGATCAGATTCACAGTCAGATGTGATTAAACATCTCTCATCTGACTACAAGCGACATCTCATCATCTTCAACCGGATCTGGTGTGATGGCATCTTTTCATCACATTGGCAGGAGAGCACCATCATTCTGGTGCTAAAACCAGGTAAAAATCTGCTTGCTGTGGATAGCTATCAGCCCATCAGCCTCACCAACGTTCTCTGTGAGCTGCTGGAACGTATGGTGTGTCGGCGGTTGGGTTGGGTCCTGTAGTCACGTGGACTACTGGCTCCGTGTCAGGGTGGCTTCTGCCAGGGTCGCTCTACCACTGTTAATCTTGTGTCCCTCTTAGTGTGCCATCTGAATAGCCTTTTCCAGACGCCATTTCCAGATGGCAACATCTGGTTGCCATCTTTTTTGACTTACTTAAAGCTTACAACACGACATGGCGACATCATATCCTTTCCACATTGTATGAGTGGGGTCTCCGAGGCCCACTCCCAAATTTTATCCAAAACTTCCTGTCCCTGCATACTTTTCATGTCCAAATTGGTGCGTCCCATAGTTCCCCCCGCATTCAGGAGAATGGTGTTCCGCAGTATTCTGTATTGAGTGTATCTCTATTTTTAGTGGCCATCAATGGCCTAGCAGCAGCTTTAGGACCGTTGATCTCCCCTCCTCTGTATGCAGATGACTTCTGCATTTCATACTGCTCCACTAGTACTGGTGTTGCTGGGCAGCACCTACATGGAGCCATCCACAAGGCACAGTCATGGGCTCTAGCCCACAGGTTCTAGTTTTCAGCTGCGAAGTCATGTGTCATACATTTCTCTTGGCATCGTACCATTCATCTAGAACCTGAACTTTATCTTAATGACGATCCACTCACTGTAGTGGGGACGTATCGATTCTTAGGACTGGTTTTTGATACCCGATTGACTTGGCTACCTCACCTTCGTCAAATTAAGCAGGAATGCTGGCAGCACCTCAATGCTCTCCGCTGCCTGAGCAACACCAACTGGGCTGTAGATCGCTCTATGCTGCTGCAGCTCTACAGAGCACTCCCACTTAAGCTGACGAAGGTGAGGTAGCCAAGTAAATCGGGCAAAACCAGTCCTAAGAATCGATATGTCTCCACTACAGTGAGTGGATTGTCATTACGATAAAGTTCAGTTTCCAGATGAGCAGTAGGATGCCGACAGAAAAGCATGAGACACAACTTTGTGGCTGAAAACTAGAAGCTGTGGGCTAGAGCCCATGACTGCATCTTGTGAATGGCTCCCAGTAGGCACTGCTCAGTAACACCAGTACTGGAGGAGCAATACGAAATGCAGAAGTCATCCGCATACAGAGGAGGGAGACCGACAGCCCTACAGCTGCTGCTAGGCCGTTGATGGCCACTAAAAATAGAGGTACACTCAATACAGAACCCTGCGGAATGCCATTCCTCCTATTCAGGACGGGGGGGAATTATGGGAGGCACCAACTTGGACACAGAAAGTACGGAGCGACAGGAAGTTTCGGATAAAAATCAGGAGCAGGTACCTGAGACCCCGCGTTGAGAATGGGAGTCTGGTTTACGGTTCGGCGGTGCACACAGCATTGCATTTCCTCGACCCAGTGCACCACTGTTGTGTTCACCTAGCGACGGGGGCTTTTAGAACAAGTCCGGTGACCAGTGTCCTGGTGGAGGCCGGAGTCCCTCCATTGTGGATCCGATGTGCACAACTGCTCATCAGTTATGTTGCACACATTCATAGTTCTCCTGAGCATCTGAATTACCATCTCATTTTCCCACCCACGGCAGTTCATCTCCCGCATTGACGGCCCAGGTCAGGGCTCATGATGGCGGTTCGCTTGCAATCCCTTCTCTCCGAACTGGAGTCCTTCCCTTTACCACGTCTACTTGAGGTCCATTCACATACATCTCCATGGTGTACACCTCGGCTGAAGCTTCGTCTGGACATTTTGCATGGCCCTAAGGACTCCGTTAACCCTGCTGCTCTCCGCTGTCACTTCCTCTCGATTCTTGATGTGTTCCAGGGCTCTGAAGTTGTTTACACCAACGGCTTGATGGCTGATGGTAATGTTGGCTTCATCTATGTCCACAGAGGCCATATTCAACAGCATTCCTTGTCCACTGGCTACAGTGTATTCACTGCAGAACTTGTGGCCATATCTCGTGCACTTCAGTATATCTATTCCTGTTCTGGTGAGTCGTTTCTTCTCTGTTGTGACTTCCTGAGAAGCTTACAAGCTATCGACCAGTGCTACCCTCGCCATCCTTTGGTAGCGAACATCCAGGAATCCATCTCTGCCCTGGAATGGTCCAATTGTTCAGTTGTGTTTGTGTGGACCCCAGGACACGTCGGAATCCCAGGCAATGAATTTGCTGACAGGCTGGCCAAACAGGCTAGGCGGAAACCACTCCTGGAGGTGGGCATCTCTGAAACTGACTCACGTTCTGTCTTACACCGCGAGGTTTATCGACTTTGGGAGACAGAGTGGCATAACAATTTGCACAACAAACTGCGTGTCATTAAGGAGACTAAGAATGTGTGGAAGTCTTCCCTGCAGGCTTCTTGCAGGGAATCAGTTGTCCTTTGTCGACTCTGCATTGGCCATATGTGGCTCACACATGGTTACCTCTTCAATTGCGAGGACCCACCGCAGTGTCATTGTGGCTCCCAAATGACAGTCTCCACCTCTTGCTGGACTGTCCACTTTTAGCTGCTCTGTGGCAGACTGTTAGCTTTCCCAGCACCCTACCTTCAGTGTTGGGCGACAATGCCTCAACAGCAGCTTTAGTTTTACGTTTTATTTGTGAGGGTGCGTTTTATCATTTGATCCGAGTTTTAGCACATGTCCTTTGTCCCTGTGTGTCCTCCACCCTAGGGCTTTTAGGGTGGAGGTTTTAATGTGTTGCAGAGTGGATGGCTTCTCCTTTTTTATTCTCTTGGTCAGCCAGCCATGGTAATTTGATTTTTGTTTTTAATCTCCTCTCCCTGTTTCTTGCATCTCTCTGTGGTTTTCTTGTCTTATTTTGTCCATTGTAGTGTTTGTTGTCCTTTTGTTGTTCTGCTGGTTCTTCCTTTCTCCTGTTATTGTGCCGTACATCTTCGTTTTCTTCTTTCCCTTGGGCAATTGTTCTACAGGGGACAAGGGACTGATGACCTCGCAATGTGGTCCCTCCCCCCCCCTCCCCTTTAAACCAACCAACATCAGTAAGTGTCAGATTTCGCATTGAAGTACTTTTTCGTGGACTTCCCTATACAGGGCCAGATGAATTATCACACAACATGTGATCAGCATAGGATTCATGATGGGTACTACTGATAAATTTACAATGACAGCTCAGCCCATGTAATTCTGCAGCCCGTGATTCATAAGATTGGTTTGGACATTTATGACAACAGTAGAATTCGACACGCATCACAATGACATGCATTCTGTCACAGAAATATGTTCAGAGAAGCTTGCACAGTTCATCAAATGATAAACTGGCTGATTCTTGCAAAGGTGCAACTTGACCCAACAGCCAATGCATGCACGGCGAAAGCCAGGAAAGAAAGAAAGCTCTACACTGGTTTGCATTGTCCATGCAGAAAACCTGGAAATGTTGACATAACTGTATCTTGTAGAAATCCCAATTTTCAGCTGATTCATCATGTGCCGGAAAGGGCGGTGGCTGCATTGACAGGAGAGTAACCTTTTGTGAACAGGCAGACACCACTTACTTGAGAGTGTTTCCGAGAGCTTGCTGTTGTTCTGTGAAAGCTTGCTCCTGGGTAGTGAGACATTGGAGTAATTCTTCCATCAAGATGTTAGTTGAGTGACTTAGCACTGACACTAACATGCGGAGAAAATGTATCCCTCACTCGTCCCCAAGTGTGTTACAGCAAGAACAAACAAGATGTATGGAACTTGGTACTTTATAGAATAATGTGTGAGATACAGGTTGTGTGTACCACTGAACACATTGACAGGACAGCAGTATTACAGCATAAAGAATAGGCCAAGCACCTGTTTGCCATCGCTTAAGTAGTACTGTTTCATTGGCGGCGCGAGAGAGCATGCCAGGGTGCCGACCCTGGTGGTGTCTGTAAGCGAGCCTGTGAACTGTATGGATGCGTGCTCTCTGAAATCCCGCATGTCATGAGTGAAGTTACATCGATGACTACAATCTCTGGCAGTCTGGCCTTGGCAACCAGAGATTGTAGTCAAATGTGTGTGTGTGTGTGTGTGTGTGTGTGTGTGTGTGTGTGTGTGTGTGTGTGTGTGTTTTGTCTCATTCTGATCAAGGCCTGTTTGGCTGAAAGCTTTGTTTGATAATCTTTTTGTTATGTCTATCTATGATTCAGCATCTCTGCTATATGGTGAGCAGCAACTGTCCTTTTCATAATATTGTCATTATTCCATCCTGGATTTTTCATTGTTTAATTTTTGCAATTGTTATTCTAAAATATTTCCATGTTGTGGGTTGAACAGTGCTCTGCTATGAACACTCAAATTGTGTTTTAAAATCTGCAATGTAAGTGATATGGTTATTATACCTTCTTTTTAACAATTGTTAAAAAGAAATGAGTGTCCAGCTGAGTGGGAAAATCTTGCATTGGTTATTCAATGTCAAGTATAGTTCTTTATTGCATTCATGGTGCTGTAAACAGATTTGATTAATAAAATCAAGGTGATAAGTAATGAAGGAATGGAGTAAAACTGATTTGCACCTATTATTCTTCTTAACAACCTCATGAAAACCATTAGTAACAGTTAGAATTCAAGCAATCAGTTTAACAATAATAATAATATTAATACTAAGGAAGGCAGTGTTGTGGATAGCATACGGGATTCACATTCAGGAGGATGATGGTTCAAACCCATGTCTAGCCATCCTGATTTAGGTTTACCATGATTTTCCTAAATCATTTCAGGCAAGTGCCGAGATGGTTCCTTTGAAAGGGCATGTCCAACTTTCTTCCACGCCCTTCCCTCATCCGATGGGACCGATGACCTCTCTGTTTGGCCTTCTTCCACCCAAATCTGTCAATCAGTATTAAGAACAGTAATAATGCATGTTACATTTTAGACTCTGTGAACTTAACTGTATTTCTGTTGGAGCCTATGTTATGGAAAGGCATCATTCCAGATGAGCTCACTATACACATCCAGCAATGAACTGGAAAATTGTGACACATCAGTTTCGCAAGCTTGGAAGGCTTATTAACTGCAGTAGAAATCTGAACGTACTACCCAAGCAGTGTACAAATATATATTATGGAAATTCTAGGGTGGAAGCAATAAACAAAAATGAAGAAAGGTAACCATTTGCCTGCAGATGAATGATGATTGGCTCATGTTGTTGTTGATGTTGTTGTCTTCAGTCCAAAGACTGGTTTGATGCAACTCTCCACAGTAGTCAGTCATAAACAAGCTTCTTCATCTTTGAATAAATACTGCGACCTACATCCATTTGAAACTGATCTTACGAAATTCATATCTCGGTCTCCCTCTACAATGTTTACCTCCCACACTTTCCTCCATTACCAAATTGACAATACCTGTATGCCGCAGGATGTGTGTTATCACCAATCACATCTGTTTGTTGAGTTGTGGCATAAAGATATTTGCCCCCAGTTCCATTAAATACCTCCTCATTAGTCACATGATCTACCCATTTAATGTCCAGCATTGTTCTATAGTACCACTTTTTAAAAGCTTCTATTCTCTTCTAGTTTGTACCATTCTTTCCGCATTTCACTTCCTAGCATGGCTACGTTTTAGACAAATATCAGAAAAGACTTACAACTCCTCAAATTTATATTCGACATTAGCAAATATGTCGTTTTCGGAAATACTTTACTTGTTATTGCTGGTCTGCATTTTACACGGAAGTGCCAAAGAAACTTGTATAGGCATGCTTATTCAAATACAAAGATATGTAATTTAGCACTGCAGTCGGGAACGACTATATAAGACAACAAGTGTCTGGCACAGTTGTTAGATCAGATACTGCTGCTACAATGGCAGATTATCAAGATTTAAGTGAGTTTCAATGTGGTGTTATAGTCAGCGCACGAGCAGTGGGACACAGCATCTCCGAGAGTGATGAAGTGGGCATTTTCCCATACGACCATTCCATGAGTGTACCGTGAATATTTAGAATCCAGTAAAATATCAAATCTCCAACATCGCTGCAGTCAGGAAAAGATCGTACAACAATGGGAGCAACAATGACTGAGGAGAATCATTCAGCATGACAGAAATGCAACCCTTCCACAGACTGCTGCAGATTTCAATGCTGGGCCATCAACAAGAGTCAGCATGCGAACCATTCAACGAAACATCATCGATAAGGGCTTTCGGAGCCGAAGGCCCAGTTGTGTACCCTTAATCACGGGATGACACAAAGCTTTATGCTTCGCCAGGGCCCATCAATACTAACATTGGACTGTTGATGACTGGAAACATGTTGCCTGGTCAGAAGAGTCTCATTCAAATTGTATCGAACTGATGGACATGTGTGGGTATGGAAACAACCTCATGCATTCATGGACTCTGCATGTAAGCATAGGACTGTTCATGATGATGGAGGCTCTGTAATGGTGTGGGGCATGTGCAGTTGGAGTGATATGCGACCCCTGATACATCTACATATGACACTAACAGGTGATACATATGTAAGCATCCTATCTGATAACATAAATCATTCATGTCCATTGTGCATTCCAATGGACTTGGGCAATTTCAGCAGGACAATGTGACACCCCACATGCCCAGAATTGCTACAGAGTGATTCCAGGAACACTCTTCTGAGTTTCAACACTTCCGCTGGTCACCAAACTCCCCACATATGAACATTATTGAGCTTATGTGGGATGCCTTGCAACATGCTATTCAGAGGAGATCTCCAGCCCCTTGCACCCTCATGGATTTATGGACAGCCCTGCAGGATTCATGGTGTCAATTCCCTCCAGCACTACTTCATACATTAGTTGAGTCCATGCCATATTGTGTTGTGGCACTTCTGCATGCTCGCGCTGGCCCTACACGATATTAGGCAGGTGTACCAGTTTCTTTGGCTCTTCAGTGTATATCCTATCTACTTAGCCATTATCAGTTATTTTGCTGCATAAATAGCAATTCTTATAGCCTCTTTTTGAGACCCAGTCCATTCTGTTCAACTGCTCTTCCACGTCCTTTGCTGTCTCTGGCAGAAATACGATGTCATCAGCATATATTAAAGTGGTTCATACATATTCGTAATGTATCAGAAAATTACACAAACTTCCTGATATATACCTCCTATGGAGCAATGCTTGATAAGAAACAATACGACACAGATAAACAAAAACATGGGTTCATTATGACCACAGTAGAGAGAAAGGAAACCCCTTCTCAGATTCTAACAGGCATGTACCTGGAACATACAGTGAATAAATGTAATGAGGTGTGAAAGCTATGCCTCTGATAATAAGGTGGAGGTTGAGTGTTTGGCTTAGTTGGCTGACAGTGCTTCTCGGGATATCGCTGGAAAGTCGTAGGTTCCACTGTGGTGGCTGACAATCGGTCTCTTACTGATGGCCTGCTAAGAGCCAGCACATTAATTGTCCCAGAGCTCTGGTTGAGCAAACTGCTAACATGTTGGCTTGCATCATCCTATAAGCCAGGGTGCAGAGGAATTTGTGCCAATCCAGTTCCACACATTTGACACATTGGAGGAGAGAGGTAACTGGCACAGAGGACCTCTGATGGCACTTGTTCTGTGTCTGTCTTTTGTATTGTGACTGACGCATTCCAGGGAGGCAATGCCTTGTATGTATGCAAACCCGTGATGCTTAAGTGTCTGAGGGATTGCTGATTCCTTTAGGTGAATGGCAGGCACATGACACTTCCAGTGTTTCATTTTTTAAGGGGTTGGGCTGGCTTGTTTGGGGGAAGGGACCAAACAGTGAGGTCATCGGTTCATCAGATTAGGGAAGGAAGGTGAAGGAAGTCGCCCGTGCCCTTTTGGAGGAACCATTGTGGCATTTGCCTGAATCACGGAAAACCTAAATCAAGACAGCTGGACACGGGATTGAACTGTCATCCTGCCAGATGTGAGTCCAGTGTGCTATCCACTGCGCCACCTTACTCGGTATTTTTTTTTTTTTTTTTTTTTTTTTTAAAACTCTCTCTTGAACAATGGGACCAGTTTACAGGATGCAACATTTTGTAATGGTTGTAGACATAGCTCCCTGGTGATTGTTTGATTGAAAGTATTAGATATAGGTACACAACCAAGAGATATGTATTTCATGAGAATAGACTTACAGAAGATTTGATAAAAACCTGTTAGCTGAAGAGTCACTTTTTTTAGGTGTTTTATGGTGTTTTATACATTAGAAGAAAATATACAGGGTGCTTCAAAAATGACCGGTATATTTGAAACGGCAATAAAAACTAAACGAGCAGCGATAGAAATACACCGTTTGTTGCAATATGCTTGGGACAACAGTACATTTTCAGGCAGACAAACTTTCGAAATTACAGTAGTTACAATTTTCAACAACAGGTGGCGCTGCAGTCTGGGAAACTCTATAGTACGATATTTTCCACATATCCACCATGCGTAGCAATAATATGGCGTAGTCTCTGAATGAAATTACCCGAAACCTTTGACAACGTGTCTGGCGGAATGGCTTCACATGCAGATGAGATGTACTGCTTCAGCTGTTCAATTGTTTCTGGATTCTGGCGGTAAACCTGGTCTTTCAAGTGTCCCCACAGAAAGACGTCACAGGGGTTCATGTCTGGCGAATAGGGACCAATCCACGCCGCCTCCTGTATGTTTCGGATAGCCCAAAGCAATCACACGACCATCGAAATATTCATTCAGGAAATTAAAGACGTCGGCCGTACGATGTGGCCGGGCACCATCTTGCATAAACCACGAGGTGTTCGCAGTGTCATCTAAGGCAGTTTGTACCGCCACAAATTCACAAAGAATGTCCAGATAGCGTGATGCAGTAATCGTTTCGGATCTGAAAAATGGGCCAATGATTCCTTTGGAAGAAACGGCGGCCCAGACCAGTACGTTTTGAGGATGCAGGGACGATGGGACTGCAACATGGGGCTTTTCGGTTCCCCATATGTGCCAGTTCTGTTTATTGACGAAGCCGTCCAGGTAAAAATAAGCTTCGTCAGTAAACCAAATGCTGCCCACATGCATATCGCTGTCATCAATCCTGTGCACTATATCGTTAGCGAATGTCTCTCGTGCAGCAATGGTAGCGGCGCTGAGGGGTTGCCGCGTTTGAATTTTGTATGGGTAGAGGTGTAAACTCTGGCGCATGAGACGATACGTGGACCTTGGCGTCATTTGGACCGCAGCTGCAACACGGCGAATGGAAACCCGAAGCCACTGTTGGATCACCTGCTGCACTAGCTGCGCGTTGCCCTCTGTGGTTGCCGTACGCGGTCGCCCTACCTTTCCAGCACGTTCATCCGTCACGTTCCCAGTCTGTTGAAATTTTTCAAACAGATCCTTTATTGTATCGCTTTTCGGTCCTTTGGTTACATTAAACCTCCGTTGAAAACTTCGTCTTGTTGCAACAACACTGTGTTCTAGGCGGTAGAATTCCAACACAAGAAAAATCCTCTGTTCTAAGGAATAAACCATGTTGTCTACAGCACGCTTGCACGTTGTGAACAGCACACGCTTACAGCAGAAAGACGACGTACAGAATGGCGCACCCACAGACTGCGTTGTCTTCTATATCTTTCACATCACTTGCAGCGCCATCTGTTGTTGAAAATTGTAACTACTGTAATTTCGAAAGTTTGTCTGCCTGAAAATGTACTGTTGTCCCAAGCATATTGCAACAAACGGTGTATTTCTATCGCTGCTCGTTTAGTTTTTATTGCCGTTTCAAATATACCGGTCATTTTTGAAACACCCTGTAGTTGTAAATGATCTTGTGTACAAAAAAACATTTAAATAAGTAGTCTTGCAGCTTTTGCTACGAACATAAAACTGTATACTGTTCCCGATTTAATCCTTTTTTTCCTTTCATATTGACAAGCATTGTGTAACTGCTATCTTATTTTCAGATGATGAATGATGAGAACATGGTACGCTGGACTCAACAAGTTCGTAGCCTTGCTGCTGCAAGTCTGCCAGCTGTATCACAGTTTCTGCTCTCCGAGGATCGTAGGGATGTATTACTGGGCATTGTAAGGGACCTAGTATTTGACCCACATCCTCCTGTAAGGTGTTCACTTGCTTCAGGCCTGCACAAGGTGAGAAAATTATGTTCTGTTTGGATGTAGTATAGTTACCAGGTAGTTATTAATATTATTTACTGTGAGCAGAAAAAACCTGTCTAGAATTTAATAAAATTTTGACAATTAATGACTGAAGTAGGTGGAGCTGTTATTAAAACATTGGACTTTAATGAAGTAGGAGAAGGGGGAGTGGCATTAAAATTTCCAAGTGACAATGCAGATCTAGATTGTCCATGGTTTCCCAGAGTCATTAGAGATAAATGCTAGAGAGGCACCTTTAACAAGCTCATAGCAAGTTTTGTGTGGTTTTTTTTTCCTATCCAAGCTTGTATTCAGCCTCTAATGATCCAGTCAAATTACTGCCCCTTCTTTAGCAGTGGTGTTACAACTGAAGGTGTATTAAAACACTCCCTTTACCAAGTGGCATCTACTGGGTTTGGAAGCAAAAATTCTTCCATCTAGTGAGAAAGATTAAAAATTTGAAGAACCAACACTGTTCAGGGACTAAGTAAGAAAGTCACTGAGGAGCCCAGGTAATGAGAGATACATAATAAAATATGAAAGCAACATCAAGAATGTTAAAAACATGCAAGATTTGAAAAGGCAAGATGTTAAAAGTGGAAGAGAGAGCAGGCTGCAACTCCAGAAATAGGTGAAGACAAATTGAAACTAATGAAAGGGTTATGCTTTTTTCCCTACAATCATTTGCAGCCATTCTTTTGTTTCCTTCCATTTTAGTCACTGTTGTGCTCCAGTATTTACTGTGTTTTTCTTTTACTTCCAACTTGTCAATTGTTCCCTCTTACATTTCAAATTTCACAGACTTTCCAACATATGTTACTAGTATTTAGTTATTGATATCATTCTTGTCCTATTATTTTTGTGTCCTAGGTGACTTGCTATTCAAATTTTCTGTAGCTCATTCAGAGATATGCACAGGAACGGAAGAGAGTTAACTGAACACTGAACACAGACTTCTACAAGGAATGGGGTAACAAAGTGTGCAATGCCAGCAACTTAAAAACCTAGTAAATGACAGCCTTGTGTTGTTCTTATTTGAGAGCAGTTATCAGTTTAAAACTAGCTTACTTAGATGATGATGTGTTGTTTCACTCATCAGTACAAAGGCAAATTTGATGTATTTCTCTATTCGTGTTGCTGGCCAACCACTCTCTTCATTTCAGCATAACTTTAGCCTTTCACATAATCAAAGATCTGCCTTATCCAATCGTGTCTAGGCCTGCTCTTATGATTCTTTCTCACCACGAACCCTTCAGCTATAGTTTTCAGCAATGACTCCTATCTTAATATGTGGCCAGTAGGATTTTTCCATCTAAAATGATTTTTATGAAGTTGTTATGTCAAATTAGATGTCCAAACCCTTGTCTTTCGTGATCCTTGATAAAGTATTTCTTGCATTTCCCTTCAGTATCTATTCTTTTTCCAAGATAGCAAAATTTGCCCTTCTCTTTATGAGTCAGTTGTCAGAGCTTAATAGTGGCATTCAGCATGTCCACCTGCTGTGTGCCTCATTACCATAGCTTTCTGTATGTTTATGTGGTTATTATAGTCATCAACTAATACATGTTGAATTTCATTAAACAATCATATCAATTCCTGTTCACTTTTGACAACTACTGCTATATCATAAGCAGACCATACCATGTTGATTTTCTCTCTGTTCACCAATGAATTCCACATTGAGATAGTCCTTTGCTTCCCTCATTGAATCTTCAGTGTGCAAGTAAAATATCAGCAATGACAATGAGACACTCTGACTCCTGAGTTTGGCACCTTGTGTCATTTTTCCAGCACTGTCTACTCTGGTCAGCTTTGCACAAAAGAAAATGGATTACCCTTCTTTTTCTGCAGCTGATACTACACTGCCTAAGAACAGAAGACATTTTATACCATCCTGAATTATTAAAAGTCTGTTTTAGATCCACAAGTGCGAAGTAATCATCGGCTAAATATTCCATGTAAACTGCAATGAGTATTCTTCCGATTACTCTAACATGAATGACAATTAACATTCTACAGTAATGACATTAATTTTATACCCGTGTCTGTCCATTGTTTGTTTACAAAGGTTGGCAAAATACAAGGCATGCTGACAATTTTATGAATACTGGCTTTTACTGTTATGATCTATATTTTATTTGATTATGTGGCAAACAGTGATGTTTTCTGCGAATAGCATTAAACAGTTTTATATTTTTACATTGTATGTGACTAAAACTTTCAATGTTACAGGTAGCAGTGGTTCTTGGAGTTGAAAATTGTGGGCTACTGAAGTATGATTTCACTCGACTGCTTTGTGACCAGAATCTTGATGTTCTCAGGGCTCTTATGCCCAGTGTGAGACCCATTCTTCTGTTCATGAAGGAGGGTGGAATATTTTCTCCAGATGACATGGTATGTAATTTAGGATAGTTAATAAAAATGTGAATATTTTGCTTTCTTTAGATGGTAATAGTTGTGGCTTGGCCTCATCAATGGTACAAATACGTATAGTTGCCACAGACAAGGAAACACATTGTCTCTAGTCACGCTCACTTTTCGTTATAAGTGGGATGCTGCACTACACACAGTTTGAGTCCATAGCCAACTACCATCAAATATATACAGGAAGAGTCAGTATAGTATTCAAGAAGTAAAAAAATCAAACAAACAATAGGTGGTATAGATACATAGCAACTTAACAGCACACGGTGGTACATACTCAAGTGAGGAGTGCTCATATTGCCTCTTGTTTATCCCATTGTGCTGTTGACTGGATATTTCCATATGATGGCACTGGGACGTGACAGCTGAGTGGCATGTGCTAATTGCAGTGCTGAGGGCACCCCCTGAGGTTATAATCCACTCACCCTCTCAGGTGGCTTAATGGCTTTGTTCATGGAGTCGTTTCAAGAAGCAGTATGTATGTAATGAGTATGCAAGGTTTTCAACAATGTAACTTATTTTAATGATGTAACATTATAGCATGGAGTTCAAATTGTGAATACTGACCTGTACTCTCTGACACCCATGTGGACTACCTGTTATCATAATACTGATGAGAAGCCTGTCTCGGCCATTGTAGTGTAAAATTCCTTCAGTTTCTCTGTGATTTCGTTTCAGCTGATTGCTAGATCTGATTGCCAGGTGGCTCTGCCTAGAAGTCTATGGCTGATGTATTTCCTTGTCTGCCTGGGATTGATGACCTCGCCATTTAGTCCCCTAACCCACCTCATTCAATCCAGAGAGTTAACTGAAGTGCCTGGAAGTTTAAGGGTGATTTATTTCCTTCCCTGTGTCCAGTCAGTTGTTGACTGTGTGACAAGGATACATTAATAATGTGTGTACCACAATAACTTACCCATGGGAAATTTTAGTTGATTATATTAATAAAGTTCAGACTTTCTTGACCTCATGCATTCTCATGAAAAACACAGTTGTTTCTGCTACAACATCACTCCCTCCTACAAGTAATTTTCTTCCATAATTTACTCTGAAGTGTGTGAAGTTTTTCATTTAATATTATTTACTATTTTTCATGTGCATAACTACTATCAGCTATACATCACCATAATTCATAATAAATGTTGCATGCCATGAAGTATTTTTAGAAAAGTCATCTAGATCACCTATTTCTTTTTTATGACCGTGTCCTTGCCTACTGACATTTGCTAGTCTTAAACAAACTGCTTAACTCACTTGATGGCTGATGTAACAGTGCTTAGTCTCTCATGACATATTTCTTGTGGTCTTTTCTTGCTTTTGGCAATGCTGTGGTATGCTCCTTAGGACTCAATTTCTGGTTGTTACATTCTCTTGAAATATTTAAATACTCTGTAAATTAAGCTTTTACTTAGTGTATGCACCCTCTCCAGCAATCATTTTACAACTACATGCAGCATTTCTTTATTGCTTTATCTACCATCATTGTCTGTTTATGGATATGAGGCCTGGCTGGCAAACAAAGGCTGCAAAGGAAAAGAGACCATAAGGGTAGCAATGTAAAAAGTATTACGTGAATTTAAAACAAAACCTTAACTGTTGAATTGGAAAAAAAACTATGAATTGTGGAGTTCAGCAATGTGTCACCCAGTCCACCACCCAAAAATAAAAGATAAAAAAGTGGAAGCTGAAATACTAATATCTGACTTATGAAATCACTTCACTGATGAAAAACAGGTTTCATGGGGTGAAGATGCAATTATAGCTTTCGGCCATTGTGGCCTTCATCAACAGTACACACACACACACACACACACACACACACACACACACACACACAAATGCAACCCACATACATGACTGCAGTCTCAGGCAACTGAAACCACACTGCCTGAGACTGCAGTGGTGTGTGTGTCTGTGTGTCTATTGTTGACGAAGGCTGTAATGGCTGAAAGCTATAATTATGAGAGTCTTTTTGTTGTGCCTATCTCAGCATCTCCGCTATATGGTGAGTAGCAACTTTCCTTCTCATAATATTGTTACATTACATCCTGGATTTCCCATTGTCAGATTCCATAGGCATAGGTATAGAGATAGGTGGTTAGAGAAAGGAAAAGCATACAGAACTGCTTCAGTAAAGTGGGCCTTTGCCTAGTTGGTGTATTTATTAGATTTTGTATTTATTATGTGAAAAAACTTGTCCTCATCTCAGCAGTTACTTTAGATCTCCAGAGCATTCTCTCAGACAGGAGCTAGTGTAGTTTGATTCAGGGGGTGAACACACAAGGGAATAGTGTCTCAAGTTGAGCTGCTTGTACAAAACATATTCTTACCAGAATAATTGAAGTTGGTACAGTCCCTCTTGATGTGTAGATTATATGAGGAAGCTTCTTAAGAAACAGTGTGTACTGCTCAATATGTACAAAACAAAACTCTTCAATTACAACTGTGGCAAACTATTTTTGCAAGATCCATCTCAAAACCTTGATAAATTCTGATCATACGTTAAGGCTGTCAGTATCACAAAAATCAGTGCTCATACAATTATGGAGAAGACAGAAAGTGCAATAGAAAATAGGAAAACAAAACATGAAAAGCTAAAATCTAACTTCAAGTGCTCCTTCACAGAAGAAAATCAAGAAATATCGCCATCATTCAGTAGTTACTGGTAAGATGAGTGGCATAGTAATCAGCACTAGTGGCACTGAAAGGCTGCTTTAAACAACATAAACTCAATAAGTACCAAAGCCCAAATGAGCCCATGTCAAGTTTTATACAGAGTTCGCAAGTAAATTAAATTCATTCTTGATCATAATTAGCCTATCATCTGATGAGTACAGAATCTTCCACATGGAAACCAGTCTGAGTTCTAAACACACTGAACGTGCGAAGCTCAACTTGTTCTCAATACCAGGGATAGAGGAAACCAAAATGATTTGGAGTACTAAGTTTTTGAAAAACCTTTTATTCAGTATCACTTCACCGCCTAATATTTTCCTATGGGGTATGTATCCATGTTGCAACTGGATCAAAAATTTCCAAATTGGTGGATGCACCATGTTATCGTGGGTGGAGAGATATCCACAGAGACTGAAGTAATATCTGGTGTTCCCCATGGAAGTATAATAGAACCATTTATGGTCACAGTATATGTTAATGAATTAGTTGTTGGTATTAGTTACGTTTTGCAAATCATGCAGTTATCTAGTAAATTATATCAGTAAAAATTGCAGTAATATACAGTTAGATCTTATTAAAATATCATCCTGTTGACAGTGTGCCTATACTGTTGGGAAATGCAATCCATGCACTTTATGAAACATAAAAGCATGGGATCCTTTGACTATATTGTGATCTGCTGCTTATTTATCTCGTAATGTAAATTTACAAACAATTTGGATTATATACAAAAGATACATAATAATTTTGCTTTAAAGTTATAATAATTGAATGAACTGTTGTGTAAATTGTATATGTAGATGTAGAGATCAGTGTCTTGTCACTTTCTTTTCTGGGGGCCTATCTTTATCTGCAGTTACATGTTCCCTTTAAATTTATTAAACACCTTCATTTCCATATTTTGAAGGGTCCACACATACAGTTTTAGTTGGTGGGTGGAAAGGTAAGGATTAATAAGTCATTACAAATTTCAAGCATTTCACACAAATATTTGGAAGTAGCATTGTTTTTGGAGATGTGAAATGAAATGATCACATAGGGCCAGCTGTGGAATAAAGCAAACAGCAGGCAACATTCATGTATAGGTTTTCTTACACCTTCTGCAGTGGCTTGCCTGAATGAGAGTCTCTCTGTTTTCAAGCCATATTATTTAGAATAAAATTCTTGGACTATCGACAGCTGTTGAGAGTTTTATTCAAATGACCTGGCTTGAAAACTGAAAAGATTTTATTCGTTGAGAGGTTGCTGGCAAAGTAATTTGTGTATGAAAAAGATTGCATTTGTATATCTCAAATATTTTAATATTGCTGAAATCTATGGGGGCCACTGTCGAGTTGGACTAACAAGAGATGGCGAGAAAATACAAAGGAGGGTGGTGCAAGTGGTTACAGACTTGTTTGAATGGCAAGAGAGGGTAACGCAAGAGAGTGTAACAAAATGTTGTGACTGGATCAAAAATTTCCTTTTGTTTGAAGAGAGAGAGGCCATTCATTTTACAAAAACGTGCTTGGAACACCTGAAGAGCTGTCTCCAGGCAGATGCTACCAGTACTCTCCAGTCCCCTGCAGGTCAGTCCTTTGGAGATTGTGCAAACAACAAATAACAGCTCAAAGAGGGGTGTGCAAACAGTAATTTTTTCCACATTCAGTGTGTGAATGGGATGAGCAGAAACCTGATATTTATGGTAGAGTAAAATTTATCCCTTGTCATACATTTCCCATGTTTCAGTATGTATATGTAGAGCTAAATATTGATATCAACTATGTCACCATGATGTAAAATGATGGAACATGTATAATGCTTGTGTTGGATGGTTTTTGTGTAGACCACACAAATCTTTATTGAGAATCAACTCAGATTTTACAGGCACTGATTCTGTGGAACCCAGATAACTTTTTTCATTTGTGAGACCCAGTAGGTTGTGGCACCATGGGCCAAATTGATGCATTGTTTCTTGTCTTCTGAAAACCACAACAAAGTGATCCTACAAGGGTTCCGTTTTTACTGAATGAGGTATGGAAACTTAAAAAGGACAAGAATATCATATTTACAGTACATTAACAGTAAACTGTGTGTATACTGTTTAATGGTACTTTTGCTTATGCCAGCTAAATGTAGCCTAAAAATGAGAAGGAATTCAGCTGCTTCGAGTAAAGCTGCTGCTTTTTCAGTATTATTAAATAGCTGCTGTTTATCTTTTGTTTTTAGCTTGGTATTAACTTAATTGCATTGACATTTTTCAAGGAAAATTTGTGTCAACGTTGATTGGGATAGGAGCATGTGTACAGTAAACTTACTGTATATCATGCAGCTTTATAATGCAGTTTCTAGCCATGTAGCTAACAAGAATTTTCAGTCCTTGAATATGGGCTTTGTCTCAAAAGTTATGAGAAAAAATTCTCCAGTGAACCATAAGAGATAGAGGGATGCTTTTTTTCTGTGGGAACAGTAATGAGGTGTCTCAGTTAACAAATGTGACTTGACCCAGCTGCATCCAGGCAAAGACAGAGTGAGGATCATGTTTTGTG
The DNA here is from genome assembly GCF_021461385.2 of Schistocerca piceifrons. Lineage (NCBI taxonomy): Eukaryota > Metazoa > Arthropoda > Insecta > Orthoptera > Acrididae > Schistocerca > Schistocerca piceifrons. The sequence goes on along the minus strand of NC_060143.1, from coordinate 229,042,547 downwards.
TGTGGTACATTTTGGTACACATCAGAATTTGAAATGCAGTGCTTAATTGAGGAGCGATTCACGATAAAAAGTTGCATTAAAGTAAAAATTTGGGCTCTGAGTTGGTAGACTCGATTCAGGAAGCCTTCAGAGAGGAAGTCACATCCCAGCTGAAAACTTATGAGTGGCACAAGATGTTCCAGGAGGGCCCAGGAAAAAGTAGATGGCAACAAGTGCTTCAAATCGCCACCGCCATCCTAAATGCATGAAAAATGTGGAGCAATGTGAAAAGATTAGAATGGGGATCAACACATGAGTGTAAGAATGATAACAGAGTATTCTAATATGCCCGAGTCAAATGTTTCTAATATTTGAGAGATTTATTGTGGGTGAGAGAGATGTGCTGAAAGATGGTCCCACAAGTGTTGACTGATGAACAGAAGGAAATCTGCATGCTGAATTGTCACAATATTTTGGATCTTCATGACAGTGATCCTAATTTTTTGGATAGAGTGGTAATAGATGACAAGAGACAGAGGTTTGAGTATGACCCTGACTTAAAAAGATAAAGCAGCAAGTGGCACACAAAAAATTCACCTCACCTGAAGAAGGTCTGCATGAAAAAATTCAAGATGAACACAATGCCCATGGACTCTTTTGACTTCAAATGTGTGATTCACAGGGAATGTTATGCATCAAGGAGAAACAGTTAATGTGCAATTGTACACACAAGTCCTCATCCAGTTGCAGGATAGGGTGAAACACACCAGGAAAGACAAACTCAACAACTTGATTTTGCACCATGACAATGCACCAAACCACACTGGCCTCATCATGAAATAGTTTCATGCCAGGAGCAGTTTATCAGTGTTGTCTCAGCTGCCATGCAGCTTTGTCTTGGCATGACTAGACTTTATTTGTTTCCAAGGATAAAGAGAAGCTCTGAAGGGTTACCATCACGTGTCATTGGAGGCGTTGATAGTGGCTTTGAGGCACTGCCGTAAGGTAGTTCCTGATGGTGCTTTCCAGGATGTCTGTGTGGACTGGTCCAAATGCTGGTAATGATGCTGAGATACAAATGGAGTTTACAGTGGAGATTTTTAAGATTTTGTATGTTGAAAAGCAATGAAACTCATTTCTCTTCTTTCAACTTTTGCAACAGTCTATGTAATTGTTGGTCTGGAGATTGGAAGTTAACCGTAAACACACACACACACACACACACACACACACACACACATCTAAAGTAATTATCTTGATGGTGAAGTTAGAGAAATGTGATCTTACATTGAGGTGTCCTGAATAGGAGAGGGGTGAGGACATGCTTAAACTAAATGCCTTTTACTTAATTTTGTACAGTGGTAGATGTAGATGTGGGTCTATATCTCAACTGTACCTCATGAGTATCCTTTCTCTGAAGCCATGAGGGTGCTCTTGATAATTTTATTTAATTTTATCTCCCAGAATTGTTGTATTTTGTTGCTACTATAATTTTCAAACAGTTAATGTATTTCATCAGGACACTTTGGTTTCCTTGATATGACCAACACTTGATGGTTCACTAGAGACAGTCTTCTGCTCAAAGTGTGTCTCCAGTGATACACAGTATGTATATGGTAGAGCTCTTTTGCAGTGCATATCCATTCTGCTTTAGTGTCTCCATAGTTATGTTACTGCTGAATTCATAATAAGTACTAGAAATGTTGTACAAGATTATCTGATTGTCTAATGTATTGCAGTGTAACTTTAAAGATATTTTTCTGAGACAGTAAACGGGCCAAAGTGTAAATACAGTTCTGGGGGATTTTTACCCTATACTGTCTAGAAAACCAGGAAGATCTCTCCTTTTCAGACATGATGTAATTATTGTATCTATTGGTATTTTTTGTCTGAATCATGCATTGAGGGCATAAATTTTGCATCTAATACATCTGTGAATTCTACTTCAATTTGATAACAGTTTGATGATTCTTATCTCATGGAGTGATTTATAACCTCAAAAACTTTAATTGGTAAAGAATGATTCATTATTTATACATTCTATCCTCAACTTTTTTTCACTGCTTGTGTGACTGTTGGAGGGAATTAATTCCTACAGTAGTAACTCAACCAATGCTCACCAGAAGATCATCACAGAGTGTTCATTCCTAATTATGAAAGGAACTGTGAATTTGTAAAATTTCCAGAATGCTACAGGAGTGTTGAACATCAGGATACTGGATTTAAAAAGCCAGAAACATGGTACAAGTTGATTAGATTAGATTAGATTTACTGTCATTCTAATTGATCCGTAGTGAGGAGATCCTCCAGGATGTAGAACATGTCAAAATCAATAATACATGACAAATATTTACAATGAAAACACATCACTGCACTGAAGTGGTGCAGAAGTTAGATTGACAAAAAATAGCTTGCTTCTACGGAGAAATTCATCAATGGAGTAGAAAGAGTTGGCCACCAATAAATCCTTTAGGCTTCTCTTAAACTGAATTTCATTGGTTGTTAAGCTTTCTATGGCTGCTGGCAAGTTACTGAAAATGTGTGTTCCTGAATAATGCACACCTTTTTGTATAAGAGTAGGTGACTTTAAATCTTTGTGATGATTATTCTTATTTCTAGTATTGATTCCATGAACTGAGCTGTTTGTTGTGGAAAACTGAGGTGAAGATACACCAGGGACTAGATATAAGTATGAGTTATATAGATCTGTGTGTTTTTTTTTCAGGGTATAAACAATGTTGCAGCTTGTACTGAGACACTTAAAGCTCTCCTGACATGTGAGGCTACTGTGGCTGCTACTTTGGACTGGCGATTATATGTAGATGTCATATCACAGTATGAAGTTCTACCCCAATGTATGCCTTCTGACATTATTTATGATGCTGTCATATCACTTCTTCAGCAACGTATTTTGTCTGTGGTAAGTACTCTGTCATTTAACTTCATCAGTATTTCATAAATTATAAAAACTGTTTAGAATATTTGTGGTTTTATTAATGTTCATTACAGTTTTACTTTTTTATTGGGAGCGTATCAGGAATACTCCATTCTAGGTGCAAAATAAACAGATTGTTACTTTATGTAAGAGAGGTAAATTATGTTGCATTCCAGTCCTCAGCAACATCTTAATTGTTCTGAGTACACATCAGAGAATATGAAGGAAATGAAGCCAGAAAATAACAGTGTTCCTTTGCCAACAGGCGGTGATGTGGTACAGATACTATAAATTAAGACAAGAATTATGAGATGATATAAGGGAGGGGAACACAAGAGAGAATGAGGCACGATTACTGGAATACATGGTAGCTGTCATGTGCAGGTGCGTTGGGAGTGCCGCTGACCCTTTCGCCTCATTGTACTGCGTAGCAGCTTATAGGCACACTCATGGGCACCTGCAAAAATTTTGCTAGCATATGGGGCGGCGAGTACGTTACTTCACTGGTTTAAAGTTTTGATGCTGTCTTTAATCATGTGAGCCTGGCAACAATTTTGGTGGTCAGCCAGAAAGCGAAGGGAAACATACTGACCTTAGTTTCCAGTCTGCACGGCCACATTCCGGTCCAGGACACTGAAAGAAAAGTGTCTATTTCCCATTTCTTTGTGGGATCAGGACTATGACTTCAGTAAAAGTTTAAAGTTCCAATCAAGATTTAATTTAATTAAAGTTACTCACAAACAACACTTAAAATTGCGTTATGTTCAATTGAAAACAAGTCTTTCTAATCTAACAGCATCTTTAGCAGTTCAGAGGCGACATCTACGGTAACCTCCTACCAAATTGGTTTTTGCCCTCACTAACATCACTTAGTTGAAAGTTCGCAATAAATGTTCAAAAATTAATGCTCGCCATAAAAGTGGAAATAAATTCACCACTTGTCACGCGGAATTGAATTTCACACGGACGGCACACTAACAGTTATTTTACCGAATTCTAAACGATCCAGGACGGTGTACAGTCCTCGCAAGTTCACTATCCGTTTTCACTGCCAAATACGCGCTTGTCACAGCTCAGCTCTTGACGTCATCCGAGGCAGAGCGCGACCAAACGTTTAACTGGCGTGGACCTCACAGTGTCTGAGAGCGAAGTGAACCTTCCTACTGCTTCAGGGGCTGTATTTATATGATGCCGGTGTGGACTGCCGAGAAAACATCTGTTGTCTCTGTTTATTTGCATATGGCGGCAGTCTACAAATGACCGCTATCTCGGGCACATAATCTTTAATAATATAATTACCAATTACTTCAGAAACTTCTTAATTTTTGCTGGTATGCAGATAAGCAGTTTGAAAGCATGTAGAAAGTTTCAGCTCGCTAGAATGAAAACTTTGCTTAATAGAATTTATTTAGTGGAACAAATGGTAGGTTGTTACCTCTGAACCATACCTTTGCTAGGACTTATATCAGTTGCTATTTATGTTACAAGTCTTAAACTTGGTGTAGCTGTATTATTTGATATATTTGGTCATCTATCACTAAAATTTCAAGTACTTAATCTACAACACTTAGGTACATTTTAGTTACAAAATTAGTTTTTATTTAATTACTCAAAAATGATTAGAGGTAGATTAACGTGGACTCTCTGTTATTATTTTTGGAATGTACTGAAGCATGAAACAAATTTTCAAGTTTCTAAGTCCATTATTTAGTGCCTCTGATGTTTCCGAAAAACGTGGATTCTGGCATTAATTTTTGTTTTATAGTTTTGGAAACCAGCATCACTTATTTATAACTTCTAACTGCACCTTCTGACCAAATTCTGGCTTCCTAGCGTCATTATTTAACGCCTCTGATTTTTCTCTTAAAACGGCATTTTTCCGTAAACTATTAAGTTTAGAACATCAAGACTTTGTATTTGGAACATTTTTACACTAAACTATAATTTAACAAAGTTTTAAACATAAATTTTGATTTTTAATTTCATAATAAATTGTGGTGTAATACTTATGCGCTACATGCAGATGCGTTAAGGTGACGTGGCACTACTAGCAGTGAACTGGGGTAAGTCGTGGTGTACTCGCTCGCCTCTATATCTCACACATGATACAGCACTTGGTTTGCTTCAAGCAGGCACAAGATTCTAAAAGTCAGTTTTGCCTGAAGAAAGAGAGGCCATTCATTTTACAAAAACCTGCTTGGAACACCTGAAGAACTGTCTCCAGGCAGATGCTATCAGTACTCTCCAGTCCCCTGCAGGACAGTCCCATGGAGATAAGTGATAAGCTTATAAATGTGTCATGGTCTAAGAACTAAATTTGATAAGAAATGCACAAAACATATTGTATCTTAAACAATTGATATCTATTTAGTATTTTTAAGGTAAATTACTTTGATACCTAAACAATAACTAGGGACTGGAAAATGTAGCATCTGTTTTTAGCAAAATTCACAGCTATTTTTACCAAAATTCATATATGTTTTTTCGTTTGTAAATGATTAGATGAAAAATTTAAAAGGTTGTTACGCTATATGAGTGAAAACAAACACAGCCTCAGTTCTTTGAAATTGACTGATAAAAAAAAAGTGCTGATTGGGAACTTTTTGACTGGTATGTTTGCTTTTACAAAAACTTCAAACCTTTTTCTCCCAAAATGGTCTTTTTTTCATTTGGTTGCATTTATAGTTTAAAATATGATTATTCTGTGTTAAAAAGCAGCAGCATTTTCCCGCCAATGAACTGAATGTATTCCCGATTTTAGGTGCTGCTGACGTTATTTGTGTTTCCCTTTGACCTTTTGTGGGCATTCATAGCTGTGCGACCATGCTTGACAATGCTACAGATAAAACTGACAATGCACTTAGCGATGACATAGAACTGAATGCAGGGTAACTCCATTTTAAAGTTAGGGGAAGAATTTTAGCACAATCGAAAATTGTTACAGATTCTGTTTTCCATTTGCTATAGTGCAGAGTGTGGGCACTATAGGCTGTAGTGACAGATGGTCACGAGCATAAACAAACTTGAATTTTGACTGGCAGAGGGGTGACAAGCCCCGCCTCCCTTTCTCAACGCACCAGCCTACAGCAGGAATGACTCTACGTCACAGGGATCACCGATTTCCTCTCATGTTGTAGTGTCGTCATTAAGATTCATGATGAACCAGAATTGGTCACTGCACTTATTTCAAAATAAGAAAAGACGATGATTAGCAAAGCACAACACAAAGCATTCGGGGACAGCTAGTGTGCAGAATATTATTAACTAAATAGTTCAAGCCTGACATCTAGCGGTATTTGGTGCAACCACAGTTCATAACATCTGCCACGTAATTCACCACATTAGAAATGTCCACATTATACCATCTTTTGAGCTTTAGCTAACAAATGTATGCGTTAATTGGTCAGATAAAAAATCTACTCACCAAGTGGTGGCAGAACATACACATGAAAGATGGTTGTAATGTGCAAGCTTTTGCAGCCAGTGTTTCCTTCTTCAAGCAGAAGGGTTGAAGGGTAAGGAAGAGGGGTGAAGGAAAAGGACTGGAGAGGTCTTGGAAAAGGGGTGGACTTCGGGAAAGTCACCCAGAGTTGCGGATCAGGGGAGACTTACCGTGCGGGGTGATAGGGAAAGTCTTTCCTTCTCACCCCGTACGAAAGCTTGTCAATTAAATAATTTTGTCAGTAATTAAATGTGTACTTTTGTATGTTATAAAATGCTGTGTCCCATGGCTGAGTACTACGTTGCATTATGTGGCCTGTATCTTAAATAGAACGATCTGCTGCCCACAATTGGTATGTTACCAGATCATTGAGCACATCGATATGCTGTTGTGTCCATAAATGTATTATTTTTTCAGAGAAGTTCTTATGCACATTATCTTTCGAAATTGAGCTTCACCAGCTGATGTACAACACTGGTAACTGAAAATTGGCTATATTTTCGATATTTATATGCAGAAAATAAAGCTATGTCAAACTGTATCTCATAAAATAGTTCATCTGGATACACTCTGCTATGAAATAGTGTGCATTAAATAATTTCCCATTTTTGAATTTTGGGGCAGAATCTGCATCCTTTTCACTTTTATTGCAAAATCTGAAATTTTCCGATCCCTAACAATAACTGTAATTCAGCAGTATAGACAAAGTACATTGCTTCATGCCATTAATGTGAATATGGATGTCATCTTTTTGATTGAATGACCTGAAATTACACCCTCATATGAGTAAATCTACTGTATCTAATCAGTTAAAAAATAAATCTATAAAATAATTACAAAAATATTTATTGATAATATAATGTAATGTAATGTAATAATGTAATTGGTGGTGCTACAGAAGAATGCTGAAGATTAGATGGGTAGATCAGATAACTAATGAGGAAGTATTGAATAGGATTGGGGAGAAGAGAAATTTGTGGCACAACTTGACTAGAGGAAGGGATCGGTTGGCAGGACCTGTTCTGAGGCATCAAGGGATCACCAATTTGGTATTGGAGGGCAGCGTGGAGGGTAAAAATCGTAGAGGGAGACCAAGAGATGAATACACTAAGCAGATTCAGAAGGATGTAGGTTGCAGTAGGTACTGCGAGATGAAGAAGCTTGTACAGGATAGAGTAGCATGGAGAGCTGCATCAAACCAGTCTCAGGACTGAAGACCACAACAACAACAACAATGTAATTGGATGGATAAAAAATTAGTCAGCAAATTGCAAATGGACAACACACTCATAAAAAACGTTTTACATATGCAAGCTTTTCAAGCCAGTCACTCCTTTCTCTGGCAGAAGGGTTGAAGGGGAAGGAAGAGGGGTGAAGGAAAAACATGTGAGAGGTTTGGGAAAAGGGGCAAATTTCAGAAAAGTCACCCAGAACTCTGGGCCAGTAGATACTTATGGGACATATTCCCATAATGTTAGATTGAAACTGAATATTAAAAATATGAAGCAGGAAAATAAGTCAGAACAGTTGAGAAAATCCTGTTGGACAACAACAAAAAACCAACAGAAGATACTCCTTGAAGTGGAGAAACAGAGACTAATGTTTAAAAGAGAGATATCCAACTTCAGTATCATCTACAACAGTTTGTTTGCTTGCAGAAATTGACATGTGAGTACTTTACTGGATTTATCGCATTATTTTCAGGCCTTCTATTTTTTATCGTAAGGGTACAGGTGATGGCTGACAGGCAGGAACATGGCTGCCATGTGTAAATTGTACTGGGGATATGCACATTAGGGTGTTGCATCAGTCCCTTTTTGCAGCTTCATAAGGGCATTAAAGGAAGTACCAGAGAAAAGATTTTTGAGTGTGCTGTTTCAACACTGTTATGTAAAGGTGTGCACCCATCTTGATGGCAGGACTGCACCAAAACTGCCACAGCACCAAGGAATCGGTACAATTTTCTGCGAATAGCTTTTCACATGAACAACTTTGCAAAATAAATAAACAAAAAATAACAAAATTAAAAAGAAATATATAATTTGTTGTTGTTGTTGTTGTTGTTGTTGTGGTCTTCAGTCCTGAGACTGGTTTGATGCAGCTCTCCATGCTACTCTATCCTGTGCAAGCTTCTTCATCTCCCAGTACCTACTGCAGCCTACATCCTTCTGAATCTGCTTAGTGTATTCATCTCTTGGTCTCCCTCTACGATTTTTACCCTCCACACTGCCCTCCAATACCAAATTGGTGATCCCTCAATGTCTCAGAACGTGTCCTACCAATCGATCCCTTCTTCTAGTCAAGTTATGCCACAAGCTCCTCTTCTCCCCAATTCTATTCAATACCTCCTCATTAGTTATGTGATCTACCCATCTAATCTTCAGCATTCTTCTGTAGCACCACATTTCGAAAGCTTCTATTCTCTTCTTGTCTAAGCTATTTATCATCCACGTTTCACTTCCATACATGGCTACACTCCATACAAATACTTTCAGAAATGACTTCCTGACACTTAAATCTATACTCGATCTTAACAAATTATATAAGTAATGTTTCACAATTCTTGTTACAGGTTTCTAGGAGCTGAAGAGGGCATTTAGTAAATTAACTTTTGATAAGGAGCCCATGTTTAGAAAAGAACCGTTTGAGTATAAAGTAAATTTTGCAAATTGGGTAACTTTCAAATCTCCCACTGCACTGTGCACACACAAACTGAGAAAACTGTGCCGTCACTGGTTCTTCCTGTAATTATGACATCACATATCATTTTTGTCTGAATACAACAACAGCTGAGAGGAACTGGTACATTCACAACTACGAGGGCTATTGAAACACCACACTCTTGACTTAGAAGAGTACCTGATAATGAGTACTTGAAACATTGCCTATGACATTGGCTTCTATAGAGGACACAGGCCAGAGCTCATTGTCTCCACTGTGTGTGTACCGTGAAGTGGGATATTTGAAGGTTTCTGATCTTCAGACATTTTACATCCAAACACATCAGCACCAGACTTAAACTTGTGTTTTGGGAGGGGGGGGGGGGTGATTCAACGGTTCACTTTTTAAATCCTTCTCATCAACCAAAGCAAAATGTGTTGAACACACTCAAACATTAGCAACTGAAAATGAATTCGCATGTGTACAAGCATTTATTCAGTTTTGTTTCATCCCTTTTTAATGGGAAGTACACGACTAAATTCCTAACATTTTTCATTGTCTGCAGTGGTTGGTACAACTTGCAATCACAAGGCAGTACAATATTTTTCATTGAAAAAAATTAAAAACATATTCTCAGAACTCCTCAACATATTGGTATGTGTAACTCTACACCTAATTCATCAATCACAGATGATGTTGTGTGTAGAGAACTCACAATACTAGAAAATTGCAGCTAAATGCAGGGTGACCAACAGATGATCGACAATTGGACAGATTGGCAGTTGACCCTTGACATACAGAAATGTAATGTATTGCACATAAATAGGCCAAAACACAAATTATTGTATGATCACACAATTGCAGAACAATCGCTGGAAGCAGTGACACCCATTAACATCCTTGTATACACTCAAAAATGCACTAGCAACATGGGTAATTACAGTGGTGGGCTACTGATGGTCTTAGGACCAGTTGTGGCATAAGTGTTGCAGCTTGCTCCAGTGCACACAGCCTGTGATCCCTACTGTTTACTCTGGTAACTGTGGAATGGGGCTTTTGGAAGAGAGGCTGAGAAGCTAATATTTCCAAACTGAGTGAGCATTGAAGTCTGATTTGTCCATGTTATATAGAATTAGTTGAGATCTAAAAAAACTTTGTTAGCTTCAGTTGTGTGACTGAAGTGTAGAAAGCATTATTTTATAAATGCAATTTGAACTGTGATCCTGCCTTGTTGAACCTACAGATATTCTTCATTTAATTTAGTTTGAACCTCTGAAATTTTAGTAACATTAACAGAACTGATCTAAAATGAGAGTACGTATCAGATCTTCTTTCTAGAGTAAGCACAGATATTCTCTGAGAGAGAACTAACTACAGTATCCGCAGCTCTTCCATTGCTTGCTGCTTTTGGGAATTTGTTATGTTGGTTGTTGCCATAAATTGACAATATTACTGTAGTGAATGAGAATCACTTAGTCTTATGATTTTGCTTCGCATCAATATTTATTTTATGTGTGAGTTGTGCGTGCATATGTGTATGTTGTCTAATTTTGACATGTCCGAAAGAACAGACACCATATCCATATAAGTATATAGTTCTGGCAGTACCGGCCATTACCTACTTATTCTGTGCGGATGCACACATATTCCCCGAACTCTTATGGGACTTGGTAAGAATGTCTTCCATGAGTAATGAGTGTGTTGGGGTGGGACACTACGAATGTAGTGTGTGGACATACAAGGTGAGAATGTGGGTCTCGCGAGAGGCGCAAGATAGTCCCTGCAGTCACACTATCCTCTGTGCCCTCAGTGGCTCAGATGGATATAGCGTCTGCCATGTAAGCAGGAGATCCTGAGTTCGAGTCCTGGTCGGGGCACACATTTTCACCTGTCCCCCATTGATATATATCAATGCCTGTCGGCAGCTGAAGCTATTAAAAATTAATACTAATCTCCACTGTATGGTAAGTAGCAACTATCCTTTTCATTATATTGTTACATTCCATCCTGAATTTTCTGTTGTAACGACATGAAAAGGATAGATTGCTACTTACCACATAGAGGAGGTGTTGAGTCATACACAGACAATGTAAAGACTGATAAACTTTTCGCTTTTGGACGAAAAAAGTCCTCCTTCAGAAGCACATGCGCATACGCACACACACATGCATGGCTACTGTCCATAGCCGCTCGTGCTCGACTTCACAAACATCTGATGTGAAAAGCAATCTGTGGTGGATGGTGGGGACAAGGACACATGGGTGGAGAGGGCGAGGGATAGAAGGGTAGGGATGGGGGAAGATGATGTGCTGTTGAGAGAGTGAGCAGGGGCATGGTGGATACAAGATCAGGCTGCTAGGTGCAGAGTTGGTTGGCTGTGCTGGGTGGGGGAGATGGGAGAGGAGAGACATAGAGAAGGAGGAAGACTAATAGGTCCACTGTTGAAATAGAAGGTGTGGATAGTGATGGAGTGGCAGTGGGGAACGGGGTGGAGGACAAGAGCTAGCATAGGTTGAGGCCAGGAGTCCCCTTGCTACAGAAAAATTCTAAAGGTTATATAGGTAGGTGATGGAGTGGCAGTGGGGAACGGGGTGGAGGACAAGAACTAGCATAGGTTGAGGCCAGGAGTCCCCTTGCTACAGAAAAATTCTAAAGATTATATAGGTAGATAGAATAACTAGTGATGAGGTACTAAAACAAAATGACCTAAGGGATGAAGGAATTGTCAGTTTGGTAATGGTGGGAAGTGTGTGTTGGGAGGGTGGGGGGAGTAGGAATAGTAGAGGGTACCAAGGGATGAATACAGTAAGTATGTTCAAATAGTTGTGGATTGCAGTATTTATTTAGAGATTAAAGAGTCTTGCACAAGGGAGAATAGCGTGGAGAGCTGCATCAACTGCTGTTTGGTCTGAAGACTACAGCAAATGCATTTGAAGATCTTGGTGCAGAATTTCTCTCATTTTTTGTTGTTGAGAATACCGAGATCTGATCCATTGTGAAACACACTGGAGATTTACTGTTTCAGGATTTCTTCTGTGTCATTTAGTTTTAGAACACTGTCTGCATAACACCCACAACACCTTGGAGATTTACACAGACTAGACTCTCATCATCTGTAGTACTGTCTTAGAAGAATGCAGCAGTCATCTTATTGTGAAATTCTTTTATTGTATATTTCAATCTAGGAACACTCAAATAGTATCATAATTGGTGTTAACAAATTAGAAGATCATCATAAACTGAAATGAAAGGAAAATGGGTGTAAAAAAAATCTATGAAACTGTCACAAAATAAAGTGAACTTTTACACATGACTACACACATGAATATGTTACATACTAACTTGTCAGATTACAACTGAACAGGCCAGAAGAGGTACTCACAAAGTAAATATACAATGGAACCTGGCTATAACAACATTTAAAGGACCTTGAAAATTATGTTGTTGGAAATGGAAATGTCGTTTGGCTAGGGCCTCTTGTCGGGTAGACCGGTCTCTTGGTGCAAGTCTTTTGAGTTGACACCACTTCAGCGCCTTGCACGTGGATGGGGATGAGAAGATGATGATGAGGACAACACAACACCCAGTCCCTGAGTGCAGAATATTTCCGACTCAACCGGGAATCGAACCTGGGCCCGTTTGCACAGCATTCTGTCACGCTGACCACTCAGCTATTGAGGCGGACAATTATATTGTTATAAATGAGTGTCATTGCAACTGAGATTTGTATTTTCAGTTTATTATGGTGACAAATGGAAAAGAACAAATTTATTTAGCTTTGTTTAATTTTACATAAGTATTCACTCATAAGGTTACATGAATGCGGTATACGCAACAGTATATTGAGTACTTGCCAAACTTCTTTACAGTCAGTCATTTTACTGAGCTGTCTATTTTCCCAGTGCACACATTCTAAATTATGTTCTATGTTCATTATTTCACTTGCAGTTTTATTGCTCCCTCCCTTGCTTCATAGAACATGTTCACAATTCTAATGGCTTCTAAAATGTCACTCACAGTAGGGGATAGACACTTTATTTCTTTCTTCTTCATCTCCCTTGCTCACTTCTTGGTCACTGTGGCCCTGATTCTTCACTTCATTTGCAATCATTTTCAGTTTGCACTTAGATTGTAATGTCATTGTCTCTTGTAACATGCATTTCACAGTCATACTGATTGAGAATATCACAGTTGATATTTGGCAGCAGTGCAGATAGTTGCAGATCATCAGTGTTGTCCAATGTGTCTTCAGTTACAACAGCATTAATTCCTTAAATTGTGATTGCCGCATGATGGAAACAGTTCTTGATGGTTTGGGCTGTGACCCAATCCCAAGCTTTGGTGATGCATCTGATTGCATACATCAGTGTCATAGAGTAATCCTACATTTTCTCAATGCATTGTATCATTTTCAGTAATATGAGCTAACAATAATGACATTTCAGACTCCTAATTACTCCTTGGTCCACGGGTTGCAATAAGCTTGTGTCATATTTGCAACAAGAGAAACAACCTTAATATTCTCCAGACTGTGATTGACAGTTGTCATCAATAACTCCTTTTATGATTTCTAAGCTCCCAATCCCAACACCTTATTTCAGCTTCAAACAGTTTGGAGGTCATCCAGGACTTTTTGTTAGCATAGTAGTGCACTGGCAGATTTTTTACATGCTTAAAACACCTAGGATTTTTTGATTTACCTATCATGAGGAATATTTTCTTCTCAGTTCCATCTGCATTAGTACAAACCAGAACTGTTATTCACTCTCTAGATAACTTGCCACCGGCATATTTTCTGCCCTTGAATTTCAGTGTTTTGTCAGGTGTCAATTTAAATAAAATGCCTGTCTCTTCTGCATTAAAGATGTCACAGTTTGCATAACCTTCATGAATTGTAGGCCATATGGTAGTGAGCTGTTAATGGATTGTTTCAGTGTTCACATTGTTGGCTTCACCACTCACTGTGCCAAAAGTAATACCATGATGTTGCTTGAATCTGTCAATCTAGCCACTGCTGCACACAAATTCCTCACCTTTTAATTTCTTGGCATTTTCTTCTGCTTTTACCATAAGGAGAGGTCCACTAAAAGGTACACTGATGCTTCTCTGTTGCTTAAACCATTTAAGCAGCACTTCATCCACAGCGCTCTGTTCAGCTATTCGCAGCCACTAAATTTTAGATCCATTTTCTTCCAACACAGTAACAATTGTAGCCTTGTTTTTCCAAATTCTTTGGACTGTGGAATTTACGAGGCCAGACTGACAACACACACAACCTTTTTAGCTCCATTCTTGATTTCATTAATCACTTTCACTTTTTCTTCCATCATTAAAACATTTCTTTTACTAACCATGCTTTTCTAAAATGTGTGTACATCATAACAAATTGTTATGGAAACTGACATGTGTAATTTTAACAAGTTTTGTGATTGTCACCACTACTGAAGAATAAATGTGTTAGGGTAACAATGAGGTGAGGAGTCTGCACTACATCTAGTGTTGATGGAAGGGCATAGAGAGAATATGCCAGGTTGATGTATTACAACAGATTCCTTCTGCAGTACTTTGATTCATGCAAATTCTTGTTGCTAACTGATGCTGAAAATTATGTAATATTCTAGGTACATGCATATACATTTTTTGTATTAAGCAAGGATGAGGAATATGGTCACATCACAGAAATCATGATGTTGTAGCTGAGTAACTGATGTTGTTATAACAAAGTTCAACTATATATGATCTTTGATTTTTGGAACTGAAAGCTACAGTTAACTATGTAACAGTATTAACTTGCTTACATAACAAAAATAAGATTAAAGATATTCACAATATAAAATTTATATCGACATACTATACTGAGAGTACACAACAACTACATAACTTCTAATATAAGTAAGCTAGAAATACACTGAAAGCAGGTTAAATGATGTCCAGGTACTGCCATGATCTGTGATAAACCAATTGGTCACCAGTGTAAGCAGCCAGTATGAAACAACTGTTGAATCGAGCTGTGGTTAAACAAGTACAAGCAGGCAGAAAGAGGAGCCCCTAAAAAGGAAAAAGGTGAAAAGCAAAGAGAAGAGACATTTTAACGAATCAGAAAATACTTCGAAAAAGCTTTGTTAAGGAAATCAGTTTCTTCATTTGACAACTTTTTTAGGTATTTATTTACATTAGTAAAAATTTCAGGCTCCTAAAGTGTATCCATATGGTGTCTTTTAGGAACATAATGACAAATAGCAAGATGCTGATCTGTGTGTTCTACTTTATGTTCGCATTTTTAATAAGAGAACCAAAAGTTGTTTAATTCCTGCCTACATTTTGGTGTCCGGAAGGGAAGTCAGATGATCACTCTGTTTGGCTTACGTAAAATTTTGGTGAGTTGCCCATTTTTACCTTATTCGCACTTGACACTAAGTATTTATTATGAGTTACTGTTCTCTTACACCATGTTTTATATCAAAGCTGATTGTTAGTTTGTTTCGTAAAGGCGATCTACATGCAAAACCAATGGAGACTCACCTCACTTTATTCGACAGAATAAAAATATGTTACGGAGTGCTCCCAGGAGCAGTGCAAGCTCCTTTTAAGTAAGCAATCCAATAAAAGTCTAGTCCATTACTAACAGAGTCTGAAGATTAAAGACTCTTAAATGAAATCCATCAAATCAATATACCAAGTGGCTTGAAAATTCACTATGTGAACACTGTAATGGAATTACAAGTGCGTCAGACTGGCCGTAGGCTGGCTTATATACAGAATTGTGGTGATGAGTGCCTTCTGGATACTGGCACTGAGATGGTAGGCAGTAATGTTGTGCCAGCTATTTGGTTTCCATAGTGATGCCTAGTGGTGCCAGTACAGTAGGGAACACAGCACTCATTTTATTTTTAGGGAAAGAACAACCAAGCTATTCAGATGCTTTTCTTCTGTAAGTCGGTACAATGAATATCCTTTTTTGTTTCTCATTTGTTGTCTGCACTGCTTCCCTGCCTCATAATTTCTTAGGCAAACAATAGATGTCATTAACTTACATAATAAATTAAGTTGTGGACGAGCAGTGTGAATGACAAACTCAAAACCCAAAATGTATGTGAGACATGCTATTCCATCTGGTGTGCAGAACATGTGTGATTGACAAATACCACTTGAAGAAGAATTTGTTAGCCTTAATTCCAAAGAAGGCAAGTGCTGACTGGTGTGAATATTATCAAACTACGGACTTTAATAAGTCATGGTTGCAAAGTAACAACACAAATTTTTATGGGGAAAATGGAAAGACTGGCTGAAGCTGACCTCAGAAAAGACCATTTCAGATTCTGGAGAAACACAGAGACTGTAAGGTTACTTACAACTTGTACAGAAACCAAACTTCAGTTTTAAAACTCTAAGCACACAAACGGCAGGCAGTAGTTGAGAAGGGAATGAGCCAGAGCAGTGTAATCCCTATGTAGTTTGATCTGGGTATTGAGCAAGTAGTGAAGGAAATCACAGAGAATAATCTACAGAGGACGTTAAAGTTCAGAGAGAAGAAGTAAAAACTTAAAAAATTTATGGTTTCCTTGTGACTTTATAATTCTGTCAGAGATGGCAGTGACGTTAAGAGCAGTTGGACGGAAAGGATAATGTCTTGAAAGGAGGTTATAAGATGAACATCGACAAAAGTAAAGCAAGAGTAATGGCATGCTGTTGAATTTAATCAGGTCCTGATGAGGGAATTAGATTGAAAAATGAGACTTTGGAAATAGTAGATGAGCTTTGGTATTTGGGGAGCAAAATACCTGTTTGTAGCAGCAACAAAGAGGATATAAAATGTGAAGTAGCAAGAAAACTGTCTCTGAAAGGAAGAAATATCTTAAAATCTAATTTTTAAATTTTATTGCAACGCAGTCTTCAATGAAGGAATTTGCCTGGGGTGTAGCCTTTATGTAAACAAAATGCGAATGATAAACAGTGCATACGAGGATGGTACCCCCCCATGAACCATGGACCTTGCCGTTGGTGGGGAGGCTTCCGTGCCTCAGCGATACAGATAGCCGTACCGTAGGTGCAACCACAACGGAGGGGTATCTGTTGAGAGGCCAGACAAACGTGTGGTTCCTGAAGAGGGGCAGCAGCCTTTTCAGTAGTTGCAAGGGCAACAGTCTGGATGATTGACTGATCTGGCCTTGTAACAATAACCAAAACGGCCTTGCTGCGCTGGTACTGCGAACGGCTGAAAGCAAGGGGAAACTACAGCCGTAATTTTTCCCGAGGGCATGCAGCTTTACTGTATGATTACATGATGATGGCGTCCTCTTGGGTAAAATATTCCGGAGGTAAAATAGTCCCCCATTCGGATCTCCGGGTGGGGACTACTCAAGAGGATGTCGTTATCAGGAGAAAGAAAACTGGCGTTCTACGGATCGGAGCGTAGAATGTCAGATCCCTTAATCGGGCAGGTAGGTTAGAAAATTTAAAAACGGAAATGGATAGGTTAAAGTTAGATATAGTGGGAATTAGTGAAGTTCGGTGGCAGGAGGAACAAGACTTCTGGTCAGGTGACTACAGGGTTATAAACACAAAATCAAATAGGGGTAATGCAGGAGTAGGTTTAATAATGAATAGGAAAATAGGAATGTGGGTAAGCTACTACAAACAGCATAGTGAACGCATTATTGTGACCAAGATAGATACGAAGCCCACGCCTACTACAGTAGTACAAGTTTATATGCCAATTAGCTCTGCAGATGACGAAGAAATTGAAGAAATGCATGATGAAATAAAAGAAATTATTCAGATTGTGAAGGGAGACGAAAATTTAATAGTCATGGGTGACTGGAATTCGAGTGTAGGAAAAGGGAGAGAAGGAAACATAGTAGGTGGATATGGATTGGGGGACAGAAATGAAAGAGGAAGCCGCCTGGTCGAATTTTGCACAGAGCACAACATAATCATAACTAACACTTGGTTTAAGAATCATGAAAGAAGGTTGTATACATGGAAGAACCCTGGAGATACTAAAAGGTATCAGATAGATTATATAATGGTAAGACAGAGATTTAGGAACCAGGTTTTAAATTGTAAGACATTTCCAGGGGCAGATGTGGACTCTGACCACAATCTATTGGTTATGACCTGTAGATTAAAACTGAAGAAACTGCAAAAAGGTGGGAATTTAAGGAGATGGGACCTGGATAAACTAAAAGAACCAGAGGTTGTACAGAGATTCAGGGAGAGCATAAGGGAACAATTGACAGGAATGGGGGAAAGAAATACAGTAGAAGAAGAATGGGTAGCTTTGAGGGATGAAGTAGTGAAGGCAGCAGAGGATCAAGTAGGTAAAAAGACGAGGGCTAGTAGAAATCCTTGGGTAACAGAAGGAATATTGAATTTAATTGATGAAAGGAGAAAATATAAAAATGCAGTAAGTGAAACAGGCGAAAAGGAATACAAACGTCTCAAAAATGAGATCGACAGGAAGTGCAAAATGGCTAAGCAGGGATGGCTAGAGGACAAATGTAAGGATGTAGAGGCCTATCTCACTAGGGGTAAGATAGATACCGCCTACAGGAAAATTAAAGAGACCTTTGGAGATAAGAGAAGGACTTGTATGAATATCAAGAGCTCAGATGGAAACCCAGTTCTAAGCAAAGAAGGGAAAGTAGAAAGGTGGAAGGAGTATATAGAGGGTCTATACAAGGGCGATGTACTTGAGGACAGTATTATGGAAATGGAAGAGGATGTAGATGAAGATGAAATGGGAGATATGATACTGCGTGAAGAGTTTGACAGAGCACTGAAAGATCTAAGTCGAAACAAGGCCCCAGGAGTAGACAACATTCCATTGGAACTACTGACGGCCTTGGGAGAGCCAGTCCTGACAAAACTCTACCATATGGTGAGCAAGATGTATGAAACAGGCGAAATACCCTCAGACTTCAAGAAGAATATAATAATTCCAATCCCAAAGAAAGCAGGTGTTGACAGATGTGAAAATTACCGAACTATCAGCTTAATAAGTCACAGCTGCAAAATACTAACAAGAATTCTTTACAGACGAATGGAAAAAGTAGTAGAAGCCAACCTCGGGGAAGATCAGTTTGGATTCCGTAGAAACACTGGAACACGTGAGGCAATACTGACCTTACGACTTATCTTAGAAGAAAGATTAAGGAAAGGCAAACCTACGTTTCTAGCATTTGTAGACTTAGAGAAAGCTTTTGACAATGTTGACTGGAATACTCTCTTTCAAATTCTAAAGGTGGCAGGGGTAAAATACAGGGAGCGAAAGGCTATTTACAATTTGTACAGAAACCAGATGGCAGTTATAAGAGTCGAGGGACATGAAAGGGAAGCAGTGGTTGGGAAGGGAGTAAGACAGGGTTGTAGCCTCTCCCCGATGTTGTTCAATCTGTATATTGAGCAAGCAGTAAAGGAAACAAAAGAAAAATTCGGAGTAGGTATTAAAATTCATGGAGAAGAAATAAAAACTTTGAGGTTCGCCGATGACATTGTAATTCTGTCAGAGACAGCAAAGGGCTTGGAAGAGCAGTTGAATGGAATGGACAGTGTCTTGAAAGGAGGATATAAGATGAACATCAACAAAAGCAAAACAAGGATAATGGAATGTAGTCTAATTAAGTCGGGTGATGCTGAGGGAATTAGATTAGGAAATGAGGCACTTAAAGTAGTAAAGGAGTTTTGCTATTTGGGGAGCAAAATAACTGATGACGGTCGAAGTAGAGAGGATATAAAATGTAGGTTGGCAATGGCAAGGAAAGCGTTTCTGAAGAAGAGAAATTTGTTAACATCCAGTATTGATTTAAGTGTCAGGAAGTTATTTCTGAAAGTATTCGTATGGAGTGTAGCCATGTATGGAAGTGAAACGTGGACGATAAGTAGTTTGGACAAGAAGAGAATAGAAGCTTTCGAAATGTGGTGCTACAGAAGAATGCTGAAGATTAGATGGGTAGATCACATAACTAATGAGGAAGTACTGAATAGGATTGGGGAGAAGAGAAGTTTGTGGCACAACTTGACCAGAAGAAGGGATCGGTTGGTAGGACATGTTCTGAGGCATCAAGGGATCACCAATTTAGTATTGGGGGGGCAGCGTGGAGGGTAAAAATCGTAGAGGGAGACCAAGAGATGAATACACTAAGCAGATTCAGAAGGATGTAGGTTGCAGTAGGTACTGGGAGATGAAAAAGCTTGCACAGGATAGAGTAGCATGGAGAGCTGCATCAAACCAGTCTCAGGACTGAAGACCACAACAACAACACGAGGATGGTTTGAAAAGTGCTTGGAGCAGAAGAGAAAAAAGTACTTACATCACTGAAACTTTTTTTTATTTTACAATATAGTCTCCTTGTAGATTAATGCACTTGGTCCAACGATGTTTCAGTGCCTTGATTCCACCTTGAAAATGAATTTCTTCCAATCCTGCAAAATAGTTGCCAACTCCAGCTATGAATTCTTTGTTTGAATTGAATCTTCATCCACCAAGAAAATTTTGCAGTTTTGGGAAGAGATGGAAGTCTGACGAATCCATGGCAGGTGAATATGGCTGGTTTGGCCACAGTTCATACCTTAGTTTGTGTAATTTC
This sequence comes from Schistocerca piceifrons, assembly GCF_021461385.2. Classification (NCBI taxonomy): domain Eukaryota; kingdom Metazoa; phylum Arthropoda; class Insecta; order Orthoptera; family Acrididae; genus Schistocerca; species Schistocerca piceifrons. The sequence goes on along the minus strand of NC_060143.1, from coordinate 229,021,942 downwards.
GCCATGGCGATGGCACATGTGTGCGGGCATGCGTTGTCTTGATGAAAGATGACCTTCTTCCTAGCTAAACCTGACCTTTTTTCACATATCTTTTGTTGCGACTTGTCCAAGAGATAGCATAGTATTCTCCAATAATTGTTTGCCCAGTGGGGAGATAATCCACAAACAGAATCCTCTTCGCATCCCGGAACACTGATGCCATGACCTTTCCTGCCGAAGGAATTGTCTTTGCTTTCTGTGATGATGGAGATCAGCATGTTTCCATTGCTGTTGTTTTGTCTCTGGGGAATAGTAGTGCAGCCCCCAGGGGCTCAGCATTCATTTGCTGAGTACGGGCTTGGCGACCCCGGGGTCCTGAGCTGGAGACTGGTCAGTGCCGCCAGTCTCCTGTCACCAAAACCCCCGGACATGCTTCAGCGACCACCGTATGGCGCGACGGTGGAATGTTGTGTGCTGCAGGGAATGGTAATCTTGGCTTGACCACCTGGATTGTGAGGAAGGTCAACCTCAATAAAAAACCCTCAATCTTACGGTGTGCTGCGCGCCTATAAGGTGCATGGCTGTTGAGGTGGAACAGTCGCAAGAGGGCAACCTCTGGGGCACCTGCCGCACCCCTGTTGTATAAGGCTTATTCAGGCACGCGGGGCTCTGTCTGAGCGGACCTTTAGTTCCCTAGCTGCTCGTGGGACCGCAATGGACCCTTCGACCTCTACGTTTCCCTCTACCATTGGATTGGGTGGGCCACTGGTAGGAAAACACACCCCATCGAAAAAGCGACTTCGTGCTGCGAGTCCTCCAGCGCCTGGTGTTACTAGAGATTTATCAGACTGTCGTAACAGAGCACATGCTGATAACCAGAATGTGTTTTTGATTGTCAAATGGAAGGAGGGTAGCTTTGAGAGGGTTTCTCCCTTTTACATCCACAAGGTTCTTGAGGGAATTGCAGGAACACCGAAATCTGTGAAGCGACTGCGCAATGGGACTCTGTTAGTTGAGACTTCTAGTTCCCGTCAAGTCGCTTCTCTTCGGAAAGCAACCTGTCTCGGAGAGTACGCTACCGAGACCGAGCTCCACTCCACTTTGAATTATAGTAAGGGTGTTGTGACATGTAGGGACTTGATGGATATCCCCAAAGACGAGTTGAAATCTGAGTGGGCTGATGAAGGTATTGTTGACGTGCAGCATATTATGAAATGAATTGATGGGGACCTAGTCAAATCTGACTCGTTTATTCTCATGTTCAGTTGCCCGAGGCTCCCAGAGCATGTTAAAGCGGGTTTTTTACGTTTGCCAGTACGGCCATATTTCCCCAACCCAATGCGCTGTTTTAAATGTCAGCGCTTTGGGCATACTACGTTGAGGTGCAATGGGATAGCCACTTGTGGTAAATGTGGTCAGCCTGCCCATGAAGGAGCTGATTGTTCATCGCCTGTGAAGTGCGTGAATTGCTCTGGGAGTCACCCTGTCTGGAGGCGGGTCTGCCCCATCTATCTCGAGGAATGGAAGATACAGGAGATCAAAACATCTAAGTGCATCCCCTATGGTGAGGCCAAGAAGCTCCTTAAGGCCATGCAGCCTCCTGTGTTTACAACATCTTTCGCTTCCGCTCTGCAGAAACCGGTACAGTTGGCCACTGTTGCTACACAAACAGAGGTTGCTCGTGTCAGCACTAATACCTGCATTTGTGAGTGCACTTGTGCTGCTGTGGTTGTTTTGCAACCTGCAGCTCTCACCACAACGTCGGACAAGGCCATGGTTGCTGACATTGGGGTACTTCCTGCCCCTCCCCATATGGCGCCTTCAAATGGTTCAAATGGCTCTGAGCACTATGGGACTTATCTTCTGAGGTCATCAGTCCCCTAGAACTTAGAACTACTTAAACCTAACTAACCCAAGGACAGCACCCACATCCATGCCCGAGGCAGGATTCGAACCTGCGACCATAGCTGTCGCGCGGTTCCAGACTGTAGCACCTAGAACCACTCGGCCAACCCGGCCAGCTATGGCACCTTCTGCCCAGGCGAGTAAAGCTCCAACTGTTGACAAGGTTCTGCATTCTAAGCCCCCCAAGACAATGACGCCGAAGGTGAAAGTTTTGCCACCTGAGGAGACTAGTCAAGGTCGTCCGATGACGAGGCCATCATACTGTCTGACATCTCCCTTGGGTCGCCATCGGAGCTGATGGACATTGATGTCAACCAGGGGCGAGCTTCTTGCCCCAGGAATAAATCTCCGGCCAGTACGGGCTCTCCTCCAAAGCACAGAGGCAGGGTGAAAGTTCAGCACCCTGATCACTGCTCCCATATTACAGTGGAACCTGAATGGGTTCAGGACGCATGTGGCCGAATTACAACTCCTTGTGCTTATGTCTCCAAGGGACACATTTTTGGCCACTGATGTTCCTTCTTTACGGGGCTATACCGTGTTTCGAAAAGATGGTCTGATGGGGGAAAGGGCAAAGGGTGGTGTTGCGGTTTTTGTCTGTGACATGCACCACTCATCTGAGCTCCCTCTCGTTACGGACTTGCAAGCAGTTGCAGTTGACCTTCTTGTGGGGCGGAGGCTCACAATCTGTTCCGTTTACTTACTGCCTGAGGATGCAATAGACTCTGAGGCTCTCACAGACCTTATTAGCCAACTCCCCCACCAATTTCTCCTTCTGGGGGACTTCAATGCTCATAATGTCTTATGGGGCTCTACGACTGCTTGCCCCAGGGGTCGCGTTCTGGAAAGCCTCATGACGTCTGAAGAACTGTGCATCCTCAACTCTGGTGCTCCCACTTATTTCTGTACTGCTTCTGGGTCGTCGTCAGCTATTGACCTTTCCTTTTTCTCTCCAGCACTCGCGGATTCTGCTCTGTGGGAGGTTGCTGCTGACCTCCATTCTAGTGATCACTTCCCCCTTTGGATTCGCCTCCTGGACGAGGCTGTGGCATTACCAGTGCCGCCCAGGTGGCACCTCTGCAGAGCTGACTGGACACTTTTCAGCCGTCTGGCTGTTTTGGAACACCGTGCCAGCGTCCACGAATGGCTTGACCATGTTACAGCCGTGATCTCCCATGCTGCTGAATTGTCAATCCCACTGTCCTCAGGTCATCCCAAGACGCATCCTGTCCCTTGGTGGACCACTGAGTGCCGCTCAGCCATCCGAGCCCACCGTGCAGCTCTGCGCCGCTTCAAGTGCCATCCCTCAGCTGACAATCTTGCGGCCTTTTGGGTGGCAAGGGCCAAGGTGCAGCAAGTGGTTAAAGAGAGCAAACGACGGTCATGGAAATCGTTCTTGAACTCCATCTCCCAATCCACTAGTTCTACGAAAGTATGGGAAGCCATCAGGAGGATTTCTGGGAACGCAGCCAATTACCTGTCACGGCATTGCTGCATCAGGGACGTCTCCTCACGGTGCCGAGAGACATTGCCCAGACACTGGCCATGCATTTTGCGGAATCTACCGCCACTATTAACTGTGATCCAGATTTCTGCCGCTACCGCACTGCCATCGATAGGGGTCACTTGGACTTCCGGTCTCCAAATTCTGAACCCTACAACTGCCCCTTCACAATGTGGGAACTGGATTCGGCGCTGTCTGTGGCTCATGATACTGCACCCGGTCATGATCAAATCCGGTACAGCAAGCTGCAGCACTTGTTGCTGCCATCCAAGGAAGTTCTCCTGAATTGTTTTAATATGATATGGTTATCCGGCACGTGCCCTGATTCGTGGAGGGAGGCAATTTTGATTCCCCTCCTCAAACCGGAGAAGGACCGAACGCATCCCAGTAGTTATCGGAGTATTGCTTTGATGAGCTGTGTGGGGAAGACATTGGTACGCATGGTCAACCGTCACCTGGTTTGGCTGCTCGAGACCAGGCAGCTCCTTAGCCACTCTCAGTGTGGCTTTCGGAGATGTCGTTCAACTATAGACAACTTGACCCTGCTTGAGGCGGCCATACAGCAGGCCTTCCTACGTAACCAGCATTGTCTAGGTGTATTCTTTGACATCAATAAGGCGTATGACACTACTTGGTGCTGCCTTATCCTTAATCAACTCCATCAGTGGGGCTTTTGTGGCCATCTCCCCATCTTCATTCGGTCCTTTCTTTCCCACCGCCTCTTTCGATATCGGGTTGGTAATGTGCTATCTGATTTGTATGTGCAGGAGAATGGTGTTCCTCAGGGAAGCGTTTTAAGTGTCACCCTCTTTGCCGTCTCCATTAACAGTATCACGTCCACTGTCCAGAGTCCTGCCCAGTGCTCCTTGTTTGTGGACGATTTTGCTGTTTTCTGTTCTTCCTCCAGTCTTGTCACTGCTAGTTGGCAGTTGCAGCTTACGATAAAGCAATAAATGCGAAGATGGGTTTTACCTTTTCTGCACACAAATGTGTGTGTGTTCATTTTAATCATTCTAGATGTCTTTTTACCTCCCCTGAATTGCGTCTGAGGGACACCATTTTTCCTTTTAGTAACACTGTGAGGTTCCTGGGCCTCACTTTTGATTCCAAGTTGCCGCACCTTAAAGACCTCAAGGTGCGGGCCCTGAAGGCACTGAATATTTTGAAGTGTCTGAGCCATTGGTCCTGGGGAGCAGATCGGGCGTGTCTGCTGCAGTTTTATAGGGCTTTCGTCCGGTCGCGTCTTGACTATGGATGCACCGTGTATGGGTCAGCGAGGCCTTTGTATCTGAAGATTCTTGACACAGTACACCATGAGGGTATCAGGCTGGCCACATGCCTTCCGTATCAGTCCCATCCCCAGCCTATGTGCTGAGGCAGGGGAACTGCCGCTCTCCATCCGGTGGAAACTTCTCATGGTGCGACGGGTGTGTCAATTCCTTGCCTGTCCTACCTCCCCTGCATACCCTACCGTTGCGCGACCCCCTATGAACATCTCTTTTTCCAGTCGTCCCAGGGAACGAGACCATTTGGGATTCTTGCCTAGCATTTGCTTGAGTCCCTTGGTGTGGAGCGTGTGGCACCCCAACTCCAGGGTTTTACCTGCCTGCCTGGTTGCTCCAGAGGCCCAGCGTCCTTTTAGACTTGTCAGAGTACCGGAGGAGCTGCACTCCTGTGTTTGTTTTTACCTCCTTATTTTACGATATTTTAAACCAGCATCCTGACCATGTACCAGTATTTATGGATGGCTCTAAACAGGGGGACTCTGTTGGTTGTGATGTTGTTTTCCCTGATCGAGTCGTCAAGTTACGGCTTCCTGCGGCGTTTACCATCTTTGATGCCGAATTGTTTGGGATCTTGCGGGCATTGGAGCAGATGAGATGTGTTCCCAGTCTTAAGTTTCTCATCTGTTCTGACTCCCTGAGTGCCCTTCAGACCATGCAACACTTGTACCCAGCGGATATGGTTGTCTAGAACATCCATGATGCCCTACTCCACCTGCAACGGCAGGGAAAGGAGGTTTCTTTCTGCTGGGTGCCGGGGCACATGGGTATTAGGGGAAACGAACTGGTGGATGTGGCTGCCAAAGATGCATGTTCCCTCCCTCACATTGTTGAATGTGCCGTCCCCCTCCATGCTGTTACCTTCCTTTTGCATTTTCGTGTTATGCGTCAATGGGAAGAGGAGTGGCTGGCAGTCGGTGAAAATAAGCTGAGTCTGGTCAAGGCCACCACGTGGCCATGGCGTACATCCTGCCAGTCATCAGGCGGGATGAGGTTCTCCTCACTCGCCTCCGCATCGGGCACAGTCCCTTAATGCATGGTTTTTTACTCCGCCGGGAGGACCCCCCAATCTTCAGTGCTTGTAGCGTCCAGATTACTGTCCGCCACATTTTACTTGATTGTCTTTTATTCTCTGACCAGAGGGCGGTGGTTTCCTTGCCACCGGATTTGCCCTCTATTTTGCAAGACGATGCAACGACTGTGGTTAAGGTCTTATGGTTTTGTGTCCTGTCCAATTTGTTGCCTCAGATTTTAGGGAGAGGATTTTAATGTGCTGCTGGGTGACTGGCTCACTCAGGTTTTAGGTAAGAGATCCGCCAGTCATGATTACCTTCTTGTTTCACTTCGATTTCTGTTCTCTTTTCCCTGTGTTTCCTTTCCTTTTTTAGTGCGTTTCTTCTCCTCTTGTTTCGCCTCCATATGTGAGGATTTGGAACTGCGTCAGGTCTGTGTCTTTTAGCTGTTCTCCTTGTTCGCTGTCCGTCTTCGTCCCTTCACCGCATGTGTTCCTGTTTCTATGCGTTTGGGCGCTGACGACCATGCTGTTTAGCGCCCGAAAACCTCAAACCACACACACACACACACACACACACACACACACACACACACACACAATAGTAGTGCACCCAAGTTTCATCTATGCTCACACACCAGCGCAAAAAATCTTGTTCGTTTCTCCTAAAACGGGCCAAACATTGTTCCGGTATGTCCATCTTCATGCGTTTTTGATCCAGCGTCACGAGTCGCGGCACACATCTTGCAGATAATTTTTTCGTTTCCAATTCTTCAGTTAAAATGTGATATACCCTTTCAGATGACATCTGCCAAGCGTGAGCAATTTCGTGCACTTGCAATTTGTGAATCTCCATGACCATTTTGTGCATTTTTGCAATGATTTCTGGAGTAGTGACACATCTTGGCTGACCACTGCATGGATCATCATCTAAGCTCTCCTGACCAAATTTAAATTCATTTGTCCACTTGGCAACAGTTGAATATGAAGGAGCAGTGGAAATCCGCATGAATGTCCTTTGCTTACATACATTTCTTTATGAAGTACTTAATTACTGCTCGAATCTTGAAAATTTTTTTTTTCCATCTTCGCAAATCACTACGTGGGAACAACAACAGTGCCATGTCACCGTCACAGCTGTCTTCCAGGAGCACTGAAGTGGCACGTGTTTACAGGCAACAGTCCAATGAATATCATGTGTTAATATCCTTTTTCTTCAGCATTTATGATGTGGCCAAGCTGTGACCCTCCTTAGTTTATGTGAAGACTTTCTGACTGTGAAATTTCATTGGTGTCAAATAGAATGTAACAGTTTGTGCATTTCCTTCTTTGGCTGTGAACATTAATAGTAATTTTCACAATAAAGTAACATTATAAAGATGACAAGTATTAGAAACTTGACATTGTAAAGTATTGTGATGGTATACTGAAGAAAAGTGTTTTTGATAAATGGATGAAACAAAGCATAATTTTTTATATTGATATACAATATTTATGTTTTATGGTGATTAATATATCTGAAGAAACAATACCACATAACTGACTTTTCTGATTTCTGGAATTATGTTCATTTGGTGTTCTTGACCCAGCACAGCTGATGTTACTGCTTAGAAGAGATATTCTTGAATAGAAGAAAGGAAAGAGAGATGTAAATTCCATGTAACTGCAGTGTCGGTTATTTTGTGAGGCTGTTAAAAGACAATACTGTCATCTTTAGGGAGATTGCAACACAAAAAAAACTAAAGAAATGGAGAAAGATCAATGGAGGATTGATGATTGGTGCAGTGGCTGATGTTGTCAATCACTCTCTGTAACAAATACCCACTTTCATACTCTTTTTTCAAGTGAGTAGCAATACCTTTCATGGTGAAAAGATAATATTGTGAAACACTGTCTGCTTCCATCAACTGAAGCCTTGAATCAGAAACTGCTTTCCAGCATGAAGAAGTACAGAGTTAAAAATGTGCAGTGTCTGCATGAACTTTTGAATTTACACACCAAACCTACAGTCATTTATATGGTGTTGTTTCTTCAGTGACGATAAGTACCTTGTGCACTTTGATAATAATATTGTGTGTTATATATTGTAAAATGTGTTCACAGAGGCAACTACCAAGTCGATGTGCCCTCTCTAGAGCTATTTTGAAACTTCTGAGATTTAATGAGAGACCAGAACACAGAGATGACATCCGTAACAGACTTGTTGAAAGTAAGCACATAATGATATTTGTGCTTTCTATATTATAGTAAAAGATGTTGCAATAATGAAAATAAGTAACATTAAGAATCATATTATTGGTTTTCTGCCATAAACTATTTTATGTGCCTAACTTAGCTAGTCAGCTCTATTGTAATCTGTAGCTGTGTCCTCTTTTTAATTGGTTTCCCACAAAATTATACTGATATTACGTGCTCCAGTATTAAAAAGCCTTAAAAAATTGTTCACACAAGTTGTCTTTGTACTAAAATTGCTTAATAGATTCTCACTTGATGTACTTTGTTGTTTTGTATTGTATTAATAAGTACTTAATCACTCTGTGAATCTGATCTGATGACCATTTTGTTACTTTTAACACACAGACTGATAACAGTTTTGGGCTTCTGGTGCAAGCAAAAGTATTTTATGTTTATTTCATTATGTTTTCAGCAATTATAGAAATTTTATGAGCAGTATTATATACTAAATAATTGCTACAATTTAACACATCATTTGCTCAACAATAATCACTATTATGTTGATGATTTTTAGGCTAGGGCCACCTGTTACAAATTTTGCTGACCTACCCTCCCAGGAGGAATAGTCAGTATTCAGGGATATGACGGGAATGCTCATTTGAAGCAAAAACTTTATGTGGATATGTCCTCAATTGGTAATGTGCAGAGGCACTCAGACAAGCAAGACATGTTTTCCAAAGAGTGCAGAAATGCATTAAAGTTGACAGTTGGATATTTAAACATTTATCATGAACTGTACAACAGCTATAATGTGATGCATATAGTAATGCTTACAGATGAAAGAGTTACAAGTATCAATTTTTCAGTTGATGCTTTGTAAAATGCTTGTTTTAATGTTTACTAACTGTTGTACATGTGCAAACCTGACAGTGTATTGAATAATACAGAAAATAAATAACAGTATTCCTTAAATGTTTTCTATCTCAGAAACCATTCAGGATAGGGCACATGTACAAAAGAAGTTTTCTTCTTCAAATGATTGTTCCTGTCATATTCTTGAATATTGACTATTCGTTCAGGGACATCCTGTATCAATATCATTGACTTATCGACAGTATTAAAAATACTTGTTATACTCATTGCTGTGATGTGGCATATGATATGGCGTGGCTGTAACATAAACGAACAGTAATGAACAGCTGTATAAGGAATCCATGTAGCAGAGATGTTGAAAATGTCATATGACAAGCTATGAGCATGGAAACCTGAAAATTATGAAAATGACTACTAAGACTTAATTTTTAACATGAAGTATTACTGAATAATTTCAAACAACTGTGGAATCTGGTAGAAGAAATCATTAAAATGAAGTGGGGGGAGGAGAGAGGGAGAACAGGGTTCAGGTGAGGGGAAGAGAAGGGTGCTACCTGGCGGGGAGAGCTGGGACTAAAGGCAACAGGACAAAACTTCAGAAAAGAGAGGGTCAGCGGGTAAAAGATTGGTGGGAGCCCTGGCAGGGAGTGGTGCACATTGAGGGTGAGAAGACATGAATTGGGAGGAGATGGTAGGACAGAGGGGTGGAGGTAGGAGGCCAGAATAATTTTGGGAATGAGAATGTGTTGTAAGGATAACTCCCACCTGACTGTTGAGAAAAGCTAGTGGTGGAGAGGACGATCCAGTTGGCTTGGGTCCTGAAGCAACCATTAAAATCAAGAATGTTATGTTCAGCTGCATGTTGTCACAGTGGGGTCCATGTAGCTCTTGCCCACAGTTTGGTGGCGCCCATTCATCCTTGTGGACAGCTGGTTGATAATCACACCAATATAAAAAGCTATGCAATATTTGCAGCAGAGCTGGTATGTGGTGATTTCCCTGTGGTGAGGTCCGGGGTTGGGAGTGGGATAGGGATGGCCTAAGACGCTGTAAAGATTGGGTGGGTGACAGATCATTACTTTAGAAGGGGTGGTAAGGATTTTGAGTAGGATGCCCCTCATTTCAGGGCACATGATAGATAATCAAAGCGCTGAGGAAGGATGTTGTTTAATTGTTCCAGTCCAGTGTGATACTGGGTGATAAAGGGGGTGCTCCTTTGTAGCTGGCTCTTCGGATGGTGAGATGGAGAGAGGATTGGCAGTGTGTGGGGATTTGGCATGGGAAATCGGTTTGTGGAGTAGGTCTGGAGGTAGTGCCTGTCTGTGAAGGTGTTTGTGAGACCTTCAGCATACTGGGCAAAGGAGTTCTTGTCACTGTAGATATGCTATTCATGGGTGGCCAGGCTGTATTGGAAGGATTTTTTGATGTGGAATTGTTGGTAGCTGTCAAATGCAGGTACTCCTGGTGTTTAGTGGGTTGAATGTGGAGAGAGGTATGGATGGTGCCTTCAGAGAGGAGGAGGTTGATGTCCAGGAGAGTTGACGTCAGGTTGAGGAGGACCAGATGAAGTAGATGGAAGAGAAGGTGTTGAGGTTGTGAATGAATAAGGATAGGTTGCCTTCCCTGAGTCCAGACGATGAAGATATCATCAGTGAATCTGAACCATACCAGTGGAACACCCCCTGGCATTACACGAAGCTGAACATAACATGCTTGATTCCAGTGTCTGTTTCACAGCCCAGGCCATCTCTATCCTCCCTGCCACTACCATCTTTTATGAAGTGCACAGATGAAAGTTATCCTTACAACACGTTCTCTACTCCTGAAATTATCCCAGCCACAACCTACGATAACCTAATATCCCCACAACCTCCACCCAACAGTTTTCATCCCAGCTGTCATTTCACGTCCTCCCAAATCATGTCCCCTCACCCTCATTGTGCACTGCTCTCTGCGAGTCGCCCACCAGTCTTTTCCCCCTGTGCTCTTTTCCTTTTCTGTTTCCCATCTCCCCTCCCCTCTCCACCACAGCCTACTGATGCTGCACCAGGCAGCCTCGTCCTGCTACCTCCTAGCCCCTGTTCACTCTGCCAGACAGTGCTCTTCCCCCCCCCCCCTTCCTTCACCCACATCCATACCCAGCTATCCCTTCCCCACTCCCGATTGCTGCTTTAATTCAATGCAACAGTTGCGATCTGGCTAGAGTGGCTGGAGGTAGTGGTCATGTGTGTATGAGGTGTGCCTGCTTATGTGAACGTATGTGTGTTTTCCTTTCTTTTCTGAAGTAGTTCAATGTGTTACAGTATCTTCCGTTGAGCCTGTCTGCAACTCAGTGTATCATCTTTGCAGTGAGTGGCAGTATATCTGTTTCATAATTGTTGAAATTAAGCAGGAAGATGGGATAGTCAGCTAATCTGAAAGATCTACAGTATGTTAAGTGGCTTCGAGAATGCATGGTTTTGTTTCAGTTTTAAGTAAAAGCTTGTTCAAAATGAAAGGAAAAAAAATACTTGTGACACAAGCGGAGCACCTGCATATGAAGTGCACAAATGGGACTAGCTGGATTAATGTGTACCTGCCCACACGTTTAAAAGGCACCTGAATCTCTATCTGTTAGAGGATAAAAAAAATCTCTTCATTATTAGGAATTTCAAGAAATAGAGTACCACAGATAGAGCAAGATCAATTAAACAGGGTGCTGAGGGAAAAATGGAGGAGGATGAAAGGAAAAAAAAGAAAAAAAACATACATGATCCACAGGAACTTTCTATGTACTTGAAACAAAAGCCTTAAAAATACAACTTTGTATTGAGAAGATAGTCCCAAATGACATTATGTAAGATGTCAACAACATCATGAGATTTATAAATGGATATTATTCAAGACACAGACAACAGCATGAGATTCACAGTAGTAATCAAGATACCAGTGTAGAACCCATTGTTTCACTAATGAAGATCATACTGATGTTCTTCCTTGCAATTGCCAAATGGATGTCAGAATGACAGATACTGAAGTAAGTGACCATGAGATAAAAAAAAAGTCAATTAAAATCACTTATCAGAGGAAACGGACTGGACTGATGGAAATATTTAAAATCCTTCATAGACTATGGAGATGAACTTACTCCTCTTGTAACAGCACTCTGCCCTAGGTCACAGTAGAAGCAAAGTGTTTCTGAAGATTGGAAAAATGTGCAGATCATTCCCAGTTTCAATAAGAGTTGTTGAACAGATGCCCACAACTATAGGCATATAATGCTGATATCGTTCTATTGTATAATTTCTGAAAATGTTTTATACTCATGTATTATGATCTGTGAGAAGACTTCAAATCTCACCTGTAGAAATCAACATTGATTCCACAAATGACAGTCGTGTGAAACTCAGCTTGCTCTGTTCATCTATGAGACCCAGAACACAGTTGATGTTGGCTTGTGGGTTGATTTAGTATTCCTTTGCTTCAGGAAGGCATTCACTACAGTTCTGCACTGTTGTGTAATAAATGAGATGCAAGCGTACACTTTTGTAGTTGAACTGAGAAGTTTGTGGAAGATAGAACTGAAAATGTCATTCTTAACAGAGGGAAATCTTCAGATTTAAAAGTAACTTCGGGAGTACACCCCCCCCCCCCCCCCCCTCCCACCTGCCCCCCCTCCTACCCCCCAAGGGAATTTTACAGGACCATTACTGTTTCCAGTATATGTTAATGATCGCTCAACAATTTGGTAATGGAGGGAAGTGGTGGGGACTAAAAATTGTAGAGGGAGACCAAGACTTAAGTACAGTATGCAAATTGAAATGGATGTCATTTGCAATAATTATGCAGAGATAAAAAGGCCTGCACAGGATGAACTAATATGGAGAGCTGCATCGAACGAGTCTTCAAACTGAAGACCACAACAAGAACACACATATGGAGTGATTTAAAGGGGAATGACCAAATAAACCTAATCATAGGTAGGGAACGCAGATGTCAGACTGAGATCCATTGGAAGAATCGACAGGAAGGATGTGGCGTACAAAACCCGCATTGGACTGATACTTGAATATTGCTCTTGAGTCTAGGACCCTTCCCAGATATGTTATATGGAGGAAACACTAAAGTTACAAAGAAGATCATTGTGTTTTGGTGTAGGTTCATTTAGTAAATGTAAATGCATCACACAGCTGCTCATTCGGCTCTTGTGACAGGTGCTGCAAGAGAAGAGCTGTGCATCAAGGTGTTAACATTCCAAAGGCACATATTCCTAGAAGTGTTAAACAATACGTTGCTTATTTCTATTTATATCTCAAGAAAAGACGATGAGTATAAAATAAGAGTGATTAAAGCCCACTCAGTGACTTACCAGTAATCGTTCTTTTCAGTCGTGGTTAACGACTGGAGCAGGACATGGTGGGAATGACACTGGTATACAAAGCATCCTCTGCCCCACACCGGAGGTGTCTTGCAAAATAAAGATATAGATGTTGCATTTTTTACTGTTTGGAAAAGCACATCAAAGAGAATAATACATGAAGCTTTATGTGACATACTTCTGTGAGTGTTTCAGCAAGGTAACTGTTAAAGTGAGGCCTGTTTATGAAGCGCAAGAAAAAAAGAGAGAGAGAGAGAGAGAGAGAGAGAGGGGCGGGGGGGGGGGGGGGGGGGGGGGTTATTCTAGTGATTCGTAAATGTAAAATAAAATGTATGTGTGAATACACCCTACTACAGGGTAAAAAATATTATGAGATGTTATAGATTTACTGATTGTTTGAAATATGAACAGTTGGGTTCACCTACAAGATTAGGGCCTTCAAACCCTGTGTTATGAAACAATGTGTGTATAGTGCTTGCAGTGACTTGACAGTGAGATACGAGTGAACAGTGTGGCATTACATTATTTAATAAGTTATTTATAAAAAAAGTACTGCATACCAGCAGTAAATCTAATGATTGTCTCTATCTAGAAGTCTGTAAATGTATGTGTGTGGAATTAGCTTATTTTAAATTGGTCTAAACTTGTAAGTATTGTGACACGTCCTATATCCTTGTAAAAAGGGATCTGCGGATGAATAAAGCTACTACTACTTGTCCAGTAGTCACACCAAACAGAAAAATATAACATTAGTGCAGAGGGAATCAGTACGAAGAAGATATTCACTAGTCAGGAAGAATGAGAAATAATTGGATAAGTATAACAGTTTTATGTCAAGAAGACTCAGTTATAAGTAGTTATAACAGTACTGTTACTTTTGAATGTAGCTGTGAATTATTCCTGGTGTTGCTTTAATGTCTTTTTACAATTTATGTCTTGTTTGTACCTGTTTTCCGTACTTCAGTGATAAATTATTTTTAAAAGTTTGTGAGTACTGTGTTTTAGGTTGATCTCCAATTTTTCCTAAGTTGGAAATTGATAAGTTAGGGTTGCTGAAACTGATACTGTTTGTAGCTGAAATCTAATCTTGCTGTAACTGTGAATTATTTTCAGATTTGATGAAGAACAAAAACTCGTATCACCGCATGTGCTACTTGAGACTGTGTGATATTGCAATGGAGATCTTCTCAGCGGCTTATTTCAAAACTTGGTTCTTCAGCCATGTCATTTCCCTGTCAGGTAATTTAAGTTGTTCTAAATATGTTTACTAGTAAGAATATCATCATATATTATTTAATGCACAAATAAATGATAAATGAGGTGTAACAATCTGTAAATAGCCATACAGTTTTCCTTGGAAAAAAATCAAACAGTGGAATATCCAGGATGGAATAGTAACAATATGAGATAGAACAGAGTTCTGCTCATCACATAGAGGAAATGCTGAGCAACAGACAAACACATTGAAAAAAGACTTTTAGACTGATTAAATTCTCTTGAGCATCCAGCTGCATCAAGTGCTATAACCCTTATTGCATGACTTTATTTTAGGAAAGCAATTTCAGTGAAAAAGTATTGGGGAAGGGGGGGGCTGACATACAGTATACTATGTAACGTGCTGAACATAGAAATTTTGATTTAGTCAGCATTTTAGGTTTGTTGCCATACAGCAACGTAAAAACATTAAACTCAGTTTAGCTCGATGCAGCCACATTGTATGTGTTGCCATATGGCAACATCATGCACATGCAAGTGGTTTCCTTAACATTATACGTAAATTTATGGTTTGTTGCCAAATGGCAACAACATGCAATAGAGGGTTAAAGTATATGAGCTTTCGTCTTAAGTGCTCTCAACCATTGTGAAGCTATTGGACCTAATGCTTTAGATGTATGAAAACACACACACACACACACACACACACACACACACACACACACACACACACACACAACCCCCCCCCCCCACCCCACCCCACCCCCTCCCCCACACACACACACACACACACTCACACAACCCACACACGCACACTTAGTCTTTGTCATCTCCAACCTTTCTCTCTCCTACTACTCTTTTCAAAAGTGTTTGGGAAAGTGGCCTATGGTAATACAGTCTCATTTAACATAGCAGAGCTTGTTAATCGAGTCTAAGTTTGAATTTCATTAGAGTTCTCCACACAGGAAACATTACAAGACTCACAGATGATGTGCTTGCAGAGGTAAACGAGCAAAATTATCCTGCTGGTATTACTGTGACCTTGCCAAAGTTCTCGATGATGTGGATCACAAAAGTCAACTTTGCAAACTAAAGTGTTATGGCAGTAATGGCATTCCTGTTGAATGGATGGAATCTTACCTCCATAACAGAAAGCAGAGGGTCTCATTAACAGATTAACAGATTGTATCTCAGGCATGAAAGTAACCTCAGAATGGGTGAATGTAACTTGTGGAGAACCATAAGCATTGGTACTTGGCCCACTCTTGTTTCTAACTGACATAAATTACCTTCCTATGACTATAAAGGAGAGAAACTGCAACATTTGCTGATGACACAAACATGCTAATCAAGAGTCTAAACAGAACCCTAGCAGACACAGCGAAGATGCTAGATGAACAGGCCTACAAGTGGCTCACACCTGACAATTTAAGTCTGAATCTCACAAAGACTCTTATTATGCAATTTTATACTATCTATAATAACCTCCTAGCACGAGAAATGGACTTGAATGGTCATAAAACGAATGAAATGCGCAGATAAAATTCCTTTGGGTTCAGTGGCACAACATAAAATGGAGCCAACGCATAGATAAACTAAATAAATTCTCATTGTGATGACGTAGAGACAAGGTTGTTGGCTTATTTTGCACATCTTAGGGAGCTACCGGGAGGTTATAATTGATGTGCATATCCTCACCGAGATCTAGTGTGAACTTTTATTATTTATGGTGGTGAAACCTGGTAGATAAGCTAATGCTTTAATACGGAACCAATTAGCCCTAGAAAACAAATTAGTTTCAGTTGTGGCCAACAGGTGCAAATCTGGCACTGTACATGGTTTGTATGATGGTACCATACCCGTGCTGTCATTTGACAAGCCATAAAGTGAGTGAAAAGTATGGCTCTCGAGACGAAAGACCATGCATTGTTAGTGAAACTGTTTTATGTGAATGGCAGCAATTACAGTACTGCATTGGGAGAGTATCACAGACAGAAAGGTCTGAGGAGAGGTCCAATGTCATTAAATGGTTTAAAGAAATTGACAATGAAATTCAGGAGAATGAGCGAGCTTGGTGTTACACTTGGAAGAGGAAGGCATCATGTCCCAGTGGACGTTATTGACGAGGTTGCTGTTACTGTAACTGACCATGCAATGGATGTCCCTGGTAGTGCTGGTGCTCATACAATGTTGCAAGAATTTTCCATCCCATGGTCAACAGCATGGAATGTTTTGCAATCTATTTTACACTGGCACCCATACAAGAGTCAGACAGTGTAGCAACTGAAACCTCATGATCTGAAGCAACATTCTGAATCTGCTTTTTGGTTTCTGGCATGGGTTGAAGTTGATGGCATGTGGTCAGGTAGTATTCTGTGGAGTGACAAGTAACGTTTTATGGTACAGAGTGCATTATATGCACAGAATATGAGGTACTGTTATAACATTGCACTTGACTTAAGTGACTGGGTGGTGTGGATTCACAAGTAGCTTTATTCTCAGTCCATTCGTCTTTAAAGAGAATACACCCAGAGGGCTGTAAGGTAACTGTGGTCTCAGCACGTTATCCAGACCTCCTCATACAGCATGTGATTCCTGAAGAGTGCAGCTGTGTGTAAACCACTGTTTAGATGTTGCCTGTACAGTGAAAGATGTGCTTCATGCAACCTTCCAGAAATGTGTTATCTTCAGAGGTTTTCCAGATAAGCCTGCAAGATCACCTGATTTAAATCCATATGACTTTTGGCTCTAGGTATATCTAAAAGAACACATTTCTCACGGAGAAGTTCACACATTGCTCAGATTCCACTGGAACTTCTATAAGTAACTGTTCAACACATTGTTTTACAGGTGCAGCATCTTGTCGAGGTCACAGTTGTCATATTTCACAAATAGTGTAAGTGGTGGTTAAAAATAAAATCAACATTATATCTTTCCCACACATTTGACTTTTTCCGCTTGTGTGCCATTCCTATTCCATTACACATCAAAACATTTATATACATCTCTCTTGCCTTCATAGTGCCAGATTTGCATCTTGGAGCCAAAATTGGAACTAATACATTAACATACCAGAATAACTGCAAAGTTTTGCTGCCGTAAGATAATTACAATCCACACTGGCTCTCTGTGAGCAGCTGCACTTTAATTGTAGCAACCTGGTATCTTATGGGACACTGCGGCTTATGTAAATAAAGTGTTAGAAGAAAGCAGTGAGAATATTGCATAAAGTAGATAACTATACATCACGCAGAACCTTTTTACGGAACTTAGGATATTTGCACTCACTTCCTAGTCACTTATTCCTTAATGGTTTTTGTTGCTGAGAATAAAAATTAATTGTAACTTAACTGTGATGTACATAATCATAATACAAGACACAAAAATAATTTTCACATAGACTTCGCCTTGTCCAGGGTTACAAAAATAATTTTCACATAGACTTCGCCTTGCCCAGGGTTAAGAATGGAGTTACACACTCTGGTTGTAAAATACGAGATCTCTTCAAAGACCTCCAGAACTTAGTCCACAAAATTTTTTTACACTTACATGTTACTTATTGTGCAAGGTCTCCTTCAAAATACTCTCCTCCACAATTGATACACTGCTCCCAACGCCGTTTCCACTTCCTGAAGCAGTCTCAGTGCGCCTTTTGTTGGTTGGTGCAAAGCACCATCTGTGAATTTTCTTTTATCTCATCTGTTGTTGCATATATTCGTCCTTTAAATGGGGTTTTCAACTTTGCAAATAAAAAAAAAGTCTGCAGGGGTCATATCTGGCGAGTATGGAGTATGGAGCAGCACAGTGATTTTATTTTTTGTGCAATAGTCATGCACCAAAAGGGATGAACATGCGGACGCGTTATCGGGATGCAAGAGCCATGAATTGTTTCACCATATTTCTCGCAGGTGTCACATGTCCCGATAGTACCATCGATTAAGAGTTTGTCCCTGTTGCATGAATTCATGGTGAACTAATCCTTCAAAGTTAAAGAAAACTATCAGCATGGCTGTGACGTTTTATCTGACCTGACAAGTTTCTTTTGGTCTTGGAGAACCCTTCCTGACCCATTGTGAAGATTGAACTTTGGTCTCAACATCATTATGATAGCTCCATGTCTCATCACCAGTTATGATTCTCTTTAAGGACATTTCATTTGCATGGCTCAAAGGCTCTTCACAGATTGCTAGGTGACGGTCTTTCTGGGCTTGACTTGTGAACCATGGGATAAACTAGGCAGCAACACAATGCATTCCAAGGAGATGTGTTAGGATTGCATGACATGATCCAATTGAAATGTTACATTCTTTTGCAATCTCTCGTACAGTCAGTCTTCAATTGGCACACACAGTTTCATTGACATTCTTGACATGAGTGTCTCCTGAATGAGGTTCATCTTTAACATCTGTCCAACCATTGTTAAACCATGTGAACCATTCGTAACACTGAGAACGGCTGAAGCACTCAATACCGCAGGCCTCCTGCATCATTTGGTGTGTGTCTTTAAAGGTTTTCTTGAGTTTCAAGCAAAATTTAGTGCAAGTATGATGCTCCTCTAACTGTGCCATTTCAAAATTCGAAAACTGTGTGACATGACATTATACTCAACACAGCACTGAACAATAAGTAACAGACATACAGCAATGAAACATCTGGCAGTTACACATTAAACAGGTGTGTGCAGGGATGCAGTGTCCCATAATTGTTTAAACAGACCTCATATAAATGAACTCCCATCTAACATAAAGCAAGGAATTAGGAATTCATACCAAACCAAAATGAAAATTAAAAATGTACCTCATTAGCCACTCTTTTTACAAATTATTATAATATTCAAGGGTTTAAAAGTTCTGTAATGGGCTACATAGAAAGTAGCAATGTTTGTAATAAAGCTCTATGACAAGTAATAATGTACTGTAAATATAACTTTATTTATGGGTGTAAAAAGTATTTACTTTGAAAAATACCATTTTATTCCAGTGACATAATAGCAGAGGAACAGCAGCTAAGCAAAAAAATTAAGGAGGCAGCATCTCGTTTCAGAATAGCAGCTTTCTTACTAATTTACTCAAATACCTTTAGTGGGCATTAGCAAGAATAACATTATGCAATATAGTGTTAGTTTATTGTTTTACAATACACAGATTAACTCTCTGTGATTTGTTCATCCTATGTTAATGTATACAGTGATTAGTGAAAAACTCGGGGTTCCAGCTGGGGGCAGTGTTAAAATACACACACTCATCATCTTCACTATCCGACTGGAAACCTGAGAGCTTGCACCAACTGCATACCCTGGGTGAGCCTACATTATGTGTTAATGTTAATTAGTTACATATCACTGGAAGTTCTTCCTCTTGATGGGATATACGGAACAAAATGAGTGAATGAAAAAAAAAATGAAGATATATTTCTCATTAATGATGATTAGAAATCACTTTGCTGATGACATACAAAATGCTGTTGTTAAAAGTGCATTGAAATGAAGATGAATGTGAGCTGTCTTAGTACTGCTTGAATTGTGCAGCTCTCAGCTTATGGTGCTCTTCAAGGAACATTTAGTATCTGCCTTGCTATTCACTGTGAATAGAATGATCCTATATACAACTGATAAAAATACGGTATACTCTCAGCTCATGAGTTAGTGTTCTGATAATTATGCCTCAGTATTGTATCTTCATTGCTGTTGAAACACTTTGTGAATGAATCTCACCCTTTAGTATTCACCGTACTTTCTCTCCTAGCATATAATATGAGCTTAGCCTAGTCACGATAAGATTTACCCACGTATGTTAGTTATGCATTTGTAAATAAGCTGCAAGTCACTGTAGTTAAATTTGTGATGATTGGCATATAAAAAATATGAAATACATTGCTTTACAGATAAAAAAGATTTCAGAAGTTCTGAACACTGTAAATGAGATTATCAATGTTAACCCTTCGATTGTCTGTATCTGCTGTTTGGTGAGAAAAGTGTCTCACAAAATATGCATTCAACTGAAATGTCTCCTGCTGCCCACAACACAAGATAGGGAAAAAGTCAGGATTTTAACAACTTGAATACTTGGAGGAAACATTCACCACATCTGCAGATTTTCCTAAATTACTTCTTTAAAAAATTATGCTGTCAGGTTCTTTTCATTACAATTACATATCAGCAACTATAATTAAAAATTGCAAGATACATAACAGAGAAAAAACTCTTTGTAACTGAGGTTCATAAATTCACAATTTACACATGATTGATGTGGAAAAGTTATGACACCCTTGTGCAACTTACTGTTTGGGAATAACATCTTAAGCACCATATGAGACATCCAGATGCTTGGTATCAGCCATAAGCATTGTCCAGCCATAGATCAGAACTCCAACAGTGTCTCTGAGCTAACTCCTCTTCATTGCATGAACAGATTTGAGTACCTGGTATTATTTAGGTAGTATCCATTTTGAACTTCTTCGTGGACATATTAACTTACGGGTGTTAAGATCTAAAAATGATACAGCTATCTACCCAGTGTAGTGAAAGTTCACAAGAAAGAAGTAATCAGTTTATGAATACACAGTGTAGTGAAAGTTCACAAGAAAGAAGTAATCAATTGATGAAGAACTTTTTGTAGTGAATAGGTTACTTTTGAAGATTACATTCCTGAACATAGCAGACTTTACAGAAGTGTGGAAGGAATGTTGCCACACTTAAATAATTATGCTAAAGCCTTGGTCTCAAGGTTCAATCTTCACAATGGGTTGGGAAAGGTTCTCGAAGACCATAAAAAACTTGCCAGGTTAGGTGAAATGTAAAGCCAGGCCGATAGTTTTCTTTGACTTTGAAGGATTAGTTCACTATGAATTTGTGCCACAGGGACAAACCGTTAATCGATGGTACTATCAAGACATGTGACTACTGCAAGAAATTTGGTGAAACAATTCATGGCTCTTGCATCATGATAATGTGTCTGCAAGTTCATCCCTTCTGGTACATAACTATTGCACAAAAAACAAAATCACTGTGCAGCTCCAGATTTCATACTCACCTGATATTGCTCCTAAAGACTTTTTTTTAATTTCCAAAGTTGAAAACCCCATTGAAAGGACAAAAATATGTAGCAACAGACAAGACAAAGGAACATTCACAGATGGTGCTTCGACTGAAGTAACAAAAGGCATACCAAGACTGCTTCAGGGAGTGCAAATGGAATGGCATTAGGAGCAGTGTATCAATTGTGGAGGAGAGTATTTTGAAGGAGATCATGCACAGTAAGTAAAATGTAAGTGTAGAAAAATTTTGTGGACAAAGCTCTGGAATTTTTTGAACAGATCTCGTATTTTACCTCCGGGGAACATACCTCCATTCTGAACCCTGGACAAGGAGGCAAAGCCTACATGAAAATTGTTTTTGTGTCTTGTATAATGATTAAGTACATCACAGGTGAGATGAAACTAATTTTTATTCTCAGCAACAAAAACCATTAAGGGATAAATGTACTAGGAATTGAGTGGAAATATCCAAAGTTCTTTAAAAAGGCTTCTGCAAGATAAACAGTTATCTACTTCATGCAATATTCTCACTGCTTTCTTCTGGTGAAGAAACACTTTGTTTACACAAGCTGCAGTGTCACAGAAGATACCAGGTTGCTACAATTAAAGTACAACTACTCTCAGAGGTCCAGTGTGGACTGCAGTTATCTTGTGACAGCAAAACTTTACAGTTATTCTAATGTGTGAATGTATTGGTTCCAATTTTGGCTCCAAGATGCAAATCTGGCACTGTGATTGCAAGAGAGATGCATATAAATGTTTTGATGTGTCATGGATTAGGAATGGGACACAAGCAGAAAAGGTCAAACATGTGAGAAAGATATAATGTTGATTTTATTATTAACCACCACTTACACTATTTGTGCAATATGACAACCAAGACCTTGGCAAGATGCTACATCTGTAAAACAATGTGATGAACAGTTGCAGAAGTCCCAGTGGAATCTGAGCAATGTGTTCCTATATGCTGCCCTTCAGATCAGGTAGAGACTGAATGTGTCTCTGAGAAATGAGTTGTTTTAGATATACTCAGAGCCAAAAGTCATATGGATTCAAATCAGTCGATCTTGCAGGCTATGCGTCTGGAAAACCTATGGAGCTGCCATCACTGCAGATACATCATCCCCTATGGCAGCTGTCAAAATGCAGATATTGTTGATGGGTGGTGGATTTAATGTGGATGAAGGTGGGGATGGAGCCATCAGAGAGGAGGAGGCCAGCTTCCAGGAAGGTGGCACACTGGGTTGAAGAGGACCACGTGAAGTGGGTGGGAGAGAAGGTGTTGATGTTGTGAAGGTAAGAGGATAAGGTGTCCTGGCCCTGAGTCAAGATAAAGAAGATATCATCAATGAACCTGAACCACTCTAGGGTTTGGGAGACTGGGAAGATTTCCTCTATACTGCCCACAAACAGGTTGGCATGGGTCGGTGCCTCCCCTTCTTAGAAGTAGTCATGTGTTAGGACATAGTATGATGTATGACAAAAGAGGTTGTGAGTTTGGAGCCTGGAGGACATTGGGAGAGATAGCATTCAGTAACAGCAAGACCATGGGCATGAGGGATTTTAGTGTATAGTGAATTAGCAGGTCATCTGTGAAAGCAACCATGCCGTGTACCAGTTCTGCTGCAATTATTGTTCGGCTTTTTGTACTGACATTACTACCAACCAGCTGTCCACTAGTATGAATAGCCACCTCTGACTGCGGCCAAGAGCGAAGCACACCACCCTGTGGCACAACATGCGGCTGAATGTAACACTCTTGATTTCAATGGTTACTTCACAACCCGATCCAACTGGATCCTCCCCTCCACTACCTTCTGTTCTAAACTAGGCAGATGGTAGCTATACTTACAACGCATTCTTCACTTCCAAAATGATTCCGGCTCAACCTACAGTAGCTTACTGCCCCCAAATCCCCCACCCAACAGTTTTTTCCGCCCCGGGTGTCCAGTTACCTTCTCCCAATTTGTGTCCCCTCTCTGCTAGTGCATCCACCCATCTTTTCCCCTTCTCTGCTCCTCTCCTCTTCGCTCCCTGTTTTCCCCTCTCTCCCTCTCCCACAGCCCCCAGCATTGATGCTATGTGTGGCAACAACTCTGTCGTGCCACCTTGTACCTCCTTCATGCTCCACCAAATGCTGCTGATTCCTCTTCCCACCACCTGTACCCTGCTGTCACTCAGTCCTCCCTAACCCACTCCAGATTGTTGCTCTTGTTCAGTGCATTTATGTTGTTTTTTAGGTGGAGATAGTGGTTATAGGTGTGTGAGGTGTGCTTGTTTGTATGAGTGTGTATGCATTCATCTTTAACAGTTCCAAGAAGGACTCTAGGTTTGGCCAAAGGCAAAAGGACACTTTTAATATTGTATTTTCTGTGAATTCTTGAAATTTCCGAAGAAGTACTCCCCGTAAAGGGTAAAAAAACATCTGATTTACAAGTGTCCATTGTTGGTTCACTTGGTGGTTCAGATTGAAAAGTGTGAACTGTTTCGTGATCAGTGTATCCGTTTTGCCTGAAAACAGCCTTAAGATAATCCATTTCCTGCATTAAATTATCAGAATTCAAAATAGCACAAGTTGTTTTGACCAGTGTATGTAAAACTCCTATGCATTGATGCAGTGAATGACAACTAGTAGCATGGAGGTATCGGTATGTATGCATCAGTTTACGGTATACATTGTGTCCCAAAGTTCCATTTTCGTTTTTGTGTACTAAAACATCCAAAAAAGGTAAATTGCCATCTTCTTCAATTTCAGCTGAAAATTTGATGTGTGAATGAAGGCAGTTAAAATCATCTAAAAACTGATGAAGAGCTCCCATACCATGTGGCCAAATGATAAAAATATCATCCACATATCTCAAAAAACATGTGGGTTTAAGAGAAGTAGTCCTGAGTGTGGTATATATAAGCAATATGTGGCATTTTTCAGGTATAAAATAACAACAGTCTGGTTTTTGATTGGCTGCATCTTAATTTGGGATTCAACGCTTTTGTTTCTATTGCCAGTGGTGCTGCAATTGTTCATTTCGTAGAGGGCAGCCCTTTCACTTCTTTTGCACACATTGCGATCTGTTCCCAGGGTATAAAGGAGCCACTGTATCTGATGTTATCTCTGTTTTGGTATGATTGTGCATCTGCAATCTCCCCTGAAGATGATGCTGGTTGGACCATCGAAATATCGTGTCGTCAATGCTGAAATCTGGCTGCATACCCATGAAGAGTATCAACATTTATTATGTTGGAGAAATCTACTGAATCACATGTTGCTGGTATACTTTACAGCACTAGCCAGCAGTGGCTCAGTGTGTTACACTTTGGTGAAGGTTTTCCTTCATGTTGTAATTTACAAAACATAATGTGGGAATGAGTCTCATGCCATAATAAGCCAGTTAGCACTTGTGTTTCATGCAGGATGGATGTTCCAGTCTTGTGTTGTATTGTTTGTGGGATTGTCTCATGCATGCTGATTTCTCCATGCTTGATTTTCTTCAAGTGGGTTAATTTTCTGTGTTAATCTACATTTTTTTATTTACAACTTTTATTTCATTACTTCATCCTGATTTTTTGGCATTTGAGTATAACACAAACTTTGATGATTTTGAGCACTCAGAAATGTATAAAGTATTGACAGATTAATGACTTTGCAGGCAAGGTTTTTACATAATTATTTGTGCGCTGGGTGGTTGGTTTTCAGTGCTGTGCATGTGTACATATCTGAGGAAGTGCTCGAAAGTAAGCTAGTAGGCTCATTGTACATAGCTGCAGAAGATGACTGCTTTTGCCACAGGTGTCTGTAGGAATTTTAAAGCAATGTTTTAAAGTTGCCCTGTTTTAAACAGCAGAAAATTGGCTCAAAGACAAAAACAGGGAGCGTGCAAGGGATAAATCCCTGCAGGCGCACTATCCTCTGTGCCCTCGGTGGCTCAGATGGATAGAGTGTCTGCCATGTAGGCAGGAGATCCTGGGTTCGAGTCCCGGTTGGGGCACACATTTTCAATATGTCCCCAATGAAGCATATGAACGCCTGTTTGCAGCTAGGATGTCCATTTAATTATTATTTCAAACAGATAAGGCATTCAAACTGACGTATGGGGTGCTTTTGTTGCCTACCATCCTGTTTCAGTTCTTTTCTATTGTAAATGTGTGGCAACTGTCTACAACCTTAACAGTATGTGCTTCATTTTCTCATTCTCTTCATTGAAGACAGCTGAATGTATACCTCAAATACTCTACAGTACTCAAGAATAGGTTGCCTGAGTGTCCTATACATAGTTTCATTTTAGATGTGATAAATGTTTGTTTGTGCTGTCATTGATTTGTGTGTTCATTATACTTCACATTGGTTTTATGACATTATCCAGAATAATTATTCACTATAGCTGAGAGGCTGTAGTTCAGTACTTTTGGTTTTGTTTGGTTCACACACACTATCTTACATTTGTTCACTTTGAAAAAAAAATTAAAATTGTTTAAGTTTTATTGCTTGTTTGTGTGGCCATCTTCCGCAGCAGCTGTTAACATCTGTTATTATGGCTTATCTGTCTTGAGCTGACTGCAATGCAGTTAAAAAGAATTACACCAGATGTGTTTCGCTTTTATTTACATAACATCTTCTGTGGTATTCTGTAAATTGGATACACACTTTTGTAGATTTATTTTTGATTCTTTTAGGTTAGAAACAGTATTTTCTGTATGAAGTTGGTCTGTAAGCTACTTACAGTGTTTCTTTACATAGTCTGCACCTTCCCCTCTTGTTAGCAGTGGTCGATGTCGACAAGCTTAATTTCACATCTGCAGTTTGGCATTTTGCATTATTTCCTGTGCTGTACTATTTCTAATTGACTTTCTTAACTGTTTTTCATTCATCACTGCTACAGTGCTATTCACTTGTTTTTGTTCATGTTGTGAGTGTTGCCAACCTATGAAACAATTGTGTGTGTGTGTGAGAGAGAGAGAGAGAGAGAGAGAGAGAGAGAGGTTAATGAAATCGTCTTGTATGTAGGTAGAGATGTGAGAGGGGTGGTGGTATTATGATTATTGCATATATTTTTGAAGTTAATCATTTATGATAATTTCCTGTATAGTTTAAAATCTTTATTTGAGTCATCTCATTTATATACATGCGTGGTTTCAGAAAATACAAAATTTATACATTATCAGTTGTGTGTGTGTGTGTGTGTGTGTGTGTGTGTGTGTGTGTGTGTGCGCACATGCGTGCGTGCATGCGCGTGTGCGTGTGCATGCACATGCGTGCTTGCGTGTTTTACTTTTATGCTGTCTTAGTTTCTGTCTTCTATAAATTAACATTTGACTTTATTAAATCTTTTAGAGGATAGTGTGGCAACATTAAGGCAAGTTGCAGCCAGGATGCTTCCTTCAATGAAAACACTATGCAAACTCCCAGAAGATAAAAATCTTTTGGAGATGCTGGACTCAACTGTGAATCGACTACTTGAAGATTCTGATAGAGAGGTGCAGACTGTGGCAAAATCTGTGCACAGTAAATTGAAGGAAATTGAGGTAAGAATAGGAGTATTACATTATTTGTGAACTGGTGACTGTATACACTTAAACACATTAAATTTGGCACTACTTGGACTGTCCTGCATCTGGAGTGGTATGTATCCTTGAATATTTGCAGATATTAACCATCATTTCTGGTTACATATCAGAACTACACAGTATTTTCCTTGTACTGTAGAACTAGTACCAGTGAGATAAAAGTTAGCAACCTTAAGATTAGTTTTTAAAGTGATTTTTTTTCCCAGTCAGTGAAGTGTGTACTGGTACTTACCATCTTGTCCTGTTCAAATGGTGCAGAGTTTGAAGAAGTGTTGCCAGATAAAACAGGCATTAACGCTTGAGGCAAGCTAGTGTTTTTATTTGTAAAGTGAGTTCCACATTGGCGCAGAAAACCAGAGCCAGTTCATTCTTCCATTTTTATCAAGTGCTCTTCATTCTTTCTTATGACAACACTACTTACAGAATGTTCAGTTTCAACAAAGAAGTAATTGCACACATTAATTCTGTAGAGTAAGATTGAACAGTTTTTATATCAAACATTTCACACCATACATATGACACTGAGACATTAAAAATGCGACAGGCTTAAGCTAAACAAGGAAATGACAATCTATAGTCTGATTAAAACTACTTGTTAGTATCCAGTTGGAGCCCAGAACACCACATGCAAACTCTCTGCCACTGTCAATGCACCACAACAAACCATCAGTTGAATTTCAGGTTTTGAACAGTGTACTGTACACTCATAATCTGTTAGTGGACACTGCTGACAGCCCTTTTAACTGGCGCTGGCTGGAGCAGGCAAAACTGCACACTGTCTGAGTCTTAACCAAGGCACAGCAGACAGCTGACGTGAAGGTTTCTAATACCATGTAACAAACATCATGCACCAAGTAGTTTTAATCAGAATGTAACACCTATATCAAATTAATCTCTCTCTCTCTCTCTCTCTCTCTCTCTCTCTCTCTCTCTCTCTCTCTCTCTCACACACACACACACACACACACACACACAGTATGCCCTCTTAAGAGAAGATGGTTGAATAATCAAAAATGTTGTTAACAGTGTGTCATAGTGAAACAGCATTCACCAGAAAGAAGAAAAGAAGGAAGATTAGGGTTTAGTGTACTATAAATGCCAACATTACATCAGACTGTGGGTCATATACCAATATTCCTCAATAACTTTCTCAGCTTTTGTAACCACTTGTACTGGTATCCTGAATAGCCTTTTTTAAATTAATAGTTCTGTTATGCACAATAAGATCTTTATTTGTTGTCATTCATAAGCTCATATATAATAGAATATAATTAACAGTGTCAGTAATTATTATGACACACACTCGTTTGTTTATGTGGTGTGCGGAGGCTCTTTCACTGATAACCCTCTGATGCTTTGGATGCAGTAGCCTGCATCATACTTGTGGAATTTAAATCATCACTATCAGATATGTAATGGCTTGTATATACTTTACAAAAGTAAAGGTTAATTGTAGAAACACAGGTACTGTATTTATAAAGACATACAGGAGTCGTAAATGATGAATGAAAAATGGCTGAAACCCTAAACATTATTGAGCTAAGTAATGCTGAAAGCACAAATAATCATAATAATTTGAAATATTATAACTTTGAGATAATTAAGTTTGTTGTATACCATTTTTTTTTAATTTTTGAAGGCTTGAAGCAATTAAAGGAATTATTTAAATAAACCGACAAAAAGTAAACAGATATGATGTGCGACAGTATTAGTTAAATAAAAAAAAGGTTAGGTGTGTGTTGATTTCTTTGTCTTGTTGTGCTATACTGTAATTTAAGAATTTTTAAGATTTTAGTAATAATGAGAAATCAGTTGTCTTTGAGGCTACTTGGATGTGGAGTTTGTGTCAGATAATCATTTGTTTTACTATATCATGTGGAAAATGTTACAATATATAGTTCGGGTTAACAGGTTGTAAAAGCAACAAATGAAGTGGATTTAATAGAAAAGCAGCGCGTGGAAGAAGAAATAGCAGTGGAACAAAAGGAACCCCCAGAAAGTTGGCTGCAGAGTGCATCACTCCTGTCTGGCATGATAAATAATGGCAGTAAGTTTTTTGGTTGTATTGAAATAAATATTTAATTTGTAATTTAAATTTTCATTTTGAATTTAATATATGTAGAAATTATGTGTTGTGGAGAAGAATTTAGATGTTTGTTGCCGATATAAGACTTCTTCTTTCCTTGTTAACATTTGCGTTGGTTACCCTGAGGAGGTGTCCATGAGTTCATGGGACCATAAGCCATTAGTTGATGATGGGTTTCAGATCTTTGCTCGTAGAAATTTCACATCTTATATAGTACTTTTGCTCTTAACTAGGTATCAAATTCAGCTTGTACTTCACTTAATTTCAAGTCTTCTTCTTTTACATTGATTTATGTTATTTGAGAATAGGTGGCTTGCTTCAATAATTAAAACATGTACCAGTTAAGTACAGTACCTGCATTTAATAGAATATCAAAGCCATGGTAGAAGATTTGATGTCTCGAAGTCAGGGTGATACTGTGTGTTTTTTCTGAATTCATGCAGTGAAATGACTCATCATATCCATTATTCTTCTCCATCTGAGAACAGTAGTTCTTGTCCTTTTGTACTTCCTACACAAAATCCAGCCCAGATTTGATGTCACTCCTAAAATTTTCCTTGTGATATGTTTTACAACCCTTGTGACTGCTCTCGCATCAAAACTTGATCTGTGCATCCACAGCCAAAACCATTGAAATTAGAGTGCAAACAGAGGCTTACTGAGAGTCATTCTTCCCATGCATTATTCATGATGCAACAGGAAAGTGCGACATGAGTGTGTTATCTGAAGTACCCTCTGCCAGCCTCCGTAAGATGGTTGTTGAATGCTCAGTGAACTACTCCTTACTTGTACACAGATTACAGATATATAGAATGACGAAAAGTGCTTTACAATGGTTCACTGATCACAGATAGATAGTAATTGTATCTTCAAATTCAAGCAATTATTCCTCAAAATGGGAAACTATTTCCCAAGGAGTCTCAGAGGGTTTGATATTGGGTACCTATCAGCTTCTCTTCTACATAAAAGACCTACCACTTGTTATTGATGTTCATTCAGTTTTATTTGCTGATGATATATGAATTCCAATTCAAAATGAGGTGCCTGAAAGAATCCCAGAAAGTGCGAGAAATACTTCAGAAAAAATTGATTCTTTGTTCCATCACAATAGACTAAAACTTAATGTAACTAAAACCAAAATGGTGCAATTTGAAACTATGTCATAAGAATGGAGTGAAATAAAAATAACTTACAATGGTCAGGATGCTGTGAAAACAAAGCATGTAAAATTTTTAGACCTTAATCTTGATAAAAATTTAAATTGGAAGGGAAACTTTTACTACTTAGCAAACAATCTGAAAAGCTTAGGATTTGAAGTGTCTATTTTATCAAGTGCCAAAAGCATGGAAACCAGAGAGACAGTCTATCACTGCCACTTTGAGTCAGTTAAGTCATCCAATCACACACAATTGGTCTGATAGTCCATATGCTCTTACTTTGTTCATTAAACAACTGTGGGGAACTGTATCGAACGCCTTGCGGAAGTCAAGAAACACGGCATCTACCTGTGAACCCGTGTCTACGGCCCTCTGAGTCTCGTGGACGAATAGCGCGAGCTGGGTTTCACACGACCGTCTTTTTCGAAACCCATGCTGATTCCCACAGAGTAGATTTCTAGTCTCCAGAAAAGTCATTATACTCGAACATAATACGTGTTCCAAAATTCTACAACTGATCGATGTTAGAGATATAGGCACGAGGCAGAGGGTCAATGTGGAGGCTGGCTGTGTGGCATCGCCCGCTCTGCCTGTGAGTGGACATGTGGGCGCTCCTTCAGCAAGGTCCGAGCAGGCACACGGGGGGGGAGGGGTTTATTAGTTATTGGGAGCTCCAACGTTAGGCGAGTGATGGAGCCCCTTAAGGAAATAGCGGAAAGGTCGGGGAAGAAGGCCAGTGTTCACTCTGTCTGCTTGCCGGGGGTCTCATCCGAGATGTGGAGGAGACCCTGCCAGCGGCGATAGAGAGCACCGGGTGCACCCGACTGCAAATTGTTGCTCATGTCGGCAGCAATGACTCCTGCTGTCTGGTTTCAGAGGTCATCCTCAGTTCGTACAGGCGGTTGGCGGAATTGGTGAAGGTGGAAAGCCTCGCTCGCGGGGTGGCATCTCAGCTAACTATTTGTAGTATCGTTCCCAGAACCGATCGCGGTCCTCTGGTTTGGAGCCAAGTAGAAGGCTTAAACCAGAGGCTCAGACAATTCTGCAGAGATCTGGGGTGCAAATTTCTCGACCTCTGCTATCGGGTGGAGAAATGTAGGGTCCCCCTGAATAGGTCAGGCGTGCACTACACGCCAGAAGTGGCTACAAAGGTAGTGGAGTACGTGTGGAGTGCACATGTGGGTTTTTTTACGTTAGAGAATTCCCTCCCTAGGCCCGACAGGACGGCTCCTGAGACACGGCAAGGTAGGATTAGGCAAAATGCAACAGGGAATAACAATATTAATGTGCTAATTGTAAACTGCAGGAGCGTCTATACAAAGGTCCCAGAACTGCTCTCATTAATGAACATATAGTACTAAGGACAGAAAGTTGGCTGAAATCAGACGTAAACAGTAATGTAATCCTAAACTCAGATTGGAATGTATACTGCAGAGACAGGCTGGACAGTGAAGGGGCAGGCGTGTTTATAGCGATAAGAAGTGCTATAGTATCGAAGGAAATTGACGGAGATCCGAAATGTGAAATAATTTGGGTGAAGGTCATGGTTAAAGCAGGCTCAGACATGGTAATTGGATGTCTCTATAAGCCCCCTTGCTCAGCAGCTGTTGTGGCTGAGCACCTGAAGGATAATTTGGAAAATATTTCTAGTAGATTTCCCCACCATGTTATAATTCTGGGTGGAGATTTTAATTTGCCGGATATAGACTGGGAGACTCAAATGTTCATAACGGTTGGCAGGGACAAAGAATCCAGTGAAATTTTTTTAAGTGCTTTATCTGAAAACTACCTTGAGCAGAGAACCGACTCGTGGCGATAACATATTAGACCTTCTGGTGACAAACAGACCAGAATTATTTGAAACAGTTAACGTAGAACAGGGAATCAGCGATCATAAAGCGGTTACTGCATTGATGATTTCAGCCGTAAATAGAAATATTAAAAAAGGTAGGAAGATTTTTCTGTTTTGCAAAAGTGACAAAAAGCAGATTACAGAGTACCTGACGGCTCAACACAAAAGTTTTGTCTCAAGTACAGATAGTGTTGAGGATCAGTGGACAAAGTTCAAAACCATCGTACAATATGCGTTAGATGAGTATGTGCCAAGCAAGATCGTAAGAGATGGAAAAGAGCCACCATGGTACAACAACCGAGTTAGAAAACTGCTGCGGAAGCAAAGGGAACTTCATAGCAAACATAAACATAGCCAAAGCCTTGCAGACAAACAAAAATTACGCGAAGCGAAATGTATTGTGAGGAGGACTATGTGAGAGGCGTTCAATGAATTCGAAAGTAAAGTTGTATGTACTGACTTGGCAGAAAATCCTAAGAAATCCTGGCCACTCTCCCCTTTTTTAGACACACAGTTATTCAATTCCATATTTCAAGCTCTTTAATTTTTTAAAAAATCGTATCTCCAATTTCACCCTTGCAAACTTTCTTCTTCTTCTTGCAAATAACTAAGTATCACTTTGTACTGCCATAGTAATACAGTTAATTTTATCATTGACTAATATCCTTCAATAAGTAACAAAATCTATATCAGAATGTTCATTTTTACTTGAATCCCTCACTTGTTCGTTACAATATACATAAATATGACAAACCAGACACACTATGAATAATGGGAATGTATTTTTCTACAGGGACAAGGGATTTGCAACCATTGTTAAAGATGTCAGTTACCATGCCAGTTGCCACACAGACAATTAGCACGTGAGTTAAACATTTTCTTATACAGCTAATAAAAATTTGGAATAACTTTTATGTATATATTTAGAAAAATCAAGCTAACTTTGGCAGTTATCAACTTGTACAGCTTTATTAATTCAAAAAACCTTTTCATATTGTACCTTTTAAAGTTGTATGTGTAAGTTCAGCTTTTGTTTATGGAGAAGTGTGCTAAAGGGTTACTTGTGATGGTAGATTTGCATGTACCATATGCTGCCCAGTAGAGCAGTAAGTAAGTGCATGAATAAAACTGTATTAGAAACGGATGGAGGTCCCACTAACTGCGGCATATGTGTGGGCTATGCAGTGATGTCATAACAGAGCGTCGACAAGGAGGCCCAAAGTACAAACAAGCTAGGAGCTCGTTTCATCAGACTAAGCGAGAGGAAAGCCAACTGATTCAGCACTTCAACAACAGTGTGGAGCAGATAGAATGCTGTACCATAATAAAACTACCTGCACTTTCAAGCATTATGGGCTGAGCGTGATCACTGCTAGTCAGCGCTAGGAAGAAAATGGACTGATTGTAAAACTCTCATCAATAAATTCCTCCTGATAACAACATGGCACTGCCTCTGGTTGTAACACTGGCATCAAGAAGTGGGCCTGACACATAACATTAGTGTCAGCAGTGGTTCTGGCACCCTACATTCGTGACAGAAAGTGGTTATGACATGCGGAGTGGTACCAGGAGAATTGCATCCTACACACTGGGTGCCTGATGGGGTTATGTTGAGTCAGAAGAACCTGCATAGTATCTTTAAAGTGACATTTTATAGCACACAAGAGCCTGTAGACCTATCACAGTTCAGAGGTAGCTGTAAGGAATAATATTTATGGCTGACTAAGTGCCAGTTTTGTATATTAAGGCAGTGCCACCAACATGTGAAACTTGTAAACAGTTTGGCCATGGAGCACAGCAGTTCAGTGAATCTTGCTGGTCTATGATACATAGGAAAGATTAGTGTAGTTACTTTTGTTTATTGATGCTATGTTGGTTTAAAGGGACCCCACTTTTTCTGAAGTGTAGTTCAAAATGGAGGCTACACAACAGCCAGAAGCATGTTTCATAATTTTGAGTTGAACTGTTGAAGTTTTGAAAAATCAAGTAGCCATGTTACTTTAGGATAAAAGAGAGTGGAGCCTGGCTAACAAAGAAATGCAAATGGAACTTGTAGCGTTATGTGCAGCAACTGGGCTTGATGCAAGCACAAGGAGGGAGTACCAAAATCATAGTTAACGTACCTATTCCATCCACTGATCCTATAGCAGCTAGTCTCATTACTCCTGTTTCTGCAAAAAAATCTGAGGATTTATCAACTTCTCTGGATGATTGTAGGATGTGAGGTCCACCATTGTAGGATGTGAGGTCCACCAGTTATGCAGCACACCGTTTTTTCCAAGTACCCAAACATGTTTCGCCACCATTGTGTCATCATCAGTGGGTTTCCGTTTTATTTAATCTGTAATGTGAATATTTTTACTAAATGATTACAAAATTATGTGGCTATTTAGTTCAAACAATAGTTTGTTTCTTTTTGTTAATACCTTTACACTTGGCGTGCATGATTTTTCAGGACCACTTGTGTATCATGAAAAATCGTGCACACCATGCACCACAAAAGAAACTGGCGAAATGTCAGTAAAATCATTAGATGAACGTCACCCGAAGAACCCAAAACAGAAGCCAATAGGCAGTGTGTCAACAAGTGACCATGAAAGCCTTAACAATTTTGTAGAATGAGGTTTGTCATCAATTGACATTTTGTCGTTTTTAAATCGAGCACCTCACTAAAACACTTTAGTTTTTCCCATAACGTCATCTTGGTAAGCTGTTTTCAACATTAAAACAGTTTCAGCAGCATTTTTACTGAGTAGAAAACAAAATTTCATAGCTGCACATTGTTCAATTAAACATGCCTTTAAAAAAAGTGAAACAAGAACAAAACAGTGCTAAGAAAAACAATCACTGCAGACGAACAGAGCAAGCCAGGTCGACAACATAGGCAGTGCTGATCTGCCATTGAGCTGCGCTGTACATTCCTAGCAGGGGAAATGCGTTCTACACAAGCTCTGCCATTGCTCGGCAATGTGAGTAATGAGGTATGTGAATTCGTTATCGTGGACAGGAGCACATAAGTGTGAGTTGTTAGTACAATAGAACAGGATGACTGTGTAGGTGATTTGATGAATGAGGATATTAGGAGATGAAGCTGATGTTAGTGCCACTGTGCAGAAACATGTGAATGATTTGACACACTTGCAGGAAGTAGTGTTGAGGTATCACCTTCAGTATCTTGTGAATCTGTGGTGTCTGAAGAGGTGTAGTGCCAAATGAAGTAAATGTGGGCTGTACTGAAGTAAATGAATGTGTGAGTGGCAACATGGATGATATTGATTTAGGTGCTCTAGTATCTACGCCATTGGGTGACAATGGTTGTTGTTTCAAGGATTTCAAGTCTGGACGAGATGTACAGAGAAGTACAAGTGCCACTGATTTTTGCGTAATGCAGAATGGAACTGCATATGGTGATATTAAAGTAGATGCTATGGAGAACACACAGAGAGCTATTGATGAAGTTATTTGTGTTGTGAATGTTGTGGATAATGACAAAGTACAGATTCATTGATTTCTGAAGGGTGCAGGACAACTTGGGGTGGTGCTGCCTTCTCCAAGGAGGGGAGGGAGGAAGAGAAGAAGGGGGAAAGATGCCTGTAAGGCTAACGATCAAGCCAACATGACTGAATCCTTTCAGGAATGTGTGCTTGAGCCATCATGATTGAATCCTTTCAGGAATGTTTGTTTGAGAATTAGAGTGAATTTGAAGATACTTGCAATGTTATAGGTAATGAAGGTAAGAGGAAAAACATTTTGTAATTTCTCTTAAAAGTACAGTGTAACCTGGGGAGACATTGCTTTATCTGATGAGACAGTTGCAAGTAAGACACATCGCAAGAGCACAAGGAGATTGGTTTTGAGAGGGAGAGGTATAAAGTGGCATGGAATTACAAAGCGTAGTCAATCTGTAAGCAGCTGCAAGATAGGAGAGGTAATTAGAGTTATGGACTAGTATTTTGTATGTAGCAGAACTGCAAGTCATTTGTGTGTAAACGTAATTTTAAAAATGTGTGATTTGAGAAAATGTAAGGGAATCTTTTGTTTTAAATATGAAGTTCAGATGATGTACCAAAACAGTGGGTTCAAAAACCACCCAACAACCACAGAAAAGAAAGCCACACGGACCAACTTTTCGCTTACCAGCAAGAGCTACAGGTACAACAGTAACTGAGTTGACACACCCTCTGCTGTTTTGCCCAGAGAAGCTGTTACAGAAACTACCAGTCCAAAACAACAGTTTCAAACGATACCTTAAACCCGGATATACTTTGCTTAGTAGACCAACTTGGAGTCCACTACTACAAGTCTACTGCCATCCGGCCATAGAGGGGACTTCTGATCTGCAAGCCTTGGTCCTGGCAGCCACAGCAGTGACTGACTGAGGATGGGGGCCGGACCAATCTTCCACGGATGAAGACTCAGTGCAGTCTCTGCTAATCAGTGCTGCTGGGAGAAGATGAAGTGACTGTAAAACTCTCGCCAGTATATTTTTGATTGAATGACATTCCATTAGTGCCCTGGCACTCCATAGGATCACTCACCACCAATCTTTGCTTGACCTGATAACAATATGACCTGGTCTCAGGTTGTAACACATATGAAATCATTCACGTATCATTATACAGCACTTGTGATTGGTATTGTATTGACCTCAGTTTATCAATGGAAATTTAAAGAAAAATATTAGTCTACAAATTATATGCCAAATTTGAAAAATGTGTGTCCAAGTGTGACACAAAACATACACTATGTGATCAAAAGTATCTGGACACCTGCCTGAAAATGACTTACAAGTTCATGGTGCCCTCCATCGGTAATGCTGGAATTCAGTATGGTGTTGGCCCACTCTTAGCCTCGATGACAGCTTCCATTCTCACAGGCAAATGTTCAATCAGGTGCTAGAATGTTTCTTGGGGAATGGCAGCCTATTCTTCATGGAGTGTTGCACTGAGGAGGGGTATTAATGTTGGTCGGAGAGGCCTGGCATGAAGCTGGCATTCCAAAACATCCCAAAGGTGTTCTATAGGATTCAGGTCAGAACTCTGTGCAAGCCAGCCCAATACAGGGATGTTATTGACGTGTAACCACTCCGCCACAGGCGGTGCATTATGAACAGGTGCTTGATCGTGTTGTAAGATGCAATCGCTCTGTCCAAATTGCTCTTCAACAATGGAGAGGAAGAAGGTGATAGTGCCATGCAAAACAAGGGGTGCAAGCCCCCTGCATGAAAAACATGACCACACCATCGCCTCCGAATTTTACTGTTGGCACTACCCACGCTGGCAGGCGACTTTCACCGGGCATTCACCATACCCACATCCAGCCATCGGATCACCACATTGTGTACCATGATTCGTCACTCCACACAACGTTTTTCCACTGTTCAATCGTCCAATGTTTACGCTCCTTACACCAAGCGAGGAGTCTTTTGGCATTTACCGGCGTGATATGTGGCTTACAAGCAGCCACTTGACTTTGAAATCATAGTTTTCTCACCTCCCGCCAAATTGTCATAATACTTGCAGTGGATCCTGATGCAGTTTGGAATTCCCATGTGATGATCTGAGTAGATGTCTGCCTATTACACATTACGGCACTCTTCAACTGTCAGCGCTCTCTGTCAGTCAACAGACGAGGTTGGCCTGTATGCTTTTGTGCTGTATGTGTCCCTTCACGTTTCCACTTCACTATCACATCGGAAACAGTGGACCTATGGATGTTTAGGAGTATGGAAATCTTGTGTACCGACATGACACAAGTGACACCCAATCACCTGACCACATTCAATGTCCATGAGTTCCGTGGAGTGACCTGTTCTGCTCTCTCATGATGTCTAATGACTGCTGAGGTCGCTGGTATGGAGTACCTGGCAGCAAAGTGCACCTAATATGAAAAATGTATGTTTTTGGGTATGTCTGGATAGTTTTGATCACATAGTGTATGTGAATCATATAGAATATTTCCAAACAAAGAGCATAGTGTAATATAGAGTGGCACAGATAAAACCAGCCCAAACCGGAATGCGAACGTGTGTGAGTAGCTTCACTAGCTTGTCAGTTTCTTTGCCATCTTCTAACACTAGTAGCATCTGAGTAGTTCAGGCAAAAAGTAGTCATTATAAACCATGTACTTCATTGCCATGCCTTACTCCATTGAAGAACGTCTGTTCATTGTTGAAGAATATGTGTGGCCTGAATCCATCAAAGTTGTTTGTGACACTTTTCATGAAAAGTTTCCTGAAAGTAATATTCCTGCAAAATCAATGATTCAGGATCTAGTAAGAAAGTGGTGTTCGACAGGCAGTGTTGTTATTTCAAAGATAAATAAGGCACCGACTGTATGTACACTGAAGTTGTGACAAACGTGATGGCACACATTGAAAGAAGTCCGCACAAGTCAACACGACAATTATCACAGCAATGTGGAATATCTTGCAGGTCATGTCAACGCATCCTTCATAGCTTAAAAATGAAACCTTACCGTGTGAGTGTTGTTGAGCAAATAAAAGAAGCGGACAAGGGTAAGCGTACACATTACTGTAATTGGTTGCTGGAAAATGTCGCTGGGGGACATCTTGATCTGTTCCTCCCATTTTCAACGGCTGAAGTTTGGTTTCATCTTTTGGGTTACATTAATTCACAAAACACCGTACACTGGGCTACAGAGATCCCCATGGCATACTGCAAAAGCCATTACACGATTTAAAAATTGGTGTATGGTGTGCTGTATCTGGTAACAGAATTATTGGGCCATTGTTCTTCAACGAAATTGTCAACACACTTGTTTACTTGCAACTCCACAATGAATGTTTGGCTCTGTTAACTCCAAATGAAAAATGTTGTGCATATTCCCAGCAAGATGGGGCAACGTCTCATACATCAGATTTGTCCTTAGCTCATATACATACTGATTTTACAGGAGAGAGGACCATTAGTAAAGGTTTGTGACCATTCCGCTCTCCTGACTTGTCACCATGTGACTTTTACCTCTGGGGATTTCTAAAGGCTAGAGTCTACAGCAGCAATCCCAGAACACTTGAGACATTAAAAAACAACATATGTGAAGAAATTTCGAACAGTCCTCAAAGAGTACTGAAAAGTGTTTTCCTTAACATGCTTCGTTGTGCACAACTTTGCTTGAGAAAATTTTGAACATAGACTTTAAATTCCTTTCTAAAATATGCTTATTAAACTGATAAAAGTAAATCTGTTACTTAAACTGTTAATTACATAGTCAATAATGAAACTGTACAATAAAAATAGGAAGTGATGATGTACGTTGATTTTCTTCATTCATATTCCTTTCAGCACAGGGGCCAGTTTTATGTGCTCCACACTGTATGACATAACTAACGCTAATAAGGGATGTAGTTAACCTGTAGTTAACCTGGAAAACAATACTTCACATACAAAAATATGTAATACTTTTAATTGTTATGTCTACGAACACGTAAGAAGTATATAACCTTTCTTGTGAAGCTGATCTCGGCACAGAAACATTACAGGGAAAAGAAATTTCTGTGGCATTGTACTTATATGACATGCCAGTTTTATACTATATGGCAGTGCCAGTGACTATGTAAAGGATCATTAGTTGTTTGATTTCTTAAACAAGTGAAAGGGTGCCTATATTTTAAATTAATGCTGCTTATGTAGAGCTGTTTAACCAAAAGGCTGGTTTGGCCATCACAGTGATCTGCAAGGCATTGTAGTGATATCCTCAGACCTTTTAACTGACCTACTCATCAAGATATATGTAATTTAATTGGATAGGTAAAAAAATCTACTCACTAAGCGGCTGCAGGAGAAAACACATATAAAGGTATTAAACATTGCAAGCATTCAGAGCCAGTGGCTCCTTCTGGTAGAAGGGCTGAAGGGGAAGGAAGAGGTGTGAAGGAAAAGACTGGCAGTGTTTACGAAAGGGGTACCTTTATATGTGTTTTCTCATGTACCACTTGGTGAGTAGATTTTCTATCTATCCAGTTACCTTATATTTTCAAAAACTGATGATTTTCATTGATATCTCAAGATATATGGGAGCTTATAGTTTAAAAATCCTAGGGGTGACTTCAGCATGTTGTCACTGAGTTGCTAAGACACACTTTCGTTTAAGTATTGGCCAATACACATTATTTTGCTCATTGACTTACATGTGCTTACTACTTTTGTCTATCAACATGCGTTGCTATAGCTGTTTAAGCACAAGCTCAGCTATTAAAAATTTAATATGAATTTATAGTTAATGCTATTCAAGTCTGTAGAACATTTTTGTAGGAAATGTTCAGCCATTATTGGCTGATGTTGAAATCCATATATGTAACTGTTCAGTGTGAATGGTTCGAATTTCCTTTTCTTTCTGTGCCACTAAGCATCTACGAAATGCATTTAAACTTTTTTTCTTTAATTAAGAGCTGTCTCCAAGAATTATTATGGGAGCAAGTGTTATCTCCACTCATTTT
Source organism: Schistocerca piceifrons (assembly GCF_021461385.2). NCBI lineage: Eukaryota > Metazoa > Arthropoda > Insecta > Orthoptera > Acrididae > Schistocerca > Schistocerca piceifrons. The sequence goes on along the minus strand of NC_060143.1, from coordinate 228,981,489 downwards.
TCACATCACTGATTTTATCCATAACCTAAACTTATAGATAAAAAGAATCTCAAATTCCAGCAGTGTGGGAGTGTTAACAACTTCTTTATTATTTACTTCTTTTCAACTTGTATTTGTGCAGAACTAAATCTGTTCCTGTGAACTGAAGGCTGCAGTTGGACTTCACTTGCTCCATCAAATTTTGCCAATCAAAGACGATCCTATTTCACAATGAAATAATCTGAGATTAACATTTATAGAATGCAGCCATACCCTGTGCTCTAGGAGTGCGCATAAACTGGGGTTGTGGCTCCGCTGTCTATTTTGGACCTGGAGCCCTATATCCGGCTGATTTGATGTATCACCATTTCGTGGTTTAGTTCTTTAGCCTGACAACAAATGTTGGGTTCCATGTTTTGGGCAACTTAGCATATATGGCTAAGTTATGTGTCACCTGAAGATGTGGTTTTCAGTGCCACAAAACCAATTGTGATCTGAGAACGAAAAGATTAAATACAAGATGATTAGTCACAGCTGCAGTTGCCCTGTTTACAAGGTTTAGCAGTGACAAAATTGGTTCAAATGATCCTGAGCACTATGGGACTTAACATCTGTGGTCATCAGTCCCCTAGAATTTAGAACTACTTAAACCTAACTAGTCTAAGGACATCACACACATCCATGCCCGAGGCAGGATTCGAACCTGCGACCGTAGCAGTCACGCGGTTCCAGACTGAAGCGTCTAGAACCGCATGGCCACACCGGCCGGCAGCAGTGACAAAAAAGATGAAAAACAGAGAAAGGCATTGTAGCTTACACCTTTTTTAAGTGGTGCATCACAATCCTCAGCTTTTTGAGTGGTGGAAAATTTACAGTTTATGTAGATGTATTCTAGATTCCTTTGTGTTCTAAGGAACCTCATATAATGGGTTTTATCTGCATAGAGTGAGACAGTTTGAAGAAAACCAGTGTAAGATTTCAGCAAAAAATTCATTCATAGTTTATTTGGGATTGATTTCTGAGAATTCGTCAATAAGAATTGTAGTATTACCTGTGAAAAGGGTGAGTTTTAAATATAATCTTTGTATTAGAACACTGTGGGAGGTCATAAATGAAAGTAAGAAACAGCAGCACAATGCAAAACGAGTTGCCCCACTCAGATGAGGCAAGCTCTCATGAAGAGCCATTCAGCATTACAGTCTGCCTTTGGTTCTTTAACTGTAACTGAAGCCACAAATTGACAGCACCGCCATAATATTTTGTCTGTCTAAAAAAAACTGATTCTTAAAAAATTGTAGTACTCATTTGAAAAAAATAAAATAAAAACTATAGCTTCTGCTTTATCACTGTTCTGTGTGTTTGCCATATGGCAAAATACTCCCCTCCTTACATGTTATCATTTGCCAAAATCTTGTTTCAGTATCTCAAACAGTTTATGAGATATGAGGGATATTATGAATGTTGGGTTCTCTCATGCATGCAATTGGAACTAAATGTGCTGCGTAAAATCCATTTTCTTGAGGAAGTTGATCTGATCTCCTCTCAAGTTTAAAGAAAAATTCAAAATGTTAGCTGCATTTCATACGCAGCAATATATGGTCTAATACACACCAAACGCAAATTCATAGCAGTCCCTATTTTTCATTGCAACATTTTCAAATTTCATGCTTATATGTGAAATATGACAATAACTATGACCACTAACAAAATAATAGGCATTTCTTATACTGAATAGATTCTGTAAAATTTGTAGGGTGTGTGTCTTGATTCAGTCAGTGCACTGCTTCGCCAACCCGACCTGCTCTGTGTGATGTCAAACAAGTGCACCATGACCTGATGTCAAACAAGTGCACCGTGACCTCTTCTTTAACTAGTGGTGGTCCCAGCCCTCCCTGGCAGAGGATGCATGGACTACAGATGGCAGGACATGGCTGAGGGGGTGGGAGGGGACTGGGAGTAGTAAAGGAGAGGGGCACAAAAGGGAAAAAGACCAGTGAGCGCACAGGCAGAGAGCAGCACACAATGAACACGAGGGGATGCAAATTAGGTGGTGGTGACAGGACAGGGGGAGGGGGGGGGGCGGCAGAAACAGTTGGGTGGAGGGTGTGGGGACAGCAGGTTGTCTTAGGCTCAGGCTGGGATGATTTTAGGAATGGAGAGTTGTTGTTGTTGTTGTTGTTGTTGTTGTGGTCTTCAGTCCTGAGACTGGTTTGATGCAGCTCTCCATGCTACTCTATCCTGTGCAAGCTTCTTCATCTCCCAGTACCTACTGCAACCTACATCCTTCTGAATCTGCTTAGTGTATTCATCTCTTGGTCTCCCCCTATGATTTTTACCCTCCACGCTGCCCTCCAATACTAAATTGGTGATCCCTTGATGCCTCAGAACATGTCCTACCAACCGATCCCTTCTTCTGGTCAAGTTGTGCCACAAACTCCTCTTCTCCCCAATCCTATTCAATACTTCCTCATTAGTTATGTGATCTACCCATCTAATCTTCAGCATTCTTCTGTAGCACCACATTTCAAAAGCTTCTATTCTCTTCTTGTCCAAACTATTTACCGTCCATGTTTCACTTCCATACATGGCTACACTCCATACAAATACTTTCAGAAATAACTTCCTGACACTTAAATCTATACTTGATGTTAACAAATTTCTCTTCCTTGCCATTGCCAGTCTACATTTTATATCCTCTCTACTTCGTCCATCATCAGTTATTTTGCTCCCCAAATAGCAAAACTCCTTTACTACTTTAAGTGTCTCATTTCCTAATCTAATACCCTCAGCATCACCCGACTTAACTCGACTACATTCCATTATCCTCGTTTTGCTTTTGTTGATGTTCATCTTATATCCTCCCTTCAAGACATCATCCATTCCGTTCAACTGCTCTTCCAAGTCCTTTGCTGTCTCTGCCAGAATTACAATGTCATCGGCGAACCTCAACGTTTTTATTTCTTCTCCATGGATTTTAATACCTACTCCAAATTTTTCTTTTGTTTCCTTTACTGCTTGCTCAATATAGAGATTGAATAACATCGGGGAGAGTCTACAACCCTGTCTTACTCCCTTCCCAACCACTGCTTCCCTTTCATGTCCCTCAACTCTTATAACTGCCATCTGGTTTCTGTACAAGTTGTAAATAGCCTTTCGCTCCCTGTATTTTACCCCTGCCACCTTTAGAATTTGAAAGAGAGTATTCCAGTCAACATTGTCAAAAGCTTTCTGTAAGTCTACAAATGCTAGAAACGTAGGTTTGCCTTTCCTTAATCTTTCTTCTAAGATAAGTCGTAAGGTCAATATTGCCACACGTGTTCCAGTATTTCTACGGAATCCAAACTGATCTTCCCCGAGGTCGGCTTCTACTAGTTTTTCCATTCGTCTGTAAAGAATTCGTGTTAGTATTTTGCAGCTGTGGCTTATTAAACTGATTGTTCGGTAATTTTCACATCTGTCAACACCTGCTTTCTTTGGGATTGGAATTATTATATTCTTCTTGAAGTCTGTGGGTATTTCGCCTGTCTCATATCTCTTGCTCACCAGATGGTAGAGTTTTGTCAGGACTGGCTCTCCCAAGGCCGTCAGTAGTTCCAATGGAATGTTGTCTACCCCGGGGGCCTTGTTTCGACTCAGGTCCTTCAGTGCTCTGTCAAACTCTTCACGCAGTATCATATATCCCATTTCATCTTCATCTACATCCTCTTCCATTTCCATAATATTGTCCTTAAGTACATCGCCCTTGTATAGACCCTCTATATTCTCCTTCCACCTTTCTGCTTTCCCTTCTTTGCTTAGAACTGGGTTTCCATCTGAGCTCTTGATGTTCATACGTGTGGTTCTCTTATCTCCAAAGGTCTCTTTAATTTTCCTGTAGGCAGTATCTATCTTACCCCTAGTGAGATAAGCCTCTACATCCTTACATTTGTCCTCTAGCCATCCCTGCTTAGCCATTTTGCACTTCCTCTCGATCTCATTTTTGAGACGTTTGTATTCCTTTTTGCCTGCTTCATTTACTGCATTTTTATATTTTCTCCTTTCATCAATTAAATTCAATATTTCTTCTGTTACCCAAGGATTTCTACTAACCCTCTTCTTTTTACCTACTTGATCCTCTGCTGCCTTCACTACTTCATCCCTCAGAGCTACCCATTCTTCTTCTACTGTATTTCTTTCCCCCATTCCTCTTAATTGTTCCCTTATGCTCTCCCTGAAACTCTGTACAACCTCTGGTTCTTTCAGTTTATCCAGGTCCCATCTCGTTAAATTCCCACCTTTTTGCAGTTTCTTCAGTTTTAATCTACAGGTCATAACCAATAGATTGTGGTCAGAGTCCACATCTGCCCCTGGAAACGTCTTACAATTTAAAACCTGGTTCCTAAATCTCTGTCTTACCATTATATAATCTATCTGATACCTTTTAGTATCTCCAGGGTTCTTCCATGTATACAACCTTCTATCATGATTCTTAAACCAAGTGTTAGCTATGATTAAGTTGTGCTCTGTGCAAAATTCTATCAGGCGGCTTCCTCTTTCATTTCTTAGCCCCAATCCATATTCACCTACTACGTTTCCTTCTCTCCCTTTTCCTACACTCGAATTCCAGTCACCCATGACTATTAAATTTTCATCTCCCTTCACTATCTGAATAATTTCTTTTATTTCATCATACATTTATTCAATTTCTTCGTCATCTGCAGAGCTAGTTGGCATATAAACTTGTACTACTGTAGTAGGTGTGGGCTTCGTATCTATCTTGGCCACAATAATGCGTTCACTATGCTGTTTGTAGTAGCTTACCCGCATTCCTATTTTCCTATTCATTATTAAACCTACTCCTGCATTACCCCTATTGGACTTTGTGTTTATAACCCTGTAGTCACCTGACCAGAAGTCTTGTTCCTCCTGCCACTGAACTTCACTAATTCCCACTATATCTAACTTTAACCTGTCCATTTCCCTTTTTAAATTTTCTACCCTACCTGCCCGATTAAGGGATCTGACATTCCACGCTCCGATCCGTAGAACGCCAGTTTTCTTTCTCCTGATAACGACATCCTCTTGAGTAGTCCCCGCCCGGAGATCCGAATGGGGGCTATTTTACCTCCGGAATATTTTACCCAAGAGGACGCCATCATCATTTAATCATACAGTAAAGCTGCATGCCCTCGGGAAAAATTACGGCCGTAGTTTCCCCTTGCTTTCAGCCGTTCGCAGTTATTGTTACAAGGCCAGATCAGTCAATCATCCAGACTGTTGCCCTTGCAACTACTGAAAAGGCTGCTGCCCCTCTTCAGGAACCACACGTTTGTCTGGCCTCTCAACAGATACCCCTCCGTTGTGGTTGTACCTACGGTACGGCTATCTGTATCGCTGAGGCACGCAAGCCTCCCCACCAATGGCAAGGTCCATGGTTCATGGGGGGGGGGGGGGGGGATGGAGAGTATTTATTGCAAAATAGAATGGAGAGTATTTTGCAATAAATACTCCCATCTTCACAGTTCATAAAAGCCTGAGGAGGGAAGGATCCTGATGGCCTGGGTTGTGAAGCAACCATTGAAATCAAACATGTTATGCCACAGGGTGGTCCACTTCACTCTTGGCCACAGTTTGGAGGTGGCCATTCGTCCTGGTGGACAGCTGGATTGTAGTTGTACCAGTATAAAAAGCTGAGCAATGATTACAGCAGGACCTCTTTCACATGTAGCCTACCTGTGGTGGTGCAGGATAAGCCTGTGACAGGGGAGGAAGTGCTGGGTGAATGGATTGGACAGATCATGCACCTGGATCTTCCACAGGGGTATGATCGCTGTGGCAAGGGACTGTGATTGCGAGTAGTAAAAGGATGGAATAGGATGTTGTAGAGATTGGGTGGGTAGTGGATCACCACTTACAGAGGGGTGAGAAGAATCTTGGGTGGGATGTCCCTCATAATGTCAGTGTATGATATTAGATAATCAGAGCCCTCATGAAGGTTGTGGTCCAATTGTTCCAATTCAGGTTGGTATTGGGTGATGAAGGAGGTGATCTCTAGTAGCATCCTCCCACCATGCCTAAGAACCAGCTACAAGAGATTGCCCTCTTGTCACCCTTTACCATGCTGGACTGGGACAACTGGGTCACATTCTTTGTCAGGGCTTTGATTATCTCTCACCATGCACAGAAATTAGAGACATCCTACCCAGGATCTCTGACACCCCTTCGAACATGGTGTACCATCACCCACCCACCTAACCTCAGCATCATCCTAGTCCATCCCTATGCCACTTCCAGTCCCAGTCCTTTGCACACAGAGATCATATCCTTTTGGTACACCCAGGTGTAAGATTACCCAATCCACCCACCCAACCCTGCCACAGGTGTATCCTACTCCATCAGGGGCTGGCCACCTGTGAAAGCAGGCATGTCATACACTAGCTCTGCTGCAACCATTGCTCAGCCTTTTGTATTCTTATGACCACCAACCAGCTGTCCACTAACATGAATAGCCACCGACAAACTTTGGCCAAGAGTGATGTGGACCACTCTATGACACAACATGCAACTGTACATAACATGTTTGATTTCAATAACTGTTTCATGACATGGGCTATCTGGATCCTCCCCTCTACCATCAGCTTTTATGAATTGTGAAGATGGGAGTTGTACTTACAACACATTCTCTGCTTCCAAAATAATCCTGGTCTCAACCTACTGTCCTTACGTCCTCCACCCAACTGTTTCTGCACCCCTCTGCCCTGACACCTCCTCTCAGTCCATGTCCACTCAACTTCATTGTGCACTGCTCTTTGACAGTGCACCCACCGGTCTTAGCCCGTTTTCTGCTCCTCTCCATTCCGCCCCTCCTCCCCTGCATCCTCCTTCCCCAACCCTTCCCTGTGGTGTCCTAACACTGCACTTGGCAACTGTGTCCTGCCACCTCGAGTCCTTGCATGCCTTGCCAGCCTGTGTTAATTTCTCTTTCTGCACCCATACTGTGATATCCCTCCTCTTTCCCTGGCCCACTCTGGATTGTTGCTCCTGCTCAATGCGTTGCAGTTGCTTTGTGGCCAGAGTGGCTGGAGATAGCCGTCCATACATAGGCAGGGAAGGGGGGCAAAGGTTGTTGCCTTTGGCTCACAGCGACAATGTACAGGAGGTTGAGCGGTCAGGACCTGTAAGTGGGCATCCAGGACTGCCGTTAAATGATAGAACAGGAAATTAGGTAAAATAAAGAAAGTATATTTCAGTGTACAGCATACAAAGGGCATGCTGAGGGTTGGAATTTACCAGGTTTAGGCCAGTCTAGGAGGTCGAACAACCAACTGCAATGGACAATGGAAGGGCGTCATTTCATGTTAACTTATGTTGGTAGCAGGTCACGGAGTGCAGAACCAGAGGCTCTGCCTCCCAAGGAAGACGTCTGTTCTGCTCAAGGTCTGGATCACAAGAGAGTGAAGCAACTGTGCCTGCAGTGCAGAATCATCCAGAATGCACACACGTGACATATATCCCACGTTCACTATTGGCTAAAGCCAATGGCATGTATTCACTAGCAGTTTCAGCAGGGGCCTCAAGGTGATTCTTATCAGCAACTTAATGGGACATGCCTCAGTTCTGAAAGACGGGCAACTTGAGTCACATAGGTACAACCGAAGTTGCTCTAGGAGAAAGCTTGTAAAGATCTGTTTGGGGCTTTGAAATAAATTTTGTAACGAATTCCCTAAAATATTCCTTCACTGGCTTTCACTTTGTAAATGTCATGTTTGTGTGAGGTGTGCTTGCTTACGTGACTTTGTGTGTGCTTTTCTTTTGTGATTAAGGCTTTGGCCAAAAGCTTACATCTTTTCATCATGTCTGTCTGCAACTCAACGTATTAAACTGCATAATATTGGTCTTTGTGACCTTAAGCCTAAAACTGTTAGCTGTGAACCACGTGTATGCCTGTTCATCTAGTAACTGAACTGTCTCTGCAAGTGTTTGTTGGACCCTTGATTAGTGTATTTGTGTCATCAGCAAATGTTTTAGTTTCTGCCTTTAAAGTCACTGGAAAATAATTTATGTTGGTTAGAAACAAGAGTGGACCCAGTATTGATCCTTGTGGTACTACACATTACTTTCACCCACTCCAAGGTTATTTTCATGCCTGCAGTACCATCTCCTAATGAGACCCTCAGCCTTCTTTTATGAAGGTAAGATTCCATCCATACAAGGGGTGCCATTAATGCCATAACACTGTAGTTTGCCAAGTAGAATTTTGTGGTCCACACAATGAAAGCTTTGTCATGACTTTCACATAAACACCACAGAGCATAAAAATACAGTTTTACTCCTCAAGAAGTTACCTAGCTTCTGATGTTAGACCCTGTAACTTCAATGTTCTCTGATGTCATTAAATCACATTTTAGGAAATTGATTTCTATCCTCAATTTGTTTCTGAAGACTCTCTCTATAATGCCTTGAAGTTTGTTGGTGTATTTTTGGTGAACCATGTATATGCCACATGAGTTTCTATGGTAGAATTACATACTTTACTTTGAATAAAAATTATTCCTTTTGATATTATGTAAACCTTAAAACCATTCATGAAATGACTTTGTTGCAGGATAAATGATTTACTATTAGCAACACAAGACCTTACTTTGACACAGTCCAGTAAGTATTCTTCTTGTACATCTCATTGTTCTGATTTTGTCATTGTTATTATTCACCGTGTTTCTGAATGCTTAAAGTTGTTATATGCAGCTATGTTTGTTTATAAGCGTCTGAACAGTCACAAAATGATAGTAATATCACTTTGGGGTATAATAATGTATGGAAAGTTCTGGTTGAGAACTATGAATTATTTAGGAATAAAGGAGACAACTCACCAAAAGGCGGAAGTGCTGTGTTGTTGACAGATACACAAATAAAAGGTACAGAGCTTTGCTAACTTTCAGGATGAACTTTCTTTTTCAAGCTTGTAGGAAACACACACACACACACACACACACACACACAAACCCTCCCTGCCTTCCGCCTCTCTCCATGTCTCACCCCACCCCACCCTGCATCCCCAGCCCACCCCAGTCCACTCACTGTATGCCCGAAGTTCATTCCAAAAGCCGGCAAAGCTCTGTACCTTTTGTTTGTGTACCTATCGACAACACAGCGCTTCTGCCTTTCGGTGGGCTGTCTCCTTTATTGCTAAATTATTAGTAATATCACTTTTATATTCAGATTTCGTTTTCTGTATAACAGCACCTAAATTTAGATATTTTTTTATTTATTGTAGAGTTTTCATGCATTTTTGCACAAATCTTTCTGTAGATTTCATGGAACTTTTTCTGTAGTATTGTTTTCTTGTCTTTATTAATATCCATAACATGTTTCAGATGTAAATCAGTTAATATAAATACAATGAATTATTAAACTTATTACTGGAGCCGAATAGGCCATGAACATCTTTAATTACTCAAAGCTAAATTCTGGTGATTACATGTTGAAAGGCTAGGCCTTTCTTAGGATGATGCCACATAGGAAGTATTTCTGCTCTGCCTGTGGAAGTTCGCTAAGATGCTCAGGTTCATTCAGTAAATGAGGACTGCAGATCAGAAGATGTAGTTAGTTTATTTCACCAAAGTATTAGAGAAATAATAGGCAAAGTAGTTGAGCTGCTAATTTATCTGTGTCTCAGAGCGTCATTTACATAGCAAAGAAATAATAAGGTTTCCTTTGGAGAGGTACATCTTGTCTGATTTGTGTGCAAGGAGTTCATTGCAGAATGGAGGTGATGTGTTCTGTGTTATACACACACTCAGTAACTGATTGTCCCAGGTTGTAAATTAACATTTACCTTCATTCCACACCAAAATGCAGAAATACAAACAGACTTGTACAGACTAAACTTGTTCAGAATTGACTTAGTGTGCCAACTGGACTTACCAAATTAATGATTGATAAACAGTAATCATCATTTAGTCTGTCCATGACAGCACATGAAAGATTGTAAGTTCCACAGAGGGAATCACGAAGACAGGTATCATTGAACTTATTTACAAAAGGGATAATAAGTCTTATGTTCAGTTAGCACTGACCCCTTTTCAGTAAGTGTGAAAAAGTAGAAGTCCTTTTAGTAGTACTGTGATGGCAACTACTGTTGATGGTGTAAGTTCTACTCAAGAATACCAGTCTTTGGGCACCAATTCCAAGGGAGGCAAGTTGGAGGAGGTGAAGTTCCCAGGGCAATGGCTGGCTGCTTGTAGTGACAGCAGTACAGTATCCTCCAGATTGGGCTGCTGCCAGAACTGCGGGATATACAGGGTGAAAAGCATTTAAACCGACAAACTCTGGGAGGTTGTAGGGGACATAAAACAATATTTTTCCCTAATGTCAGTTTTTCCTATGAGGAGTATTTAAACTGGTAGAGGAAGATTGCTCTGATGGCAAATTAATTAAACCAACAAACACTTTTTCAGTTTTTTGTGACCAAGAGACAACACATTAACACAACCCAATTTCAATTACAGTAGATTTTCAAAAATGCCTCCATTGACACGTAAACAAAGGTTACACCGTCGGATCGTGTTCTGTCTGACATGGGCAAAAACCCCAGGAGTATCTTGAATTGTTCCTGCTGCTGCTACTATCTAGGCAACCACATCCTCTTCTGATGCAACAGGGGTTGCATAAACAAGGTTGTGCATCTCCAGAGGGGACATATCTGGGGCTCGAGCGGGCCATGGTACAGGACCACCTCTGCCAATCCACGTTTCTGGAAACCGTCGGTCCAGGAATCAGCGCACACGGCAACTGAAATGTGCCAGTGCCCTGTCATGTTGGAGCCACATGCATTGTCTTGTAGGGAGCGGGACATCTTCCAGCAATTCTGGTAATGCTCTGGTGAGAAAATTGTAATAGTGCCTGCCATTTAATGGCCTAGGTAGCAAATACGGCCCAATTAAACAGTCCCCAACAACACCGTCCCACACATTAACAAAGAACTGCACTTTATGAGCACTAGTAACTGTGGCATGTTGGTTATCCTCACTCCAAACATGCGAATTGTGCATGTTGAAGACTCCATCACGCCCGAACTTTGCTTCATTGGTAAACAACACAGAGGATGGAAATGTAGGATGCATATCACACTGTTCCAGGTACCACTGCGAAAACTGTGCTTTGGGTGGATAATCAACTGGTTCCAGGTTGTGAACATGCTGTAAGTGAAATGGATGTAACAATTGCTCTTGAAAGACTGTTCTTACATTTGTCTGATACGTCCCCATGTTACACGCAATTGCACGAGTGCTGATTGAAGGATCCCACTCCACTTGCTGCAAGACAGCTTCCTCAATTTGCAGCATTCTTACCGTGCGACGGCATCCCTGTCCAGGTAATCTGCTAAATGACCTAGTCTCACGCAGACGCTGGTACACAGCATCTAAGGTCATATGATGCAGGATACGGCGATTAGGATATTGTTGTTGATAAACCCGCAGTGCAGCTCGTCCGTTGTGGTGCGCTACGTAGTATGCACCAACCATATCAGTGTACTCACTCCAGGTGTATCGCTCCATTAGTAAACAGAGACAATGCACATGGACAGCAGTTGCCTATAACTGAAGAGTGTAATATGCCCTCTAACAGTGGCAGATCGTAATATGGCCTCTAACATCTGAAGAGTGTAATATGGCCTCCACCGGTTTAAATAATCCTCATAGGAAAAAATGACATTAGGGAAAAATATTTGTTTTGATGACCCCTACAACCTCCCAGAGTTTGTCAGTTTAAATACTTTTCACCCTGTAGATCCTGGTGGTCGCTCTTCTTCGGAATTACTTGCAGTGGCGTAGTGGACTGAACTGGCAGAAAGTGGCTGGGCACCGTTTGAAATACACATCTAGGGGAGTGATATTTGCCCAATGCTTGGATGGCACGTGATTTGTGAAGGCAAAGTAATGCTTCCAATTGTAGTACTGTTGTCTGGGATGCGCATGCTGCTGGTCTCAAGGCTGGCACCTCTCATGGTGAAACTGGCACTGCAAGTTTCCATGATGCTGGCTGGAGTTCCACTTCAGAACAGACCAGTGTGTTTTGGACACAGTCCAACTTGTGGTTGATATGCTATGCCTGTTATGCTGTTGCCAGCAAGGTCTGCCAAGGGGTGTCTTCTGTGGAGCTGGAGCATGGACATCTTACAGACTGTACCAGTAATGTGTGTAGCTGTGGCCCAAGGCGAAAGCCTCGGATATGTCAGGAGTGGCCATATACACCAAAGGTTAATCACTCAATCAAGAGACTTGACAATCAAAACATTGTCAAGACCAAATATTTGAAGGTTGTGTGGAGGAGTTTGAATTTTCAGTGAAAAAGTTTTTTTATTATACTCCTGTGTAGATCCCCTATTTTAGACAACAGAGTTTTCCTCTGCAACCTTGACATTGTGATAGATACGATCCTCAAGAAAAACAGGAAGTTGTATGTGGATTTCAGTACAGAACTTTCTAACTAATTCCCCAAAGCAAAGAATGTTAATTGATTTACTTGAATTTTACAACTAGAGTTCAGGGAAGCAGCAGCACAATCACAAATAATATCTTTATATATAGCTTTCTAGTTGATCAGCACAGTGTGAAAAAAGTTAATAATGAACTCTCAGACCATTACGAACAGATAGTAATTATGAAACTAATCAAGGTAGAGTCAGACCGCAAAGTAGGAAACAAAATATTTAATGATAAGAATCCACTAGGAACACAAGACATCTAAAGCCATTCTCAAAGGGCTGCCTTGACAAGAAGACTGCATTACAAATGGCTTGAACAACAAATATATTATATTTTGTCAAACTTGTATCATGTTTGTTTAAAGTGCAGGCACATATGCAGTGATAGTAAGCAACCAATTTGGATAACTGATGCTATTAGCATTTAATATAGGAGGAAATGGGAGTTATATCATAATATGAAGGATGGACATAGCCCAGTAACAGAATTGTACTACAGAAAATACTGCAAAGTGCTGAGACAATCTCAAATGTTGTATTTCACCTAGAGAACAGAAGTCTCTCAGAAAAAAAATTAAAACTACACTGCTAAAAAAAATAAAATAAAAAATAAAATAAAAATAGTACCCCTAGCAACAGAATTTTATTACAAATAATATTGCAAAGTGCTGAGATAGGCTGAAACAATGTACTACATTAAGAGAATAGAAATTTTTCAGAAATAATTAAAACTGCAGTGTGGGAAAAGATAGTACATGTGGAAAGATGATGTTGATCTTGATGTGATGATGGCATATGCTACCTGGGGGATAGTAAATGTGTTTATAATGGTGTCAACGTCATCTGCCAACAGATAACATAGTGGCATAGCAACCAGAGTGCCATCTTGTCTATCATTTAATAGGGAATGTTCACAGCCAGAAGGCTCAGTGTGGTGCAGATGTGTGAAGCAAGCAGGCAACCATGCTTCCTGCAACCAACTGAGCAAGTTCAAAAGCAGTCAAATTGTGACCTTCCGATTGGCGGGATGGTCCTTTTGGAGAATTGCCGCACAAGTTGGATGTGCTGCATCACTTCTGCTACGATGCAGGTGTCAGTGGTCCCGTGAACATTGTCACACCCATAGATGTGGTTCTGGATGTCCATACTGCACAGATGCCCGCTAGCATTGTCGTATTGTGAGGGCAGCAGTGGCAGATCGTACAGTTACCACAGCACAGATAAGAAGGCTTGTGAGCCCAGACATGTCAACATGAACTGTTGCAAACCAGTTATTAGTAATGGGACTATGGGCACACACATCTCTAGCCCCTCTTCCGCACAAGCCACAACATCGACGTGCACAACTCCACTGTTGCTGTCGGAGGATCACTTGGAAGACGGAAGGGCATGCCGTGGTCTTCAGCAATGAAATCAGGTTCTGCCTGCATGCAAGTGATAATTGTTTGTGCGTACGATGTAGACATGGTGAGAAGTGTCTCATAAGAGTGCATTTGTCCAAGACACAATGGCCCCACGCTTATGGTATGGGGTGTATTAAGTTACAGTTCTAGTCCATCTCTGGCGTTTCTGGAGGGGACACTAATCAGTGTTTAGTACATGCAGAAAGATGTTAGACCTGTTCTTTTGCTGTTTATGCAACAGGAAGGTAATGTGTTTGTTCCAACAGGATAATGCTCATCCATACACTGCCTGTGAAACTCAATGTTCTCTGCAAGACATACAGCATCTTTTTAGGCCAACATGATTTCCAGACTAATCTGTAATTGAGCAAATGTGGGATGTTATGGGATGAGAAGTGACTCGTGCAACTCGTCAACCAACAACTCTTACGGAACTACACAAACAGGTCAAGCAGTTGTCGCATAACATATCCCAGGACAGAATTTGCCATCTATATAATCGACTGGATGCCAGAGTAACCAATTGCACTGCCACCTGTGGAAGCTACATCATGTGCTAGTATGGGTGTTTCAGCATGGGTCGATACCTAGTACCTCAGAACCACTTGTGCTATTGATCTGCAAATGTAATCATTTCATGTACACTACATGCTCTGCTGCAAAAATAAACTTGAGTGAATTGGAAACTTCTGAAAGGGTATACTAAGTTTTTATTCCAGCAGTGTATATGGTCTGTTGTGAAAGAGGTATCTGGACAGAACATGTGTGCTCAGTATAACGTGCCTGTCTAATGTGAGAATGAAACTGTTAGTGATCTACCAGGGGAGTTGTGTAGAATATTTAACAATCACTTCTTGTGAAAAATCAGCAAGATAAATCAAAATGTTGTTGGTAGTACAGGTAAATGTGTAGAACTCTTGAAACTTTATGTGCAACTACAGGAAACAACCAAGAGACAAAACTAAATCAATTATTGCATCATTAAAAAGTAAAGTTTCCCACAGGTATTATGAAATTTCAAGTGGTATTAAGATCAGTTTACCATACATTAATTCTGTACTTGAGTCATCTGTTCAATGAACCTGTCAGGAGCGGTCAGTTTCTTAAGAGACTGAAATACTCACAAGTGAAACTCTTTTATAAAAAGGATAGAAAAGATAATGCAGACAGTTACCAGCTAATTTCTTTGCTACCACAGTTTTCAAAAGTTTTTGAGAAAGCAATATGTGAGTAATGGAAATTGTAGTGCATATAATTTGCTGTTAGATTTTCAGTTTGGTTTTAGTCCAATGCTATTTATTCTTTTGTGTGAAGTAATAGCAGGGCTATATGATAGATTGAAGACATTTGGTGTTTTGATTGATATAACAAAAGCACTGGATTGTGTGAACCATACAATACTTTCCCCCTCTATCTTTCCACCTCCTCCACCCCCAATCTCTGTCCATCTCCTACTACCCCTCACTCCATCTCCTCCTCCCCTTCTCTCTGTCAATCTGCCCCATCCCCTCTGCCCCATCTTCATCTGCTTCTTCATCCCTATCCAGCTCCTTCTCCATCTTCTAATTCCATCTCCTCTCCCCCTCGTTTTGTCCATCTTCCTCTCTCCCCTCTCTGTCCATCTCACTCTCCCCCCCCTCTCTCCCCCTCTCCCCACCTCTCCCCCTCTCCCAGTCCCTCTCCATTTCCTCCTCTTGCCTTCCTCTGTCCATTTCCTCCTCTTCCCTCGCTCTGTCCATTTCCTCCTCCACCTCTGTCTGTTCATCTCTTCCTCCTCACTCGCTCAGACTATCTTTTCATCTCCCCATTTCTCTTGATCTTCTCCTCTTTCTTCATGTCCATACCCCCCTCCCTTATCTCTGTCCATCTCCTCCTCCTGTCTGTGCCTACCTCTTCTTTCCCCCTCACTGTCTCTCCATCTCCTCCTCCCCATAGTCTTCCCGTATTATGCTCATGCAAGTTGGAGGCTGGTCATTGTTACCCCTTCCCGTATTACTTTCCAGATTATAACTAATATAAGTCATCCAGTGATTTAAGATAAGCTTTTTACCCATTGCTTTGCCCACAAATGCACATGTCAACAATATTTCACATACATTTAACAATTTCACACATATTTGAACATTTCAAACAATTGAAAATCCAGGAAGGAATGTAACAGCACTATGAAAAGGAAAGTTGTCACTCACCATTTGTGGAGATGCTGAGTCGCAGATAGGCACAACAAAAGACTGTCACAGTATAAGCTTTCGGCCATCGAAGGCCTTTGTCAGAAATAGATGACACACACACACACACACACACACACACACACACACACACACACACACACGCACGCACGCACGCACGCTAAACTCAACTCACACACGACTGCAGCCTATGCGACATAATCAAGATCCTGCACCAGAAATACTTTCACAGTTATTCATGGCTACCGAGGCAGCATGGCTCAATATTTCTGCAGACTTCCAATGACCTGTAGAGTTGAGTTGCTGCACTAAGCTGGAAAAAAAGGAGGTCTGCCATGATATTAGCAGGTATTCCATGGCTTTTGCCACCTCAGTGTAATCAATCATAGAAAATGGCATGACTATTTGCTGGTCCATTTGGGCATTTGGGCAATGCTGATCAGATGCCTGTTTAATTTGGTATGGTGTCAAATGTTATGGTTTATGTGAAGAGCATTAAAAGTGTACCTATAGGAAGTTCTGCCAATGAAAAGGTCACCAGTAATGCTGAGTGCACTAACAGATGGAAGGGAGCTCCTCCGATATATGATTCTTTGCGGGTAAACAATACCAAAAAGAAAACTGCCTGCAGAGCTTATCTTTAGATTCCAAGAAAAGTGCTGTATGACAAATGCACTGATTCTAGGTTGGTTGAAGGTTGGTAGGAACAGAATACCAGGCTCTTTGCCTAAAAGAAGAAAAATGCTTGTGCTGGATTCTTTCAGGGGATACCTCACCCAGGAAGTTAAGGTTCTGATAGTGAAGAACAACACAGACCTTGTCACAACTCCGGGTGGCATGACCTCACGATGTCAAGTAATAGGTGAATAAACCTTTTATGATTCACTTGTGACAGCTTTACAGTGAGTTGCTTCTTCCAGGAGACCGTGCTCTCACTCCAGGGGGAAATTAAAGAACATTAAGTATCCATGCTGGGTCAGTGGATCCTTACCACCTGGGGCAGAATCTCAAGTGAATGTATTATGGAAGGATTCAAAAAGTGCTGCATATGCAATGGTATGGATGACTCAGAAAATGACATACTGTGATAGAAGTGTTAGGAAGGAAGAAATGCCTGTAGCCTTACAAGTGAATGTAGTGAGACCGATGATGATGATGATTAAAAATTCCATCCGCAAGTCACCGAAGTGTCATCACATCAAAAGACTTGCACCATGTGACAGGTCTACCAGACGAGAGACTCTAACCACATGACATTTCATTTAATTAAAAATGGTAATAACACAGAGATAGTGAGCAGAAAAGGAAGTGAAAATAGTAATTTAGGTAAAACATTTATTTTTGTTGTTGTATTTCTCCATTTATCATCAAAATGTACACAGTTAGTAAATGGTATAAGTTCAGAATAGCTATAATGTTAACCTTTTTAGGCAGATTCTTTATATCAATAAAACAGTTTGCAATTGTGATTAGCCAGATTAAGTTAAAAATAAAAATTTTCTCAAGGAGCCTCATAAAAAGGAGGAGGAGGAGATTATCTTATGTTCATGGTTGTCTTATACTTGGGTAAATACAGTATTCAGATTCAAGTTGAAAGGTTTCCCCATGGCATACTCCTATTCTGTACAGTAGTTCCTCACAATACTTGAAAAATTTACTCTGTAATGTGTTATTTATTCCTGTACTCTCATTTTTCCATGTTTTATTTGTTACTTCTTTCTTCATAAATAAATTTTCTAGTAGTGTTCTGTAAACTAGTGCTGAGTCATTCCATGACCAAGTAGCTTTGGCTTGCACAAAACTTGTTGAGTAAATAAATCATAATAAAAATTACACAATATTAAAGAACTTCACACGTGTCTTAGGCAAGAATACAGAGTGTATATAAAAATTATTTTGTTTCTTTTATTTTGGTAATGTGTACAGCAGTCCATTTGAAGTCACTTTTTTTATCTGTTCAGTAAATAAAAGTATTGCAGAGTCCATCAAGGGGCCACTGCAAGATGTTCAGTTCTCATTTGGATATAATATTCCAGTTGCTAATTCTTTCAGAGAAAATACTTCAGTGGCAATAACATCTTTTGCACCCAAGGTTATCCCAGTGGCTATCGGGGAATGAAAAATATGTAAAGTAGGGTAGTTTTTTCGTCTGACAGGTGTTTTTGGCTGATGGTCAAGACAGTAAATTCATTTACTGTGTATTCTGTGTTAATTTTGGGGTATGAGGTAAGTGCCAGTTATTGGAAGTGCTTCTCCGTATTTCATTGTGTAATGTGTAAACTAAACTGAGGACTGATATATTTGCTTAAGAAATTCCTCGTTGAAACGACATCAAAAGATAATGTTGCTGCTAGTCTACATCTACATCTAGATACATACTTGCAGACTACAGTATGGCACATACCACTACCTGTCATTTCCTCTCCTGGTCGACTCACAAATAGAACGAGGGAAAAACAACTGTCTAAAAGCCTCCAGATGAGCCCTAATTGCATGCATCTTATTTTCATGGTTCTTATGTAAAATGTATGTTGGCAGCAGTAGAATCATTCTGCAGTTGGCCCCAAATACCAGTTCTCTAAAGTTGTGCAATAATACCAGGCAGAAAGAGCATCATCTTTCCTCCAGGGATTCCTGTTTGAGTTCATGAAGTATCTCTGTAATACTTTCATGCTGATCTAACCTACTACTAACAAACCTAGCAGTCTGCCTCTGAATTACTTCATTGCCTTCCTTTAATCCATACTGGTGCCAAAGAATGGATCACACCAGCTTTCTGTGTGGCATCTCCTTTATGGATGAGCTACACTTCCCCAAAATTCTCCCATTAAAAAGAAGTCGAGAATTCTCTATCCCTACTACCAACCTGATGTGCTCATTTCACGTCATATTGGTTTGCATTGTTATGCCATAATTGTGCCTATGAATCTGCTGTCTCAAGCTGCACCCTATTAGATGCTGTATTTGAATGTTATGGGACTGTTGTTCCTATTCATCTGCAGTACTTACATTTTTCTTCATTTAGAACAAGCTGCCATGTATCACACCAACTAGAAATTTTGTCTAAGCCATCTTGAATATTCCTACAGTCACTCAGTGATGACACCTTCCCGTACATCATAGCATCATCAGCAAACAGCTGTAAATTACAGCTCACCCTGTTCATCAGATCATTTATGTGTACAGAGAATAAGAGTGGCCCTATCGAGCTTCCCTGAGGGTTCCTGACGATACCCTTGTCTCTAATGAAAACTTGCCATCAAAGACCACGTGTTTTGTTCTATTGTTTTCTACCCACTCACCTAAACCGTATTTCAGATCTTCGTCAGTGATAGGCAGTGGGGAGCACAGTGTCAAATGCTTTCCAGAAATCTAGGAATATGGAACCTGCATGTTGCCTTCCATCCATGGTTTGTTTGATATCACGTGAGAAAAGGGCTAACCAATAATCTAAAGCTGTCTTTATGGGAGTCCAGTATTAGGCACATAATGAGGCTCCTTAGGGATATGGCTGCCAAGAAAGGGAAAAAGTGCACTGTGTGCTCTGTCTGGAGAGTCATCCCTGATGTGGAATAGGTGCTTTTGGATGCCATGAAGAGCACAGAGTGCAGCCAGCTGCAGGTGGTGGCTCATGGCGTTACTAATGATGTGTGCCACTTTCTATTGGAAGAGATTCTTTCTGGTTTCCAGTGGTTATCGGAAGTGGTAAAGATGGCCAGTCTTGCTTGCAAGATGAAGGCAGAGCGTGCTATCTGTAGTATTGTCAACAGGACCAATTACAGACCTTTGGTACAGAGCTGAGTGGAGGGTCTGAATTAGAGACACGGACAGTTATGTGACCGAGTAGGTTGCAGATTTCTTGACTTGTGCCCTAAGGTGGTGGGTATCAGGTTCCACTTAATAGGTCAGGGGTCCATTACATCCAGGAAGCAGCTACATGACTAGTGGGGGTTGTGTGGAGTAGACTGGGCAATTTTTTAGGTTGGAGGGTCTCAAGAAAAAAACGAAGGCTTCGCTCTCAAAGGGTGCAGCTCAGACACAGGACAATGTCTGGCATTCCTCATGGAAGCGTTATGTGCCCTCTGCTGTTCATAATCTATAGTAATGATTTATGTTACTAATCTAAAGGCTGTTAATTCATCAAGGAATATCCGTTACGACCAACTTAAATGGGAACGATCACATAGATAATGTTGTGGAGGAGGTGAACCAAAGACTGTGTTTTATTTGCAGAACTTTTAGAAGATATAACGAACCCACTAAAGAGACTGCATACATTACACTTATCTGTCTTCTGCTAGAATACACTAGACTCTTGCTGAACTGGTCATTCCTCGTATGAATGGGTGCCGGATTAGCGGAAGTGCTGGATTGTTGAGAGTGTTTAAAATTTAGTTTAAACACATAGGGATTGTACTTTATCAAATCAAAAGATACAATCATTTTTACAGAAAACTTAGTTCTCGAGTGTGTACACACATATTAGTATCACTCGACATTCACTATGAAACATGTCCCAAAGTTTTGGTTGTCACCCTGATGATACACGACGGTAGTATGCTTTATCACACAACGGCTTTACAAGCTTTTCATAGTTCTTGCCATGTTTCTGATTGTAGCATAATGTACTCCAGGAAGATGTTTCCAGCTTCAGCACTAGCAGTTTGAGATATCCTTATGTTTTCTCCTCCTATGTCTTTTTCTTCATCAGATTCATTGTAACTTTCCTGTGACCTTATGATTACCTCTTTTCTGCTGAAGTTTGGTCATAAATAGTTGCCCATCCAACACTGTTGCCAGCAACAACAGTTCTGTGAAGAACCTGAGTTCAGTTTATATCTAATTTCGAGTTTCTGCTTGAGGTTTATTATAATGTATTTCCCTTTAGAAACCACAAAAATGATCCCTAAGGAAAGCCACAATTTCAATGTGTACGAGAATGTTGAACATTATAATAAACTAACAACATTGTTGCAGACAAAATTTCATTATTGTAGGCGCCATTTCAGGTTGAATGACTAGAAGCCAAAAGTGTGCCGGA
This sequence comes from Schistocerca piceifrons, assembly GCF_021461385.2. Lineage (NCBI taxonomy): Eukaryota > Metazoa > Arthropoda > Insecta > Orthoptera > Acrididae > Schistocerca > Schistocerca piceifrons. The sequence continues at coordinate 228,960,411 of NC_060143.1, read as the reverse complement.
TTACTGAGAGGCAACTACTGAGGGCCATATTAGTGAGAGATTAGTGTATTACCACGTGGTAAGGGATCCTCACCAGATAGGAGTGATGGAGGAGATCAAAAAAGTTCAAAGAAGGGCAGCTTGTTTTGTATTATTGCAAAATAGGGGAGAGTGTGTCATGGATATGGTACACAAGTTTGGGTGCTAATC